>NW_024429217.1:8382148-9582148 GCF_017639785.1 Mesocricetus auratus | reverse complement strand
TATCCATTAACCCAGCCCTATAAAAATTCTGGAAGGAAAACTCCAACCCAAGGAAGTTAACTACAACCAGAAAAACATAGACAATAGATAATCCCATTTACAAACAGGCAAAAGAAAAAGTGGTGGAAATCCACATACAGTTCCAACAATAACAACGATTCCAAAACAATAGGATGAGCTATTAATGGTCATTAATATCACTCAATATTAATGGTCTTAACTCACCCATGAAAATACACAGGCTAACAGAATGGATTCTAAGACAGAACCCATCCTTCTGCTACATACTAGAAATACACCTCAGCCTCAAAGACAGACTTTACTTCAGAGTTAAGGGTTGTAAAAAATTTTCCAATAAAATGGACCCAAGAAACAAACAGGGGTAGCAATCTTAGTATCTAACAAATTAGACTTTAAACTAAAATCAATTAAAAGATATGAAGGAGGTCACTTCATACTCATCACAGGAGAAATACCACAAGATGAAGTCTCAGTTCTGAAGATCTATGCCCCAAACACAAAGGCATCCATATTTGTAAAAGAAACATTACTAAAACTCAAATAACATATAAAAACTCACACATATATAGTGGGAGACTTCAACCCACTCTCAACACTAGACAGAACTACCAGACAGAAACTTAACAAGGAAACAGAGGAACTAACAGAAGTTATCATCCAATTGGGTTTAACAAACATCTATAGAACATTCCATCCAAACAGAAAAGAATATACCTTCTTCTCAGTGCTACACGGAACCTTCTCAAAAATCGACCACATACTTGGCAACATAGAAAACCTCAACAGGTACAAAAAATTGGAATAACTCCATGTATCTTATCAGACCACCATGCTTTAAAATGTATTAGGTAACACTGTTCCCATATTTATTTATAACACTCCCACTATGGGATGACTACCTTATATTCCATCCTAGAAACTTCATCCAGTGACTGATGTAAGCAGAAACAGATACCCACAGAGAAACACAGAACTAACTCCTGGAAACCAGTGACAGAGATGGAGGAGTGATGAGCAAATGGGTCAAGACTGTGGTGGTGAAATCCACAGAGACAGCTAACCAGACCAGGGGGAGCTCTTGAACCCCAGACTGATGACTGAGAGCAAGCAACTGATCCAGACCCACTGAATGTAGTTTCAGTGAGGAGGCCTCAGCAATCTCTGGGACCTTGGGTAGTAGATCAGTGTTTACCATGGCATGTGAATGAAATTTGGGAGACCATTTCACATGGAGGGATGCTGTCTCAGCCTGGACGAATGGGGAAGGGCCTAGGTCCTTCCCTGGATGAAATGACAGACTCTGGAGATCCCACCATGGAGGGCTTCACCCTCCCTGAAGAATGGTATGGGGATTGGGTGGGTGGTTGGCGAGGGGCTGGTGGAGAGACAAAGGAGGAGGGGTGGGAGAGGGAGCTGGGATTGACATGTTAAGCAAGCATGTTTCTAAGTTAAATAAAAACATATACAAAAAATTCAGAGTCAACACATTTCTCAACTGACTATACAAGCCCTGGAAACACTATTGGAGAATTGTATCAGGCTTGTGCTTGAGGTAGCTCATCTATCACAAAGGCCTTTGTTTCTTATTTCTATTAAATTTAATATTCCACATTAATAGCTAAAACTTCTTAAAATAACTTGTAAAATACAAACATATTGCATGCATCAAAAGGAAGAAACTTCTCATAGTGGAGTGTTATAAATATATATGGGAACAGCGTTACCTAATAAAGAGATGAGACTAACTCAAAACAATAAAAAAAGAAGAATTTATGGGTGGGGAGGGCAGGTGGGAAGGGAAATGTGAGGAGAGGAGGTATGGGATATTGCTGTCATGATGTAAAATAAAGGAATTAATTAAATAAATTGCAAAAAGATCGGAGTTGAAATGGGATATTTCTGTAGAAAATAGGTATTCTGAGATAAAATTAGGGCAGCATGATGCTTTTCTACTAACCTAAAAGAATTATCTAGAGAAAAGACAAGTTATATGTTCATTTATGGATAGAATGGAATGATTTTCATATGTCCAATTTCTTTTGGAAAATTAAGAGAGACTGAATGAAGGAAATGTCATGAAGAAAGTTATAAGTGACCTGAAAAATCCTTCAGAATTAGATGGATCTAAAATGTAAGAGAATAGGACTTTCAAAGTAGCTAATGGAAAATCCACATCAGTATTTTACTTTAGAATATTTTAAAATGTGAAGTATACCAAGGTGGTGAGAATACAGGTCTGTGTGTATTTGTCTATGTATCTATGTTAGTGGTGTGTGTGTGTATACATAGTGTGCATGTGTGTCTGTCTCTGTTTGTGTGTGTATTTTATAAGTTGTGCCACTGTTGCCACAGAGGCACAAAAGTCATAGGAGTCACCAAATGGTTTCTGATAGGATTTAAGGCCTATTCCATGTGATGAAGCTTATACTTAGCACCATTATCAAGGCCAAGAACCTGCCACTAGAGTGGTCTTTCTCATTCTTAAGCATGGCATGCACAAAATTACTACAGCAAATGCCATACATAAAGTATTGAAAATTCTGCCATTGATAAGAACTGGATGCTGTACATAGAATGTCTATTAAGTTTGGTGCTGGAATATCCAGAAGGTGGCACAAGTCCTTACCTCAGGTTTCACAGCCTCAGACCAATCCCAAAAGCCTCAGCAACACCATATCAACAAATACCTGTGCACCAGGCCTATGGGTTTGCCTGCCCAGATACTACAGACACATCTCTCTGTCTCCAAACTATTTAAGGTAAATTTGTTTTCCTCATAACTTGAACATTTGGTTCAAGAAAACCCATGACATCGTGTGTAGATGTCTCTGGCAAAAATGTACTGAATACAAATTGCCAGTTAGTGCATATAAAGACATTGTGTATCATTAGGTTTCATACAATGGTATTTATATAAATTGATAGGTACTATGAGTATTTTGAGTGTGTGTGTGTGTGTGTGTGTGTGTGTGTGAGAGAGAGAGAGAGAGAGAGAGAGAGAGAGAGAGAGGAAATCAGAGCTCAACCAAGTGTGTTGTTACTTAGGATCCATCTCCTTTGTTTTTTGAGAAGGATATCTCACTGGTACCTTACCTGGGCTGCCACGGAATAGGGGAATAGGACAGGCACAATTGATCAAGAGTCCCAGGGATCCACCTCACTGAACCTCCACACCGTTGGGGACACAAGCATGTGTCACCACACCTGGTTTTTACCTGCATGCTAGGATCCTACTCAAGTATTCAAACTTGTAAGGCAAGTACTTTAGCCCCAATAGGGCATATTTTAGAATTAAATCTGTTGTTTGGCAAGTCTCTGATGAGACCTCAGATTCTTCATGTCTAGTAGGCTCTTCAGACAAAGGCACGGCTGTGATGGGACTTACTAGGATTAGGTTGACTCAGCATTTGTAGTCATCAAGTAAATGCAAATTTAAACTAAAGTGATGCCAGCATAAGTCTGTCACCAGTCAAACAGATATAAACTAACATTCAAAATATTGGCAAGGATCCAATGGAACAGAAACTTTAATTCACTATCTATTGATAGGAAAACCAAATCAATGATTTAGAGTAGAACAAAACAAATATAGATTATTAAATACTCATGTAATGAACAACTGTAATCATGAAACTAAACTAATCACTATTTACCAGAGCAAAAGGAAGAGTCAGGAGGAAAATTTCATATGTAGGAGCTCTTGTGCATATGTCAAATGTAATCAGCAGTGTTAGATCTGAGGAAATGGCTCCGTCTTCTTCCTCCTGCCACAGTATTCTTACATTTCTCTGACTCAGTATTTAAAATAAATGTTTTGTTTTTACTTTGTGAATTCATGTTGCTAAACACATGTGATCTATGCCCATCTCTGTATTTGTTTTTAAAGCATTTACATCATATTCTTTGATCTAAAAATGTCAAGACAATGCTGCCTGTGAGACTGCTGAGGACTATAAAGCAGGTGTCTCCAAAGGAAGCCAAGCCCAGTTGCAGCATTATTTAAAAGGAATGCAGTATTAGCCATTTTCAAGTTTTCTTTCTCCTGTGGAATCAGTGTTTTCAAGGTGGGTAGCATATCCAGGTTTCTGCCATGTTCTGAATTTATAAACCAATCTTTCTGAAATATTAGTATTACACCACATTTATATAGAATTTTGCACATAGTAGAGAGTATTCCTGCATGCCACTTTAATTTTTACTTAAATAAATCAACATAAGTCTGTAAGTATTAATTGAAGGAATAAAAGAGCTTCATGTCAGCTTTTAGCTTTTTATTGTTGTTGGTGACAATATCATTTTCACTAGCACCTTCAGTACCATGGGGAGGCATGTCTGGAAGGCTCTCATGCCCTGGGCATGCAGAGTTTCCCTCCAATTAAGCAGATGGACTGAAGAAACTTTCTGGAGTCTCTCCCATCTTCCCTTCTTGGAATTTAGAGCCACCATTGAACATCTCTCTGAGTGTTACATATATCTCATGGCTTTTGAAACAGCTCAGAGACAAGGCTAGAAAAGTAATAATTGTCATAATTTTGGAGCCGTGTTTACACATTTTAAATGTACCCATAAAGTTTTTAAATGCCATACATAAATTACTGAAAAAATTTGCCCAATATAAAAATATGATGCTTAACATAAGAATGTCTATTCCATTTGGTACTGGAGTATCTATCAGGTAGAACAAATCCTTACCCTGGGTCTCACAGCCCCAGATTAACCTTCCAAGTCATAGAAACAACATATCAATATATTAATTATACTTCATGGCTCTGGTTTTGTTTACCCAGATAACTATGTGTTCATATCTCCTTGTCTCCAAATCTAATTTTCTCCCTTTTTAATTTAAATTAGAAACAAGCTTGTTTTACATGTCAATTCCAGTACCCTCTCCCTCCCTTCCTCCCCTGCCCCCCAATGATCCCACATCCCATTCCCTTTCTGCTTCCCAGAGAGACTAAGGTCTTCCATGGGCATCTTCAAATTCTGACTTACCATATGGAGCAGGGCCTAGGCCCTCACCTGTTTGTCTAGGCAGAGAGAGTATTCTTCTATGTGGAGTGGGTCCCCAAAGTCCATTGCTATAGTAAGAATAAATACGGAGCCTCTGCCAGAGGCCTGATACATTGCCCAGGCCTCCTAACTGACACCCATGTTCAGAGGGTCTGGATCAGTTCTATGCTGATTTCTCAGCTATCAGACTGTGGTCCATGGGCAGTCCCTGGCTTGTTGCCAAGTGATATAAAAATCCTCTAAGCCTTTACAGTTAACATGGTGTTTCTTATAAAATTCTGAATTTTCCAACACTCTTCCTATTAATAAATGATCAGTCTCATCATTACCTTATGTTGGAGGACCTGTCAGACCTGTATGGGATATGACGTGTGTTATATATATATATAGGATGAGTTCTATTTCTGATGGTTTCCTATAATTGTAAAAACAATGAGGTCAATTCTGTATCATCAGGAAAAAATTCTGCAATCTCAATGTGTGAGATGACTCTCTCTACATACTGAGAATCTGTAACTATATTAAGAGGCTCTGTAAAGTTTTTAAGTACCATGAGAATGGTGTACAACTCTGCCTTTTGTGCATGTTTGTCAGGGCTTTGAACTACTTTACTTATATTTCCTGATTTATAACCTGCCTTACCTGACTTGTTTGCATCAGTGTAGAATGTAAGAACTCCAGAGATTGGTGTTTTTCTTACAATACATAGAAGGATCCAAATTGTTTTCTTTATGAATTTGGTTTTCTCTGTTTTAGGATAATTGTTACTGATTGTTGCCAAAAAGTCATTGCAAATTTCCATAAGGAGGAAATTTCGACATTTGTTAAGGGTACAGCAATCTCTGCTGGGTCCTTCCCAGTTACTTGATGAAGCCTTAACTTACCTTTTAATATCAAATCAGAGATCTTTTCTATATACTTCTTCAATTGTTTATTCTGTTTATGCAGTAGAAATACCCATTCTAGTGTTATGTCTTCTCTCTGCATCAATATTCCAGAGGGGTATTCTCTAGATGGCAAAATAACCAGAATGCAGTCCAGTTTTGGATCCACATGGTCCACATGTGCTTCTAATATCCTTTATTGTACCCATTCTAATTATTTTTCAGCCTCAGATGATAATATTCTATGACTTTTTAAGTCATTGTCTACTTTTAGGACCATTTTCAGGTGTTTTAAATCATGCCCTTCTACTCCAATAATTGTCTGTACTTGAGAAATTTCTCACAGTAGTTTTTGAAGATCATTAAGACTTTGGCAAGGATCTCTTCTGATCTGTACTTTTGTGATCTAATTTTCTGTAAGTCTGTTTTATAGCCTAAATAATTAATAGAATCTCCTCTTTGTATTTTTTTCTGAAACAATTTGTAATCACCAGAGAGGCAAAGTTTCCTTACTGCTTCAAACATCCTTTTCAACATACATTTTGTTGAATCATTCAACCATATATCATTCATATAATGGTAGATTATTGATTGTGGAAATTCTTTACAAATTATTTCCAATGTACTGGCACAAATTTGGACTATTTAACATTCCTTGTGGCAACACATTCCACTGAAATCTCTGTACTGGTTGAGAATTGTTATAAGTAGGCACTGTGAAGACGAATTTTTCCTTATCTTTTTCTTGTAAAGGTATTGTGAAGAAGCTATCTTTTAAATCTATAACTACAATTGGCCATCCTTTAGGTATTAGAGAAGGTAGTGGCATCCCAGGCTATAGAGAGCCCATAGGCTGAATTACCTTGTTAATAGCGCTCAGATCTGTAACCATCCTCCATTTCCCAGACTTTTTTTTTTGATAACAAATAGAGGGGAATTCTATGGACTGGTAGATTGTTCAATATGTCCAGCATTTAGCTGTTCCTGAACTAACTTTTCTAATGCCTCTAACTTCTCAGAGGCCATTGCCATTGCCCTACACAGACAGGTTTATCTGTTAGCCGTTTTAAGGGAAGTGCTTTTGCTTCCTCCCTAGGTGTGTTGCTAGCATCCTGTAACTGCACAGCCTGTATATTCTGCAGCTGTTTACCATAGTGCCTTACAATATTCTTTCTACCACTAACAGCTTATGATTCATATCTGACACAGGATGAATGCTAATCTTGGTGTTCCATTGCTGTAATAAATCATGACCCCAGAGACTTATAGCAATATCTGCTACATATGTCCTCAATCATTCTCTTTGTCCTTCTTACTCAATACACTCTTCCCATCTTGCACTTTGTTTCACTTGAGATAAGGTTTCTAATTCCAAAAAATTGGACCTTTACAAGTTTTAGAGGACATTTTTTAGTCTAGTATTCCTGGGTTATAATAGAAATATCTTCTCCCATGTCAAGCAAGCCTTCCAGAATGATATTATTTACCCATACTTTTAATTTTGGTCTCCTGTAATTGACAGAGGTCTCCCAAAATACACATTTTTCATTTCGTGTAGTATAGATTGGTTCATCATTAATAACTAATCTGTCATCCACAGTGCCATTAGTCTTTACAATAGGCAGTGGATCTTCTAAATGTCCTGAGAGAAGTCTTCTTCTACAGTGCCTGGGAATGACCAAACCACATTTGATATGGGGGTCTTTGAGGCCCCTTGAGGAGTTTCCCAATTGTAAAGGCTTACCTTGTTTGTCCGTAATCGACCTACATTCATTGGTCAAGTGTAGGCCCTTGCCACATCTCCTACATAAACCAGACGCCTGAGGCCTTCTGTTTGAATCATTCCTAGGAGAAGCATTATTTCTAGGAATGATTTGTCTAAAGTTCCTAGTCAAATGTCTTATTCTACCACAGTTAAAACATGTATTATTATGATAACTTTTTAAACTTCTGGAGATTGCCTCTCCAACCCAAGTCTGTATCTCCTTACAGTTAGGCATGTTGTCATCTTGGTGTCTCTTTAGGCCTTTTTGAAATGGCCTCTCCTACTCAGGTTCCTTTTTCTGGACCATTATACTCAATATTAGGTGTATACAAGACCTATTTATCCAATGGTGCTGATCTGATCTTTAATGGCCTTAGGACCTGTTTGCATTGTGAATTTGCACTCTCATAAGCTAAAGATTCTATAAGGAGTTGCCTAGTATTTGAATATGTTACCTGTAAGTGTACTTCTCTGGATAATCTTTGTAAGAATTCAGAGCACTTTTCTGTAGGAACTTTTTCTCCTGGTTCATGAACCTTATTCAAATCATTTACAGCTGCCATATTACATAAAGAAAGTGTATGTTCATCAAATTCACCTTAGGCCTGTTAATTAGCATATTCCCTTTTAACAAGACTCTTACCTTGGGAAGCCTGAATAAAATGTGTCTCAAAGGTTGTTCTGATTAAGTTCCAAATTATCTGTTTTGGTGGTTAAGTCCCCTTTTTCCTGAAGATCCTGAATTTTTTACTCTAATTTTTGAATCATTTGTACAATTTCCTCATTGACCTGAAGATTTTGAATTTTTGTCTCTAATTTACCAATAGTTTGCACAACTTGTCTGCTTTCTGCCCTATGATCAAGTCCTCTCTCAGGATATTATGTGGATTATGAAGCTAATTGTTAACATTAGACATAAATATATTTGTGGGATGTTATAATCCCATGATGTCATTCATAAAATAAGCAATGAGATCTCTAACATTCTGCATTGTAAGATTATCTGCCATGGTACAGAGTATGTAATCTTATCAGAAAGTTAACTACCATAATACAAAAATTTACCTCCAATGATCTCCAGTTGAGAAAGAATTTTTACCTGCAATGACTCTGCTTGGCCAGCAGGTGAGCAGATGGGCCGCCAAACACAGCTCCTCCAAAAAACCTCAGTATTTTTCCAAGTAACCTCTGAAAGAGTCTAAACAGCTTGTTCAGAAAATTAGCAAACAGATTCATGGAGGGAAAAGCCTATGCAGATTGGGAGACGCTTGGCTAGATAACAGGCGTTAAAATTTTCAGGAACAAGGACTGCAAGCCGTGCAGCCTGGTGTATTGTGCACAATTCTGTCCTAGCAGAGGAAACACACTAGGGTATGCAGGCTGGGGGGGGGGACGGTTGGGCGCAGGGTGTGGATTCACTGTGCTCAGTTGCAAGTTGGGAAGAGGGCACAGCACTAGCTGAGCAGCAGCAAAAACAGGACCTCGCTTACCTATGATTTGTGTGTTGCCCGGTGCGTGACAGGGACAGTCCTTGCAACTGAGCAGCAAGGCTTCCTAGTGCAGCAGGGAGGGGAGCGACTAGAATCACCCCGAAGCAGAGCACACAAAAACTAAACCATAGTGCTGTCACTTTTCAGAACACTGAGGCACCCTGGGAACTTGCCTCACCAAGCCTGAATTTTGGAGGCTGGGAGAACCACTCTGACATCAGCTGAAGTAGAACTATCAAACTACACAAAAGGTGATATCCTAAGATGTTTATTGAAAGATAAATCACTTACTTGACAACCAAGGAACCTGAGAAACAAACGTCCACATGCTGCTCTCCAGGTCGAAACCAAAACCCAAAGAGAGAGCGTCCCCTCCCCCTAGTTCTATTTACCACCATATGATCTACATACCTTTAACACAACCACATGGAAGTGGTCAGCGCTTAGAGATACACATGGGTCTGTCTGCAGTCTTCTACATGCCAGCATCTAGTTATGCCAGCACCATTTGTTGAAGAAGTTGTCTTTATTCCAGCGTATAATTTTAGCTTCTTTGTCAAAAATCAAGTGTTCATAGGATTTCGGGTTATTATCAGTATTCTCAATTAGATTCCATTGATCTACCTGTATATTTTTGTGCCAATACAAAGCTGTTTTCAGGACCATATCTCTATAATAGAGCTTGAAGTCAGGTATTGTAATACCTCTGAAAGTTTCTTTATTGTCCAGGGTTGTTTTGGCTATTCTGGACCTTTTGTTTTTCCATATAAAGTTGAGTATTTTTCCTTCAATGTCTGTAAAAAAATATGCTGTTATTTTGATGGGGATTGCATTGAATCTGTAGATTGCTTTTGGAAAGATTGCCATTTTTACTATTTTAATCCTACCAATCCAAGAGCATGGGAAATCTTTCCATTTTCTGGTTTTGTCTTTAATTTCTTTCTTAAGACTCAAAGTTCTTGCTGTACAGGTCTTTCACTTGTTTGGTTAGTATTATTCCCAATTATTTTATGTTGTTTGAGGCTACTGTAAAGGGTGATGTTTCTCTGATTTCTTTCTTAGCCCATTAATTATCTGTATAAATAGAGCTACTGATTTTTTGGCTAAACTTTGTATCCTGCCATTTGCTGAAGGTGTTTGTCAGCTGTAGGAGTTCCCTTGTAGAGTTTTTTTTGGGTCACTTATTTGCATTATCATATCATCTGCAAATAGTGGAAGTCTGACATCTTACTTTCCAATTTGCATCCCCTTGATCTTCTTTTCTTGTCTTATTGCTCTAGCCAGAACTTCAAGTACAAAATTGAAGAGATATGGAGAGAGAGGACAGCCTTGTCTTGTTCCTGATTTTAGAGGAATTGCATTGAATTTCTATCTGTTTAGGTTGATGATAGCTGTGGGTTTGCTGTATATAGCTTTTATTATGCTCAGGTATGTTCCTGTTATCCCTGATCTCTCCAGTACATTTATCATGAAGGAGTGTTGAATTTTGTCAAAGGCTTTTTCTGCATCATGTGAGGTGATAATGTGGTTTTTCTTTTGCAGTTTGTTTATATGTTGAATTATATTGATAGATTTTTGTATATTGAACTATCCCTGCATCCCTGGGGTGAAGCCTACTTGATCATGTTGGATGATTTTTCTGATGAGTTCTTGGATTTAATTTGCTAATATTTTATTGAGTATTTTTTGCATCAATATTCATGAGGGAAATTGGTCTATAGTTCTCTTTCTTAGTTGTGTGTTTGTGTGATTTGCGTATCAAGGTAATTGTAGCTTCGTAAAAAGAGTTTGGTAACAATTCTCCTGCTTTTATTGTGTGGAACACTTTGAGGAGTATTGGAATTAGCTCTTCTTTAAATTTCTGGTACAATTCTGCACCGAATCCATCTGGACCTGGGATTTTTTTTATTGAGAGACTTTTGAAGACTACTTCTATTTCATTAGGGGATATAGGCCTGTTTAGGTTGCTTATCTGCTCTGGACTTAATTTTGGTAAGTGATATCTCTCCAGAAAGTTGTCCATTTCTTTTAAATTTTCAAATTTTGTGGAGCACATGTTTTCAAAGTATGACCTGAAAATTCTCTGGATTTCCTCAGTGTCCATTGTTATGTCCCTGTTTTCATTCCTGATATTGTTGATTTGCATGTTCTCTCTCTGCGACAGATGTTTGTCTATCTTAGTTGATTTTCTCAAATAACCACCTCTTTGTTCCTTTAATTCTTTATATAGATTTCTTTGTTTCATCTTTTTTTTTAATTTCAGCTCTTAATTTGATTATTTCCTGGCATCTACTTCTCCTGGCTGAGTTTGCTTCTTTTTGTTCTAGAGCTTTCAGTTGAGCTGTTAAATCTCTAGTATGAGTATTCTCCTGTTTTTTTCATTTGTGTAGTTAATGCTATGAACTCTCCTGTTAGTACTGCTTTCAAAGTATCATATAGTTTGGGTATGTTGTGTCTTCCTTTTCATTGAACTTTAGGAAGTCTATAATTTCTTTCTTTATTTCTTCTTTGACAAAGGAATGATGCGATTGCCTGTTGTTCAATTTCCATGAGTTTGTAGGGTAATAACTTCTGTTAGTTCCTTTGTTTCTTTAAGTTTCTGTCTGGTGGTCCTATCTAGAAATGAGAGTGGGGTGTTGAAGTCTCACATGATAACTCTGTGAGGTCTTATTTGTGATTTGAGTTAATAATGTTTCTATTAAGAACATGGGTGCCTTTGTATTTGAGGCATAGATATTCAGAATTGAGACTTCTTTCAGATGTATTTTTCCTGTGATGAATATGAAATATCCTTCATCTCTTTTGATTGATTTTAGTTTGAAATGTAATTTGTCTGATACTAGGATATCTACACCAGCTTCTTTCTTGTATCCATTTGTTTGGAAATCTTATCCCAACCCTTTACTCTGAGGTAATGTCTGACTTTGAAGTTGGTATGTTTCTTGTATGCAGCAGAAAGATGGATTCTGTGTTTATATCGATTATGTTAGCCTATGTCTTTCTATAGGCAAATTAAATCCATTAATGTTGAGGGAAATTAAGGATTTTGGAGTGTTAATTCTTGTTTGTTTTTGATTTGTTGGCAGGGTTATTATTTGTGGATTTACTCAGGTTTCTCTTTTGACTTTTGTTAAAGTTGGATTATCTATTTCCTATGTTTTTGTGAGCATAGTTACCTTCCTTATGTTGGAGTTTCCCTTCCAGTACTTTCTGTATGGCTGGCTTAGTGGATATGTATTGTTGAAATTTGATTTTGTCGTGAATTATCTTGTTTTTTCCATCTATACTGACAGAAAGCTTTGTTGGATATAGTAGTCTGGGCTGGCATACGTGGTCATTTAATGGTGATAGAATATCTACCCAGGACCTTTTGGCTTTCAGAGATTCTGTGGAGAAGTCAGGTGTGATTCTGACAGGTTTGCCTTTATATGTTACTTGGCATTTTTCCTTTTCTGCTCTTATTACTCTCTCTTCATTCTGTATGTTTGGAGTTTTGATTATTATGTGGTGAGGGGACTTTTTTGTGGTCCACTCTATTTGGTGTTCTGTAGTCTTCTTGTACTTTCATTGGCATGTCTTTCTTTCAGTTGGGGAAGTTTTCTTCTATGATTTTGTTGAATATGTTTTCTGCACATTTGAGTTGGTTTTCTTCACTTTCTCCTATCCCTACTATTCATAGATTTGGCCTTTACACAGTGTCTCATATTTTCTGGATATTTTGTGCTGGAGATTTGTTGGCCTTAAGATTCTCTTTGGTTGATGAATCTATTTCTCCTAGTGAATCTTCAATGCCTGAGATTCTGTCTTGTAACTCCTGTATTCTGATGGTTATGCTTGCATGTGTAGTTCCTGATCATTTACTCACCTTTTCTAATTCTAGCATTTATTCAGACTGCGTTTTGTTATTGTCTCTATTTCTGCATTCAATTCATGCTGTGTTTGATTTTTTTTCTTGGAAGTTTTGGTTTGTCTTTTCTTCCATTTTTTAAAAAGGATTTTCTCATTTCGTATTTTAGGGTATTTATTATTTTTATGGAGTTGTTTTTGAGGTTGTTCTTTTCTGCTTCAAGTGTGTTATGATGTTCAGATCATGCTGGTGTACAGTCCCTAGACTCTGGTGATGTCATCTTGTTTTTTTCTGTGGAATGTGTTCTTATATTGCATCTTCCCATCCGTTCTTCCAGTGGATACAGGTGGTCTCTTTTTTCCTGGTGGGTGTGGGTCCAAGGTTCTCTTCCAGTGGGTGCAAGCAGATTCAATACTCTGATGGGTCTCATGGTGGGTGGAAATGTGTCTGAGGCACTCTCTTTCCCTGTGGATGGGAGCTCTGCTCTCTGACCTATGCCCTCTTCCTTGAGTGGGGGATGGGAGTAGACTGGCTCTCTTAGTAGGTTCACATTTGCTTGGTCCTCTGGGGGTGATTCCCAGAGAGGGAGTGTCTGCCAGTTAATTTCAAGATTCCATTTTTTTCTGTCGAGTAGTACTACATTGTGTACATGTACCACATTTTCTCCAACCATTCTTCAGTTGTGGGGCATCTAGTTTCCTTCCAGTTTCTGGCTATTCAAAATAGTGTTGCTATTATGGTTGAACAGATGACCTTGTTGTATGAGTGTGCATCTTTTGATTATATGCCTAAGAGTGGCATTGGTGGGTCTTGTGGTATCCTGATTCCCATTTTCCTGAGGAATCTCCATACTGATTTCCAAAGTGGCTGTACGAGTTGGCACTCCCACCAGCAGTGGAGGCGTGTTCCCCTCTCCTGTACCAATTCATTTGAGGGTACTAACTACTTTCTCTTCTACGAGGTTCAGTGTGACTAGACTTAAGTTTTGTGCATGGTACTAGATATGGATCTATCTGTATTATTCTACATGCCCACATCTAGCTATGCCATCACCATTTATTGAAGATGCTTTTTTCCCTCATTTTATATCCTATCTGCAATCTGTAGTCCATGACACATTTCTACAGTTCTAATGCAATATGCTTTTCCTCTCTCTCTCTTTGTCTTCCTCCCTCCCTCCTTCCTCCTTTCTGGCTATCCTTTCAATCAACTAAGGCATCTCAATCTTCACACTTTATCAGTGTAACTTATACTGGGAACACCCTTGCTCTGCCAGTTACGCAGTGACCCCTTTTTCCTCAGTCAATTCCTCTGTTGGGACTTTCCATTTCATGTGCTAATTTGAGACCCACCGGAGAGTCTGAAGCATAGAAAGTGTCCAATTAACATCTCTGAGTGGATGAGAGTAATGACTCATCTTCTCTGCATTTCCAAGTCTCTAAAACATTCTTCCCCTACAATTTGAATAATTGCATACAATTCAGGATGACAGAAAATAATACATCGTTAGAAAGTCAAATCTGACAAGGAATGAAATGAAATATTAAGCTATTAACCAATAAATGAATCTCTGGGATGAAAGAAAAGAAATAAAATTCTATTCTCACTTGTTGTCTGCTGAACAGTGGCTTATTCCACAAGCCATTAAAGTTCTAAGTTATGAAAAGCAAAAAATCACACAAAGAGATTCATTCAGCTTCACTGTGTGACAATCTTAGAGTCACAAATGGAGGGTGAATAGGAGTCTAAGGGTTTAACTTTGTGTTACTTACACTAAGCCAAACAGTTTGTAAGGGCATGTTTTCTCTAAGAAAGGGAATTGTGAAAATGAGGTGGGGAGAGGGTCATTGAGAAGACAATTACTAGCTTCAGCTAACAGGTAATGTTATTAACATGCTTACCTAGTATATTTATTGAGAATATGTTTTTATTCCTCAAATGTAATCCATCTCCATGACTACCTGGTTGTTTACTAATGTATATGCCTAAGTCAATATCAATTTGAAGTCCATTAATTTCTCAAACTATTAGAAGTTTCCTGAGGAGTTTGCAAGTGTATGCATGAAATGGAAACCTCAACTCTTTAGTGAAAGAGTCTGAAAAATCATTAACTTCATCTCCATTGAAGATCTCATAGAAAGGATGGAGAAACCTGCATGTATCCCTGAGTCACTTTCATTCACTATTAAGACAAGGTGATCAGTGTCAATTAATCTTACATAGGCAGGAAAAATAAATTCACACTCAGGTTTCCAAAGCAATTATTTAAATTCATTTGTCTTATTCCAGGACCTTGATGTTTTGGTTACTAAAGGCTTATATTTTAAACATATATATGACCTATACATGTATTTTTTGTGAATTTTATATGTGTGCATGTGTGTATGTGTATGTTTGTGATTGTATGTATGTAGATATACTTTGCATTTATATGTAGATATGTGAATTTGTATATATGTAGGTATGTGCATGTATGTGTGTATTTATATGTGTATGTATGTTGCTTGTGTATATGTGTATATGCATGTTTATGTATATTTATGTGTATGTACTCATATCTGTGGGTATGTTTGTGTGTGTATGTTTGTTGCATGTATATATGTATGTATGTATATGTATGTTTATTTATATGGGTATGTAAATATGCATATGTGTGGGTATGTTTGTGTATGTGTATGTATATGTATGCAAGCATGTGTATGTGTGTATGTACAAATTTTGTTGTGTGTCCTGAAAACTCCTAGTTCTTATTGTTATCAATTCAGATGGTCATGTTAACTCAAAACTGTATTTATATATGATTTTTACTTTAAAGTTCAGTCTTCCATCTCTCTCTTATTTTCCCTCCTCTCTTCTATTTATCTTTGCATACTTCTTCTCATCACATTGGTGAGGCCAACAGACACAGTGCATACCCACTGATATGTGTTAATGTTCTATGGCTCATATTTGTGCACTTTCTCCTCTCTCAATGGCCACCTCTCAAATGTGTTTTGGTCGGCAAACATTGCTTTCCATGTCTCAAAACAAAGTCTATAAAAGTGTTTCTCTAAAAACCCTTCTCCACCCTTCCAAATGTAGGTTGCTATGACAATTCCTTCTTTGAAATCTATACAAAATTCATTTCATGAGTTGTGGCCTGCTGTGGTCCATGCTAGCTTTGCATGTCAAGACCCAATTTATCCCATGTCACTCAGAGTTGAACATGGAGTCCGGAATTGTATTTGTAAATGTTTTACTTATTTACAAGATTACATAGAGTGTTTTACCTTACTTAGTAGCAAGCTATTCTTTTGAAAAAGAAGGTTTTTTTTGTGTGTGTGTAGCATGCACATATCACAGCACATATTTGGAGGTCTGATGACAACTTGTAGGAATAATTTTTCTTCTTCTTCCACCATGTGGCATGAGAGACTGAACTATCATCAGCATGGCAGTAAACACTTTACACACTGAACCGTTTTATGATCCCATGAATAGATCTTTCTTGAAATACTATTTGTTTGTAAGATACATATGGAATACCACTTTCATTTCTAAACTTCTTTGTTTAAAATAGTTTGTAAAGACATGGAAAAACTATCCATAATAAAAATGGTAAAGAGTTCTACTAGCGTATAAATGCATAACATGTGCATAATATTGCATATATAATCATATAGTTTGTGTATAGGTTTTCTTTCTAAAACTTTTAAGCAATATGTATATAATAACAACAAAAGACATACAAAAATTTGTGGGAGCCACTGTTGGAAGGAAGGAAAGAAGTTGGTTTTAGTTTTCCTATTTATCATGTTATAATTTTCTTATCTTTTTATGTTCCTATTGCATGTACATATGCCAACTAAGTTACTTGCTGGTGTTTTAAAATTGTGGCTTGTCAGTTTTTCTGACATCATTAGAATTTTTCAAAGATGCCCATCATTGGTATGTTGTTTACTATCTCTGTAGGTGTCATAGGACTGATATTGCCTTGAGTCTCTGAGTTTGCCTGATAACATTGGAGATAATATCATTTCCCACAAAATTTTGTCCTGAACTGATGGAGTTGACCCTATGATAGTCCACCTAGGAATCTTAGAGTCCACCTGAGCTCACGATACCTAACTTCACTATTTTCTTGGAGGTCTAGGATAGACTTGCTTTTATGTTACATCAATCTGTAAGTAGATTGATATAAACAGTGATCCTATAAGCCATTTTTGACTCATATCGGTGCCTGCGCAACAGTGTGAATACACAGGGCTAAAGATAATATATATGCTTAGTCCTCAAAAATGTTTCAGAAATTAGATTGTGAAGTTTAGAGTTCTATGTAAGAACATTTAGATAATGATAGGGCATAACCTAACTCCAAATAAGCTATGCAATTATAGTATTAATTTATAAATATTTAAATGGATTCATTGAGGGAAGACATGAACAGTCTATGGAGAGATAGGCATAATTTGAGCTTACCTTATTTGAACTGTCTAAAGTGTGTAGGGTTGTTTTGTAGTATTTGAACACATAGTAACATATATTGGGATTAGGAAATAGGTACATATATATGAGGATAGCCTGAAGTTAATTTTACATGCTAATTTCAACATACCTGTGTTTGGGCTGCCATATGACATCATAGGTAGAAATTATCCACTTGTGAAATCATCTTGGCATTTGAAAATATATGGAAAGAAACTATTTTATAAACTTCTTAAATACACACACGTAGTGTGGAGATATAGCGATATTTTCAGATAAGAGTTCAGTTGGAGTTATTCCACACAGTGGACAATACTTCTCCTCAGAGCCACAGATTTCCAAAGGAGAAATCACAGTTCTGGGTGTTGACCAGAAGTGTCCCATAGAAGCCCTAAACAATACAGCCTGTCAGATGACATTACTTTTAGTTAACCACCAGAATTTGATGTTAAGCCACTATTGCTGAAGGCGCCAGACATTTTGGTCACAACATATGGGCAACTCAGTTGGTACTGACTAGGAAGCATCCTCTTAACTGGGTAGTTTTCACAGTACCAGCAAGTGATAGGTAGGCTACATGGGGAGAAAAATTATCAGCATTCTCATCCATTTGTGAACTCTGTGAAGCACAATAATTATTGTTGTGGCAAGATATGTATGTGAGTACAATAGTGCATGAATGTTATGTGTGTGTTGGGGACAGAATATGATATTTCAGACACAGGTCTCAGCTCAATTCTAGGAGCTTGAATCTCCTATTGTCTTTTAGATGCCAGGTAGTTACCTCCTTATTGCCTGGCCACAGTGGAGAATGGCTTCTAGTTTGTGTAACAATAGACCTAGGTCAAATGCCCTTCATGAAGGCTAGTGGGACATACCTGAAGACTGGTGAGATGTGCCCTTAAGGGCTTGTGTAAGTGCATTCTAGGACCATCTCTAGGGTTAAAGGAAGTGTTTCCTAGTCAGCCCTATATACATGATAACAGATGTCTTCTTCCATTATCCCCACTTTTGGAAAGCTATTTAAGATGATGCTTGAATAAACCATAGTCTCCAGTACCAGCTGAGAGCCATCCTGAGATGACAAGAAGTCTCTGTCTTGTCCTTAATGCCACTGGGCAGCTAGGACTTCCCCTCAGGGTCGGACCCAGTGCTGTTTGGCTGGTTCTGAACATAGCCCTAAAAACATCAGTCCAGAATAGATGGCTCTTGCAATCTAGGACTGATACTGGCTGGACTCCAGCATGTGTGTAACCATTTGCTCTCTGAAAAGACTTAAGGTTCACTGCACTGTACGAAATACTTGCCTGGTACTGTAGATCTGACCAGGAACCCATGACTAGGAAACTCATGTGTACTGTGAATGAGACTACTACAGTTATTTTGCTAAATCAAACTGCCATCTAAATTCAGTTTTCTATACCCACAGATTAGTGCAGCTCTCAGATGTCATCAGAGAATTTTCCATGTGTGATTCATGCCAGTTAGCACAGAAACTCACAACTGGTCAAAGTACAGATAATCAATGCCAGTGGAGTGCTCAGCCACAAATGGGGCATCCTTATCTCATCCTCTCCCAAGGCTCAGTTATCAACTGTACATCTTTATCTCATCACCCCCCCACCAAGAGCTCACGGAGCATCATGGAAAAGGGGTAGAAAACTGTAAGAACCAAGGTGTGAGGACACCAGAATTAAGCAGTTTCCATGATGTGACAGGACCATTATACTCAGGATTTACAGTATGGAGTTGTTTGCAAAAGATCAGCACAGGAGCAAGCCAGGCAAATGTTGTAGCACAGGTATAAGAGTAGCTATGGCTTCTGGTTGAAGGAGAATCATTTTCTTTTAAGAGTGTGATCTCTCACTGGTTTAGCATGCTCCACTGGACAGCCCACACCTGTAAGCATGCTGGCTACACAATTGGAATCCATATGGTTATAATAAAACAAAGGACATGAAGGTACAAGTTCTGGGGAAAGGGGAGAAGTTGTATGGACTTAGAAGGAGTTATTGGAAGGAATATACTCTAATCAAAATACATTGTTTGGCTATATAAATTATCAAAGAAGAAATATAACGTTTCCAAATTTTTGTCTTTTTATCCATTTCTTTAAGGCAATTTTTCATTTGCTCTTTAAGGGACTCACTCGTTCTCATAAAGATTTTTAGGTTGTTTTCTTCTGCTTCATCTGTGTTGGGATATTTAGGTCTTGCTGTTGTAGCACCACTAGTTTCTATTGGTGCATTATGCTCTTTATACTGTTGAGTGTGTTCTTACCTTGTTGTCTACGCAGCTATTCATATAATCAGTATAGGTGGAGCCTGTGCTTCAGGGGTTCTCTCTTTCTCCAATTGGTATATTTGTGATCTGTGCCTCTGTTGACCACTCCTTCAGGCACAAGCAGAGTAGAGCCTCTGGTGAATGCTCCTCCTGTTGGAATGGGTCCAAGGATCAGGTGGTCACCCCTTGAGATACAGGTGGGGCTATAGCTCCAGTGGGCACACTTCCTGTGGAAGTGGGTCTGAGGGTCTAGTGGTAGATAGAGCAGTGGGGTATCTCCAACCGAGAAATGGCAGTGGATGCTGGCTGGGACACAGGTGCTCTTTCCCAGAGTAATTTCTTGTGATAGTTTCTGGAAGCTACTGCTGGAAACCATTGCTGTCATCTCCCCCAGTAGTCTCTCCTTGCTCCTGGGCCGAGGTTGAGGCCTCCCTCTGATGCTGCTCTAGGCCTGAAGCTTGGACCTACCACAGATGTTGCTCCAGGCCTCTCTCTGACCAACTTTCTAAAGTTTTGAGAGCTAGAAGATTGCTTCTATTCATGTAGCATAATAAAATGCTTTTAAAAACAACTCTATACTGAGTAAAACTGTATTTTTTTTTATTTTTCTTACAGAAGAGAGAAGTAAACTAACATGTAGACTTTGACCAAGAGGAATGAACTTTTACTAGCACACTGGAAGTCACTTGAAATTAGAGCATGAAGGAGTCTTGTTGTGAATCCATGGGTGTGGACCATGCCTGACACTAGAATACACACAGAGGAATGAGTCATCCCTGGCAAGGAGTAATGCTTGTGGGGAGTCTATGACAGATTTTTCAAGGCCTGTGAGGTGACAGGATAAGGAACCAAGAGAGAGACTTAAACAATGGTTTCACAATAGATGAGAGATGGGAATCTTGAGGGTACTGACTCAAGTTGGAAAATTGATAGACTAAATGTAATGGAGTTAAATTGAAGTAATATTAAAATCATTTTAAAATGTTGCAGGGTATGAGATATTTTACAAGGCCCTCACTTAACAACCCTGGGGAACAGAGTAACCCAGAAGGTTCTAGGAATAAACACAACACTACAGCTCTTGATAAAATCAGAAATAAACAAATATGATTTAAAAGTAATTTTGTATATATAAATTATTGAAAACCCCATTGAAAATGGAATAAGAGAAGCAAATATAGGTGTTCTGATTCTCAAGCTCATCTAAATCTATATTGATTCATTTTTACATGGATTTCAAGTGACTTCCCTAAATGAATTATTGTTGTTCTTCTAAGATATAATCAAGTATTTTAAAAAGAGAGGAAATAGGAACCTAGATATACCATTGGTTAGATTTAAAATAAACGATCATAGGTATAAGCTTTAACTTGAACATTCTTCATTTGAAATTATGAATGTGGATTCTAGATTTGGGAATTAATCCATCAACAGAGGTTAACATGTTATAACTCCAGGTTACAAAATCTGTGTCTGAAATACACTGAAGCCCATGACTGATTTAGTGACCTGCTAAAGCTGTGGAATCTAAACTACCACAAATGATCTAGAACCTGAAGCATATCTCCCATGTGTTTCTTGTTGCACAGGACATGCTTGTTGCAAGCACGTGACTCTGTAGTCATTCTGGGTAGAGGTGAAGTTTTGTGAATTTGGTTATGGTGGAAGCTTCCAGCACATCATCATGACTTTCTTCTACTTCTTGTTGAGTGGCAGACACATTTTTGCTTTGTCACCTTCTCCATTGCTTCCTGGTTATTGCACATTTTATCTTTCTTAGTTATAAAGTTGACTCTTTTCCTACATCATGTACTGCAAAAACTACAGCTTAGAGTTAGCCAAGGTAGGGGTTAAATTAAACGAAGAGGTAATAGCGAACATGTAGGGTACATTGTTTACAAGTCGATCCGTCTCTCTGTCTGCCCAAATTCCTGTCTCTCTCTCTTTTCTCCTGTTTCTTCCTCCCTATTTCCTTTTAGTTGTATTACTTTCCTAGCTTATATGAAAATTTTAAATTCACAGAAAGCTGAAATTGTATTGAGATGAACAAGCATAACACTTAATTTTCTGGAGCAACCTTGGTTGTCATATGCCTTTCCTTTAATACATATACATAAATGTATGTATAGATAGTTTTCTTTAAGTTTTCTAACCTGTTACAGATTTCATGAATGCATGACTACTAATGTCTATATGATAACACATCTAGTTACATATTTTTAAAAACTGCACACATGTAAATTTGAAAGAACTTTTCTTGAATTTCATCAAAGACAAACTTGAAGTTGTTCAAAATGCAAGGTTTTGTATATGTTTTATTTGATCTCTAGCATTAGCAAAAACTAAGGTGTGTGACTACCAGTGTGACACCCCTTGGAGCAGAAGCATTCCCACTCATGCTTGAAAGCTTATTTTGACACCTTGCAAACTGCAATACTTCTGGATGTTCTACAATGGTAAATTCTACCTGCTATCTCTGAATTCACATTGTAGGCCAATTCAGCTCTGCCAGGTTAGCTGGTAACTGATAATCAGGGCCCAACATGTGGATCACTAAAGAATGGCTTTCAAATAAGCACAGACTTACCTCTGGCTCTTTCTCATCATAGAATCTGTGGTGGAGTTCCTGTCTCCTTAGGACCCATGCATCTTAGGAAAACAGGCTGTTGTGTCAGATTTCCCCTCAGGTTTTTTGTTTATTTTTATTTTGTTTTGTTTCTGAGAATTGTATTGGAAAAATTAGTTTTTCTCCTAGATTTTATTCTTCTATAAAAGAATAAAAGTTGTATAAAAGCATTTGACAGAAAATCAAGAATTTTACTCTTGTGTCATGTATAGCTTAGAGTGTCTAAGAAAATGAGAGATAGGGAGGGGATAAAATCATGTAATAATTGACCTTCGACATCCATAGGGAAACTCCAAATGAATTAAAACACTTGATAGCACAGCTTAGGCAAGAGAGTGGAAAGTTAACAGAAAGGGAACAGAGGACAGCAGGTACTCTCCAGAGGATATGAGCCAATAGCCCGTGGACTTTGCATAGTAAGGGGGTCTTTTGAAAGGAGGTGAAAAAGTTCAAGATTGTGTTTCTAAAATGGAATATTTGTGCACAGCCCACACCTGTCAGAATTCAGTGCCCAGTTGAGCACGCTGCAAAGTTTCAACCCTGGCTACAAATGAAGAAGATGTCTGGTAGGGATAAGAGTTTTTTCCTCAGCCTCATTTAGAAATCCCTCCAGAGGTTGTCTAGATGTTCAGCTGCCTCTTCATAACTATATGTTATGAAATATTAACAATTTTTTGAAGTGATGTTAAAAGAAGTGATTTCAGATTAACGAGACTCAAACGTTATTTACTTGCTTTTGTTTCTAATTTAACATCATCTTTGAATCTTCACCTCTCATTTCTGTCTAATCCTGATTGATGAAGGCCACTCTCCAGTCTCTGTTGTATTCATAATCTTACATAATGTTGATAACTAATGTTCAGAAATGCCCATCCAGACCTCCTGTTTAATTTTGGCCTCCCCTTTCTGCACTGCAGGAAGCATCATAAAGCTTTGACTTTTTCCTTTGGTGGCTTTTATCTGTCAGGCAATATACAACACACCTCCACAGCCATTAATTTTTTTTTCAAAATGAAGTTAGATATTATACCTTTGGGATGACAAAGAAGCGGCTAATCTCTTCTTTTTGGATGACCAAGAAGAGTGTCAATTGATCTTAGTTTCAGCACGTGGCTTTACAGCCATGGCACATCCTCCTTAAGTGGGAATAGTGCTTTGATTAGCATCATGCCCCAGATCTACTGAGGTGCCACTAAGAGAAATGAATACCTTCTGCATGGGTAAATGCACTGGTGTTGAAGTGATTGCCAGCACCATGCTTCAGAATGCAGTGATCAGTTCACAAAGTTGCAGGGTGTTTCCTTTGATGTCTATGAGAATGCTTGGATCCACTTGCTTAACACATTTCAAGCATGAAGTGCACTATCAACTATGAGCCCCACTCTGCACATTGAATAACCCAAATGTATTAAATTTGCAGCAGAGTTTGTAACTTTTGCATAGCGTGTCACTGGTTCTCACACCTCAGAGCCCCTAGAACTTTTGCTTTGCTCTCGCTATTAATTATTTTTGTTGATTTTGCCCTTTACCTCTGTTTGCTCCAATTTGTATATACTCATAAAGTAAATGCAAGTGTATATAGTTCATATGGAGAAAAGTTAATGGTGAGACTTGTGGGATATTTATTTTGCCTCTCAAGCCATATGTTTCCATTTGTGCTGGCATTGTGGGGAAAAAATGAAGATTTGGAAGTTTCTTTAAATTCGGATGGACATCAGGCAGATTTGATTATTGCATCATTGATGATATGTTGATATCCTTGTGGACTGTCATCTAAAAATATATTACAATGTCTTTTTGAATGTTTTTATATCTTTCTTCTCATTTCTTAAGTCTTGGGCCCTCTGGTGGGAACAACACTGTAAAATCAACTAATTGTCACGACAAAATGACCAACATGCTGACATGGTGACATCAACATTTTCATGAAACAGTTAATAGGGACTGTGCCTATCTACGTGACAAGAAGAATTGGCAATTTACTTCCTTGCACCAAAGGTCCTGATTTTGTTTATAAAATATATTTTATTTGTATGTTAAATAGGTAAATGTTTTTCTTTTTTTATTTTGAAGAAATATGTGATCATCTGGCAACATTAGATAATATTTAATCTATGAAGTTAGAAAATAAGTTGTGTATGATGGAGATATTGGAATACTAATAGTATTTCAATTTATTTACTTGTATGGTCTTTGTGTTGGGGCATGTTTCTTTCTATTGGCATATATTTATATAAAATAAAAGCAAGCTAATAACATTCACACAGAGAAATGTTACTGACAAGACTGGTAACATATGTGTGGCACCATTTCAATGCATCTTTTGGCATGTTTACTGCCAAAGAAACTGAAATTAGGATTTGGGTGGTCACTGTCACTTTGTTTAAACCTGTGAAGAGACAATTTACAGCCTGATGTCCGATGAATACAAAAATTGGAGTAAGTTTTGTATTCTCACTATCGGAGATACAGCACCTTCTTTTCACCAATATTTTGGGTGAATACTCATGAGGATTATTGATTACTGTCTACTACTCTGTCCAATTTCCTTAATTAAGAACTTAGTCTCAGAGAAGTGAACAGACTCCTATTTTCCAGACCAGGACACTGGAGACATTATCCTTTTGGTCTGGGTATCTTCTCACTAATAACTATGTTTAGTTTTTACTAGAATGCTGAGGACAGAAGGGCAGTATGCAATATCAGGGGCTCCATGCAGATTTCTTGAGTGTGAATATTGGCTTTTGAGGAAATTACTATTATTTCATTGATAACATTTTCCTTTCTCTACAACAGACACAGTATGAATATTGCCTACCTCATAAAAATTTCATTAGGATTAAATAAACCAATGCACAGAAAACATTTGAAATGGAGTTAATTAACTGAGAACACTAGAGTCATGTAGAATTATGTGGCCATTGTTTACACTTCTATGAAGAGTCAATTGTAAGCTATTGGTCTTTGTGAGTATGGTGAACCTTGATCTCTAATATAACGATGTAAGGTAGTGGACATAAGAAAGTACTAGATGTAAATTGAGGTCAAAGAGTGGAGCCTGCATCCCACAGGCCTGCTATGTTTCTGGGAAAAGGGAGAGAGAGTAGGGATCTTTCTCTCTGTGTTTTCAGAGATAATTTCAGGTGAGGACACAGGAAGTCAGAATGATGGCCTCACTCTGGTAATAGCTCTGTCTTGGCTTTCAGAGTTCTGTTACTTAGTCTGTACTACCATGTTTATGCCAACGTGAACAGGACATCATAGGAATCCCAGAGCATTTTTCAAGAGTGTTTCTGATGTGTATGTAGTCCCCCTTGACTAGTGCCTGGCACAGTCAACACTGGCAGGTAAGGTCAGCTCAGAAAACTGCTTTTATTTCTTGTATTTGCATCCTACATGATCTGCTGAAGAAGCCTCCCTGGCGATTGTAATCGTGTGACACATTGTCAAGTCTCCTTTCCTTGTCTATGGAGAAATGTCTTATAGGCTGATCCCATTATAGTTTGCATGTGTGTTGACAATTTCAACATCTGAACAAATTTTGGAGATTTTGCTCAAGAGTAAAACAGTACAAACCATGTGTTTCCTGATGTATCTTTATTAGGAATTGGGAAGTCATAAGTTCTTCTGTCAGTGGCAGATGGCAGCTCTGTGCTAAAAAGAGGGAAGAGGAAAAGTAAGATTTCAATGCCAACCTGTAGATGCTGTGACTTCAGTCATTACTGAGCAGGTTGATGCGACCAAAAATTGATTATGTGACTTTTGACAGAAAAATGTTGCGTAAAAACAGACAACCCACACTACTACCTAATCCACAAAATCTACATTGATAAAGATTCAGTATATGATGATTTTAACTCACAGACTTTTCCTGGTACCTATGAATACTTGAGGGCAGTCAGTGTGAGCTTAATATTTATATAATTGCAAAATAGGAAATAAGATTTTTGCATGAAATTTTATATTGGAACAACTTAATGAATGCTAGAAAACATAGTTATTAAGCTCTCCCATCACTATTATTAAAGACAGAATTGGTTCTTAATCTTTCAGGGTAGAAAGCGAATGCCAAGTAATAGTAGAAGGCAGTTTTAACAGGACATATTCATCCATGTAACTTTGATCAGGAAACTCTTCAACTCTATAGTTAAACATATGCAATAAACATATTTGTGCAAATGTAAAAGTTAAGTTTTATGCCTTTTTAAAGCACTTGTATAATTTATGTGGTAACATGCAAATGTTTAAGTACTATCTTTTACTTAGAGTAAGATTTTAAAAATTATCTTGGTTATCCAAGGACCAGTAGATTTACAATGTTCATATGATAGTTTCTTTATAATAATTGTTTGAGGTTGTATTTTATTTTTAAGACACACTTGAGAAACACAATCAATACAGATAAATAACTTTCCCGAGTCTAATAAACTGTAAATGCAAGAGTCAGAACTAGAGCTTTCTTGCTTTTTATGGGAAAAGGAGCTGTGATATTAAGGGAATGAATTAATGCCTTTAACCAGATGTGAGTAAAAACATGTCACTTGTATAGAGTGCTGGCCCTGCCCACTACACAACTGTAACATATGATTCTTTGAAGCTCTGTCATTACTAGAGGTTGATGCTAAGTGTCTTGTTGACCAATACCCCCAATATAAAATGAAAGATCACACAAATGGTAATATTCTACAAGAGCTGGTATGTGCTCCTTGGCTTGAAAATTGCCAGGCTGTGCTTTGCATTTCCTACCAGAATCATGGCACTTTCACTGCTACAGATGGAATAATCCTGAACAGCGGCTTGTAAGTACAGGGAGAATGTTCTTCAATCTGTGTGTCTCTCTCAAGCAATGGGATACCTTTTAAAAAACAGGCATGTTTAACCCTCTGAGATAGAACAAACACATGTTTTCTTGGTACATGTTTGCTGTGGTTAGGAACACACTGGTTTGTAAGCAGAGTTGTCAGGGTTTCTTTTTTGTTGCTGTTGTTGTTGGAGAACTACTTATATTCTTAAGGCACACTAGATACACATCTGACGGTATTTCCAGACACTCTTGTTTATTGCTTAGGAGTTCTGGAGCTGGGAGCTCACGGCAGAAGTTGTGAGGAGTTGGAAGCTGGACGTTCTCTGCCATATTGTAGCAGAGCAAAGAGTGCTCGTGATTTCAAAGTAAACACTTGGCATTCAAGGATGACAAAGACATGAAGTTGTCATTTTCCTTTTCTGAGAAGGTGTAGAATCACTTAGGTTAAGAGAAGAACATGATTTCTTGGGTATAACATATGCTGTTGCTATTTTGCTTTAGTTCAGACCTCCAACTTAGTGGTTATCAAATGTGGACACATCACTACACAAAATTATTGGGGGTAGGTCTCAGAAAGTACTGATGTCTGGAGTTCTACCTCACTAAAAATGTTTAAGAACCACATCTTTGGTTCTTGAGATTCTTTTTGTTCATATTACAACAGAAGAATATTTTTCTGTGAACAACTCTTTCTAAAGATAAGTTGCATAATTTTCAAAGGCCACTGTAAATTCTGATTGTTTTCATGCATGGCCCTTTTGCTCTTACAATTTTTAATGAATATACTTCATCATCATTCTCAATGTGTAATCATAAAACAGCAAAACATGCTGTGAGAGGCCATGGTAAAGTTTCCTTACAGTCGTCTTGTTTCAGTGAAGCAATCTTCTGGGAGAAGATCAGATCAAATTTCATCCATTCATCTTTTCAAAAAATTAGTAAGAGATTATGACCAAAATGAACACCAAAAACAGAAAAAATTATAAAAAGAAGCAAACAACAACAAGAAAAAAGGAATGTAAAGAAATTATGCTCATTGATATTATATAGTCCATCATTTAACAATATCATAGAGCCTGTACAGTTATCTCAGAAGGAAGAAGATTTGAGGTAAAAATAATCATAGTCAGGACACTCAGCATAAAGTGGATCAGGTTTTTTTGTGGGAAGATAAATATCTTTAGATGCTAAATTGAGCTTTAAGATTTATTTTATTTTACCTGCATATATATGTATAGAGGATATGTGTACCTGAGTGCACGTGCCCACAGAGATCCACAGATGCAACCAGATCTTCTGGGGCTTCAACCACCCAATGTGGATACTGGGAACTGAACCCCAATACTCTGGAAAATCAGAAAGCTCTCTTAATCACCAAGATATCTCTTCAGCCCCTTTAATGATTTTGAATCAATTCTGAGGTATGATTCTATGAGACATCATGTTTAATCCTATAGGAATGAGACAAATGGGTCCTGTAGGAGAGAAAATGGAGTAATTCATGAAATATACAACTAACATCACATTTTGCTAAGGAATAATGGAAGTTGATTGAATTGGTATTCAAATGGAAGCACAAATATTTGCTAAATGTCTCAATCTGATGGGGAAGTAAGAGTATATAAGATGTCATGTTTTGTTAGGGACTTCAAAGATCATGTTGTTTGTCATCTTAGACAAAAATGTATCAGATTAGGAGCTACAATGTGTTGCCTGTGTAGCAATAATGAGGCGATATTGGACTTTGGCTATTTCATGTAGAGGGAGGTATGTTTTCTATATAAGTTATGTGAATTTCTCAGTCTTTTTCCTTGTCCTATAAATACTACATTTAAATATTAACATTTCATTAACCATTTAGTTTCTGTATCTTGCATTTGACACTGGCCATGGAAGGGGTTTCCATACAGATACAGTAAAATATAGAATGTGCCATATATTAAAAACATGTAAATTACTGGTAATAAAAAACAACTCTTAGCGACAGCCCTATGTCCAGCAGTGGACATCCATCACATAATAAAGTAATTGACATTTTGGAGGTTCTTTGTCTCATAATGCTTTGTCAGGATTTTTTCCCTTATAGTCCTTTGCACATATATCATCATTTCCTGTTTTGTACTTTTATAGGATTTTTGAGTGTGTGTGTGTGAACTTGTGTGTCTACATCAGCATGTGTTTCCTTTATTTTTTGAATATTTTTCTTTTGTTTGTGTTGTCCTAATTCTGGTTTGTTTGTTTTTATTTTGTCTTATTTTATTATTGTTACTATTATTGTTTTAGATACCTGTTGGTATTCTAGTGAGAGAGAGAGAGAAAGGGTGTAGATTTGGGTGGGGATGATCTAGGAGGACTTGCAGAGAGGAGATGACATATCCCAAATGTCTTATAAGAAAAAATATGTTTTCAATTAAAAAGTAAATTTGGGCAATTGAAAAACTGTGAATTATATCCAGATGTAATATAAGATTTGTATAAAATATGTTTATGTTATGAGTATTATGCACACCTATAACCATGAATGAGTGAGGATAATGGCCATATTCCCATCTTACCAAAATATTTGTCATGTAATCACTCCTCTCTTGTTCTTAATGCTGATTGTCAATGTCAGACCTAAAATTGATGAAAACGCAAGCTATATACCTACCTTTAGGGTTTATGTAGTCACCAAGCATGCCTGTTAGGGACTATCTTTATGGTTTAATTATTGTGAGAAGGCCTCTTTGAACCATGTGCAGAACATTCCCTGAGCTGGATATTAGACTGCTTAAAATGGAGAAGTCACTGTGAACAACAGCACTCACTGGCCTCTAATTCTTGACTATGAACACATATAATGGCCCTTCTGCTTTGACTTCTTCATGTTAATAGAGTGTACCCTTGAAATGTGAGCCAAAATACGCCCCTTATCCATTGAGGTGCTTTTTTTCAGGATGTTGTATCACACTATCAGGAAAAGACACTAAGATTGTGTAGATGGCTTGGACAAGAGATGTTCCTCGTAGGCTTAACAGTTTGCATACCTGGTCCCAGTTGATGGTGTTGTTTGCATAGGTGGGAGAGCTTTTCTGGAGGAAGTACATCACTGGGGTGCATTTGTGAGTTCAAAGCCCAACCCCATTTCTAGTTCACTCTCTGCTTGGTGTTTGTAGTTGAAGATGTGATCTTTCAGCGTCCTGCTTCGTCCCCCTGACACAATTCCCCTTCTATCTTTATGGACTCTCCTTTTGAAACCATAAAGAGAATAAGATCTTCTTTTACAAGCTGCCTTTGATTAGGACAATTCACCGCAGCAACATAAAAGTGACTAATACATTCAGCTCCTCATTTTTTTTCCAGTATCAGTTTGAATTCCATTCTCCTCAAATAGAACACTGGTTGAAAGGGAGTTATTTCTTACCATTAAGGCTCTTGCTCATTTGGAGCCTAAATTAAATGTTCTATATGTGTGGTTGGTAGAAGAATCACACCCTCTGAGGTCCTAGCATAGTCCTGGAACGTCTCAGTAGCTTGTCTGTGAGCCTGGTAATTCTTTTCTTCATCTATTCCAGGTATCACTTTTGGGGTGAAAATCCTATCACTGTAGTACAAGACTCAATAGAAATATTAAGCTTGACTAGCATCATTCCTTATGACAGAATAAAGGAATATGCTCACATTTCACCCCAGCTATCTTTTTACAAGGGCAATTCAGTAAATAGAATTAGTCTTCTTTTATTCTATAAACAGGTGTGTTCAATAAGTATACTACTATATAAATCATGTATATGAATGGACTTATGTGTAAGTATATAGGAGAAATAGTGTGATTGACTGTATGTTACTTATACTTATTGATTACATATTTTCAATGTATATTATGCATGTGAAACATTGATTTAAAGTTACATATTATGTATATGATATATAGGCCTTTTTTTGGTTTTTACACGACAGGGTTTCTCTGTATTGTTTTGGAGGCTGTCAGTCCAGCCTGGCCTCGAACCCTCAGAGATCCACCTGCCTCTGCCTCCCGAGTGCTGGCATTAAAGGTGTGCGCCACCACCGCCTGGCGATATATAGGCCTTTTATTTATTACATATTAGAAAAATTACATCTCCAACCAAAGATTCTCTTTAAGCTAGAGAGATACTATTAAACTATAAGATTACAGCAAAGTTTTGTATGTTGTCTGTACTTTGGAAAAAGATGAAAAGGAAAAAGTAGCAATACAAAAAACCTTCATAAATTACTTTCATATCTTCTAAAAGAATACTTGGGATTAGTTAAGAATGTGTTAAAGTACTTTAGAGATACACAGCTCTTTTAGGGAAACATATAAAAGTTTTATTAAAATGTAAGTGGCTTGTGTGATGTTCTACAGTCTAGAACACCCCAATTGTGACTTATTTTATCAGGTAAAATTTCAGTAATTTTGTCCTGTTACTTTTTTATAGTTTTTGTTCCCCAGAGAACCTGGACTCACATATTAATACAAATCAAAGCAGGCTGAAAAGATCTTGGTTGGAGACTGACAATGACCCCATTCAGTGATGTTTGTGTTGATTCATGAAAATAATGCACACTCCGTAGAAGCAATTTTGCTTGTCGACTGACAGGTGTGTGCATTTGTAAATGCCAAAGTGGGGGCTAAGGATTTTCTGACTTTTCCATGAATAAATGTGTTCCTACTTGGTTGTCACAGTGGAATTTAGAAACCAATAGCCTAGAAAGTCTTTACTTACATTTCTTTTGTGAAGTCATAGTACCCCGATTTTTCCAACTCTGATCTTCCAGATTAATTAACTGGTTACATTATGTATCCTTAAATGCTTTAGTCTATTTATAAATAATTTAGTTTATTAATGCAGGTAAATATTGTATCCATTACATATCAATATACCATTTTTAATGTAATGATAACCTTGTTTCTTGGTACACTAATTCATTTGTGTAAGTTGTTATTCAATGTGAAATTCAATTTTTCCACACAGATGATTTTTCTCATATAATATAAAAATGAACTATGATATTCTAGTGAAAATTTACAACATTCTTACTAACTGCAAAGATTAATGATTTCATACTAAACTACATTTTGGTTTACCCATACATGGGGATGTAATGACTGATTTCTTTTTATTAAACATCAAATCAGGAAAAATATAAGGAATTACAAAGTCCATCATCTATAATACAATTGAAAATGTCTAACTGATTATAAATGTTGCTGTGGTGAATAGCCATGTTTGTGCAGTTTTGTTATACATACATTTGATGAGTTAAGCCATGCTGATAGTTCATTAATTCTTGATCATTTTCAATCACATTTGAAAACGATTACCCTATTTCACAACCCACATATGTCACTGAGAACTCTAATTCATGTAGAAAATATGAACAGAATATTATTTCCATAGAGATTTTAGTGTACTTTCTCCTATCATGGTCAGATAGGTAGAGAAACAAAATATCTGGAATGGATACGTCATTTCCATGCCAGTCTGAGCAGCAGCTCTGGAAGAGCAGTGGAGAAATATCTTTGGCTTTGAACCAAAATGAATGTGTGATCAGAACTGTGCATTGGTTCTTAAATCATTAATTGCTATTCTATCTGTGCCCATGTTTTCTCTACCTCTTCACTGGTTTATGCACTCAGAGAGACACATAAAATACTACCATGGATTTGCTCTATGTTAGTTTCTATTTTTGGCTTGTTTATTTGAATTGATTTTGTGGTTCCACTGTTGGAACACAGGACCATTCCCATGACAGGAAAACACTACTACTGAGCTGTACCCTAGTTTCTATTCTTTCTATTTTAAATTATTTTTGTTTATTCTTTGATAATTTCATACATGTCTACAATGCCTCCTGATCAAATTCACTCCAACTGCCAAACTTCAAGTTCCATGGACTTTCCAACATAGCCCCTCCCTACTCTATGTCTCTTTTTACTTTTCTGTATTTCCAGTCCATTAACTACAATTAGAGCTCTCTATATGTGTGTTTAATGGAATCAAAAGCATCATCACCCTATCATTTCCACCACCAAGAGGAATAGGGGTAGCTTACAGTTTGGGGACTTTTCCCAAAATCCCACAATTGTGTTTATTGGAAGGAAATATAAAGAAGTAATTTTCAAACAAAAAACGTATCTGAAAATACTAGTACTGACAATCTTGTATGGAATTCAAGAAATCAGTACGTTGTCAAAATTTTAATGTTTTGACAATGCTGACATTATTTTTAAATGTGTGTCCAGCATAAACTAATTTTTTCCTTTCTGCCTCTGAGTTCCTTACTATTTCAGTATATTACTTACCATTCTCAAAGTCCATACACCACATTCATTTGAGGATAGCTGTCTACTGAGGAGAACTGCAAGACTGCTGGATATCACTCACAAATCTCTAATGTGGGTTATAAACATTGATTCAGTTTTAAATAAATATTACAGACGATGTACACTTAACAAAACTTTTGCAAGCAAAGTTTACATAAAAGTAAGTTCAATTCCCCCTTACAGGGAAAGAGAGTGAGCATGAGATTCCTCCCAACACAGTGGCAGACAGAATCTTATTTCTTCTCCAATATCCCAAGGAAAACTCAGCGTGAAGACATCTAACCTCTAAGTATATTGATACTGCTTGAGATATTTGCATGTAATTGTGAAGGATTATGGTGCTGTTGTTCTATTATATGAATTAATATTTCATAAGGCTATCATGAGAATTAAAAAGGATGTGTGTAAGGCATTTTGTACAGTCTCTGACACAGACTAAATGAGCAACTGCTGGGTAATATATTCACATTTCTATTAATGCCAGAACATTTATAGTTTTCCTTGATGGCAGAGAATTCCCTAAGAATAACTTATTGCAGTAGTTAAGCTTAGAGTGCCTACCTGCTATGCTCAGCTCAGAATGTTGTGTGCACATCACTTTTCAATACTAAACGAACTGTGGCTTAGAAAGGCAGAGTAACTTGACCAAAACTTCATGAGAGTGAATAGTAGAACCGGGTTGACCTCAGAACTCACATAAATTTTGTAGAAACAGCTCAGTAGTAAATATTTTAGCATTTACTGATAAATACCACATCATTTCTATTATAATCTATTAATTTGTTCTCTTATTATATGAAAGTAACAATGAATGAGTTGCAAGCAAATGAATTTTGGTGTGTTGGAACAAAACTTTATTCATAAAAAATAAATTAGATCCTGTTTGCATTGTGTAGGGAGTGATCTCACATATCCACAACACTAACCATGTCCTTTTGGGTGTGGTCACATGTATGTGGGGGTAGGAGAGATAAAAGGGAAGAAGGAAGGGCCTTGCTGTCTCTTTTTGGGGCTGCGATCTAGGTCAGAGTCACACAGAGTGCTGACCTCAGTTTTCAGCTTCTCATGTAAGTGACTTCTCTCTCTCTAATAAAGTATCATATGACTCCCCGTCCCCATTATCCTTGGCATGGCTTCTTTAACATCATCAGGATTGTATGCATATATTATGGTTCTTGATTTTATTTTTTTGGTTTTCTATGTGTGCAACTGAATGTGTGTTTTCAGCTTCTATTTGTGTTTCTTGTGCTTTTCCTTTGGATCATTTTTCTGTTCTGTCTTATTCTAGTTTTATTATTATTATTGTTATCATCAGCATCACTATTGATAACTTTAGGTGTTTGTTTGTATTATGATGTGATAGAGAAAAGCATGGATTTGGTTGACTAGGGAAGTGCCGAGGATCTGGGAGGAGCTGGAGGAAGAGAAACTGTAATCAGAATATATTGTATGAATACATCTATTCAGGAAAATATTGAACAATATGAGGAAGCAAGAGTGGAGGAACCGTGACTGGACTAAATCCAGCCAGTACCCGTTTCTTCAAATTGAGTATCACTAGAATACACCTGCATCCACTGACTTAGATACTGTGTTAGTTGGAGTTCTCACATAGATCAAAAGGGGATGAATTGAATTGGTTAATATTTCATAGTTTGGGCAGTCCAACCATGGTTGCTTTCACAGGTGAGAGAAACCCAGGAAGTGCTAGTCTATAAGGTCACAGTCACAGAATAGTGTTGAAGGTCTGGAGGATTATTGTAGAACCATGCTTGTCAGTCCGTGTTGGAGCCCTGAAGAGCTTGGCATGAGTGGAGGACTGTAGCAGAAGTGGCAGTAGCCATAGCATTGACTAGAGATGAATTGGAATATAGGGTAGGCAAACTTACCAGCAAGACACCATAATTAACAGTCAAAAATCAAAGTTGCTACCCCAGACCTCCTTTCAAATGAGCTGCCAGTAGAAGTTACTGCCCCATTTAGCGAGGTTCTTTCCTTTTCAAGTAATGTGACCAAGAAAATTCCTCACAGATGTACCTGGCTTATCCCTTGGTTGATTATAGATCCAGCCAAGATAAACACTCACAAATCATACCTGTGGTTCCTTTCAAACCATAGAACCAGAGACAAGCAATTTCAATGGATTTTGCCTACCAAGCCCAAAATACTCACTGTTTCCCATGTTGGACTGTTCACCAAATTCTCTAAACTGTCACACCTGTTTAGAGAGATTTATCCATAGCTTACATTTTACTTCTTGACAATACTTAATAAGCAGGAGTATTGAAGTTTCAGCATCCCTTATATCACTAACAAAATTCACCCTTCCCTTCTTCTGCATCTTATATTCAAGCGCATTACCTTTGTCATGTATTTCCCTATAATTGATTTCAACATCCCAGGTACCCAGATAGATATGCATAGGACTGCTGTGAGAATCAACAGCATAACTGTTTTTAATGAAACTTTTTCATATTTCTCCCAGATACTGTACTAATATTTCTTCCCAGGAAGACAAGCTGAATATTTGACCATTACTTATACATTGATAGATTTATAGCAGCAAAACAATGACACTAGAAAGCATGACAAGACTTACAGTATAGCTAAAAGGATCTATTTCTACATATATGTGATGTTATTTTAAGATTGGACAAAAACTAGAAAAGAAGAATGCAATGAATTTGTTGTCCATTTAGATAAATTTATCATGAAACATACTAGTGAATTGCAGGCTTTTACATTACTATGCCTGTGATGACTGATTTGAAAGAATATTGATTTGCAAACTCTACCATATTATATTCAAAATAATATCAACTAGAATGTTAATGTCACAGGAATAACAAAGATATATATGGATAAATGACCCCCAGAAGTCAAGTTAGAGCACATTAAGGCGAAGGGTAATATACCTGTGCAATATGTAATATACTGCTTCTGCTTGTGAATTTCTGCTGTTATAAATACAGTAAGAGATTTCATACGTACTTTTTTATGCTTTACCCAAAGGAACACCAAAGTTTAGCACTCTTAGGATGTACTTGAAAGGAACTGCCCAGGGTCTGCTGACAATTAGAGTCTTACATGCTGTACATGTTCTTACTCACCAGATCAGTGGGTAAAGCTGCAACCTGGTCACCTAAAGACACTTCAAAAACAAACACTGTAGACACAATGGTTTAGTGTGTTCTGAACAGGGTGGGCCCAGACATGGTGAAGGATTTTGACAATTATCAAGACATATGGAAGGCTTTGATTTCTAAAATGACTGAGTGAGTTTGAGTAGTTTGCTGAAATATTTACAATAATCCAACCAAGAGCTTTCTTCCTAAAATGAAATAGCAAACATTCTCAGATCCTCTTTCCCTCAATCGACATTATTCTGGAAACTGATTTCTAATTCAATAGAGTACCTGCTTACTTTCTTCACCACATTCCGTTTGCCATACTCTTTCATTACAACCAGTGCATATGTCTCTGCTAATTGCCACAAAACACAGTAGCCTCACGTTCATATTGATGTCTTTGCTTTTTATACCACTGTGTCTGTTAATTATATTTAGGATTGCTAGAATTTCTATCTCAGTTGCTGAGATCTTTTTCTCCCTACAATTTCTGAGTCCCTTACAGTGTATGCTGTAATATCACCACTGGGCACAATATTTTACATATAAAATAGCTCTGAATTTAATAATCATTCACAATTTATTTCAGTATTTATAATACCTACAAGTTTTCTTTTTATGTTTTAGACTCTCTAAGTAAATAAATGTATAAACTTGATGAATATTATTTTCTCACTCACTGCCATGCCAAGCATAAGACTGATTTTTAATAAACAAGGAAATTTTAAGATTTAAATAAAAATTTATTGTTCTATATGTATGGATGTTTTCCTGATTTTATCTATGTATTATAGATACATAGCATGAAGTTCCTGTGGAGACCAGAAGAGGATGTCAGACCCCAGGTTACTGGAGTTATATGCACAGTAATATCTACTGGAAGGGTAATTTTTGTTTAAATAAACAAGTGACTCTGAGCTACAATGTAGGTACTGGGAATAGAATTTTTTTCTGTAAGAGCCTCATGTGCTTTTAATCACTGATCCATCTCTCTAGACCATTAAGATTTGTTTTCATTTTTACTGGTGCATGAGCTTATGTGTCTTTATGTGTATATGCCGTATATATGGATGTTTCCACAAAATCTAGAATAGGCTGTCAAATTCTCCAGATATGGAGTTACAGGAAGCTGTATGTCACCCAATCTGGTTTCTAGGAACTGAACTTACATCATATGGATGAGTAGTGCATGAAGGCATCTCTCCTGCCTCATAAATAACTTCGGATATTCTTTAAAAACATGGCAGAGTCTGTTTGAGCTTGACCTCGTCCTGAATCCCAAATATATGCGAAGTAAGAAGTTTCCCAAATGTTCTAGCCTCTATTGATATGTGTTATCAGCCATAAAAGGAGGAAGATTTCTCCGACCTTAACTATATCATCGTTAACAATGAGTAAGTTGGAGTTCAGAGATCAATTGGCACAGTAGATTTAGGAAAGGCCCATTCTGTGAGGTCTACTAATTCAATATTAAACATAATAAAAGACAACATACAAAGACCTAAGAATGTGTTCTTAATTCATCTAAATTTCCTAATTTACAATTTTTCACCCCAGCCCTTTCATATTGCCAGAATTAATTGTATGTGGAGGGACCCAGCATTGCTATCCCACATTAACTGAGTAGCTCTTTGTGTTAAGTGGCTCACCTAATATTCTTAACTGTAATGATAAATTATAAAACTATGTATGTAGCATCCACCACAAAATTTCCAGGAGTTAAAGTTTCCAGCCACATTGCATTACTTCCTGTGTACCAGTCTCAAACTCTGTATTCCCTTTATTAATGAGAGATTATACTGTTGAGTTCAATTTATTTATTTGTAAAGCTTCTTGATATTTTTGTCAGTTACCTGAGATAAATTTTTACCCATCTGATGAAAAGTGAATGACTGACTTGAAGTTCTTTCTGGAGTTTCCTTGCTGAAGATGAATGCCTGCCAACTGAGTCACGGGGCTCAAATTTGACTCGAAGCCAAATAAATCAAGGTAAACATTAGGGCTCACTTCAAAAGCTGCAAATTCTGTAGACTATCTCCTCTGTGGTAAGAGGTGAGAAGCTATCAACTGTCACTAATATTATGTTTGCATTTGACAATTCCTCTGGCCTGAAATATTCTCCTGGAGTGTAGAGAAAATTTGTTATTAAATTTCCAAACCCTCTGGCAATAGATTCTACTTGCAGCCATGCACATAGATGTACATTAGGCATATAGATATATAAGCGAGATATTATAAAGGCAAGGTAAATGATAAGTCTTTCCACCATGGCTCCAAGTCTTTCTTAGGTGCTTCTGAGGGCAGAGGATTTATTCAAGTTTGGGATAATATCCTGTATAGATCATTTGCTGATCTTTACGGCATAAAAGTGAAAAATGGACTTCCATTAACAGTGATGCTTCCCTTTGGATCTCATTTGTTACTCCCTATTTGTTCTCTCAAATTTCAATATCCATGAAATATGCTGCTACAAAAATGCTGTGACTTTAAAATAGATTTGTTGGCTAAAGTTTCCTTTTTCCTGTTTAATAGGAGTTTTAAAATATTTATGAGGAGCAATGCATATAATATACTATTTTAGGGGCACACCAGCTGTTTCTCACCCTAACAGCTTATAAATATATATTTTTAGTCTAGATTCAAGCACATTATTATGTCTCGAAAAATTAAGAATATAATTTTGGCAGTCAAATATAGCACAGGGAGGTAGACAGGGTGTGGTCTTGAGTTTCATACACAGCACTTAGTGCTCCGTAAATTTATTCTCATAAGAAGAAAGAGCGAGAGACACCAAAATTATTTATAGCTTCATGGTTGAAAGTATTGTTTATGGAGGGTTAAGTTTCCAAAATTCTTTCTCAGAGCTCATATGAATCCCAGGGTGAACTGGGAAGTAACTAGGTCAAGTGTGACTTTGAGTGGCTGAACCAAAACAAGGGTATCTGCTTTGCCCTATGGCCACTTTCCAATTCCTCCACTCCTATTTAACGTTTGTAGGACTTTAGTGAGATATACTCACTGCTACATTCTGTCTTGAAGGCCAAAACACCGAACTTGAATGTTTGCATTACTATATGCAAAATATAAAGATAGGTAATTCTGATAGAGGTTCAACATAAATAAAAAGACAGAGGCCTCCTTTTAATCTATATTTAGAAGCTAAATTTACAGGGAGACAATTGATTCTAAAGAAATTGCATATAAATCTCAAATATATTATGTAGAATCTGTGTTCATAATGCTGTCAATAACTGCTCGCTGAATCTGAAATCTAAGCACATGGAGCCATTGTCAATTACGTATGCATTAACACTCAGTGTTGCAAAGAGGTCTATTCCTAGGCAGTTAAATTTATGGCACCTGGGAAGTAAAGCAGAAGGATCAAAAGTTTGAGACTAGTGTGAACTACAGAGTGAGACACTGCCTTGTAAAGTCGAGGTATGGGCATTTCACAGCAGTAGATTTTTTAAACATAACTCTTCATTTATTATTTGAGAATTTCACACTATGCACCCCAATCTTGCTCACCTCCTAGTCCCTTCATATCTGCCCCTCACTCTTGAAGTATGTCCTCAAAATTAATTAAAAACAAAACAAACACATAAAGCCCACCTTGTCCCTCCATCTTTCCTATTCATTCACCCTAGAGGCATCTGGAGCTAAGCTGTCAGGCAGTACACCCTTTTGTCCAATCAGCCCCCCAAACACATTGGTTTGGTTCAAAGCCTGTAGCACACTATTATCACTGGACCCTCACCAAAACTTCTCTCCAATACCTTCTGTTGCCCTGATTCACAGAGATACTGCAGTTATCATTCCACAGGACCAGTCCTTCTCTAGCAGGTCATGGATGGGATATATTAGGGTAGGCCAACCCAAGGTTCAGAATTTGGATCTGGATGGTAGCTAGTTGGTCCCAGCCACTGGGACTGCCCCCTTAGGCGAGGGGTGGAGCCAGCTTTCCTATGTTGATGCCATGTGGGGGCCAGCTCTCCCATTCCTGTGGTGAGGGGTAGGGCCATCTTTCCAGATGCAGGAGCCAGCTCTCCTATGGGGCCGGGGAGTAGGATCAGCTCTCCTGCTTCCATGTTCCGCAAAAGCGAGGGATAGGTTTCCCAAGTTCATTAAGGGGCTGGACAGGCTCAGCACAACCCTTGGATTTAAACAGCATGGTTCTTATGATAACTAGTGGCATGGATATCATCGCAGATGCCAGATGAAGTAGGAACATGGACCCAGACATGCCCTTGGCAGAACCTCAGGCCTGGATATTACCATAGCCTTGGTGGCAGTTCAGGACACCTAGAACAGTATAGTATTGTCAGCAGCAAGGCCTTCAAATACCAAGATGGTCTCAGGTGGTTGTCCAGACCCTGGGTATCTTCTCAGGCCCTGATGACAACAGGAGCCTAGGACATCAACCCACAAACCTGCTGGTGCTGGGCCATGGACCCACAACATGGAGCCATGACAACATCCCGAGCCCAGATGACACCATGGCAATGTGTGTCAGTACAGGACCCCCAGATTGTCATAGCCTCAAGGGCAGTATGGCCCTCAAACACCAACATGGCTTTGGTTGTGCCCAGCCACCAGGAATTCATGTGGCTTTTGATGGTACCATGGGCCATGGACAGCAACACAGAACCCATCTGTGGTAGGACCATACATGCAGACATGGTATCCAATTACAGCTTGAATGTCACTATAGCTCCAGGTGGAAACACAGACTCTTCAGATAGGCATGGTCCCCACAGAAGCATGGCCCTCTGATATCAACATGGCCTAAGATGACAGCCCAGACCCTGAGTATTTACATGGTTGTCAGTGGCATTAGGTGCCATCTACATCAACCCAGACCCTGGGTGTGGTAGGACCATGGACTACGACATGGCCCTATGCTACATCCCAGCATGGATGCTACCCTAGTCTCTGGTAGTAAGCAGGCTGCCAAAATCAGCACTTTCTTCTTGCTTCTTCATTTCAGTCTCTTACCACAGCATACAAACCCTTTCATCTCCATCTCTCCTATTTTTTCACCACGTACTTGTTCATCGTAATGAAACACATCTGCCCAAGTTCACAAGGCACTGGGTAGACCTCAGGATGCTTCAGGAATGCCAGATCTCGAGCGTCCTGGCTGTCCCCTTGGGTGTCTTTTGCCTGCCTGAGCCACATGGCATCAGGCAGGCCTGTGGGAGTAGGAAAACATTTGCTTAGTAGCAGCTATGATGATTGCACTTTAATTCTTAGCACCACAAAAATAAATAAGTAAATAAACAAACAGATCAATAAATGCTTAATTCTTTTAATTTAATGCATGAATTTAATCTAATAACACTCAAAATTACATATCAAAATACATCAGGATATTTAAAAAATAAATTGATTTTTGAAGTTAATGAGGAAAAACAAAAGAATTGCTATAACTGAGATAATGTGGAAAAAGAAGGAAAAAGTTGGATAATTCAAACTATCAATTTTATGACTTATATTACAATAATCAACATATGTCTTTGAAATTAATGTGGATTAATGGAGCAAAACTGAAAACTTAGAAACAGATACACAAACTCTTCCATGCTGAACGATTTCAGGTAACTTGTGTAAATACTCCATTCATGCAATTAGAACAATTATCCATGGTTAATCATGGGTGCAATTATGATTCCATTCCAAACATTAAATTATAAATCAGGAGAAGGATAATTGCACACTACAGAAATCTGAGCCGCACTACATCATTACAATTATCTAGGCTAATACCATCATTGATGACATAACAGTCCTTAATGTTCATACAAGCATATGGAGTGATGGGCCTAATGCATCTGGTCAGTTTCAGGGACTTCCTGAAGCTTTTGATTTGTTTATTTCCTGAGTCTTAAGGACAGCATCCTGTGTCTTAATGGATTTCCCTCCAAGATAGAGCATTTTACGTGGGAGAAAATTACTACAGAACACAAGTTCAAGTAGAGGGGAAATAATCCAGGTCCTAAGGCTCAAGTATAAACGGTATGGTCGAGAAGTAGTATTATGAAAATAAAGGAAGACGTGGGATAGAGATAGGATGGAAGTCAGAGGTCACATTGGCCATGTCCCGGGAGCACAGGGACATGGGTATTATTTTAACGATTTTAATTTTAATAATTGCGAAGTAAATAGCTCTGTGAGTTGTCAAGTACTGGAAAAGGATTGAATCAGGAAAAAGACAACAATGAAAAAAAAACTACTACAAGGCAGTTGCTAAAAATGAAGGCAGGGGATGAGAGTAGCCTGAAGAAGGACGAAGAGAAATGCAGAACGTGGGTTAGAATAGACACACATTTCTGGACCAAAGAGTAGGATTTCCTGTTGATCTTGTATGTGAGTGTAGGAGGAAGGGGGGAGTCTAAATTGTGACATTTACTCGGAAGAAAAGTTTTGACAGTAATTTTGTCTGAGAAGTCTTCAGGAACAGAAGTTAGGAGTGTTAGAAACAGACCGGGAGTTTAGTTTTGAGCATAATAAGTTTGTGGTGCCTTTTATAAGCCAAATATTGATGCTGTATAGATGGACAAATTTGCATTTAGTGGGTGACAGGAGCTTGATATAGAACTTTAGGAAGAAGTTTCAAGTTATGAAAGAAAATGAGATCCTTTCAAGGACAGTTGAAGACAGTTAAGTTATGGACAGCTATCACCCAGCTCTCCCTTTAAGAGGTCAGGTTTATTTGGAGGTACTGTCTCAGAATCCAAGGAGGAGCACTGAGATGAATGTGGTCAGAGCAATAAGTGTTCCAAAAGGGAGGGATGATCAGCCGTGAAACGTATAAGTGTAGTTAACCATTGAAGAGAAAACCTTATTCTGACATTATCAACAATTTTGAACAACACAATGGTAACTTTCTTTTCCTCATTTGTTATCAAAAGAAACCAGTTATGTCTCTTCTCACTAGTTTAATCTGGATAAAGGCTTTATTCAGAGCTAATGCTATGGAGAAACATATCTTAGTATAGAACTGGACTGAGTTGTGAATATAGCATGCTGTATTCAGAAATAATAACCATGGAACAGAGTGGGAATCGGTGTGTGGTAAATCACTCAGAAGGATTATCAGAGGTGGTGTATACAGCTGTTCCCTTCATTCTGAAACTCTCCATTATGAAGAAAAGTGGAGGCATCCTCTCAAGAAAGTAAAAACCATACAAGAGATCACAAGATTATATGAGCAGTAATAACATGTGCCTACCTGAAAAATTATATAGGCAACTCCAGGGACCCTGCTTTCATGGGTGAGTACTCACTTACATTGGTGGGGTTTTCCCAGTGAGGTAGTTACTCAACTCACTGCTGCTTTTATAAGTAACCATTTCACCCATATTACTCTACTATATCTCTCACCAATGCTTCAGTAAGTAACCCCAACAAACTCACTGATTCACTAATGTAGGCTTGTGCAGAATCATCGCTTCCATCTCTGGTGCACTGTATGAGGTGAATACACATTTCTCTGTTTTGTCTGGAAAAATCACAGCAGAGGTAAAGGGAGAGGGACTAGTCAATAGAACCCTTGCTGGAAAGGCAAGGGCGATTGGCCATCATTGGTGGGGTGTACATGGAAGAGGGATGGTATTGTCAGCACCTATGGGGGGTTGTAGTGGGTCACCATCGTCAGTACATATGGAAGGCTCTTGCTAAGACTGACTTCACAGGATTTTTGCCACTACAGTGTTTTAGGCAGAGGAAACTGATAGGCCTCACAGACGATTCGGTGTCAGACAAAAGTTTTTTTCAATAAACATTCTTTGTCAGTACATTGCATATTACAAAACATGTAAAAATAAATTTCCCCCAGCTTCATTTTCTTAAAATCCAGGCAAACCCTTTTATTTTTCATTGGGAAAACTGGTGGAAGAAAGAAACTGTTCTGCAGAAGATATTCTGTCTGGTTGGATCTTGTCTAGTAACATATTTTCTTTCTATTTTAATATGAAGATCACAACTCTTCTACCAATATTTACTACTAGTGGCATTAAAGCAGACAAAAGAGGCTTGAGGCATGAATGAGCAGTTAAGGGTACACACTGTCCTTCCAGAGAACCAAGTTTTGTTTCCTAACATGCACACATGAAATGCTTCACAACCACATTTAACTACAGCTCCAGGGGCTTCACCTCCCTCTTTTGGCTCTGTCAGTGTGGTAGTTTGAATATTAGTGTCCCCATAGGCTATGTATTTTAATTCTTAATCACCTGTGAATGGCACTGTTTGAAAGAAGGATTGGGAGTGTGGATGTGTTGGAGGAAGGGTCCAAATGGAAGTGGGCTGTGAGGTTTCCAAATCCTATGTCATGTCTGGTGTCTCTCTCTTGGCCTGAAGAACAGTATATAACTCTTAAGTACTTTTCCAGAACAATGACTAAAGAAAGACTAAGACTCTGAACCTGTAAGCTAGTCCCAAATTAAATGCTTTCTTTTATAACAATTGCTCTCACTATGTATCTCTTCACAGCAATAGAATAGTGATTAAGACACACGGTTATTATACTCTTATGCAAATTCCCACACACAGCCCCAACCATAACCATAAACACACAAGTAAAATTAAAAGCAGAATCTCAAGAGAAATAAGAGAGAAAAGCATTTAATTACCTAAGTTGATTCATAACTGATCTATGACATTTATGAGATTAGGAGAAGAATGCCAAAACTGCATAAGACACTCTAAAGAAATCACTCAGGTAGTCAAAGTCAGACATACCACTGCAACACATGATGCTAAGGATCACACTAGACACAGCTATAAAGGACTTTGGGGATATAAACAAGAAATAACAAACTCAGCTTGAGTGTTGGTACAGAAGTGCCATATTATGGGAGGAAGTCAAGATGATTGAAAGCAGAAGGATAAATATACTGCTCTCCCTAGGAGCACTCTGGGATTCCCTGGCCTGGAGGTAGTTGGGATGGGCTCTCAGATCCATCACAGCCTTTATCTGAGCATCTGACACACCAAGGTCAAGACAACAAGAAACCTCAAACATCCAGCCAGCATCAGCATTGATTGATGACTTAATTATCTTGGGCTCCTGATGAATGAATAGTGTAACCATTCCCAGGAGGTACTATGTGGTCCTCAAGTTGACAATGACTTAGTTAAATGGCTTATTACAGCCATGATCTGGTAAGATAAAAATATTTCTAAGCTACAAAACATCACTGTTTTATCCTGAGATGACTATACAATTTCTTGTGGTATAACAAAATAGCCTGCCTATTAACAGATGGATACCACTGATACCTGTCTGGAAGCACACTTGAAGAAGGACATGATTTCCATTTGCTGCAATAAAAGGGTATTGGTAGACAAGCTTAGCAGAGTGAACTGACTAAATGAGCATCTAGTTTGATGTATACAAATACTCATGTATACATGTATTATTTTAGGTAGCAAAAAGGAGAAGAGATTATTTGTGAGGTTATTAAAATTAGAGATGTATTGATTTGCTTTCAAAAAGGTAGTAACTAACTATCTTGAAGTTAACAAGTATTCAACGACACAGGTAATAAAATGTGTTTAGTTTATACACAAGGTATTTACATCATTTTAAATCAGATACTGTCTCCGCTAATTTGCAGACATTACATTTTATTCTCCTTTTGTGTGGAGGAGAAATCATTTGAAACTTCCAAACAAGTGTGACTACAGAACTGGAGTCATTCTGCTGTCCAGTATGGATAATTATAAGGCATATTGAGAACAGAATTGGTGGGTGAACTGAGAAGAGCACAAACTTCCAGTTTATATTCTGAGGTCCAAACCAGTCTTCTTCGTAATGACCAAAAGCTCTCTTGAGTCACCAGCCTGAGTAGCAGTGCACAAACTAAATTCACTAATGTAGCTTCACAATATAAAAATAGTGATATAAATCTTGACTTATTTGCTACAAATTTCAATCCTATGATCAATGATTAAGGTCATCTTTCATTACACAACAAAGGAAAAAATCAATAAATTGTTGGGTTAAATTTATATTTAAGAAAAATTCAGGTTTGTATATTGTAATATGAATATGTTCTGAAATCTCATCACTCACAAATTATCATTTTAAAAGAATACTCTTAGAGCTCTACAATATTTTCCCATTGTAATTATATAAGAAAATACTTTAAAGATGCACATATTAAAGAAAGCATAAAAGCTACATGATTATTTCAGTAGGTACAAAAAATTCAACACCCATTTATCGTAAAAACTTTACAAATTCAGAATAGAATAAAGTCTTTAATACAACAGAAAAAATGCAGGGCAAGCTGGAGATTAAATTTATCCTCAAAGTGAAAGGTTGTGTCATTTCCTTAGGAATTAGGAACCACTCAAAGATACCCACCTTTTTCATTACTTCTCAGTAATTTTCCTGAACTCTGGCCAGAGAAAGTAGGTAAAAAAAAAGGACACATTGTATGGAACGAATTAAATTTGGCCCATTTTTAAAATTGTATTTCTTCCTGTGTATGTATGTGAGACATTCTGTTTGAGGCAAATATGTGCATAGAAAAGCATTGAAATTGATTTTTGGGGGGTGGGTGGCAGCACATAGCTAAAAGTTGCAAGTTAACTGTAGTTTAACTGTAGTAAAAAGTGGAGAGGTCCATGACTCTCAATAGCATATGAGGATTGTGGGAGTCAAAAAGGAAGAGTATTGATGTAGGCTTTAGAGGAAGATACAAGGGATAGTTCAGAAATGATTTGACATTTGAAAGGTTTCCAAGAGTTTGAGATTGAGAACTCAAAGAGACTCTCAGAGATGGGGCCTCAGGTGAGAAAGCTTTTATGCATAAAGAATGAAATATTTTCCACTTGTGAGAAATCTATTATTTGGCCAGAGGACAGAAAGACTGCAAGGAAAGGACAAGAAATGAAGGATATGATAGGAGGATGAGAAACAGAAACCAAACTTTGAGGGCTGCTGTGACATGTACGCAAGCATTAAGGAGATGTTATCATCCATGACAGGAGAAGGGCACAGAAGTCTTAGCTCCAGAAAAGTAAAATGAGAACATATGACATAATTTTCAAGAGAGTGTGCTGAATTATGTGGGTGACATTTTCAACACACTGGTATCTTTAGTCTACTGGGTGTAATGAAGACATTATCCCTTTCATGTGGATTCTGCTTTTCTCTGTATTATTGTGTATGTGGATATGAGATTTGTAATGTACCTGTGTATGTCTATTTGTTTGAATGATTTACAGGTAAATGGATACACAGAAAGATAACACTTGATAATAGAATAATGGATATATAGAATATAGGTAGATAGATGATATCGAACTACTTGATAGATTGAAGATAGATATACAAATAAATACACGACACACACATAGAGAGAAAGACACACACAATATGGAGAGAGAGAGAGAGAGAGAGAGAGAGAGAGAGAGAGAGAGAGAGAGAGAGAGAGAGAGAGAGCAAACAACTACCAGATTCTCATGTCTGCAGTGTGAATCAAACTTTCCTGGTCTAGCAGGATAGCCTACTATAAACAAATCTAATTAATTTCCTTATATGCATTCAGTATTCTATTAGTTATGTTCTTTTGGAGAACCCTGACTAATACGTTAGTTATATAATTGATCACCTATACTGAGCTTAGGGGCTTCAGTAGAAATTGTGTTCTGTATCATTGTACTATTGCTTGTTTCCTTGTGATAACTTCCTTAGCTCTTCAGGATGACACTATAAACACTGGGAATTTCTGGGCTGTTGAGACATCTCACAGAGCATACCTGGACTACTTAATGTTGTCATACATAAGAATATTGCCACTTTCTTTGTTTTTATTTTCTCTGTTTCAGAAGCATTGGTCCAGCTGAATATATTAGTGAAGAGTTAACATCCCTTCTTTTTAAAGTATCTAATTAAAGTTTTACCTCTGTACTAATTCCTGTGGCTACTGTAACCAATTATCCTGTACTTGGTGATTTAAGCACTAACTTCTCTATGTTCTAAGTCTCAAGACTGAAAGATTCAGGCCTCACTAGTCTAATTAATGTCAAGATGTTGGCAAGCTTTCTCTTTCTAGAGATTCCAGAGGAGAACCCAGTGTTTTCCCATGTTATGCTTCTAAAGGCTGAAAGTATAAGGTACATATCGTTATCAACCACTAACTAAATCCTCATATTGTAGCTCCTTGATGAGCTGCTTTTGTTTCCATCTTCCCACAATAAGGACTCCTATGGTTGTCTTGAGTTAGACTGGTAACTCAGGTCAATCTCCCAATGTCAAGGTCCATTAGGAGTTTTTTCAATTCCCATCATCCTCTTTGAAACCAGCATAGAACCCTGTGCTGACCAAGGTACTGTTTTAGGGCATTTTTCCCGGTGACAGGAGCAGGCCAGCATTATGCTTGAATCCTTAGAGATATGGGTAGCTTTTAGACTGAATTTCTTTGTTATCCTGAATAGCTTTTAAGGAATAAAACTGAATTTTTGCATAATTAAGCAAGTTGTATAGATATGAGCTGCATACGTAATACCTTAAGAAATAGAAACAGATATGCAATATAAAGACAACACCCTTACATTTTTATTAATATGACAAAATATCTTAAACAAAAGTTGAAACATACATACAGTGTAAGAATAAAACAGATTTAAATTTGTATAAATATACAAAAACCTTTTAAAAAGAATAGAGACACAGTGCAACAAATTAACTTAAAATTTGTACTAATTTATCAAAATATATGCCAATGCAAATATCTGAGAATATCAGTCGTTTCTTTAGCCTATATTCCTATACTACCCTAAATAAAACAAACATCCATAACATCCCCCCAACTTTTGGGAATGTGGACATTGTTGTTTTTCCAAACTGCTTCCTAATATCTACAGGGAAAGTACCTTAGGGCCCCTGAGAAAATTTGAGATAGTAGTTAGGTCAGACCATTCAGAGGGCCTTGCTTGATCTAACCATATTAACATGGAAGGAATCCATAGTATCTCACCTTCTGTCGAAACAAAAGCAGAACCTCTTTTGCAAAGTAACATATTCTTAGACCCAAGTTTTGAAATAAAGAATTATTTAAAATATATGTTTGTTTAACTTGGTAGTCTCCACAATAAAATGTCTCTCAGCAGTTATCCTATTAATAGTCAAAAATTCAAAGAAAATATAATAGCATACATAATCTAGACTTTGTATTTTTATGTTACTTTTATTGTCCCTTTAAACAATTTATTTTTTAAAACTATTTCTTTCTATAACTGTTCATAATCTTTCCTCTCTCTCCCAAGTCTATGTACAGAGTTTCCTTTTTGTCTGAAACTGTCTTTATTGTATACCTGTAAACATTTAAAATTAATTTTTATTTGAGTTAAAAATAATCTTATTTTACATAGCAATCCCAGTTCCCTCTCCTGCCTGTCCTCCCATTCACCCCACCAATCCCTTATCCCACTCCCCATCCACTTCTCAGGGAGGGTGAGGACTCCTATAAGGGAATCATCAAAGTCTGTCACATCATTTGGGGTCGGACATAGGCCCTCCTCCGTGAATCTAGGCTGAGAGACTATCCCTCCATAGGGAATGGGGTCCCAAAACCCATTCGTTCACTAGGTATAAATACTGGTTTCACTGCCTGAGGCCCCATAGACTGCTCAAGCACCCCAACTGACACCCAGGTTCAGGGCACCTGGTTCAGCACTACACTGGTTTCCCAGCTGTCAGACTGGGGTACCTGGGCTGGTCAGCTATTTCTGTGGATTTCCCCAGCATGGTCTTGACTTCTTAGCTCATCACTCCTCCCTCTCTACACCAGGATTCCAGAAGTTCAGCCCAGTGCTTATCAGTGAATCTTTGCTTCTGTTTACATCAGGTACTGGATGATGGCTCTATGCTGGCATTTAAAGTAGTCATCATCCTCATATAGAGGAAGGACATTTAAGGCAGTCATTAATGTCATTGTAGGGGAAGGACATTTAAGGTAGCCTCTCCACTATTGCTTAGATTCTTGGTTGGAGTCATCCTTGTGGATCCCTGAAGATTTCCCTAAGTTCCAGGTTTCTCATGAAGCCCATAATGGCTCCCTGTATTAAGATAACTCTTTCCTTGCTCTCCTTCTCTGTTCTTCCCCCAACGTGACCTTCCTGATCTCCCATGTTCTCCTCCCCCTCCCCTTCTCCTCTTTCTCCTACCTCCCTTTCTCCTTCCCCTTGCTCCCAATTTGCTTAGCAGATCTTGTCCCTGTCCCCTTCTGGGGGGGTGGTGGGGGTAGGGGAGTCCATGAATGTCTCTCTTAGGAACCTCCTTGTTTCCTAGCTTCTCTGGGGTTTTGGATTGTAGGCTAGTTATCCTTTGCTTTTAAATTGTTTAGTGGCATGGCTGGGATCAAAGCATCTGCTTTGGCTATTTGTTCCCTCTTATTGTTTCAACACGGTGGAGGTAGCAAGAAGAGTCACACGTATACTCCACATTGCTGCCATTAGGTAACATGCAGCTGGCTTCTAAACTTTTTTTGTCTGTATGAGTATAAGCTAAATACAACCCCACAATGAGGTGTGTCTTGGAATCTGCTGTGGGAATGCACCATGCTGTATTCAAGCCTGTGTGAAAGATACAATTAGGAAGCTGTTTGTGGTTCTGTTTATGTGTCTAGAGCCCCCTTTTTAGCTTTCTCAGACCCTATGGAAAATTAAGATCCCTACATTGGTGTGCCAAATGTAGCTGGAAGCTTTTCTTTGTCCTTCTCAGTCCCCCTGGACTGGTTTCTCTCCCACCCACCTGTCCCTGAAGCTTCTTATAAAACAATCACTCAGAGGATTAATATTAATTATATTTATTTGGCCAATGGCCCAGACTTATTACCAACTAGCTTTTACATTTAAATTAACCCATTTCTATTCATTTGTGTATTACCACGTGGCCTGTGGCTTACTGGTGGTATGTTGCCATGTCGCTCCTTGTGCATGTAATCTTCCATACCTCATCCTTCTTCTCCTGTACCTCTGCTTAAATTTCCCAGCTGGTTCTATCCTGCCTTGCCATAGGTCAAAGCGGCTTTATTTATCAACCAATGAGAGCAACAGATATTCACAGCATAAAGAAAAGACATCCCACATCCGCACTAACCCTGTCTCTCTATCCAACTCTACAAAATAAATGCACTGAGTTTCTGGAGCTCTGTAGTTTTCTCCAGTCATCAGCTCAGAACAGCTGATCCCAGATTTTCTGTCTATCAGTCCATGTGTCTCTCTGTTATTTCTTCATTCTTTACATATTTCTAGGTAGGCCTTTCCTGGAGTCCTTCATGGATGTGGCAGTCTCTCTTTTAAAACACTGAATAAAGCACATAGCTTTATTTGCTCAGAGGCATGAATCTTGAATCCAATAGACCATCAGATAGCTTAAATTTCACCAAACCATGATTCTTATCAACTGTGAATTGTTGGACAAGGGTATTGGCTGACTTTATCTTAAATTTTCTCAACTTTAAAACATAACACTGCTTAGAATGGTAGCATGCTCCTGTAATCCCTAGCACTCTGAAAGTTGAAGTAGGAAGGTTGAAGGGTGAAAGCCAGAGTCAGGTATTTACTGAAAGGTAGTGAGAGAGAGAGAGAGAGGATATGGACAGAAAAGTAGAATATGTAACATTAATTATAGCATCTAGTTCTTGGTAGGGCTTTAGGACAGCCCCAGAGGCAAGATAAAATCAATGGAGAAGCTGTGAACAGTTCTTTCTGTCTTATACTGTTGGACATTTTCCATGATACCTAGCTGCCTCTCATACCCTGGGCATGGCCAGTTTTAAGTTTTTGACTACGTATTAAGATATTATCCTTCTGTTTCTGTTTCCACCTCAGTGACAGGGTCCCCCAAACCTCACAATTCTTGTTTCTCATTTCCCATGAGGCTGTAACCTCCTCCTTGCCACTCCAGGATCACTTGAAAGAATTGCTAACATTAATGAACACAACTGGTGTGGTTTCCTGCAAAGTTGCTCTGGTGGAAAATTAGATAGATATACGCTGAGGATAAATAAAGCATAGTCTCAGAAGGTGCGTGTATCAGGGGAAAATGTCAATACAAATGTGTTTGTATTTGACCTGTAGGGAGATTGAGTTGGCTTTAGAAATACACACAAATATGAAAGAATATGAAGTAATATGAAGACATGAGAGATGATAGAGAGGCATGGTTTTATTTAAAGCAAAATATAATAAGAAAAGAGGGAGAAATAACAATTTGGAAGAGTTTCATGAGTACTAACTTCTATAACTGCACCTAGCTGTGAACATTTCCCCTAGTATTTTGGTCATAAACAGGCATTTCTCAGTTAACACTATAAACCAAACAATCTAGAATCAACTGATGGGTTCTACAAGAACACTTGGAACTGAAGCCAATGTGACATTATATAGGCTAACATAATTCTCTTGTCATAGGTACTGAAGTTTTTAGTACTGAGTATTGAACCCAGGGGCATTTGTGTTGGGCAAGTGCTCATTGCTGAGCTGTTTGTGACATTGTGATTTTGGTTTTACTCATCGATACACTGATTATAGGATGTCCACCATGTTTTAGAATTATTTGGGGTTTTAAACTGATGACATTGCTTACCTCCAGAAATTCTTTTTAATTCAGGAAGAAATTAAATAGGGAAAAAAATGTCAAAACTGAAAAAGAGAGTAGAGCGTTGTAAAATTTATACACATTGTTTCCTATTTTGACTTTTAAAAACCTATACTTTATGATATGTTCAGATTTGACAAAGGTATATAGGTAAGCTCTTTGATTGCTATGTTTGAGGTTATTAAAATATGGAACATAGTTACAAACATTGAATATCAGCAGTATACATAATTTAGTTATCATATCTGTTCGAACAAAGGTTTGAAGTATACTAAAAGGCAAAGCTTAAATTTTAGATAATGATAAGTTCAACTAAAGTTTTCTATATTAAGCAACACATATAATTTATTTTGATAAAGAGAAGTGGGTTGGGCACTGGGGTTGGATAAGTAGGTGAAGTGTTTGCTGTGTGAGTTTGAGGACCTGAGCTTGAAACACCAGAGCTGTGTTAAAGAGGCAGAAGTAGGAGAATCTTCAGAAGCTGAAGATCAGCTGTCCTGGCACACACAGCAGTAACAACAAAGAGATTAGGTTGCCAAAGAGGTAGATGTCCAGGGAAGACTCACTAGAAAGACACATACACATACACATACACATACACATACACATACACATACACATACACATACACACACACACACACACACATACAGAGGGGGGGAAGGGAGGGTAAGAGAGAGAGAGAGAGAGAGAGAGAGAGAGAGAGAGAGACAGAGACAGAGACAGAGACAGAGACAGAGACAGAGAGAAGAACAAAACAAAAACTAGAATACTAGAATTAATTGCTAAAGAGAACTGGCATTTATGGAGGCTGGCAGGCTATCAGTGGCCTAAGTTTTACACCCCAAACTGGCTTTCTTTTGAGTCCTCTGGACGGATGGTGGGCAACCATGCTCTCTCAACTTCACTGCTGACAATATCTTTCCAAGTGGAGAAAATAGGAATACATATGAGAGAAGCTGCAGTCTACAGAAACTCAGTTACATAAGCACCTTTATCCTTATAGAGTGTCAAATGCTCACATTTGCGTTATGTAGGAGATACTTGCGAATATCTTTACTATTTAAAGTAATAACAGAAAACACTGGATCACCTATGACCTTTGAAATTCATCTTTACTTTAATATCCAAACCATAAATATGTGTAGGGATGTATTGGTATTAAGTATTAGAGCAAATTGGAGATGAGAGATGGTTATAGAAGTAAAATAAATTAGTTTCTCACATCTTTTATTAAATTTAAAAATGTTCCCTTGGATTATATTATTTTGATTTTTCAAAGTGTAAAACAAAGTACTTAAAGCTTTTAACAAAATTCATGAACTGAAATCCCTCAGTAGGACTTGTAATTTGTTTTGTCCTGATATGGCAAACCTGAGCTGTAATATAAAATAGGGATATTGAATGCTGACAATAAAAGCTAACACTGTATGACCTAACTAGAGACTGAAGACTGTTCCCTCCGTGGTTTCTTCTCTTGATATTCTTTAACTTCCCAAGATCTGCTGTCTCCTTGAGAACAATAATGTCAGTCTGCAGAATAACATGTCATGTGAATACTCTTGGCCCTCATACTATAACAACAGGGAGGAGTCCAGTGATTTCATTCACTTAAAGATTAGACATTTTGATAGTGATTTCTCCTGGAGGCACTCCGTTTATGAGCTGCAGAGCCAAGCTCAGACACTGGTCTATATGACTCTGCTTTCCTTATGTCCACAGCATATTCTGTATCAGTCCTGCCGACCTTAGATCCAGTGCTGTTCACATTTTCTTACATGCTGACTGCAGACCCAAATCCATTACAGATACCAATACAGGATCACAAAGAAATGCTGGAATACTATCCCCTCCATTGTGTGTTACTGTTTATTCACTGTGAGAATTAATTGAACATCTCATATATATGATAAAATAACATTAGCTTTTTATATACTGTATCTCATATAGTCTTCATAACAGCTTCTTGTGGAAATTCACTAGATTTTTTTTACTTGTTTTCTTCCATTGAGAAAACTGAAAATAAAGAATGAAATTATCTGTGGTACAACAAGCAGCAGTTGAGGTTAAATTTCTATGACCCAAAGCCATAGCACCGTGGGCAACAGAATGATTAACTCTTACTGTGGCCATGAATACACATGTCTTGTGGAAAGTTTTAAATGTATCTATATTAATCCACAATATTCAAAGAAAATAAAATGAGAACTTGAAGCTCAATAGTTTAGCAAATGCAGAACAGCTGTCTGTCTGTATCCATTCATAGTAATATGATGTCTGTCTACACATGATTCTTGAATTGAATGTGTTATTTTAAAAGTGTTGTTTGTTGATTCCGATGAACTAATGAGGGCAATGTATAAAAATGAACATTTTCATCCCAGATTTGATCATAAGGAACAGGCCAAAAACACCCTGACTTTTTATGTAAACAAAGGCTGTGCTTGACAGTCTGTTTTCTCATGTCTTAGAGCTTTAAGGGGGTGGGAATTCAACAGAAATAACTGGACAGAGTTCAACAAAAGCATGCTTTTGGATACCAGAGGCCTGAAACGTATAAATGTTCCTAGTTTCAAACCAATTCCTCTCAAACCCCTAAAATGTCAGTGTGTGAAAACCAGGCAATGCCTTCAATTGCTTTCAGCATTCCAGAGAAAACACTTCCAATGTAAATGTAAATTAACAGAACCTGAATCTATCCACAATGTGCTTGGCACTGCAGAGGGCATGAGGTCCTTCTGAAATGTCTAAAAAATGAAAACCAAAGACTCAGGTTCCCCTCCATCTGTCACCTATAGATAGTCCCCAAAGAGGGGTAAGAAAGATCATAAGACTGAGATGGAATGTTGAGCTATAGTCTGTGAAGACTGGAGCCAAACTTTGAATTACCAAACTCGGGGTGGTGTACCAAACACATGCAGAATTCTAATAGCCATGGCAAGATTATTTTATGTGAAAAATGAATTTTATGTTATAATAGAGTTTCCTTAGAATCATATATATATTGTTTTAAATATTTCCAGTCTAACTAGTTATTGACTTTATCTACTATTGTAAGAGATGAAAGATTGGCAATATGACTTAATCTTTAATAAATATGTATGTTTTTGGAATAAATAAGATTTTCATTTGTTCAGGGATGTGAAGATGTGTTACATGTGCTGCATTTGTTTAATTATGTAAAGTTGTGTTATACTTGTTTCACCTTGCCTGCCTGATTGGTTCAAAAAAATTCTGAATGGCCAATAGTTGGGCATTAGAGGTATAGGCAGGGCTGGCAGGTAGAGAAAATAAGTAGGAGGAGAAATTTAGCCTTCAGAAAGAAGCAGGAAGAGAGAATGAGGGAGAAAGAGAGAGAGACACAACCAATCCAGAAGCCAGGAAGCCACCACTCTGACAGACAAAACAGCAAAGTTGGACATACAGAGAGAAAGAAATGTTAAACACAAAACAAAATGAAAATGAAGGCAAAACATAAAGAAAATAAGATTAAAATAAGAGATAGGTAAAGCCAAACATTCCTAAGTAATAGTAAGTCTCTGTATCATGATTTCAAAGCTGGTTGGTGACCTAAACAAAGCCTGTTTCACACATGTCTGTGACGTCATGTGTGATATTCATTCTGCCTCTTCCTTACACACCATCCAGCTTTCCCATGCTTCCTGGTGTGTGTTTATGTTGATTGATTTAAATTCCTGCTGACAATGTGTCTGGGTATTAGGACTGCACTCCGTGCTACCTCTCTGTCTTATTCTTATTTTCATGTCACTAGGATCAATCAGGCCCCTTTTCTGCACAGTGCACACATAAGCATGCATGCACATGTGTGTACATACACAACATACACACAACATGTATACACACACAAAATGGAACAGAGAGAGAGGCATGTGTGTACACACATACAAACACACACACATATACACACAACTTTCAATTATGACTTATTGAAAAATACATTGGCTTTCACATAATTATCAAGAGCTGATCTAGCTAGTCAATGGCAAATTTGATCTGAATCTTTTCTTTGGGACAATCTATGAAAGTCTCAGTCTTTCAATTCTAAGTTTACTACTAAAGGAAATTTCATAGCCTTAGGAAACTTCCCAATTTTGGACTAATCACAAATCCTAGAAGAAGCCTTAGAAACTATTTTACCTCTTTGATTTATTTATTTATGAGAATTCCATGTATCAGTGCTATATTTATGCTATTCTAATCCTCTTCCCCCTCCTAGGTCTTTTCTCCCCGACTCCCATTCCCTTTCATATTTATAGCTTCCTTTTCTATAGTAATCTACTGATTTAGTGTTACTCATAAAGATGGCTTTAGGACTGACCACTGAGATTACATAACTTATCATAACGCTCATCCTGGGGAAGTCTGATTCTCCTGGTCTCAGTAGTCTTTAACTACCTATAGCTCTTCATCTTGAGGTTGGGAATAGTGAGATTTTCCCACTTCTGACACCATTATGTTAAGAGAAGCTTTTTCTTTGAAAGAAGCCTTCCCACCAGCCTGGTTCTAGAGCCGCATCAGTCCCAAATAAACACACAGGAGGCTATATTAATTATGAAGCTGTTGGCCTTGCTTGTTTCTTACTGGCTACCTCTGCTTTAAGTAATTACCCCATAATTGTTAATCTAAGTATGTCTCTTACCGGAGAATAGTTCCGGGCTCCTACCCCATGGCATTACATGTTGACTCTCTTGTGTTTCTTCTTCCCAGAATCCTCCTGGACTCCTAGTCCCACCCATCTAGATTCCTATTGGCCAACAGTGCTTTATTAACAAATGTACAGGACTTCCCCCATCATCCACCCACGTTGGCAAGTAGACAGTTATTGTTATTACACAGGACTTATTTAGGAGAGCATACTGCTAAGGTTTCAATGGTGCAGCTTCTGGCATTTTGGTCTTGTCTAGACGACACAACCTCTTATTAAGTATGCTGGCCTTCTATGCTCTACAGTCTTCCCATGCCATCTTCCACAATTTTCCCTGAGTCTTATATGTAAAGGTTGCATTATAGATGTGTTAATTGGGGCTGGATTCACCATGAAATCTTATTCTCAGCATCCCAAAGAGTTGTGGCTCACTGTAGTACCCTCTGTCTCCTGCAAACAAAGAAACCTCTTTGATGATGTATGACCAACACTTACCTGTAAGTGTAAGGATAAGTATTAAGAATACAGTTAGAAAATATATAGCAACAGTGAGTGAGTTATTTCTTGGGTCCACAACTTCTCCAAGTATGAGCAGTGAGCCAGGTTTTTACAATGCTAGGCATGAATTCCCTCTTATTGAGCAGACATTCAATCAAAATAGAAAGATCTTGGTTTTTACTTTGAAAAGAATGTACTTACATATTTTATGTATTTTGGTCATTTAAGCAGTTGTCTTGTGGTATGTGTGTGTGAGTGTGTGGGGGCATATTAATGCCATGGTGTCCATGTGCAAATCCTCCTTTAAAAATTGCTTGAAGAAATTGTTTCTTTTCTTACCTAATGTGGTACCTAATGAGGTTACAAATGTCCATGACCCACTCATTCTTTCTCTCTGGCCTCTTTGAATCAGATGGGAGCTCTCAGCTACTCTTCCAAAACCTGTAATGCTTCACACCATAATGAAGGTAAAACTGGAAGCAAGTCCCCAACCAAATGCTTTTTCTTATAAACTGCCTTGGTCATGGTGTCTCTTCCCAACTATAGAACAGTGACTAAAACAGACATGGAAGCATCCTCAATGCAAAGAATTCTGAGCTTACTACCATGGTTGTATGCAGAAATAGAGCAGGCTGTTGATTCTACTTTTCCTTTCTGTAGTGTGGACTCCACACAGTTTTCTTAACCTGAGAGTAGAGGCATCCTGACAGAAGCTGAATGGGTCACTGCACCAGCGTGGACACCCATGAAAAAGCTGGAAGAAAGGAGGGTAGATACAATACCGGTTGCCTTCTTTGTATAAACAACTCAAAAATAATACAAACCAGTTATTCAATAAGGAATTACCTAGCTTTCCCTAAGCAATTAACCTCTCCCCTAAACAGCACTGCCATGTGCATTAACATATATTCAGGCTAACATGTAAATACCAGCATTCACATACTGAAAAGCAGTAACCCAGGATCTTCAAGTTGAATAGTTGCTATTTCCCCTCTTGACTCATTTATGCTAGAATAAAGAATGTTTGTAGAAACTTAAGAAATGGACACGACACAGCTGCTGTACATGAACTCAAACAGTAGCAGTGGCCACCTATACTAAGACTTCAAAAACACCGAGCCCATTGACATTTCATCATGAAGTGACACTAATGACATTTAATCTTTGCTGGGGCACAGGGGCTCATATTCTTCAGTGACATATCCGTGATAAGATGCTCTTGTTGCAGGGGAGCACAAACAAATAAATAATAGCATGAAAATAAGAGAACTTGTTGGAGAAAGAGGGCTCAGGTAAAGTAAAAGGAGATGAGAGCATAAAGTGGGAGAATATGTACAGAGTACATTACATATGTAATGAAATTCTGAAAAATACATAAATAAGACTCAATAAAGCATCATCAAAGCAATGGCTAAATTAGTGTTTGTCTACCTTGGACATATGCCAAGCACTGATACAGGATTCAGTTAAAGAATTATCAGAGCAGACACACCAAGACTCTGTATATAGAACAAAAGAAACATTGTGCAAAAAAGAAAAAAGTTATCTGGCAACATCTGGTTCCTAGTGCCCATTTCTGCACTATTACTTTTAATAGCTCAGGTCAGTCTATGCCCTAGGTAATGCAATAAAAAGACTTAGCCTTGAAGAAACTCAAAGTTCCCCTCTTCTTTCTATCTTCACTTTCTTCCTCTGCTAAGTCAAGGAGAAGGTTTCTTTCACAAAGCTCCTGTAAGAGGCTAATTGGTACATTTGACACGCTTGACGTCCTGCCTAGGCAGTTGCTGCCTGTAGCTTGAGATTTTGATTTCTGGGAAATGTAATCTCCTGTGGGGGAAACACAGCTTTAGTTTGAGAGTTTTGATAATAGATTTTTATATGGTGTCACCATGGAGACCAGGAGTCCTAAAAGATAGAGTAACAGGGAGGGAATGAAGAAAAGAGAGGTATAAGCAGGACTAACCTCCCCAAGCTTCCCTGTCAGTATGTCCTCCTCAGTTATTCCCTCAGGAAGACATGCTTACATAGACAGCATCATTCTCACTCATCCAACTCTTTAAGAAGATTTTAAATATGCTTTTGGCCCAAGGAAAAATTACAATCTCATTTTCAACAATGGACATTCTGCATGACTATGGAGCCTCTTTGCATGACACAACTAGATCTGTCATGCAAAACAGGCTTCCTCTTCAAGACACGTTACACTGCAGTTCTATTCTCAGGGCTGAGGAGGAGCTGAACTGTAGAAGAAAAAAATATCAAGGGATAGGAGTAGAACTTTCTGGGTACAAACTCAATATCCTAAAATCCAATGGTCTTGTATGTCATAGAAAAAAGGTAAAAAGCATCCAAGAATAGTCTGTCCCAGATGCTAACATTGACTCCTGAAACTTCAGGAGCAGGGCCTCCATTATAATGCTCATGGTTTTCAGCACTATTGTCTTCCAAGTTCCTATTAAGGTAACCGGTTAAATCCTGTTCACACACTGTTCCAATCCAAAGGCCTATAGTGTCCCACACTCATAAAAATGGGCAACAGAAACAAACAAGCAAACAAAACACATGTTCAGGCCTGTCATAGTAACTGTGCACTCTAATGCTGGGTTTTCTTAAATGAATCATTTGATTGAGGTCAGAAACCGGTAACTGTAGTTCTCATCCTTCCTAATGCTGCAACCCTTCAATATAGTTCCTAATATTGTGGTGACTCCCCAACCATAAAATTATTCTTGTTGCTACTTCATAACTGTGAAATACTGTTATGAATTACAATGTAAATATTTTTGGAGATGGATGTTTGCCAAAATAGTTGTGTCCCAGAGGTTGAGAACTCCTAATACGTTAGAAAGCTGGGACACATAAAATGGCATGGGTGAAGGAATATTTTGTTCTTTGCCTGCCTTCCCCACTGTCACTGGCAACAAGTTCATTTATCCTCTTGTTGAGACATCCTTTGCTAGTATTAGAACCTACTTTGTCAAGATTTCAACATAGACTAAAGACTGACAATGCTCTACACATTCCTGAAGACTCCATTATGAAATTGTGAGTGTTGAGACATCCAGTCTCATTGACTGAACAACTACTACTACTTGAACTTTCCATCAGGAGACAACCATTGTTGGACTACTCAGAACACAATGCAAGAAACACCAGTAAATCTCTGAGATAACCTTGTTGTTTGCCTATGAAGAGCTCTGATTAATACAGACACTCTGTGTTTAATTCCTTGTCTCAGCAAATGCTTGCGAGTATAAGTAAAATGAACTTCAGTACTAGGCATCTTTAGTACAAGACAAATATGATTGCTCTGTCTTTAAAAGTTCTCGTTCTCTTGGGAGTTATTGCCATGAAAACAAATGCTTAGCAGTTGCGTCTATTTCATTTATTACATGACAGAAAGGAGCATATGTCAAGGCAATTTTAAATCACACAAAGTGTGCTATCTTACTCTCCCACACTTTGAAGAGACTGTGGTCCATGTGGTTTTTTTTCATTTAAAAATTTTTAAATCCTTTTCATACAATATATCCTGATCACAGTTTTTCCTTCCCCAACTGTTACCAGATCCTCCCCATGCTGTCACTATACTCCAGGCTTTTCTTTCTCTGTCTCTCTTTAGAAAGCAAGCCCACCATCAAACAAGCAAACAAACCAGTCAAAAGAACACACACACACACACACACACACACACATGAAACTATACACAAACACATATACACACATGAAACTACACAGACATGCAAACATACACAAGAAACTACAAAGACATACAAATACAAGAAACTACACACACACACATACACACACAAAAAAACTATATACACACACATGCTTGCACACACCACAAATATACATTCATTCACACAAACAAAGCCCATAAAAGCACAAACTTGGAAACTATAATATACAAGGAAAAGACAAATAAGAAAGAAAAATGCCCAAACAAACAATGTCAGACAAAAAGTCTACACAACTTAGTTCTTTTTGTGTTGCCCATCTACTGCTGGGCCAGTTAGAGCAGTTAATATGTCAAATGTGACTCCATAGAAGGAAATTGATTTTTCTTTTCAAGATGGTTTCAGTTGCAGATAGCTTCTCAGTTAGGAGTGGGAGTCCATATTCATGTCCCCCTCACATTGCTGGGACCCTGTCTGGCTTGGAGCTGTACAGGCTGTGGTGCCACCATTTGTCAGTTCACCATTCTTCCTAGTGATATGACCCTATAATTCCTGATAGGCCAATGCCAGCACAAAGTGATTTGGTCACTTCATACATTCCTAAGTGTAATTCTTTGGGGCAGACATGTTTGAAACGGTCCCTTTTCTGAATTATTTCAGAGCAATGGGATTCCGCAGGACATCACTGAACCTCACTGTGTACCTTTGCTTTCCATTTTTGAAAGTGCAGCCTGGAAGAAGGCAGCTTTCACATCCTGTCTCTATGGAGGACATTGCTTTGCTGAAAGATGAGAGCAACGGCTTCATTTTCTGATGTAAGGCCCAAGATGAATTTTTGAATGTCAGTGTGGCATTTAACATTTGAGAGCCATATCCGATGAGTCTATTAGGCTTTAGCAAGTCGACTTCCTGAGGCCTTTGTAAAGGAGAGCTATTGATCACACTTGGCAAAGAGGCTGGAAGTCTGGAAGAGGGGGAGTAGTTCTGAGAAAGGCATTAAATTGGATGGGACGAGGAGAGTAATGAAGTGAAAATGGCTTATGGTGTGAGTGACCAGTGCTCCCTTGAAGTCCCTTATGAAAGTCCCATACAAATGACAGAAAATGTCTTGTGAAATAAAACCTCAGGTGAGTATAAACTTAGGAAGTATTTTAATATATTCAGTGGCAAAATTGTTTCTAGGCCTTGAGAGATGTCATGATTCCCTTTCAGAACTTGTCATTAGCATTTATACCAAACCTTGCTTTTTAGTCCATCAGTTCACACTGTTTATAGGGATGCTTCATGAGGAAATCCCAAGGGTGGCCATTGTTCAAAATCTTCCTTGTTTGTAGTCAACTACACGAAACTGAAATAGCATTGTATGCCTAAAAAAGCAGAGTATATCTTATAGGTGAGAGCCTCATAGAAAACGATGGAAAACACAGTGACATGTCATAATTAACAAGTGACCAGAGACATATTATGCTTGTCATTGTAAATTGATTTTTGTTATTAAAGGTGATTGTTGCACACCCAGACTACTTGAAGAATACAAAGTTGGTGAATTATTTTTTCTTTTAGTTTGATTGCTTCACATTGTCTAGAGACAGAGTATGCTTGTGTAGCCCTGGCTGGTATATAATTTTTTATGTAGACCAGACCTCTGTGTCCTGAGAGCAGAGATAATTCATGTACACTATGCCTTCTTTTTAAGTCTCCTTTATACATTGAGTTGTGTGAAATCTAGCTATTTCTCTTCTGAGAAAAATTCTTGTGAAAGGGTGGCCAGACAACTGAGATTACTGTGTCATGGTTCTTTGATTCGATAAGAACAAAGAAAAATGTGGCACACACACCTATTTGTCCACATGTAGACTTCAGAGGTAAGCTTTGGGTATGTTCATTGGCTGTTCTCCAAAAAATAATTTTGAGACAGTCTTTTGAATGACTTGGATCTTGCCCATTTGCCTAGACTGGTAAGCATGAACCCATGATGTTTGTTTCAGTTATCCCAGGAATGGTGTAACAAAAGCAGTCCATCATGTTGAGCTTTTAGACGTATGCCAGGGATCTGAAAGTAGGTTCTCATGTTGCTCAGTAGGCACTTTACCTGTTAAGTCATCTCCTGAGCCTAACATATGTGAAATTTGAGGCAATTACAAAGTTTTAATAGATGGATCAAAAGAAAAGATAAGGGCTGGAGGTGGGACCCAGTCAGGGTGTGTTTGCAGGGTGAACTTAAACCTTCAACGCAAATAGCAAGAAAAGTAGGTTAGGAGAAAGGCAATAGCATGGTAGAAACGCAATACTGAGATCATATGATCAAATTCATTTTGGAGTGTGTTAATAGTGAATTCATTCATGGCCTTATATATGCTAGGTAGGGAATTTATAGAGCTACTGGCCTAGTCGTACTTTGCTACATATCCCAGGTTGGCCTCGAACCTGTGTCCCTTCTGCCTAAGTCTCCAAATAACTAGGACTGAAAGTTTTCACCACTAGGCCAGGAACAAGCTCATCATTTTTAGTGAGATTTAGGAGAAAGAGACCCAGATTTGTGAGCCTATTAAAATGATGGAAAAATAAATTGTATAATTTTGTGGAAAGAGGTCAGTAAGGATGGGTGGAATCTAGCATTTGGTATGTCTACCTATGCCAAGCACATTTCAAATTGATTCCAAAGCCTGGACTCATATCCCTAAAAAATTGCCTTCCATTGTGATTTATCTTTCTTGTGAAGGGAGCATTGTGAGCCTGGAGGTCAGGAGTCAGTCTTCATAAAACTCTAACGCTCCTGCAAAGAATGCCTATGAGAATGCCTCACTTTCATGGATCTTCCTTTTATGCTATGCACTGTTAGACTTTTGTCTCAAGAATAGTACAGCATGGTGCCCAGAGCACAGGCTTAGCAGCCAAATGGCAAGTTACATGTTATCAGTGCCTCAGTTTTCTCACATGGGCCTGTTGATGACAGTCTTTATATGTACTTTCATAAAATTGTTGTCTTGAGCAAGTGTATTCTTTAATGCATACCAAGTATCAGAGCACATTAAAATATATTAGCTCTTAATAACGTGCCCCTCACCAAGCATTTGAGATTTGTAATCATCTCTCTAGTTTTTAAAATTTTGAATCCCATTAGCCTATAATATATTCCCAATATTTCTATCATATAAATTCTTTAAGTTTACAAGTTTGAACTTGTGGTCCACTCCTTTAAAATACCCAAAGATTTCTGTGGTTTAAATGAATCACAAATCAAGACATAAATCCACATACTGTATGAACACCTTATTTTTGACAAAGAAGCCCAAATTTTATAACAGAAAAGAAAAAATTTTCTTCAACAAATGGTGCTGTTATAGCTGGATATTGGCAAATAGATCCATATCTACTACCCTGCACAAAACTCCAGCTCAAGTAGATCAAAGACCTCAACATAAAACCAGGTACACTGAACCTGATAGAAGACAAAGTGGGAATAGCCTTTAACCAATTGGCACTGGAGACAACTTTCTGAACAGAACACCAATAGAGCACATAAGGTCAACACATAACAAATAGGACCTCATGAAACAGAAATGTTTCTGTAAGGCAAAGGACACTGTGAATAGGACGAAATGGAAGCCTACAGAATGGGGAAAGACCTTCACCAACACCTCATATGACAGAGGACTGATTTCCAAAGTACATAAAGAACTTAAGGAGCCGGGTGGTGGTGGCACACACCTTTAATTCCAGCACTCAGGAGGCAGACGTAGGTGGATCTCTGCGAGTGTGAGACTAGCCTGGTCTACAAGAGCTAATTCCAGGACAGCCTCCAAAGACACAGAGAAACCCTGTCTCAAAAAAAAACAATAAATAAATAACTTAAGAAACTAGACATCAATAACCCAAATAATACGATTTAAAAATGAGGTACAGATCTAAACAAAGAATTCTCAGCAGGGGAATCTCAGATAGCTGAGAAACACTTATAGAATTGTTCAACATCCTTAGCAGGGACATGCAAATCAAAATGAGTGAATTTCCATCTACATCTGTCAGAATGACTACAATCAAAATACAAGTGACAGCTCATGCTGGTGAGAAAGTGGTGCAAGGGGGACACCCCTCCATTGCTGGTTGAAGTTCAAATTTCTACCAACAGTTTCAGAAACAAAACGGCATTTTCTCAGAAAATTGAGAATCCATCTACCTCAAGACCCAGCTCTAACACTCTTAGGCATATACCAAAGGATGGGCAATCATACTACAAGGATCCTTGCACGACTCTGTTCATAGCAGCTTTATTCATAATAGTCAGAACCCGGAAACAACGAAGATGTTCTTCAACCAAATGATGGATAAAGAAAGTGTGGTACATTTACACAATGGATTATTACTTAGCTGTAAAAAACAATATCCTGAAATTTGTAGGCAAATGGATGGAGTAGAAAAAAATCATCATGAGTGATTTAACCCAGATCCAGAAAGATCAACATGGTATGGACTCCCTTTTAGGTGGATATTAGGTGTAAAATAAAGGATAATCATTCTATAATCCAGAGACCCAGAGAAGCCAAGTAACAAGGAGGGCTCAGCTGGGGGGATTTTTGGATCTCCTTGGGAAGGGGCAATAGAATAGTTTTGCAGGTGGACTGGGGAAAGTGTGATGTGAACAGGAAGGGTCAATTGAGTAGGGATGGAGGAAATTACTGAAAGAGACTACTGGAAAAGGGGACTATTTCAGGGTGTGGTAGAATCCTAGTGCAATGGTAAGTCTTATGAATCTATGAGAGTGACCCCAGGCAAGACTCCTAAAATAGGTGACATGGAGTCTTAACTGCCCATCTCTTGTAAACAGGTAAAACTTCCAAGGGAGAGATTGGTACAGCAACCCAGACACATAACCTTCTACCTAAAAGTTGTCCTACCTACAAATCGAGCTGGGGTAAAGATGGCACATAAATTGTGGGAGTGGTCCACTAATGACTCTTTCAGTATGAGATCTATGCCATGCTCACCCCTGACACTTTCTGTAATGTCAGGACACAGAGGACAGATATCCCAGAGACCTAGGATAGAATTCAACAGTGGGAAAAGAAGTAAATGTAATGATGCTTAATGATATTTTGTTATACTCATAGATTGGTGCTTAACCCAATTATCACCAGAGAGGCTTCATCCAGCCACTGATGGAAATAGATACAGAGACCCATAGCCCAACTTTAGATAGATCTTGGGGAATCCTGCAAAAGATGATAACTAGGGATTGTAGAAACCATATGGACTAAAGACACCACATGAAAACTCACAGAATCAACTAACCTGCACTCATAGGGGCTCACAGTGACCGAATTGACAATGAGGGAGTCTGTAAGGACTGACGTAAGTACTCTGCAAATGTTACACTTGTGTATCTTTGTCTTCTTGTGGGATTCCTTAGAGTGGGAACAGGGACTGTCTGACTCTTTGTCACTTTTGGGACACTACTCTTCATTCTGGGCTTCCCTGTCCAGCCTTAATATGAGGAGAGGTGCTTGCTGCATGTGCAGTCTCTCTGCAATTTGATATGCCATGTTTAGTTGATATCCATGGGAGGCCTGACGTTTTCTAAAGAGAAATAGAGGAGGAGTAGATGGACTGGGCAGGATAGAGGAGGTACAGGGTAGGGACTGGAAGAGAGGAGGGAAGGGAAACTTCAGTCAGGATATAATGATAGTAATAATAATATAATAATAACAATAATAACAAACTCATTTTAGAAAATGAATCTCAAGACTCTATGTAAAGTAGGGAGCCCATCCCTATACAGCTCCCAGGACATTAGTTGAACTTCTGGAACTGGCTTCTGGTTCTTATTTTTTACTTTTTCTCTTTTAGAGTTTTTCCAAATAAATCCAGCTTTTGAAGCTAGCTATATATTTTACACATCTTAACGTTATCTGTAGAAACCAATTATTATATCCTTCCTTATTCTCTTCTGCTTCACTCTTCCCGTTTTGTTCCTATTCTCTTTTCTTTCTTTTAGCCTTTCTCTCTCCCTTTGCTACATCTTTCCTTTGTTCATTTGGTTATTGAATCATTTCTGCTTAGTGATAGAGGAAATCTGTTCAAAGTGCCTCCCTTTTCCTCCTGTAAAACATTGAGTTTAGCAGGTTCATAGACATAATCTTCTGAGGTAAACTATCTATTTGCAAACTGTGTTTCTACTGGATTCTAAATATCAGCAACTTCATCTACTTCCACGTGTCCATGCAGTTACCTTAACACATAACATTAAATGCATGTTGTTTGAATGAATTACTCTACTCAGTATTTCTCAATTAGTTCATGAGAACCCTGGTATAGAGAGATGTGCAACAATAATTTAGTGTAGGATAGAGGTGATCACTGTGGTGAGTGTAGACTCTGCTGTGTTGCCTGCTAGTTTGGTGTCAAGAGTTCACAAGCATTAGATCAGGTGTCACAGAAACCTACAAAGATATTCTTGACAGTCATACAGCTTGTTACTCCAAGTAAACACTTATCTGCAGATATGTCATCAGAAATTTCATTAGGGAGACTAAAAAGAGCCATACAATATAGCCATTGGCTTAGTAGTCAAGACACAACAAATCCCATTATCAGTCACCAAATAATTCAGAACATTTTTAGGTTTAGCTAACGCCTTCTCCAGTCATCTTCTCATGACTTCTTTTAATATCATAGGCTATATGCTGTATATATCTGAACTTAAGACTCATGCGGATGCTTGAGTAGAATGGATTTAATATTGCTTTTGCATCTGTAAATTTCATAGATGAAGTGAAATACACTGGTCTCAGTCTTCTGCAGCAGAATTTAGCAGTCATAAGTCATCAGACTAACAGGATAATGCCTCCCTGTACTGGTTCTGTATGGAGGGCTTTGTAGGTATTAACATTAATGGATTGACACTTTCTCCAACCTAAAATACCACTATACATAACATGTATTATTCTGATGACCATATAGGCACTCAACACTGAATAATTTTCTTTGTTGCTATGAAAGTGGGAACAGAGGGAAGATAATGCCTTAGGTGACAATATGGGGATAAAAGACTCCATATAAATACAACTTAAATAAATCTTTAATTTGTTAAATTAACGTAGACTTGAAGAACACCTCCATCATTAAAAACAGGTGGATACTGACTACCACACATATTTAACACTTGGTTGTTCACTAGATTTGCAATGTATGTAGATATTTAATAGATAATCAGTTTGACCTAAGTCATCAAAGGAACCACAGCTTTGTCGTAAAGCCGATGATCACATGGAAGGTAGATTTTCACAGTAAAAGGAAGTACTCCTTGATATTTCAAATTTTCATAACTACATTCATCATTTTCTTTTTTATTATGTCAGAGACATTTCCAATTTATTTATTTATTTGGGGTCAGATTTTCAAGTGTTCTGCACTGACCTCAAATTCAACCTGATCCTATAGCTGAGGATGTGTTTGAACTTCTGACCCTATGGCATTTGCCTCTCCAGAGCTTGAATTAGAGCTCTGAGGCAGCATGCCTGCTTCATGTTATGCTGAGGATCTGGCAAGTGAGCCGAGGGATTTGAGCATGCTAGACAAACACTGTGCCAAAACAGACACATCCCAGTCTCTAAGCATATATTTTAAAAGTAAATTGATGCTGACATCCCATAGTATAAGCTCATATAACAGGGAAATGTAGCTTAATATTCTGAATTTTGGGTTTTTTGTATATTAATGATTTTATACCTTATGTAAGGATTCAAAGAAGACAGCTTCATTGTCTTTGATAGAGAAATCATTAACATTTTTAATAAAAACTCATTATAGAAATTGACAAGGTAACATTTTGAATTAGGAGTTGTCATTCATTTTCATTTGTGAGGTATAAAATCTTTAAGAAAAGGTGTAAAGTCAGGGTTTGAAAATTTAAGAGATACTGTGTTATAAATTACTCATTTTAGGTTTCCCCCCTATACTGAGGAGGAATGAATTCTTCATGAAATATAAAGAATCCATGAATTCACCTTATTGACATGACATTTAGTATCTTACAGAAACTCTCTAGGTTTATGTAAGGATAAAGGCACAAAATACTTCCTAAGTAACTCTGAGAAAACCTGGGAGTTGATGGGTTTCAAGTACTAGGAGAAAAAACTACTACACTGTTTCTAAAAATTGTAATACAACAGGAGGTGGTGGTGTATACTGTTAATCCCAGCACTCAGGAGGCAGAAACAGGCTGATCTCTGTGAGTTCAAGGCCAGCCTGGTCTACAAACTTTTCTCTACAGAGAAACTCTGTCTCAAAAAAAAGATAGAAAGAATTGCAATGCATTTTTATTCAAAATGACAGAAATTCCATTATTCTAAATAAAGTCTACATTACCACTCACATTACTTACCTGAATGACAACCCAGTAATTCTTTTGTATTACTGAAATTGCTCAGCGGTGTCCCCACAAGCATGAAGACTGGAGTTCAGGTTCACAGAAACCCTGTAAAAGCTGAACAGTTGCCTTTAATCATAGAATTTAGGAATCATAGCTGTAGAACTCCTCAGGCAAGTTAATATTTAGACTAGTTGATCCTGGCAAAATCCAGGTTACACCCCATGATATTCTCTCAGAAAAAAAAGGGGAAGACCTTTGAAACTTCAGACTTCCACAACCACAAGCACAGGTCCCCACTTACATATAAACATGATACATGCATGTTCAGTATCCTACAGAAGAGGTTCCTGTGAAAATTTGGATACTTTCTCTAGATGCACTGAGTTACAGACACAAATTTTAGTACTAGATATGTACCAAATGAAATAAGTATGTATATCTTCAGTTCAGTGGTGCTGTGTACTCTCAATGCAAAAACTCACTCAGAGGGTTCTCATTTAGCAGACTGGTTTATGAAGGTGTCACCTAAAAATGAATGTATGAGAAGGCCTAGGCAAACACAGATGGATAGCAAGCATTATGTGGGAGATGTGGCTTCCTGGTAGCAAAAAGCCTGTAGCATATGGGTAGTTAAGGCATAAGAGATGGCATAGCTGGGCAGGAAGCCAAGGAGGGGGCAGAGGCCAGGTTATGTAAGGGATGTAGTGTACTGTAAGGTCTTTGGCCATTAAAAACAGAATGAAAAGTCTTCAGAGTTCAGACCAGAAAAAAAATGGAGTCTTCACCATTCTCAATTACCAGGATAAGTCTGAACTCTATTTGTGCATAGGATGATATATGGGAGTTGGGAAACTGTGTCCATTGAGAAGAATGATGAATTATCAGGTTAGCAGTATCAAGTGTTACAAGGGTATTCATTGTTGGATTTGGGAAAAGGTCTGAATGTGAACATGAAATTAACTGATAATGACATGTGGAAAGTGAAAGGAAAATTCTCTTTTCCTTAAACTAAACCAGGAGAGAAGGTTGAAGTTTTACTGAGATTTACAGTCTGAAGAGAGGGCAAGGCTGAGGCCATGCTATGTACCTAAAGGAGTCTTTGTTCTGAAGTTAGTCTATTTAAATGATAACTTTTAGAATGATGCTTTGTAGAAATCTAAGAAATCTGCGCTCTGGAATTTGTGCACACAGAACAATTGGGGGAAGAAAGAGAAGCTTTAGAAATGGACAGTTGTTTCTTTCTCTTTAGTTGTATCCAGTACATAGACATGCGTGTATGTCCTTACTCATCAAGGGTTAACACAAAGTGCATGCTTGTCTTTAATATCAGACACATCTGTGAAGGTACAGATGCAAAGAGAGGCCTTTCATGGACAAGCCATGACTGATTTCTTTCTGGTCTAACATCCTTTTATTTTTTTCCACATGATCAAGCAATCACAGCAGTTGCTCCTAGGAAAGCTGGGTGTTGTCATAGCAACCTTTAAAAATCCTCTTCAGGGTCTGTTTATACTAATATTAATTGATGAGCTACAACCAAGTTTAATCTAGACAGTACCAGCACAGAAAGCCTCATGTGATCTGAAGGAAATCTTCCAGTCACTCTTGTAGACCACATTAGTAATATACACACTTCATTGACACTGGGGACATGGGACAGCTGGCAACTGACACCATCTGTCCTCTTAAGGCTGAAGACTGAGTCACGAAGAGGACTGAGTAGAGTTCCTCGGTTTTCCTTTGTGTGTCTTTGTTTCAAATAATATCAAATGTGTTTTTTAATCCGGGACTACAAAACTAAGATAGACTCATCACACAATCTGAGATGAGGCTCAGTTAATGGAAAAAATATGGTTTTCAATGGACTGGCAAGCTAAGGAGCCACAAATTTGTTATGCAAAAGAGAATTTTCTGAGATAACAGGATGCCTATTAAGAACATGGGGAGATGGCAGGAGAGAAGGTTCAATGAGTAAAGGCACTTGCCATGCAAGCCTGAAACCTGTATCAAGATATAAGGAAAGAACTGACTACAAAATGTTGTCCCTGATGTCCACACACACACACACACACACACACACTCAGTAGACATGAGTTTGTCTCTCCCCACACAAGCCCAATAATGATAAATAAAAAGAGGATATATAGTAGGAAATCATGAGTAGGTGACTCATGAGGACATGGGAGAGGTACTCATTGACAGTACTGAAAGCTGCCAGAATTTATTTGGTACTGCCTACTTCACACATATGTCATCTAACTCCATTTAACCTTTCTAGCAGTTCCCTGTATCATTGCTGCAATAAAATACCTGACAAAATTAACTTAAGAAATGGTTACTTTATTTTTTAAGCTTTTAAATGAGATAGAATTATATCACAGATTTGCTCTCTGATGGTTCTTGAACTTTTAAAGCTGGATAACAACATTAAGCATTATAATGTGTGTGTATGTTGGTTTGTGGGTACAATTAGGTGCAGAAATGCAGACATGTATGGAGACCAGAGAAGATATCACAACCTAAGAGCTGGAGTTATATCCTTTGCAGATCACCTGCATTTAATGGAGGTGGCCTGCTCTGGACCCCAGTACAGACTACCCTGCTGTGTCTATAGCTGGAAACATCAAACAAAATTCTATAATTTGGGAAATAATGTGGTGATTGGGTGGGGGGCTTGGGAGCTGGTGGAGGGACAAGGGAGGAGGGGTGGGAGAGGGAGCTGGGATTGACATGTGAAGCATTCATGTTTCTAATTTAAATAAAAACATTACAAAAATTTATAACCCTTGTACTAATATATAATTATTTAAGTCCAACAGATACATGATATTTTTATGAAGATTATTCTGAAATCTAGAATGTAAAAGGCAGTAGAATTGTTTGACAGTTCTGAGACCTGTGTAGTCTCATGTTGAATAGTTATATATAATCTCACTGTATTAAGAACTCTAAAATCCCACAAATTGATATAATTGTTGTTATCCAGGTTGTTTTTGTATTTAGGATATTAACAAACAATAGAAAAACTAGCAAAATATGATCACTTCTGCATTTGGTGGATGTTTTACTAACTTGTTTATATTGTTCAGTGAATTCACAGTTGAGACGATTTTCTGATTTTTTTTGTTTGTTTCTGTCTTTGTAACACAAACAAAATAGTCTGTTTACTATATGTAAAGCACTATGATTCTTTCCATTATAGTGAGTACTGGATAATATTTAATGAATTATGCCAAACAGGGGGATATACACACTGTGGAATAATGAGAGCCAATTCCCATTCAAGATCTACTTCAATGCTCAGGCTGCTCCGTTGCTAAGTTATAGCAAAGACATTTCAAAGGTCATTATTTTATGCATCAGCCAGTGATTCTAAGTTAGGTAAAACTCAGGACACCAAACATAAATTTATGCTATGACACAAATCTGCCTGGAGAAAGAAAAAGCTGCATGGACGTTGTCTTTCCCTTATTTACAACAACAGTGACAATCAATGCACAGCTTTCAATCCTGAGACAAATTCACAACGGTATAATTTGAGGCTGTGATTGCTTACTGAGGATTTGGGGAAAATGTTCACGGGAAAATACACACACAGAATGGATGGATAATGAACTAATCAATTGTGTAAACTCTTCAAAGGTGAGGGAGTTGGGTAAGCTCATTTCATAAATCCTGAATGAAGAGGTAAGAGGAGAATGTTGAAGAGCTGATTTAATGAAGTTTTATGCTTTGTGCATAACCATGATGAACCACAGCATGGGGGAGACTTCTGTTAATGAGGCAAACTTTCCTTGATACAAGTGAGCAACTAATAATGTCTACCTTTAGGGCAGATGAATCTATTATTTCAGTCCTGGTGAACAACAAAGAGGAGGGGTGGGGTGGGAGAGGAATATAATGTAATTGCCTCTTGAAGGAAAGCCTATTCTGCTTTGCAATGGAGACCCACTGATTTGGCTTCACAGAAAAGCTTTTTTTTTCCCTTTTCTATTTCCACCTGTATTTGCTAAGTTAATAATCTGGTTAATTCCCTATCCCCTATTCTTAACTCTAATTATCTGAATTTATAAACAAATGCCCATTATCTAGACCTCCCTTTGATTTTGAGCAAAGCAAAAATAAATAATACAATTCCATCTTTACTAAATTTTACAAATGAGATCAAACTCTAGACAATGAAAATAACTAACAAATAGATGGTTTGAGGAGAAGCAGTCTCTCAGTTCTACTTCATCCTTACTTTAATGAGTTAGTTCAGATAGCAATGCCAGGGATGATTTTTCACTTAACAGACCTAATTATAATATGGGACAGTGCCAGGCTGGTTTTATTTATTTTTTCATAATAAATTTTTAATTAAAATTAGATGAAATTTTGATGTAATTCTCATTATTTGCTACTTCTGTTGGCTAGAAAGAAGATCATTGTCCTGATTTCTCCATGAGTCTTCTATTGCCAACCATGTGTTCTAGACAGATATCTCTACTTAGTTGCTTTCACCAGTGTGAGGGATGGCATCTTAGACATTTCCCCTACAGTGAGACTTTGGATTTTCTATTCAAAGGTTTAGAGAAACTGGAGGGAATTGTAGCAGCATATATTAGTGATAATCTGAAGATAGAGGTTTCTGTCCCAACTAGTCCCACCACCCTTCAGCCCCAAATAATCACACAGAGACATATTAATTATTAAACTGTTGGCTGACGAATGACTAGGGCTTCTTACTGGCTAGCTCTTTTTCAATTATTATCTCATAAGTATGCATTTCTATGTGGTCTGATCTTACCGGAAACTCCTGGTGCATCCTGTCTTCTTGGACTCTACATGGCATCTCTCCCTGGTGACTTCTCTGCCCTTCTCCCCAGAATTCTCCTCATTTCCTAACCCTGCCTATGTTCCTACTTCTTCTGGCCAATCAGTGTTTACCCATCAACCAATAAGAGGAACATATATACAGAAGGATACCCCTCATCAATAATCTGTCCAATCTAAAATTCCTTGAGACTTGTGCTTGGCTACTTTTCTTGTTTCAAGGGACAGTCTTTAACTTTATAGATGCAAGGGACAAGCTCTGAACTTTCTCTGTCTTTTAGACCAAGTCTCATATTGTGGGAAGAGGTGAAATGGATTTGGAGACTCCAGGGGGTTTGGAGAACTGCTTTTCCTAACTGAATGCTAATGGATGAAAAAGCAAGTTGCCAGTAATGATGCAAAATTTCATTTTAAGTTTAGTTTGACCTTTCCTGGGCTTTAAGCTCCACTTAAGAATATGATTCTGCTTTATCATTGAATAGAAACTAATTTTACAGAATAAATGGCACATTGTACTCACAAATTAAAATCTTTTGGGAAAGCATTAATTGTAAAATTAATAAGCAATTTACCTCCTTTGATAATCATCAAAACTTAATAAAAATAGGGCAAGAAAGATGACTCTAGATTTATGTCATATGTTTCAGTAAGGTGTTCTTGGCAATGAGATGAGATTCTCTTTGTTTCTAGTAGTCAATGAAATACCTACTGAACTGGAAAATATTGCCATTCTCTGCATCTTGGGGTTTCAAGGTGAAAGAAATATTGAATCAACTTATAGGCTGTTTTCTCATCTATATATTGCAAATAGCAGATCTGCCCTTTCTTATTTGTTTGTTTAAATCTAATGCCTTTAAAACCTTGTGTGTGGTGATACAGGTTTTTTTTCTGTGAATTTGGAGAACTCTGTGTCTAATTACTGATGGCCTCTTCACTAGTAATCTTTTGTGTTGCTGTGATAAAGTATTCTGAAAAAAGAAGGGTGGAGAGGTTTTATTCAGATGACATCTTTTAGTCATAACACATCAATGAAGGAAGGTAAGGCAAACACCAAGTGTCAGAAACCATGGAGGAATGTTGCCTTTTTGTTTGCTGCTTGAGTCATTCTCTCACTCTTGCTCAGCTAGACTCCTTATAAAGCTTCTTGCCTAAGGATGGTGCTGCCCAGAATGGGCTGTGTCCTCCCACATCAATAATCTATTAAGACTATCACTCAGATACTTAGCCTCAAACCAGTCTGATCCTGGTGATCCCTCAATTGTTACTACCTACACAGATGACAGTAGGCTATGTCAAGTTGACCTCTGAGGCCAGATAGGGCAGCCTTACAGCTTTTATCTCCTCCTTGAGTCCTGGTTGTCATCCTGTCTGTATACCATCTTCTCTGAAAGTGCCAGTGTAGAAAAGATAGAATATCCATAACTTGGCATGAATTAATAATATGCTTATGCTTTGTGTAGAGATGTTTCCTTCTATATAAATTGCCTCTTGATGAGATCGTGCCTATTTCAAATGGAGACAATAATAGTAATAACAATGAGAACACAGTTAATGTTAGAATCCACTTCAAGCCAAATTTAATCCTTGAACTACAGCACAAAATAATGTTTATTTTTGCTAGTGTTTCTAGTTTGAATCTTTTTTCTGTCTATAATGCATTTTTAGTTTTATATACAAAGAAAAGATGGAAAATGTCACAAAGATGATTGCTTCTTAGTGGCTTATTTGTGTACATGAAAATAACACATAGTTGTAGTATGTAAGTTTAAAACAAAACACCAGTATATCTGATGGAGAGCCTGTGCTGTGGGAACATAATACACTGCAATACAGACTGTTTACTGCACTCTAATAGCTCCATTGATTACAGCTGGGGTAAGGAATTGCTTATGTTAATTGTAATTGGAAATTGCTTATTTAAACACCTATCATTACTAATTTAAGTTTCAATAATGGGAAGTTAAAATTACACAATTAAATTGATTTTATCAAGCTTTCTTTTGGGGAAAAACATAATTATTCTGATATGAACTCTGTTTCAATACTAGCTTTCTTTTAAGCTAAAAGGTTGATTTTCAATTAAATAAGAGAACTATAATTATAGAAAAAAATTCTAATGTACAGGCTTAGGTGTGAGTTTTTCTGTTTGTTTCCTTAGTGTTTAATTATTTTTCCACTTTTACTGTAAAACTTGTTTTAAAATTTAAGCAAATAGAATTAAAACCCAGTCAATATGTCAAAATTCATTATTGGATGTAAACTCAATAATGCAAGTAAATCTATTTCTGTCAGTACATGACAGCTAAGAGCCAAACTGAGATTATTATATTTTTAAAAATTTCATACACTTTTGTGAGGAGCCGCCCTCGCTATCGCTATCGCCATTAGAAGATGGCGCCGATATCCGTTGTTGGTTGGAGTCCACCGTTTAAGCTCTGCCTCTCCCATGGCATCATCTGTGGTGATGAGCAAACCACCAATCCCGGCTCTACACGTCTCACTCAGAGCTCCTAGGCTTATATAAGGGGCTGGGTTTCTTAGCTTGGGGTCTCCCTCTCAGAAGCTGATCATCTATCTCTCAAGATGCATTAAAGCTTTACTGCAGAAGGATCCGAGTGTCCTGTTTCGTTCTTGCTGGCGAGACTGTGGCGCCGGACATCTGGTGCCAAAATCCGGGAACTCTTCAACATCGCCAGCGCTGCGGGAGACCCCTCGGAAGACGGGGCAGATTCAGAACTGCAGGGAGGTAAGTTCGGAGAGGTATGTTTGATCCTGAACCCCCCCTTCTCGACTTTGGCCTTAATTTGTCCCCACCGTGGGACGGGTCAGTGGTGGCTTTGGTGCTAGTCCTGTTTGTCCTGCTTCTTCATCGTGGCTGGTGCTAACAGAACGGTGCTGTCAGTCTGGTAAAGGAGTCGAGCGCCGTTTTTTACTTTTGTTTTGCCTCCAGCCGCGCAATTAGATAAGCTGCCAGCACGATGGGGTCATCACAGTCAGTGGTTACTGCCCTACAGACTGTGCTGAAACAAAGAGATCTTAAAATTGCACCACGAACACTTCAAAATTTTGTGAAGGAGGTAGATAGAGTGGCACCATGATATGCTTGTTCCGGGTCCCTCACTGTGGCCTTGTGGAACAAGCTAGGTAAAGACCTAGACAGGAAGCATGCAGTAGGAGATCTCCGCTTAGGTACCAAAGCCATTTGGAAGCTAGTTAAAAACTGCTTGGAGGATGAGGCCTGTCACCCTGCTATAGTAGAAAGTCAGGGAACCTTAGAGGAAATTCAGGATAGCATGTCAGAAACTGAATGGAGTGAGAGAATGGTAGCTCGCAAAAGGAAAGACATGTCTAAGAAAAAAGGCCCTCCCCAAGAAGTTAAGAAAGGGGGAGAGAAAGAAGGGAGTGATCATTCACCCCCTAACAAATCTAAGAAAAAGAAAAAGCCAGAATCTAGCCTATACCCTACGGTAGAGCTAGAAGCCTTGGAGCTAGATAATTCCGATCTGACACTCTGGATTCTAGCGAAGAAGTTGGTCTAGAGGAGGAGGCGGCACGGTATGAGGAAGAAAGATATCACCCTGATAGACACCGGCCGCTGAAAACAAAAATGAATGTGAGGCCACTGCCTATAAATCCGGCGGGCTCACGCCCCTCGGCGCCTCCGCCATATGAGCTTCGGCTGAATACTGGTACTGACTCCTTTTTACCTTTAGAGGAACACAGAAAACTACAAGTGGCTTTTCCAGTATTCGAGAATGCGGAAGGCGGAAGAGTACATACCCCCGTAGATTACAATCAAATCAAAGAATTGGCCGAATCTGTTCGTAATTATGGGGTCAATGCTAACTTTACCACAATACAGGTGGAAAGGCTTGCTAATTTTGCCATGACTCCCACTGACTGGCAGAGGACAGTGAAAGCAGTGCTTCCCATCATGGGACAATACATGGAATGGAAGGCTCTCTGGTATGATGCAGCCCAGGCGCAAGCTAGAGTTAATGCCACGGCTGGAGATGAGAATCAGAGGCAGTAGACATTTGAAATGCTGACAGGTCAGGGTCAACATGCCCTTAATCAAACCAACTACATCTGGGGCGTCTATGCTCAGGTGTCGGCCGCCGCCATTAAAGCATGGAAGGCCCTCACAAAAAGGGGAGAATCCGGCAGACACCTTACAAAAATTGTCCAAGGACACCAAGAGACATTTTCGGACTTTGTGGCCAGAATGACCGAGGCCGCCAGTCGCATCTTTGGTGGTTCGGAACAAGCTATGCCCCTGATTGAGCAACTTGTCTATGAACAAGCAACCCAGGAATGTCAAGTGGCTATTGCCCCTCACAAAAGCAAAGGTTTACAAGATTGGCTCAGTGTGTGCAGGGAGCTGGGGGGACCCCTAACCAATGCAGGACTAGCTGCCGCCATTTTACAAACGCACAGGCGTAGAGATTTATCTAATCGAAAAGCTTGTTTTAATTGTGGGAAAATGGGGTACCTTAAGAAAGATTGTCAAGCCCCTGAAAGAACAAGAGAACTGGAGCTTTGCCGTCGTTGTGGTAAAGGTTATCATAAGGTTAGCGAATGCAGGTCAGTCCGGGATATAAAAGGGAGGCTTCTGCCCCCTATTGAAGAACCCAAGGTACCCCAATCAAAACACGGGTCATGGGGCCCATGGTCCCAGGGCCCTTAGAAATATGGGAACCGATTTCAGAAAAGCAATCAAGAGAAGGTAGAGGCTTCCGAGGAACCCCAGGAATGGACTTGCGTGCCGCCTCCGACTTCTTACTCATGCCCCAAATGAATGTTCAACCGGTCCCAGTCCATTCCCCTGGACCTTTGCCCCCTGCCACCATTGGGCTTATTCTCGGCCACGGCTCCTTAACTTTACAGGGACTCATTATATATCCTGGGATTGTTGACCCGTATCATAAAGAGGAGATTCAAGTTCTCTGTTCTAGCCCTCAGGGCGTATTTTCTATAAAGCAGGGAGATAGAATTGCACAACTGGTGTTGCTGCCCTCCCTCGGGGATGGAGAACCTACACTTTACAAAAAAGGGCTATGGGATCTTCTGGAAGTGATTCAGCCTATCTGGCTATACCCCAAAATGAGAAACCTACAATAAAATTGTTAATTAATGGAAAAGAATTTGAGGGATAATGGATACGGGAGCAGACAAAAGCATTATTTCACTCCATTGGTGGCCGAAGTCTTGCCCCACTGTTGTTTCTTCTCATTCTCTACAAGGTCTTGGATACCAGTCCTATCCTGACATCAGTGCCTCAGCCTTAACCTGGCAGAACGCTGAGGGCAAACGGGGCTGTTTTACACCCTATGTGTTGCCACTCCCTGTAAATTTATGGGGACGGGATGTGTTACAAGCAATGGGCATGACCCTAACTAATGAATACTCCCCCCAGGCATCAGCCATTATGGCAAAGATGGGGTATACAAAGGGTAGAGGCTTGGGTAGGCAAGAACAAGGCAGAATAAAACCCATTATGCAACACGGAAATTGGGGTAGAAAAGGACTGGGTTTTATTTAGGGGCCATTGAGGCTTCACGACCCATACCATGGAAAACAGAGGAGCCGGTATGGGTCTCTCAATGGCCTCTATCCTCTGAAAAATTAGAGGCTGTCACAAGATTAGTTCAAGAACAGGAATGGCTGGGGCATCTAGAACCTTCTACCTCCCCATGGAATACACCAATTTTTGTTATTAAGAAGAAATCTGGGAAGTGGAGATTACTCCACAACTTGCGGGCCATTAACAATCAGATGCATCTTTTTGGCCCTGTTCAAAGAGGTCTTCCTTTGCTTTCTGTGCTTCCTCAAGATTGGAAGCTTATTATTATAGATATTAAGGATTGTTTCTTCTCTATTCCACTTTACTCATGGGATAGACCAAGGTTTGCCTTCACTATCCCTTCTCTTAATCATATGGAACCAGACAAGAGATTTCAGTGGAAGGTACTGCCGCAAGGCATTGCCAATAGCCCAAAGATATGTCAGCTGTATGTGCAAGAGGCTTTGGAGCCAATTAGGAAGCAATTTACATCTTTAATCATGATCCATTATATGGACGGTATTCTTATTTGTCACAAAGAGTTAGATGTTTTACAAAAGGCTTTTCCCATGCTGGTGGCTGAATTAAAACAGTGGGGATTAGAGATTGCCTCAGAAAAGGTTCAAATTGCAGATACAGGCCTCTTTTTGGGCTCAATGATTACTCCCAAAAATATAGTTCCTCAGAAAATAGAAATTCGCAAAGACCACTTACAAACATTAAATGATTTTCAGAAACTTCTGGGAGATATAAATTGGTTGAGGCCCTTTTTAAAAATTCCATCTGCTGATCTAAAACCCCTCTTCGAACTCCTGGAGGGTGAGCCTCATATCTCCTCACCCAAAATATTTACCTCTGCCACCCACCGAGCCTTACAGATGGTGGAAGGGGCCTTACAGGAAGCACAATTACAATGTATTGAGTCACTACCTTTTAGTCTGTGTGTTTTTAAGACTGCTCAATTGCCAACTGCAGTCCTGTGGCAACACGGACCATTACTTTGGATTCATCCAAATGCTTCCCCCGCTAAGATTATTGACTGGTACCCTGATGCTGTTGCACAGCTCACGCTTCGCGGAATAAAAGCAGCTGTTACGCATTTTGGCAGGGATCCTGATTCCTTGATTGTGCCTTATACTGCTGCACAAGTTCAGACCTTGGCAGCCACATCTAGTGACTGGGCAGTTTCAGTTACTTCTTTTTCACGTCAAATTGATAATCATTTTCCAAAGCATCCAATTTTACAGTTTGCCCTAAATCAGGCTATAGTGTTTCCACAAGTGACAGCTAAAGACATCACTCCCAGATGGGACTGTGGTGTACACTGATGGATCGAAAACTGGTATGGGAGTTTATGTGGTCAAGGATAGGGTTATATCTAAACAATATAATGAAACTTCACCTCAAGTTGTAGAATGTCTGATAGTACTGGAGGTTCTTGAGGCCTTTCCAGGACCCCTCAATATTGTATCAGATTCCTCTTATGTGGTTAATGCAGTTAATCTCCTTGAGATAGCTGGAATAATAAGATCCTCCAGCAGAGTTGCTAACATCTTTCAGAAGATACAAGCTGCCTTGTTAAATAGGAGATTGCCTGTTTTCATTACCCATGTCTGAGCACATTCTGGACTCCCAGGTCCCATGTCCTCAGGGAATGACTTAGCGGACAAGGCTACAAAGCTGGTGGCCGCTGCCTTGTCTACCCACACACAAGCAGCAAAAGAATTCCATCAGCGCTTTCATGTGACGGCTGAGACCTTGCACCGTCATTTTGCTCTATCCAAGAAAGAGGCTAGGGAAATTGTTACTCAATGCCAGAATTGCTGCGAATTCTTACCTGCTCCCCACGTGGGAATAAACCCACGTGGCATTAGACCATTGCAGATGTGGCAGATGGATGTTACTCAATTTCCCTCTTTTGGAAGTCTTCAATATGTTCATGTTTCTGTTGACACCTGTTCTGGCGTAATGTTCGACACGCCCCTAACAGGGGAAAAGGCCTCACATGTGATTCAACATTGCCTTGAGGCCTGGAGTGCTTGGGGAAAACCCAGAATTTTAAAAACAGACAATGGACCAGCATATACCTCTCAAAAATTCCGACAGTTTTGTCGGCAAATGGATGTTACCCATCTAACTGGCCTACCTTATAACCCTCAAGGACAGGGTATTGTGGAACGTGCCCATTGTACACTCAAATCATATCTGATTAAACAAAAGGGGAGTATTGAGGATGTTTTACCCTCGGTACCAAGAGTTGCTGTGTCCATGGCACTTTTTACCCTTAATTTCTTGAACTCTGATGCCCAAGGCCACACTGTGGCTGATCGCCACAGTTTAGAGCCTGATAGGCCAAAAGAAATGGTAAAATGGAAAGATGTCTTGACTGATCTCTGGAAAGGCCCGGATCCTATTCTTATAAGATCCAGGGGAGCTGTGTGTGTTTTTCCACAGGAGGAAGAAAACCCCCCTGTGGATCCCTGAAAGACTCACTCGAAGAGCTCCTTCACAACTCCAGAATAAGAAGGATGGAGGCCAAGTGGGTGATGAAGACTCTCCTACTCGGGATGATGGTTCCTAGTATGATGGGAGAGTTACGGTGGGCCATCATGTCTACCTTCCCCCTACTGATGCAAGTGATGCATAATGCCCAGGTGTTCCCTAGATTTTTCACAACTAATAGAGAGTTGGGGCTTGCCTTTTTTGCCTTTGGATCCTCAGATACAGAGTTTTCAGGATGAGAGAACCTTGTCATTGGTAGGAAGCTTGTGCTTTACTGTGATTTCTTCATTAAAGGGTAATTTTACTCATATGGATCCAGAAAGATCTAATGCTAATCCTTTTGATCAATGGTTGCTTTGCGGAATTAATGGAAGCTGTACTGATCTTTCTCCTATGGCAATGATTGCTGGAGGATGTAGTGAGAAGGGACAGATTACTTTTGATTGGAAAGGGGCATTAGGCAACAGTCTGAGTAAGGGACAGAGCTCTGGATCATCTGATTGGTCCTCCTCCAATGTTAAGTATACCCCTTTTAAGAGAACTAATTATTCAGCCACCCTTTATTTAGGTTGTGAGTAATGATACCTTAGGTAAGAATCAGAAAGAAATAAATTGCTCTGCTTAGAATTGTTTTTATGCATTATGCTGGGATGCTATTAAGCACCCTTTTGCTTTGGTAATGTACATGCCTCGATTTGTTCCAGTTCCTGTTGAGGCGCCAAGTAGTTTGAGTTTGTTTAGGGAAAAGCAAGATTTTTGGGATCTCTGCTATTATTGTGGGCCTGATAGCCGCCGCTGCGGTTACTGCTTCGGTTACCGCCTCGGCCCTTGCACTTTCCGCCACTGTGCAGACAACTCAAACCATTAATGAACTATAGGCCACTGCCAATTCTCAGATACAAGGAGGCCTGATGTTGGTAAACCAACGGATTGATTTGGTTCAGGAACAATTGGATATATTATGGCAGATGGCCCAATTGGGATGTGAACAAAAGTTGCCTGGCCTTTGTGTCACTTCAGTACAATATGAGAATTTTACAAGAGCGGCTAACCTTTCAAAAGCTCTGTCTCAACATTTATTACAGAATTGGACTTTTGAGTTTGAGCAGACACTCCGTGAGTTGAGAGTGGCGATCCTGCAAGTGAATTTGACGCATCTGGGTCTTTCTCTGATGGAAGGCCTCTCCTCCTGGATTTCATCTGCATTTCCTTATTTTAAGGAATGAGTGGGGGTGGGATTATTTAGCCTAGTTCTCTGCTGTGGAATAGTGTTGATGCTTTGGATGGTGTGTAAGCTCAGAGCCCAAACAAAAAGAGACAAAGTGGTGGTGGCACAAGCACTTGCTGCCTTAGAACACGGAGCCTCCCCTGACATTTGGTTAACCATGTTAAAGCAATAGGTCGCTGGCCTCCCAGCTCTTGCACCCCATGAGGCTAGTCTCATTGCATGGGATAGAGTGGGTAGGCTTCAGCAGCCCAAGGAGTTGCAAGGCTAAGCACTGCACAGGAGAGGTCTGCGGTATAATGACGTTGTCCTGGGAGATAAATCATCTTGCATGAAGGTTCTATGTCATGATCTCCTTCCCCCAGAAAAACGACATTGGGACTGGTCAGGGCTCCCTCTGGGGATAAGACCCTGGAGAGGAGCTTTGTACATGTTCCAAATTTGCACATGGGGATTTGACCTCTATCTCCACTCCAAAGTTGTGGGTGTCCTATGGCTTCAAAAATAAATGAATAGGGGGAGATGTGAGGAGCCGCCCTCACTATCGCCATCGCCATTAGAATATGGCGCCGACATCCGTCGTCAGTTGGAGTCCCCCGTTTAAGCTCTGCCTCTCCCGTGGCGTCATCTGGGGTGATGAGCAAACCACCAATCTCGGCTCTACACATCTCACTCGGAGCTCCTAGGCTTATATAAGGGGCTGGGTTTCTTAGCTTGGGGTCTCCCTCTCAGAAGCTGATCATCTATCTCTCAAGATGCATTAAAGCTTTACTGCAGAAGGATCCGAGTGTCCTGTGTCGTTCTTGCTGGCGAGACTGTGGCGCGGGACATACTTTATTTTGTTCATGTTCATCTTCAATTTTCCCCCTAACTTTTCTCAAATCAACTCCTCTCCTTCCTGAATTCATCGCTTCTTTTTTGTTTTAAATAACTTATTAACTTCAATATGTATTGACTGTCTCTAACTAGATATAGGACAATCTAATGGGGGCATGGTTCACCTACCAAGAGGCACATCCTAATACAAACAAACAAAAACAGCAGCATCAGCAACAAGATACCCGAGTCGTGCTCATGCAGAAGCCATCATTTTTCCAAGTTCTCAAGTTGGGGTTAGAGGCTCATGAGCCTCCTCCCCTTCTGTGCTAGGATACCGACTGCCTCGGCCTTTTGCAGGTCTTGTACAGACAGCCATGAGTTCATGAATGCATTGGCCCAGACAACATTTTCTTTCAGGTCATTCCTAATATTTAGATCTTAAAATCTTCCTTCCTGTCTTCCATGATGGCCCTTGAGCCTTGTGGAGGGCATGTGATGTAGAGGTCTGTAAGGAACTATTGTATGAGGGATTTGTTCTCCATAACAGTGCTTCAGATATTTCTTTAGTGATAATAAATTTCTTTTCAAAGCTATTACTGTGATTCTATGGGTAATAACAATTTTCTCAATTTCACAGATAAAGATGTAGATGATAAAGATAGTTTCTCAGCAGACTGGACACCAGAGGTGATTCTTTTGTGCATGGTGGCTCTTTCTAAAGCCACACAGAGAGAGGTGATCACAACCAATCTCAGTAATGAGTTGATTTTTCTCAACTTTTAAATATTACTTTTTAAATTATTTTATTTTGTTTACTGAGTATGAATATTTTATTTGTATTTATGTCTGTGTACCACATGTGTGCAATGCCTAAGGAGGCCAGAAGAGAATATCAGAGTTCCTGAAACTGGAGTTATAGATGGGCGAGGGACTCCATAAATGTTCTGGGTTCAAATATGAGACTTTTGGAAGGACAGTCAATGCTCTTACACATTGAACTCTCTCTACAAGCCCATGAGTGGACTTCCTTATTAGAATGTGTTGAGTATTCTGGATTTGAGGGACTAGCACTTCCCTGCTCATAAGTAAGTGGAGTGCTGTTGACCAAATAAGTCTCCATCATGATCTAGTCAGTGGTGCTCACACAAACATAGCAAGGGTCATGTATAGTCTCAGATGAAAGTTTCCAAGATTTATTTTTACTTTCAACTGTGATTGTTTTGTTTTTTTATTCTTGTGGTAAATGAAAAAGAAATACCATAGGACATAAAAATTAAGAATATATCTTTAATATGATTCTGTGCATTAGTTTTTACTGTGTTCGTTTCTATTTAAGTAGGATAGCAGAATTACTATGAATTTAGCATCACAGAGATATTATCACAGTTAATATTCTGTGAGAAGTAATAGAGAAAACTTTGAGATAACCCCTGGTATGGTAGGGAACTTGACATTTTCAGGAAGCTGGGGCATATCCATATTTTGTGATTAAATTTGTAGATGGTGTTTGGAATAGAAATTAAGGAGGTATCAGAAGGAAGAAACCAATATGCTTTTGTCCATACTTTTGACATGAGATTTTTTTTCTCCCTGTACAAGTAGTTGACTATCTGGTGAACGTAAGCTAGATGCCTCGTGTTTTGTGTCAATAACTCAGATATAACTCAAGAGACAGCATCAGATTCCACAGTACCTACCTCAGTCACCATGCTTCTGTACAACCAGCTCCACATCATGTTGCTGTGAGCTCACAGATACAGAAGTTAGCTTGCTAGATGTGCTCCAAGGATGTTAGACTTGGTTCACTCATTTGACATGTAGGATATTGCAACAGAGACACAAGAAAGATGTGCAGGTTAACATGTGCATTCCAGTCCACAGGCCTTCTCCAGGTGTGCATTACAGTCTCCCTGCCTTCTCCATGTGTGCTTCACAGTTAACACACCTTATCAAGGTGTGTATCACAGTCTACATGCCTTGTTCAGGTATGACACTTGCTGAGAACCCTTCTGGACTTCTTAGACTTTCAGTTCACTCCTAGGTCCCATTTATTTTCTTATGCACACTACATTATGTAAGCATGATTGATTAAATCATTAGTCACACATGACCAAGTCAATGTTCAGTACCTCTTCTCTCCCTGGAGGTTAGACAGTTGGAGTGAATGTCACTAAACTCTAGTATGGCTTCTTCTAATCATTTTGTCTGTGTAATTATTTTGTTTAGAAGCCTTGATGATCAGTTATCCAAAGATGTAATAATCTCAGTGATCAATCCAATGGTTTGAGGTGCTGTGTGTTGGACTCCAAGGATAGAGACTAAATATATAATTTAGCATAATATTGCAAAAATAGTTTGATTTTCATAATCATTTCCTTGGAGTTTGCAGGAAAGCACCCAGCAGATTTAACAAAGAAGGAGCATAGGGCTGGTTGAGACAGTGATAGGTTAGCCCACTGGTAGCATGCAGCCTGTCAGTCACAGATCTTGATTGGATTACAGTGAATTTATTGAAGCCCACAGATAGCCGCATTCCAGAATGCTTAAACTGAAACAGCAGTGTGTAACTAAGTCAGAAGGCCGTCATAAATACCAAAACTGCTCCAAAGCTGTCTTACATCCTCTCATTGGCAATTTTTATTGCTCTATTTTTTGGCAGTGGTTGACTTTTGACTCTAGACTATGTAAAACTTCTTTCATTTAAGTTTTAATCAGTGTTTTCATGCCTATTAGCAAGGTTGACTATCTTTCAAGAACTTGAGTTCGGAAGTTTTTCCAGTGGGCAAAGTATTTTCTGTGTAATCATGGGGATCTGATTCAAATATGGAACACCTATGTAAAAGACAAGCTGTGATAATACTAGCCAGATAGCCTTGCTATACTGACAAGCTCCAGATGCAGTGAGAGACACACTTTCAAAGAATAAGGTGAATAATGACTGAGGAAGACTCATGACATTGACCTCAGGGTTACACACACACACACACACTCCCATATACATGCAAACACCTTAACACATACATTCACATACACAGAAAATACAATTCAAATATTTGCTGTGCTCCTAATATTCCCCTTTCCTGTGAAGGGTGTTACAGTATTTTCTCAATATTTTCTTTTCTTCTGATTCGCTTTCCCCTACATATTCATAGGGGTTCATTTCATGTTGTAACAGTCATATGCTTAATGAATATCATCACAGTGACAGGCTGTATAATGAGGTTACAGACAGCAACAGGACAAATAACTTGACAGTGGTCCTATAAGTTCAAAAAGGAACTGAAGCATCCCTGTTGCCTAGAGACAATGAAGCTGTCAAAGCATTGCAGTGTTCAAGTGTCTGTAAAGATACTGTTATAAACAACCCCACCGTGCTGGAGTTGAGTGATTATTTATTTCAGCACACAAGAACTGATGAGGAGTGAGCACTGGTCTTACTGGCCTGTGTATCTTTTTCACGTTGACCCACTATTTTCTAGTATCTTCCTATCTTTTAGAAAAGAGAAGCTATAGAACAGTGTGTTCTATAACCCTGACCACAGCCTCTCTGAGTTGTGTTTACCAACTCTCTTCAGTGCATCTGGCCACCATGGAGGGGATCTGACTTGTATCATCTCGAATTTTATATGCACTGAGATAGTTGTGAATCTGTGGAATTCCTGAATGATGCTTTCCTTTCTCAGAATGGAATGCTATGGATAAACTGTGTGTGCATACAGTTGTTCTTCTTTGGGCCTCAATGAGTTGTGTGTAAAACTACCCACCTAGCCCCCTGTCTCTGTCTCTCCTTTCCTGTGCCTCCATCAGGATTTCTTTATAATCCCTTTGGTTAACATGGTACATGAAGACTTACAGTCATTTATTAAGATATACATCTAAGATCTCTATTTGACTGTGACCAGAGATTTTTAAATTTTGAAGTTTTGGGAGGAGTTTTGTTGATCACAACCTTTCCGATTTCATAGCATTCTGAAATCTCAAACTTTTGTACTGGGAAAAAATCTGTAGTCTTCATTTGGTGTTAAAGGTTTTTTTTCCCATTTTCTCCCCAAGTCACATTTCATCTCTTATCTTTGCACTTAACTTCAGCTCGAGGGTGTGTACCTGGAAGAAGGCTTGGCTGCCTTTTTGTGTTCTTTTTCATACATTTTTTTACACACTGCTGGTATCCAGCCGTGGGTCCTGACTTCCCATTACTGGAACATACCAGAGTTTAAAAAACCAACAACAAAACACCGCAGAATCTATTGGAAACTTTTTACTTGCCAGGCTCTGTGTGTCTGCTCTTACTTGAGGTTCCATACACGTTCTCTTTGCCTGGTCAGGTTTTGACCTTGAAGTGCCCTTTCCAAGATGCATGTGGTGTTTTGGTTTTTCTGCTTGGTGCCCTAAATCACTGCTCACAGTCCATAGGCATCTAGCATTTCTTCCTCTAGATTGAGGTCAAATCTGCTTTTCATCCACACCCTAGGCTGGAGTCATCAGGGCTCCCACCAATCATTTCCAATTCCCATTCTGATCTATGAATAATATAAATGGATCTTGCTCGTAGTATTGGTAGAAGTTAAGCATGCTTGTATTGCATTGTCTCTCTTAATCCTTTCATTGCTCAAACTCAGTCCCATCATCTCAATTTTAGATTTCTTCAGAAAAGTCTCTTGATTGACTTCATTATTATATACTTCAACCCCCAACTGCCACAAATGCGCAAAATTCTTTGATATCGCATCCTTAAAAAATCTCTCCAAGTCAGACTTAGGTAAGAAAGACCTCCTACCTCCTCAAGGTACTTATATTCCTGATTATGCATTGGGATAGAGATCCAAAAACAATTTAAAACTTTTTAATGATAAATCCTATAAGTCTTTACTTGGAATTTGAGAGACCAGGCCACAAATTATTTTCTAACTGAAATTTTAATCTTCAATCAAATCTGAGACAGAAAGACATTACTAACTTTTGAAGAAATCTGGCTCATAAGGAATCCCTGATATCTAATATTTGAATAGATGCAATGGGTTCATGGATGGCTGGCATTATATATATATATATGAACAAGATTACTGACAATCAATTTTAAATTAAGAAACAAAAGAATGCTGAATAACAACTTAGTTCATTTAGGTGTTTGATTTAATTTTCAGAATGGTCTCCGGGATGGTCAGTTTTAGGATGGACTCAGTTTTGGCCTTACTGCTTTCTGAATCATTTTTCTTTATTTGAGTGGGAAACTAATTGGTTTTGAGTAGAAAAACAACCCCCATGCATTGTTGTCTCTTCCTGAACTTATCTCAAATACCTCATTCTGTTTTAAAAGACAGCGGTGAATCTAAACCACATTTCATTTTGTGAACAGCCAAGAAGCTAAACTTCCAGTTGCATGTGCATTCATCTCAGAGTCTTTACTTTAACAGTCTTGGGAGAAATGTTTTCCTCATGAAATTGGTAGCTGAAAATATAATAGAGGGTGTTTTTTCCTTAATCGATCATTTATATTAAAGAACTAGAATAAGGCAAAGGAGTGGAGACTTGTGTCTAAGTGAAGCTCACTCCCCAGTTGAGTCAGCTATGAAGAAATTATAGTCGTGTACCTTGTCACTTATATACCTGCTCTCTGTTTATCTCTTGGATCGCCACCCTCAAATCCATTCGCCATTAGTTTTGGTTTTACGGGACCTGATATTCAGTATGAATTGCCTTCACAATAACAATTCCCAACTGAAAGAGGGGAGTTCTATGACTCCCCCGAAACATGTGAACAAATGTCTACCTACCCCTGTAGGGCAATTGCAATAGATAAAACAAATATGACTCCACACAAGTTCGTCAATGAACTAATGAGATTTTGGTGTTATTTGTGGAAACAAGAGTAGGGGTTACCTTCAGGAACATGGATGAATCAGAGACAGCTGTATCACTGAAAAGATGACCCAAGCATGTGAGAAGACTCAGTAAAGTTGCTGCCTTGGAGCTGTACACCTAGCTTGTTGCCTGCTCCACAGAGAACCCCTTTTCCCAAGTGATTTTTTACTGTCCTTGTAATGTGTGACTCTCATAAATGCCTGACCTTGCTTAGCCTTTTAAATTTCCTTGGATTCCTGAGTCTTAGGGGTCTCCTAGTTCTCTCCAGATGGAAGAACTTCAGTGTAAAGGCAACACTGTACATGTTGGAATGAAAGCAGGTCCTTTGGTAAGTCCAGCAATGCTCTTAAGTTCAGCATGGCCTGAAGAAAAGCCAAAGCTGCAAGATATGGCTCTCGGTAGTGGTGCCCTTCCTCACACACCATGGGTAATATTGTTTTATCTTTCATATCCGGATTTTCAAACTTATTAATAACTGATAGTCTTCAGAATTTATTGCTCACTGACCAATGTCATGTCATGAGGGAAAAAAGGGTATATTGGTTTATTGTGAAATCTAGCACTAGCAAAAGACATAGGATGCTAGTCCTACTTTATAACAGATTAACCATCACAAACCATTTTGAGCAAATAAAATAATGCTGCAAATCAGTAGGGTCATGACCTCCTTCCTGCTTCGGTTTGTAACAACGATCTATGTTAGTTAGACAGTAGGATTTGCATCTTTTAATGCCAGGTTGCTTGGTTGGTCAACTTGGCAGATGTTAAATTACACATACATTATTTCTCAGATTTTAAATAAAAGCTCGCTCAAAGACCATATGTCAAAAGGAAATATTTCATGCACGATTCTCTCTGGAAACTCATTTTCTTTCCATGTTTCCTGCCAGCTCTGTTTGATTTTCAGACAAGTACAGGTCTATTTGACATTCTAGGCTTTGAAGAAGTTCTGTCTGTTACTGCCACACAATCAAATGCCGCATAAAGTCATACTGAAAAAGCATGGATGTCTAGACAGAGGAATGGAGGAAGCTCTGGCTTTCCTGCTCAGCAACTTTGGTCACACATAGAATGTCTTCAAACTTTTCACTCCTCCAAGTTGGGCTGCATTAGTAAAGATGGTACAGAGAGGTCTGTGAGATAAACGGAGGGGTCCCTCTAACTGCATTGATTTGCTTTACCAGAGAGGGACTTTCTGTGTGCGTGGTCTCCCTCTGTTTTTCTGTCTTTCTATCTCCCTGTCTCCTTCTCTTTTCCTCCATCCCCATTTCTTCTCTGTGTGTGGGAGAGAAAGATGTGGGAAGAGGAAAATATAATATAGTTGGTGTGCAAGATGGTTTAAAAATATCTGTAGGATTGCTTTAAGATTTACTCTGTTATGATATGGATAATGGGACTATATATGCTGTGAAAAGAATACAACATTGCCATGTGATATTTCAAGTGGTGGAAGCTACTATAAGCATGTGTCTCATTAATTTACACAACAGAATTAAATCCCCCAACCCTTCCTAAATCTTTGCATATAAGAAATACTCATGATTTTGCTTATTGTTATTTTTTCAGAAAAAATGTGTTCCCCAAATCCCCAAACTTTTAATTGACAAATATTTAGGGAGCACTACCTTGACAAAAGGTACTTGTTGCATATTTCTATAAATGTTTTTTCCATTATTGCTAATGGCATTATATTAGACAATTGTTGCTTTCAAGAGTTGAGAATAATCAGACCCATAATTGAATTTAATGAATATTTAATATATATCCATTTTCTCTCTACTAACTGATATAATCACTATCAAATATTTGTTTTTTAATTTTATTTTTAATGGACACAGTGGTTTTCGATGTGGTATTTGGAGACATGCACACATCCTGTGAAGATCAAAGTTATCTTATTCATCACTTCAAACACTTAGCAGATCTTTGTTCTAGCATCCAAAATTCTCTGCTTAGCTATTTTGAAATGTAAAATAGTGATAAAGCTTTAAGGGACAGTGTCAAAGCAAATCAGACAGATGGTGATTAATGTCTCTGAGATATCTACTTACCTATGGAAGTGAAGGGTCTCTCTGCTTCAGAGGCTAGATACTGCTCAGGAGGACTAAGAGAAGGCTGCTGGCCTTACATTTTTGAAGTCAATGATTCTGTGAGGACACTATCCAATCATTTGCTTTAATTTACCCCCAGTGACAAGAGAGAACATTAGTTCATGATCATTGCACACGCACATAGCAGGTTTCTCTGAAAGGAAAGACTAAAAAGAATGGTACTGTAACAGGACAGAGGTGGAGAAGTGCCTGTCCCTGTGAATCTACTCGCTAAGTGGTACAGCACATAGCACCTTCCTTATTACTCCTATGTAAGATGCACAGCATACACTTAATGTTTGTCTCTCTTTTTTATTTAGAAACAATCATTTTACATACCAATGTCCCCATTCCCTCTCCCTCCCATCCTCCCATGCCCCCTACAAACCACCCAACCCACCTCCTGCCTGCTCCCCAAGGATGGTGAAACCTTCCATGGAGGACAATCAAAGTCTGTCACATCATTTGAGGGGAGGGCCTAAGCCCTCCTCTGTGTATCTGGGCTGAAATCGTATCCCTCCATAGGGAATGGGCTCCCAAAGTCTGTTTGTGCACTAGGGACACTAAATGATTTTATAAGAACATACCATGCAAAATATAACATAGCAGTAAATTTCATTCTCTCACAATTTCATACATGTATATGTTGTATTCTGATTTCTCTCTCCCACCCTTGGCTATTCCTTCACACTCATCATGCCTCTACTCCTCGGTATACACTTTCTCCCTATTTGTCAGTTTGGGTCATGTTATCCACAGAGGTTAACGAGGGCATCTGTGTTACCTCGCATTTGTTGCTGACTGAGCCCAATGGGCCCACATGTTGGCATTCAGGTGAATATGCTGCCTTCCCATCTCTCAGAATCTGTTCCCAATAGTAACTAGTGGTCTCCTGTGTCCCTTCCCTTCTACAGCTGCTAGGATGTCCCAACTTTATCCTGTGTTTTAAATTGTGGTACACTATGCACTTTTCTTAATATAAGCTGAACATATTTGGGGAATGAAGTTCTTCATTTGAGTTATTATAAGGAGATAAATGAGTCTAATTATCTGTATGTTACTATTGGTGATATTGAGTTGAGTGTGTAAGATCATGGGATCGGAAATGATCTAGTTGAAATTGTACTTTTTATGTTTTCAATTTGTTATATTTCCAAACACAGTATTTCTGTCCCATCGTGGCACAGCTTCCTTAAGAAATGGCTTGGCAGAATTAAGGCACGTCATGAAAAGGCAAGCTCTCTTAGATGACCAAAAGGAAAGGCAGCCACCCTGTGATGTGTGCTGACATGAAGGCTGCTGAGTAGACCTGGATTGTTGTTAAAAGTATTTGCTTTTAACAACTGGATTTGAACTTCTAATACTTATTTCAAATTTGTTATGTTAAAACTAAACTGGAATTCACTATGGTTCCTAAACTTAGTTCTATCTTTTCTTTGAATACATGGGAATTCTACTACTTTAGGGTGTTCACTCAGGTCAAATTGGAAAGTTCCTATCTTTTATTAATGAAAGCTTTTTGTTATATAATGACTTTTTAATGACTGAGAATTTCATACATACATATAATTGATTTTTATTAAATCACTTCCTCCCTCCAGCTTCTTCAACCATTTTTTTTTCTCTCAACATCTTGTACTTTTAAAAAAATGCTGAGACCCCTTAGTGACGCCTTAATGTGTCTGGCTACAGGACAATCTCCTAAAGTCTTAGTAATCATTTAGAAGTGAAATCCCTAAAGAAAACTGACCCTCATTTGCCTAGAAACCATCAACCACCAATATCTCCTAAGGTAGGGGTGGGATTGCACGAGTCCCATCTCCAAAATGCCCATGCCGGGATTTTGGTTATCCTGGTCTTCTGCACAGTCTAGCCTGTGTTTTCATGTGTGAAACATCAGTGTAATATCTGGAAAACACACTTTCACCACAGTTGTATACCATGTTTCAGTCTTACAATCATTCTGCCTCCTCTTCTGTAATGATCCCTGAGTCTTGGAGGGAAGAGATATGATTTGGATGCCCCATTCAGAACTGAAAAATCCTCTCATTCTAGGCACTTTGAGCAGCTGTGGTCTGTGTTACTTATCCTCTATTGCAAGAAGACACTTCCTTGATGTGGGAGGGTCACTGCATTAAGCACCCACCATGGTCACGTCAGGTAGAAGAGTCTGTCATAACCCCTTTCCCTTGCTCACATTCAAAAGAAAGTCAGCACATCCTACTGGTACAACTTAAACATTATATTTAAGTTCAATTGACTGCCATCCACTGCTGTCATTTTTATTGATCTGTTTTCTGTGTATTAAGTAAATTATTATGAGAAACTTGTAAGCCATTCGCATTATTATTTTGCTGTAGCTCTTAAATACACATGTAGACTGATCATGTTACTGTGTGGCTCAGGAGTTGTTACTGATCCTCTTTTGAAACCCTCCCATATCTCCTACCATTTCTCAGTGTATCATGACTTTCACTGTCGATGCTGGCAGCAGACAGACATCCTGTACACTTCTCCATCCTGACACTCCTTTGTGTCTTATCTCCAGCTCTGCTCGTCACTGACCATACTGTCATCTCAATGTTTGTTGGTTTTCAAGGCTCTTCCTTGCCATTTCCCATGGTTTATTGTCCAAATTCAACTGCTCCCACAGTGGCAGATTGTGCAATTTTTTCTGCCGTGCCCCACATTTTCCTTTTTGTCCATTTGCGCTTACATTAGCATCTGATGTATGCTTTCTTTATATTGTTGCTTTTGTCCATCCAAAAGGATGCTAGTTCTAGCATAATCTGGACTGAGTGTATTCTGATTTGCAAGTCTTGAGTCCAGCAGAATGCCAGGCACACTGCAGCTTATAGTCACAGATTACAGTGTGAAGAAGCATTTCTCTCTCATCACTGCCTGATTATTTTCTCTAGGAAAATCCCCACTTGTTTAAAAGGAAACTATGTTTCTTTCTCTAATTCTCTACAAATAACTACTTCTATTCAATTTTATTAAGCCAGTCTCAGGCTTGCCTTGTCAGCATTTTTAAAGCAAAATGTTATTGAAACTATTTATGTATATTTGGACTTATTTAGAATATTTGTATATTAAATATGTTAAGACTTTATTCTTAACTATACCATCCAATTGCATATTCTTTCACTCCAGCTCATGCTTACATTACATGTGGTGCTTCACAGAATGTTAATGCCATCATCGACTCCTGTTCTTTTTTTCTTGGAATTCATGTTCTTGCTTTCTGAATAACAGCTCTTAAATTCCTGATTTTTTAAAAGTATTTTTACTGTCTCTGGAATTGTCGTCTGACAATGAATTGTAAATCTAGGTACCTGAATACTTTTTAGAGACAGCAAAATGTCTCCCAGAAATGGAAGAGAAGACTTTTCACTTGATCACTTCAAAAATATTAATCTGTCCATGCTTTGAATACTGTATTTTAATGAATTTACCTAAGGATCATAAGTATAGAGTAAAATGAATCTTAATATGATTTTACAACACACAATAGTTGGGTATGATTGGATATTCCTGTAATTGAAATACATGGGAGCAATATCTGTCATATTTGTTTTTATCATGATTTTTTAAAATTTCTGATACTTTGCCTTTATAAATAAAACAGGGACATTATATCAAATGATATTATGCAGATTGAGCAGACTTTATTCAAAGTCTTTGGATACTATCACACTTTGGGTTTTAGAATTTAACAGGATTTTATGGTGTTATTGATGTATCTTGGGAATATAACTCGAGCAAGCCCAGATTCCATTGTTTCACATATGTGTTATACAATGACCTCACAGGTAAGTTTACACTCTCCAATTTGCATACCACCCTTTCCTGCAGATCTATCTTATGGAACCAGAATTTGATGCTCTACTGCTGAATCATGTTGCTACATAAAAAGTGTTTGACTCTGTTAAAAACTTAATTAATGAATATCCTTGACATCGAAAACATTACACTAGAGAAAACAAGGCATTATGTTTGAAACAATGTCTTATGTTGCTCCCACAGACAGTAAAGTCTTTATGTAGGTGAGGGTAATTTTGGCACAGAAGATTGAATTCAGAGCTCCCTGGTTGCTAAGCAAACTTCACTAATTGAGCTTTATCCCAAATCCATTCTTAGGAAGTCTTTTACCTAAGTTGTGAATATAGAGCCCAAATAATCTAGCGAATTGAAATTATTATAAAGATTTTATAATTTAAACATTTTGGTTATTTATGATACATTTAATTCCTATTTTACAAACCCTCTTGGGGATTTATTAATGCTATTTCTACCAATTTTTTCATAGTTGTTTTAAAGACTATGTGAGATAACTCACATGGAAACGCTTTCAAATGAAGAGAACTAAATTACACAAGGGATATCTCTATGGTCAATGCAAAAGACACTCCATTTAAGTGTAAATATTTATATTCAGAATTATTATGACATATGTTCCAGGATGGCATGGGTAACCTAGCTAGACCCTGTCTTAAATGAAATAAAGTAATATAAAGTATAAGGTAAGGTTTTGGAATTTAGTTCATTGTTTGTCTAGCATGAAGTAGGCTGTCCGTTCAGTTCCTAGTGTGTGTTTGTATTTCTGACCTCACATAGACTTTTATTTCTTCTGTGATGTTACTTGAAAACACCATGGAAATTTCTTTTCCTGGGAAATATGACCTATCATATCAGTGAACTCCTTTGCCTCCAAAAAGTTTTTTTCTTAAACTGCTAAGGAGCAGGGAAAGTTTGAACCTCAAGGCTAATAGCTATCTCTTGAAAGAAAATGATTTGTCAGTGTTTATTGCTAAACTCATTGAACCTTATAACAGTCTTAGACTTGACAAGAATAGTCAAGAAACATGGAAATAGTCCCTTTCTTCTAATTTCTTACAATGTTTGCCTCTGGTGAATTTCTGATTTAAAGTTAATTAGGTATCCTTCAGGCTCACTTTTCATTGGTTCCTCAGTAAATGTAGTCTAAAATTGCTACCTTTAAACATTTAATTTGTTAAGGATCAAATAATGTTACTATTACTGCTAATACTAAGTAAAAGCCCAAATTCCTCACATCTTTCTCTGGCCATTGTCCTCCAATATTGAACAAGTTGAGAGTATTAAAAACATTCAGAAAATAATATAGTATGTTGAACTAAAATGTTATTTTGATAGTACTAGTAATGGAATTTAGAAATAGCAGAGCTTAATTTGCTTCAGTATATTTTTACATCTTAAGGCAATGTAACATATAAATAAGTATGGTTTGTAGTTTTAGAGTAATTGGTTATGAACCAAGCTACATAACTATTTTCCTGAGGATAATAAAGAGAGACAGAGAGAGAGAGAGAGAGAGAGAGAGAGAGAGAGAGAGAGAGAGAGAGAGAGAAAGGAGGGATGGAGGGAGGGAGGGAGGGAAGGAGGGAAGGAAGGAGAAAACAAAAAAAGAAGTCCTCCAATTTCCAAGCCTCTGCATGTGTATTACATGTAGGGAAGAAACAGTTCAAACTTCTAGAGCTGAGAGGTTGTGTAACAGGTGCCCTCAGATGTATACAATGAACTGAACTATTCATTCATATATTTGAAAAAATTAGCACAGCATTTTAGAATCTTACCAAATTAATCACTATAACTCCCTTTTGCGAAATATAAGATGAAGAAGAACTCAGAAGACTTTATATTCTCTAGAATTCAAGGCACCTTAATTATGGGTGACAACGTATTTCCTAAGCAAAAATCATGTCATGTTTATGAGGTATTTTCCATGTCAATGTACACTATCTTTATGGAATGTGTAATTCAAAAATGAAGTGTGTAAATATGACTTCGCTATGCAAAGAAGGACTATGGGAATATGCACCAAAGATAACTGAATTATAATTTCTTCTCAATAGACTCTTCATCTTCTAGAAATGCAAACATGAGAAATTACAGGCATATTTGACACTTCCTATATGAATTTCAAGACTAATCATAGGAAGTGGGGAACTATTTGAGCAGGAATGCATGGACACCAATAAGAAAGAGAACTGAGTCAAGGGAATGTGATGTGGGAGTGGTGAACAAAGAATCATCATGTGTGAACATGGGGTATTACAGCAATTTACATGTTAACTAACATTAATGGTAGAGAAAACTCAGACAAAAGTGTGATTTATATTTACAGACCGTCAAGGATAGGGTTATTCGCATTCTGAACCAGCTCCTCAAGAGTTCCTTTACTCCCAGCCTTGCAGTGTCAGTAAGCATCTGTGCAGCTCTGTGAACACCAGGGTGGCGTGGGTGAACTGATGAAAGCTGTGCTCCTTCCAAGGTGTCCGTTAATAAACTCACAACACAGCTGTGATGGAAAAGGGGCACTTGTTTTTCTCTCTTGGTTCTGCCTTACTTGCGGCCTCCAATTCCAATAGTGTTAATTATTTGCTTCTTCAGTGGAACTAAAAACAAATATATACACATGGTTCTAGTTTATATAAATCACTTTGTTCCTGTTTATCCTGCCACCCATTTTTAACTTGCCCTTTTTTCTAATTCCAAGTGTATTGATCTGCATTTTCCATCTTAGGATCATTTATCTTTGGGATGTTTGCCTTGGTGGCATGTGTGTACTGAGGCAGCCATTCTTAACCTGCTCTGAAGCAGCTTAACACATGATTGTCTTTCTAAATCAATGGATTTAACTATCTCCAAATCTCCTCTGAAAATCCATTTTATTTCTATTACCTTTGCAAGTCTCTTTAGTGTATTAAAGAGTCTCAGAAATTGCTGATGAGACAGAAGTTCAAAATAGCTACATTATGAATTTATTAACGAACAGCTCAGAAGGGGAATAGAGCTTCATCAATTCACCAGTTTCTGCATTGTTCTTAATGTAACTGCACATTGGGTTACTTAAATTACAAGACTGAGGATCAACATAATTATAATCACTTTAGGATATCAGACGCAAATTTCTTTTTGTACCATGCAAAACCATCTAGCTTATATTCAGGAGGATTTCCTGAATTTTTATTGTTACAGAAGTATGGAGTATTATGAAAATGTAGAGAGTGTTAAAATTGCCATCTTATCGTTTTGGCTCAGAATTTGTGGCTTTAGTGACTAACATTATTGAGTCTCCACTTTTTTATTTCTATAGTTAATAACAGTGATATGCACTAAGAATATTCTTTTTAGAAGGCTGGTGTGAGAAGTATTCACAAGTAGCATACTCATTTATTGGTTGTTAGAAAGACACAAGTTGTTCTTCTTCTGGGACTCTTCAAACAGCTACTAAAACCTTGCAGAAATGAATAGATCTACTTCTAAAATATAATCAGTTTGATCAAAGCTTCATAGATGCATGGAATGTGTATCATTCGGGATTCTCTAGGGGAACACAACTGAATATATACATATATTCATGGATATTCATATATGCATGTCCTGTTGTATCTATTCAGTTCTATAGTGTATTAACACACATATATAGCATATAGATTTAAATGTATGGGATTTACCACAGTGACATATAGGCTGTGATACAGCTAATCCAGTGATGGCTGTCTTTTGATGGAAAGTCCAAGAATCCAGCAGTTGTTCAGTTCACTAAGCTGGATGTCTCAGCTGGGCTTCAGTATATGTCAGAATCCTAAAGAACTAGGTTCTTGTGCCAGCGAGGAAAAGGTGTTGCTAGTGGGAGTGAGGATAAGCAAACAAAAACAGATAGCTTCCATCTTCCATGTCCTTTATATAGGCTGCGATCAGATGAGGCATAGAATAAAGTTGGATCTTCCCACCTCAAAAGATTTAATTAAGAAAACATCTCTCACAGGTTTACGCAGATGCTTTGGTCTTAGTTAATTTCAGATGTACTCAAGTAGACAATCAAGAATAGCCATCATAGGATGCATGAACACATATGTTTATGCTACTAATTATCATTTCAGTAGTTCATAGCTAGGAAGGGTTTTCTTCCAACCTTTTGTAAATGAGTTGCCTGCAGTCCTCTGCACAGTCAGTCACTGATGAATTCATATCTCAGTGACTGGAACTGGATGCATGAGAATTTCTTGAGTTGAAATTAGGCAGTTCACTATCTTGTGTTTTTTGTTGCGACTTGTTCATTTGGCTCCCTGCTAAACATATGTACAAACCAACCATCCACTTGTGTGTCTGCATTTGGATCATTTGCTGTTTTTGGTTCTGAGGGAGGATATTGTGAATATTTGGGCACATGTGTGTAGGCCTGGTATTTCTATAAGTGAACTGTAACAGGAGGTATTCTTGACCTGGCTAGGTCCTGACATCGTTCTCTGCCCTAAATGAACATGAAAGACTTATATTAGTTATAAATCTGTTGGCCGTTAGTTATGGTTTCTTATTGGCTAACTCTGACTTCATTATTAACCCATTTTTAATAATCTAAGTATTTTCACATGGTCTTCTCTTACTGAAGAAAGGGTCTGGGCATGTTACTCCTCTCTCTTCCTACATGGTGATTGACTGTGCCTACATTTCCCAGAACCCTTCACCTCTCCTAATCCCATCTATCTTGCTTTCCTATTGGCGAGCAATTCTTTATTCATCAACCCATAAGACAAACATATACAGAAGAACGTTCCCCATCATCTCCTCTTTTCTCTCTAAATAAAAAGAAGGCTTTTACCTTTAGCATAGTAAAATTACATAAGGCAAAAACAGTTATCAAGTAAGACTTATAGTTACCATATTTAGTCCATTAAAATTTAGCAAAATTTCCCATCATCTATTCTATCTTTGTATGTATAAAGCCTCATATGTAACTTATCTATTATCATAACTAATGAAACCATAACCATAACTATCTATCATCAACTCCATGAAAGTCCACAGAAGGATAGTACATAAACTCTAGTATTGACATAGACATCTCCCTACTTGGATCGTCATTCAAAGTTCTTCTGGAATCTTGGGGGATCCATCTTTGGCCCATAGGCCATACTGTGTCTGACAGGCTTCTCAATGAAACAGGGAAATTTAAACTGTCTGCCTGCATTGGCAGTTTGTCAGTCATTTTTCTCTTTGTCCTGCAGAATGTCTGGCAGACTTTTCCATGTAGCAGGAACCCCTCAGGAATGTTTTATTTTGCAAATTCAACAGAAGCATTCCTGTGGATCCTGCATGTCCAGTCTATCAAATAGTCCAAACAAGAGTGGTTTCTTGCCCAAATGGTAAATCTTGCCATTTTGAAGGCAAACTCCATATTTAGTTTCTTCAATGCTCATCTTCCTCTCAGATGTAATTGGTGTTGCCAGGAGCATTTGTGTCTCACAGTCATGAAAATCCCTAAACCACTTTAAATGTAATACTCTGAAGGTCTTTGAAAGGTTTGACGGCTATCTATCCATCTCAAATATATCTCTGTATATCTAGGAAGCCTAACTAACCTAACTATAAGTTTTGGCAATTATAGGTGACTATATACAATCTGTAATTATACATTACATTTTAAAATGTGATGTATAAACTCAATACCTAAATAAGAGGAGAGATATACATATAACAAATTGACCTTAAATTTGTATTAATAAACCTAAGTACATTCCAATACAAAATATTCATTCCTATATCCTATTCCACCCTTTTTTTCTTTAGAAATATATTGGTTGCTATCATTAATCATTTATAACCAACCCCATTTAAATGAAAATAAACATTTATAAACAATATTGGGGATTTTGGACACAGTTCTCTCCAAACTACTTCCTGCTCTTTGGGGGCACTGTGAATCATGAGAAAACAGAAACCAGGCCAAACATTGGTTGTTGTAGTCTGTAAGGCTGTATCATGTCTTAACTCAGTTGTTTTGCATGCTGGAGCAGTTGGGCCACTGCTTCAGCTGGTCTTGCTTGATCAAACCATATTAGTCTGGAAGGAATCGACAGCTTTTCATTTTCTGCGGAAACAAAAATAAAGCCTCTTTTCCAAGGTAACACATTCTTATTTAAATTTTGGAGACAAGGCATTTTTTAAAATATATAAATTGGATTAATCCAGCACCATTTCTTTTAGCAGTTGTCGATATTTCCTAAGCAGTCAAACAATTCAAATACAACACGATAGCATATAGTATCCAGACTCTGTGTATTTTCCATCTTTACATGGCTTTTTTCATTATTCTATTTTTTTACTTTTATTTTTTCATTTTTTGAGACAGGCTTTTTCTGTGTAACTTTGGATGTCCTTGACCTCACTCTATACACCAGCCTGGCTTTGAAATCACAGAGATCTGCTTGCCTCTGTCTCCTGAGTGCTGGGATTAAAGGCAAGTGCCACCACACCCAGCTACAATATTTTTGTTTTTCCTTTTCTTTTTAAATCTTTCTCTGCACTTTTTCTTTTCTCTACCAAGTCTAGTATATTTTTAAACACACTATAAATCTTTACGAGATTTTACTTCATCTGAATCTGTCTTTACTGTAAATCTTTATCTTTTTCTAGACACTAGTCATTTATCTGTTAAACAACATTGCTAAAATTAAAGCCACCACTGTTTAGCCTCTGTCTGTCCAATGGCAAGGGTACATTTACCACCAGCACTGAGAGCTGTGCTCACCATCTTGGTCTATGCTGCCATGAAGTCGCATGCTGCCGGCTTGGAGATGTGGTAACTGCCATTGCCAGCTGCTCGTACACCATTCAATTGTTAGCAGGGCATTTTAAAATTGCCTTGCATTTTTTGCCACTTATTCTGACTCAGGAAACCTCCCATAAGGGAGCCATGCAAGTCTGTGCTTGTCTCTAGCAAAACAGAGCTCACCTGAGAAAAATGCTGCTACCAAGAAATCATGCTTGCCTCTGTTACTTTGTTTTTAAGATTCCTTTAAGTTTTTGTCATGTTTTAAGTGGAAGTTCTTAGTACCCACATTGCCAGCCTTGGCCCACTGCTGCGTCAGTCCCAAATGAACATGCAAACGCTATGTTAGTTATGTAAGTTATGAATACTATTGACCGTTGGCTATAGTTTCTTATTTGCTAGCTCTGACTTAATTATTAACCCATAACTACTAATATATGTATTTCCATGTGGTCTTCTCTTACTGGAGAAAGGGTCTGGGTCTGTTACTCCTCCAGTGTCCTACATGGTGACTGTCTGTGCCTACATTTCCCGGAATCCTCCACCTCTCCTAGTCCCACCTATCTTGCTTCCCTATTGGTGAACATTGCTTTATTCATCAACCAGTAAGAGAAACACATACACAGAAGAACATTACCCATCAGTGTGCATTTGAATGGTTTGAACCTTTCAGGATAGCTTGCCCTGATGCACACTATTGGATAGGAGCATTCATGTATCTTGATTTTCTATCTGCTGTAGAGCTAAGCTATCAATTCCAGTTGGTAGACAGGGATCTTGCTCTATCCAGATGCCATCACAGAGAAGGAGAAGCCCTCCCAATGTGGGTCTCCAGCAGCTTTTGATTCCTGTATTGCTTTACAACAGTGAAGGCAGGAGCAGCTAGTGTCCTCTGTAACAAACCTTTCCAGACCTCTGAACTCATAGCTTTTCTACCCATACCCCCCTTCTCTCTCCATAATTTTCTGTTTTTTTTTGAGACAGGGCTTCTCTGTGACTTTGGAGCCTGTTATGAAACTTACTATGTAGACCAGGCTAGCCTTGAACTCACAGAGATGCTCCTCTGCCTCCCAAGTGCTGGGATTAAAGGTGTGTGCCACAACTGCCCAGCGCTAACCTTACACCTCTTATGGAGACACATGGAGACAGGATTCCTTAGTTCTTGGCAGCAACTGGCACTGCAGCTGTGGAATATGCATGCACAGGCACAGGGGTCACCCAGCCCTTGGCAGTCAAAGTCACAGTTCCTGAGCATGGGATAACTGAAATTCCTGACCTTCAGTCTTGACAGCTGTCAAGCACTCTCTTACTCAGGAGAAGCTGCAGCTTCCCTCCTCCTCTCTATAGCTGTTTATCCATCCTCAGCATCAGTTCTCTACTCACTCCTGATGTCCTCTCTTCCTGCTTCTGCTGTCCTCTCTGACTGCTCAGCTGCCAGGGTGATAGTCGCTTTTCAACTGTTTCAGCTTAGCCTGGAGCCTGATTGCCCACCACCACCACTCAGCTGCCTCTGATGTTTCTTCATGTTATCCACTGAATTTGTGCTGTGGAAAGTAGGTAGGAAAGACTGCTTGACTCTCTTGGGACCAGTGTCACAACTCCACATGAGCTAGCACAGGTGTTTCTGAGGCAGCATAGTAGGTGTTCTCCCCAGCCTCCTTAAATAGCTGGAAGAGGGATATTTGTACCAATCATAGGGTACCTCACATATAAAGGGATATTTCTGTGGCACCAGTCACAGAAGTCCCTCTAACAGTGCTCCAAGAAAATTACTCCTGGACTGCACTAGGTGGAATGGTTGCAGGGTCATCTCGGTCCATGTGGGCTTGTGATAGCAAACAGCCTGTGGAAACCCATTTGAAACCACCCTGGCTGAGATTGTCCCTTCAGTAACTGTCACAAGCAGCTTCAGATGTGTGTGGTTTCCTTAAGCTTGCCTAGATTATTTAGGACGACTGTTGTTGGCATGAACAAATTCTAGCTGGCTAGTATTTGAGAGATGGTCTGTTAGCTCACAGTAGTCAGGAGAAAGAGAGAGTACAATTGCTAATTGGGGAGTGAAATTACCCATTTTCCAAATCTTTTTCCAGGAAGTGAATAATAGAAGCAGTATTTGTTCTAATAAGAACATAGGGACTTTATCATTAACTGTATCAATATTTCCACAGGTTCTCACAGTGTTTTATAGTGATTGATATACCCATTTCATTGGGGGAGAGGTGGGTTGTACTCCTTTGTTCCATAGATTGGGAAATTTAATCTTTTAAATTGAGATCTCTTGGCTTTACTATGAATTTATTTGGCTGTAACTTCATCATGAGCAGAGAGATCATTCTATCCAATGGTCAAAGGGCTCATATATTCTCTTCCCTCTTCTCATATTTAAGCATTGACTGTCTGAAAGGTGTACTTCTCTGCCTTGCCATTGTTCTGCTTCATATATAGGAAGGAGCAGGTTAGTAATTCACAGCCAAGGCCAACAGCACTTGTAGTTATAATTTTGAAGAGGACACGGAGTAAGAGGAAAACGATAGCAGCTGCTGTCATCAGTGGGTTGGGCACAACTCCTTCTGTGAGATCCCTGTAAGTACAAAGTCATTGTGTTAATAAGCAGTCAGATGGTACTGCATGGCAGCAGAAGCAGAGGACAAAGTCCTGTCTTTCCTGCTTCTTCTCACTCAGCTTCATACCACCATTCTGGCCCTTGCTGCTCTGTTTATTCAGGAGTAGGAAAAGTCAAGTCATGATCAAGCTGATCTAGCAAAAGGGGAAGTAAATGTTGCTTCTCACATCTGGACTCATTCTGAACTTGGTGTTTGTAATCAGACATAAGACTTTTCTGCAAGAGGAGGTTAAATAACAGAGACCACCCCAGGCACAATGTATTCTTCAAAAACAATGCAGGTAAATGATGGTACAAGTGTAAATTGACTTGTGAAAAGGGAAAAGGAAAGGTGTTAAATACAACCTAAATTCAACCCATTTTCTAACAACACAAGCACAAGTTTGTATTATATGATGAAACATGGCCTCCAACCCTAGCAACTTATTCCCTGCCATTCTTGTGGCAGGGAAAGGAAAAGTGATGTTAGCATACAAATTTTATGTTGCTTTTACTGCTTGTATAAACTCTATTCAGTTATCAGAGTCCATCAAAAGTAAATTCAAAACACTGTCAGATCCAGTCATGGTTCACCAGCACCATGGCAGTTCCCAAGGTCATTGCTCCTCATCTGTGGAATTTCTTCTTTTTACTGGGCTCAGCAACTAGGTCTGTCCTCATTGCTTTTCTGATTCTTCAGTAACTGTAGGAAATGCTGTAATCCTTTGAAAGCACTCTGTGAACAGCAAGTCTAGGGTGGCCCACTGTGCTGCTGATGTGCTGATGACTGGGCTTTAGGCTACACCCTGAGAAGCCCAGCTGCACTCTCCATGGGCAGCAAAGTGGAAGACATCACTTCATTAATGGTTCACAGCACAGAAATCAACAGTAACCCGAGTCTTTACTGTGTTCTGTTGGATACAATGCAAATATCCAAGCTAATCATAAAGCAATGGGTATATAAATTACCTTAATTGTGGGGCCCATTATCTCATATCATTCTTATCCATCAAAATACCATGTTGCATTCCTTAAATTTACATAAATTTTACCAATAATCAGAAATTAATAAGGCCACAAGGACACCATCACACAAATATGACCAAGAGCATGAACTATGCATTATTGCTAAATCTTGACATCATTGATTTAAATCATAGGATGTGCTCACAACACAACATGGATCAGAAACAAATTTGTATGTGCAAAAGTTTGGTGTGGTAACTACATTCATAATACTGACATTTTAATGATTTCTGGCTGGTGAAATTCTTTCCTAGTTAGGGTTATTGCTGTGATGAAATACCATGATCAAATCAACTTGAGGAAGAAATGGTTTATTGGTTTACACTTTTTCATCACTGTTCATCATTGAAGGAATTCAACCCTGGAACTCAAACAGAGCAGGATCCTAGAGGCGGGAGCTGATGCAGATGACTTGGAAGGGTGCTGCTTACTGACTTGCTCCTCAGGGCTTGCCCATCCTACTTTCTTCTACAAACGAGGACCATTGGCCCAGGATGGCACCCTCCTCCAACTATTACTAGTAAGGAAAATATCCTCTAGGCTTGCCTACAGCCTTATCTTAGGGAAAATTTTCTCAACTGAGGCTCCCTCCTCTCCGATGAATCTACCTTGTGTCTTCTTGACATAAAATTAGCACAAATACTGATGAGTGTATTAAGTGAAAGGAAAAAAAGGAGATACTTGTATATGTTACTGGAAATGTAAATTAATGGAATCCTTTTGGAAACTTGTTTGACAATGAACATCAAGAGATTTCATAACTTTTTCACTTCCAAAACACAAACTCTAAGAATAAGCCAAAGCCTGACACGTTTATGCTCAATGATAATTTTGACATTCAGAAAACAGATTAACTCTCAGCTCTTTTCTCTCTTGTTGATGCCTTTGTGCACACTACAATGACAGTTGAAATTTTTACCTTCCCTACTCATCTGCCCTCATTGTATGTACAATAACACATGAGCAAGCACACACACACAGAGAGAGAGAGAGAGTCTATACTAATAGCTGTCTCATCAGAGATTCAACCACATTCCAAATTTGTATTGAAGCCATTTACAAAAAAATTGCATCTGTGCTATACAAATATAGTACTCTGTTTTCTTTTGACATCTTCCCTAAGTAACACAGAGTAAGTGATATCTGGATATCACTTAAATTTGATTAGGTGTTGTAGCAATGTTAGAGTTGATCAAACGATACAAAACGATGTATATCAACTATATGCACGCATTATACTATTCTAAATGAGGGCCAGAGCACCTGTGGGTTTTGTTGTTTGTGGGTGGACTTCTTGCAGTTAGCCTTCTATAGTGTGTGTGTGTGTGTGTGTGTGTGTGTGTGTAAAACTATAGTTTCTTCCTTTACTGAAATAGACCTGTTTTTATATAAGGTTTCACCTTCCTTCATAACTGGCTGGCTTTTCCTCAAAACACCATTTATATATACATTTATTTATGTTATTTATAATATATATTTATATTATTCATTCCTGCACATTAAATCAATACATACCCATATCCATTGTACTGTTTCTTGAGCTTCTGCATTCTACTTGTTCTATGACTTTGACCTAGCTTCGTAAGTTATATTCACCACAGAAGGAATCTTGGGCAGGCTCATCTGCGTATCATGTTTGGTGAATTTCAGATAAAAGTGAAGAATGTGTGTTGTACTCAATAGATTTTGTTTTCTCACATTTGCTGTGACCACATGACAAAAACTATCTGAAATTGCTTTAGATCATTAAGCACTAGGAAGTAGTCTCACGTGAAGTCTTCAGTGTTCATAAGGGAAGAGGAGAACAGGTGAATGAGCAGCCATGATGGAGTGGCCACTTCCCATCCGTGCCGCTGGCTCCTTTATCCTGTGAATGCTTCATCTGTTCTTGCACCAAGGAATTCCTTGGTTCAGCATAAATGGTTCCCAAATGACCTGGGAGCGCTTTGGTGACAATGGGAGAAATAATATTTAAAATTTGCCTTTGACAAACCACACTCTGCTCCATCCCCCATTCCCCTTCCTGAACTCCACTAACACCCACAGCATTTACTTAATACAGTCTTTCGTGGTATGATTGATTAAGTTCCTTTCCTTTTTAGCTTTATGTATTTTTATTTCTTTCCTATTATTGAAAATAGATTCTCACACAATATATCCTGACTACAGTTTCCCTTCCCTGTGCTCCCCATCTCCCCTATGCTCCAGATCAATTTTTGTGTCTCACTGAAAATGAACAGGCTTCTAAGAGATAACAATGAAATATGACAAAATAAAGTATTCAAAGATAAAGCAAAAAACTATCATGTTGGAGTTGGACACAGTTACCATACAGGAAAAAAAGTTTCCAAAGCAGGCACAAAAGTCAGAGACCCACTTGTTCTCACACTCAGGATTCCCATCAAAATACTAAGCTAATAACTATAATATTTAATCAGGGATTCTGGTGCAGACCCATGTAGGTTCTGTGCTTGTCATTTCAGTCTGTGTGAGCTCATATGCATTTTGCTTAATTGATTAAGAGGGACTTGTTCTCCTGGTGTCTTCCATCCCTTCTGGCTCTAACAATCTTTCTCCTTTCTATTCCACAGGATTTCCTGTGTTCTGAGGGGAGATATTTTATGGGGGCCTCCCATCTGGATTCTCAACTTCTTATGGAAAAACAAAAACACCAGGATAGCTAAAGCAATATTTAACAATGAAAGAACTGCTGGAGGTCTCACCACTCCCTATTTCAAGATGTATTACAAAGGTAGGACAATAAAAATACAAGGTATTGACATAAAAACAGACATGCTGATCAATGGAATCAAACTGAAGACCAAGACATATATAATGACTTATCTGAACCCTTATTTTTTACTAAAAAATAAGCCAGATGCACATTAGAAAAAGATATCTTCAACAAATCGTTCTGGTCAAGCTGGATGTTATTCAGCATGTATAAGAATGTAAATAGCCATACTTATCACCCTGCACAAAACTCAAGTCCAAATAGATCAAAGATCTCAACATAAAGCCAGATACACTGAACCTGGTAGAAAAGCAAATGGGAAATACCCTTTAACACATTGGCACAGAAGAAGACTTCCTCACAGAACCATGATAGCACAGGCACTAAGATCAACAATTAACAACTGAGACCCCAAGAAACTGAAATGCTTCTGTAAGGCAAGGACACTGGCAAAGACTTTTACTAACTCCCCTTCCAACAGATGCCTAATATGCAAAATATATAAAGAACTCAAGAAACTAGATATCAGAAAAACCAAATAATTCAATTTTAAAACGGGGTACAAATCTAAACAGAGAATTCCTGCCAGAGGAATCTCAAATGGCCAAAAAACACTTAAAAGAAATATTTATCATTCTTAGCTATCAAGGAAATGTCAAACAAAACTACTTTGTAATTCTGTCTTATATGTGTTAGAATTGCTAAGATCAGGTAATACAAGTGACAGCTCATGCTGGTCAGAATGTGGAGCAAGGGGAACACACTTTCATCGCTGCAGGGAGTATAAATTTGTACATTCTCTATGAAAGTCAATATGCCATTTCCTCAGAAGGTTGGGAACTAATCAGCCTCAAGATTTAGCTGTACCACTCTTGGGTACATACCCAAAGGACACAAGGACACTTGCTCAACCATGTTCATTGCTACTTTATTCATAATAGCCAGAAACTGTAAAAAACCTAGATGTTGCTTAACTAAGAAATGGATAAAGAAAATGTGGTACATTTACAAAATAGAATATTATTCAAATGTTAATAAAATGACATCATGAAATTCTCCGGCAAATGGATGGTACTAGGAAAAAAATCATCTTGAGTGAGGTTACCCAGACCCAGAAAGATAAATATGGTATGTGTTTGCTTATAAGTGGACAACAGCCATTAAGTAAATGATAACCAAGCTACAGTCTGTAGAAGGTATGTAAAGAGAAGGGGCTCAGGGAGCGGCCCAGGAATCTCCCTGGGAGGGGCAAATAGAATAGATTTTACGAGTAGACTGGGAGTGTCTGCAGATGGGAACAATCACGTGTTCAGGAGATGAGGTGGAAAGAGATGGCTGGAATTGGGGGACATTTGGGGCATGATGTGGAAATGTAGTGAAGTGGAAACCTGGAATGTATAGAGGTGATCCTAATGATGACTCCCAGTGATGGGAGAAAAGGAGGTTCCCCTGGGACTGCATTGCATTCAATTAAGTTGACCAAGAGGACCCCACAGAAACATAAAAAAACCCAGACTGTTGCTAAGAACTGTTCCTTTCTTTTCTTTCTTTTTTTACTACTAAGCACACTTCCTGGAATTTGTCTTTCATGATTTGTTTCCTACAGATTTCACAGATTGAGTTTAGCGGTTTCTAGATTTGCTGGTGCATCATCTCAGTGGGAACCCAAAAACCCTGGGATATGTTTGGCCTGTTTGCACGTGCTTAGTGTCTGGTGCTGGTTATGACTTTGTCCTGGATCTCAAATCCCAACACTCCTGATTACAATCTCCTATAGCAGCTTGCTGCACCCAAACATCAGATTGTCAAGGGTATATTGGCAAAATATAACATGTATCACTGAATATAATTTTAAACCTGGAATAGAATTGACCTAGCTTTGTAATAATCATAGCCTTAACTCATTCTATTCTGGCTTCCCTTTAAGTTAGAACAAAGGTGGGGGGCATTACCAAGGACTGTTTTCAGTTGACATATCGTTGTTTTGAGCACATTAATTCCTACTGGGTGTCAAGGTTTGGGGTGCAGAATGATAAAGGTCTCTGCTATAGGTATTTTAGACTTAGGCAAGGATAACAAATAATATCTTAGAGAATTAAGAATGAGGCAGACACTTGCATTCAGAAACACTGAGAAAACTCTGATGAATTACTGCAACAAACCCAACAATTGTCGTCTAGGAGAATTCTTTATAAAGGTTTAATTTGTTAAATTTTATAATGTGCGTATACTGAGGGGAGGCATGTATGTGCGGTACCTAAGGAGGTCAGAAAAGGGTGCTGAATCATCTCCTGGAGTTCAGGTGCAGGTGATTGTGATACACTAAATGTGGGTGCTAGAAACTGAACTCAGGTACTTTGGAGCAGCAGTAATCACTACAACCACCAAGCAATAAGCACTCCTGAACACCGAGTCATCGCTCTACTCTCTGGCATTGAAAACTTAAAAATAAGGTAGAAAATAACATTGGGCAACACTAATAACTGGTATTGTGTGGCATTTGTGGGTTGGAGGAAATGGTTTGGATGCATGTCAGAGTCTTATATGGTAATCAGTTCCTGTGCTTACACAAAAATAGAGAATGCCAGAAGCCTCAGTGTCATTATTGTCTCCAAAAAGTAGGAATGAAGTTAGCCAACATCCAAGGTAAATGAGACTGTGAAGTCCTCCAAAATATGATGTTTACTCCATCAGTAAAGAGAAAAAAAGCCTAAGTGGTTTAAAGGGATATTTGATATGCATGTGGTTTGACACTTTAGAGATTTTAGAAGTGTTTAAATTAGCAAAGAATATCCAAACAGCTCAAGCTGTAATTGTACACCAGGCAAGATTTAGTCTAAAGCACCAACCTAAAATAATTGTTAGTTTAAGCTCTGCAGTAATTCCTATTTACAATGGAAAAGAGGAATGTCCAGGGACAGGCACAATTGGCATACTCAAGATAAAAATGTAAGAATACTTCAAGATCTGCTCTGGGGTACTGCTATGTTCAAATACAAATATGTCTACATATGGCACTTGTTGGTTAATTTTAATTTCAATTATACGGTCATAATTTAGTAATAATGACAGTAACTATTTTGCTTCAACTTCAAGGTATTCTCCATTTTGTAAACATTTTTAACACCGGTTGCTCAACTTCATGGTGCAACATCAGGCACATGCAACTTTTTACTAAATGACAGTTCTATATCAATTGGCATGTATATTAAGAATCCTAAAGTTGTCAATAATTGAAAATTGTCCCCAGATAATTGTGTCTTTACTGACAGATTTTCAGTTTTACATTTTATTTGTTATGTATGTATGTCTGTGTTTGTGAACATGTATATGCCATGGCATTTATGAAGGGATCAGAGAACAAGCAGGGGAGTTAGTTTTTTTTTTTATATCATATGATCCCTGACTAAGGAATTCAGGTCTTTAGGCTTTGTGTCAGGTGGCTTTATGTGTTGAACCATCTTCCCAGGTCATCAGAAAACTTAAATTTCTACTTGGAAAACATTCAGCTTTATATTACAATACACATAGATCAAAAAATTGTAAGTTTGAAACACAGAATTAAATAAAAAGCACCTTAAAATTTGTTGCTTTTATTGATGTTTCCCTCTTTTCCAGATTATTCATATATGAAGTCTTTTCTCCAAAATAGTAGAATTATTTTAGCTTTTTGTATCCTTTCACTATGGAAACTGTCGTTAGCAGGTTTTCTCACACCTAGGTACAGATTTGAGGAATACCAGAGTTGAGAGAGCCCTTGCTTTCTCCACTTGCATGAATGTGATGGCAGATAAACATGAAGCCACCTTTTTTATCATTTTTTATTTTAATTTTACATAGCTTGTTTTTCATGTCAATCCCAGTTCCCTCTCCCTCCCCTCCTCCCGCACTCCCCTTCCCCCCACCCTCCTACCCTATTGCCAATTCCTTCCACATAGGGGATATCTAGAGTCTGTCATTTCACTCTGGGTAGGGTCCAGGCACTCCCCTAAGAGTCCAGGCTGAGAGAGCATCCCTCTTTGTGCTATAGGCACACGATGACTGTTTGTATTCCAGGGATAGACACTGATCCACAGCTCAGGGCCCCATAGGTTGCCCAGGCATTCTTGCTGACACTCACATTTGGGCGGTCCAGATCAGTCCCATGCTGGCCTCCCCACTGTAGCTCTGGGGTCCAAGAGCTCTCCCCTGTTCAGATCAGCTGCCTATGCTGGTTTTGCCAGCCCATTCTTTGCCAATTTGCTCATCACTTCTCTCTCTCTCTGTCACTGGGTTCTTTGGGTTCAGTTCAGTGATTAATTGTGTGTTTGCCTCTGCTTCCATCAGTCACAGGATGAAGGCTCCCAGATGGTTATATACATCAAGTTCATTACCAGGAATGGGCATTCGAGGTGGTCTCTCCACTATTGCTTAGCTTGCCAATTAGTGTTATCCCTTTAGATCACTCCAGGTCACTCTGGTGCCTGATCTGTCTTCTATCCTATGATTCCCTTTTCCCCTATTCTACCCCCACCCCTCAACTTCCTGTTCCCCCATGACCAACTCTCTTCCTCTTCACCCCCTCTCTTCTTCCCAGCTCCCACTGCCCCCCACCCCTCGCCGTGTTCCCCATCCATACAGAGGATCTTGTCTCAATCCTCTTCTCTTGGGTACTATGCATATATGCATATCTTTTAGGTTGTTTCCTGTTTCCCAGACTCTCTATCAGTGGAAGTGCAGACTGGCACTATCCTGATCCATGTCTAAAATCCATATATGAGTGAGTACATACCATGTTTGTCTTTTTGCGACTGGGTTACCTCACTCACGATGGTTTCTTCCAGTGATATCCATTTACCTGCGAATTTCAAGATTCCATCGTTTTTTGTTCTGCTGAGTAATACTCCATTGTGTAAATGTACCACATTTTCTCTATCCACTCTTCAGTAGAGGAGCATCTAGGTTGTTTCCAGGTTCTGGCTATTACAAATAATGCTGCTATGAACATAGTGGAGCAGATGCCCTTGTTGTATGAATTTGCCTCATTTGGATATATGCCTAAGAGTGGAATTGCTGGGTCTAGTGGTAGATTAATTCCGATTTTCCTGAGGAATCTCCATATTGATTTCTAAAGAGGCTGTATGAGTCGGCACTCCCACCAGCAGTGGACAAGTGTTCCCCTCTCTCCACATCCTCTCCAGCATACACTGTCTTCAGTGTTTTTTATTTTAGCCATTCTGACAGGAGTAAGATGGTATCTCAGAGTTGTTTTGATTTGCATTTCCCTGATGGCTAAGGATGTTGAGCAATTTCTTAAGTGTCTCTTGGCCATTTTAGCCTCCTCTATTGAGAATTCTCTATTTAGTTCTGTACCCCACCTTTTAATTGGATTCTTTGGTGTTTTGGAGACTTGTTTCTTGAGTTTTTTGTAAATTTTGGAGATTAGCCCTCTGTCAGATGTGGGGGTTAGTGAATATCTTTTCCCATTCTGTGGACTGCCTTTTTGTCTTGTTGACTGTGTCCTTTGCCTTACAGAAGCTTTTTAGTTTCAGGAGGTCCCATTTGTTAATTGTCGATCTCAGTGCCTGTGCCTCTGGTGTTATATTTAGGAAGTGGTCTCCTGTACCAACTCGTTGAAGAGTATCTCCCACTTTCTCTTCTAAAAGTTTCAGTGTGGCTGGATGTATGTTGAGATCTTTGATCCATTTGGACTTAAGTTTTGTACAAGGCGATAAACATGGATCTATCTGCAGTCTTCTGCATACCAGTACCCAGTTATGCCAGCACCATTTGTTGAAGATCCTTTCTTTTTTCCATTGTACAGTTTTAGCTTCTTTGTCAAAAATCAAGTGTTCATAGGTGTGTGGGTTAAAATTAGGACTTTCGATTCGGGTCCATTGGTCTTCCTGCCTATTTTTGTGCCAATACCAAGCTGTTTTTAGGACTATAGCTCTATAATAGAGCTTGAAGTCAGGTATGGTGATGCCTCCTGAAGGTCCTTTATTGTATAGGGTTGTTTTGGGTATCCTGGGCCTTTTGTTTTTCCATATAAAGTTGATTAATGTTCTTTCCAGGTCCTTGAAGAATTGCGATGGAATTTTGATAGGGATTGCATTAAATCTGTAGACTGCTTTTGGCAAGATTGCCATTTTTATTATGTTGATCCTACCAATCCAAGAGCATGGGAGATCTTTCCATTTTCTGGTATCTTCTTTGATTTCTTTCTTTAAAGACACAAAGTTCTTGATATACAGGTCTTTCCCTTCCTTGGTTAACATCATCCCCAGATATTTGATGCTGTTTTTGGCTATTGTAAAGGGTGATGTTTCTCTGATTTCTTTCTCAGTCACTTCATCATCATCTGTATATAACAGGGCCACTGATTTTTTTGAGTTTACCTTGTATCCTACCACATTGCTGAAGGTGTTTATCAGCTCTAGGAGTAACCTTGCGGAGTTTTTTGGGTCACTTATGTAAACTATCATATCATCTGCAAATAGTGAAAGTTTGACTTCTTCATTTCCTATTTGTATCCCCTTTATCTCCTTTTGTTGTCTTATTGCTGTAGCTAGAACTTCAAGTACAATATTGAAGAGATATGGAGAGAGTGGACAGCCTTGTCTTGTTCCTGATTTTAGAGGAATTGCTTTGAGTTTCTCTCCATTTAGTTTGATGTTAGCTGTTAGTTAACTGTATATTGCTTTTATTATATTCAGGTACGTTCCTGTTATCCCTGATCTCTCTAGGACCTTTATCATGAAGGGGTGCTGGATTTTGTCAAAGACTTTTTCATCGTCTAGTGAGATGATCATGTGGTTTTTCTTTCGCAGTTTGTTAATATGGTGGATTACATTGATAGATTTTCTAATGTTGAACCATCCCTGCATTCCTGGGATGAAGCCTACTTGATCATGGTGGATGATTTTTCTAATGTGTTCTTGAATCCGGTTTGAGAGTATTTTATTGAGTAGTTTTGCATCGATGTTCATGAGGGAAATTGGTCTACAGTTCTCTTTCTTATTTGTGTCATTGTGTGGCTTGGGTATCAAGGTAATTGTAGCCTCGTAGAAAGAGTTTGGCAGTAAGCTTCCTGCTTCTATTGTGTGGAATACTTTGAGGAGTATTGGAATTAGCTCTTCTTTGAATTTCGGGTAGAATTCTGCACTGAAGCCATCTGGGCCTCGGCTTTTTTGTTTGGGAGACTTTTGATGACTGCTTCTATTTCATTAGGGGTTATAGGTCTGTTTAGATTATTTATCTGTTCTTGATTTAGTTTTGGCAAGTGATATCTATCCAGGAAATTGTCCATTTCCTTTAAATTTTCAAATTTTGTGGAGTACAGATTTTCAAAGTATGCCCTGATGATTCTCTGGATTTCCTCAGAGTCGTTGTTACATCCCCTTTTTCATCCCTGATTTTGTTAATTAGCATGCTCTCTCTCTCTCTCTGTCTTTTGGTTAGTTTGGACAGAGGTTTATCTATTTTGTTGATTTTCTCAAAGAACCAATTCTTTGTTTCATTGATTATTCTCAGTGTTTTCCTCGTTTCTACTTGTTTGATTTCAGCCCTCAATTTGATTATTTCCTGGTGTCTGCTCCTCCTGGGGGAGTTTGCTTCTTTTTGTTCTAGAACATTCAGCTGTGCTATTAATTCTCTAGTATGACTGTTCTCCAGTTTTTTCATGTGGGCACTTAGTGCTATAAACTTTCCTCTCAGCACTGCTTTCAAAGTGTCCCATAAGTTTGTGTATGTTGTGTCTTCATTCTCATTGAAATCGAGGAAGTCTTTAATTTCTTTTTTTTATTTGTTCCTTTACCCAGGGATGGTGCAATTGTGCATTGTTCAATCTCCATGAGTTTGTAGGGTTTCTGCGATTTGTATTATTGTTGAATTCTAATGTTAATGCATGGTGGTCTGATAAGATGCAGGGGGTTATTCCAATTTTTTTGTATCTGTGGAGATTTGCTATGTTTCCTATTATGTGGTCAATTTTAGAGAAGGTTCATGTGGTGCTGAGAAGAAGATATATCCCTTTGTATTTAGGTGGAATGTTCTATAGATGTCTGTTAAACCCAGTTGGGTCATAACTTCTATTAGTTCTTTTGTTTCTTTGTTAAGTTTCTGTCTGGAGGTCCTGTCTAGCGGTGAGAGTGGAGTGTTGAAGTCTCCTACTATTAGTGTGTGAGATTTTATGTGCGTTTTGAGCTTTAGTAATGTTTCTTTCACGAATGTAGGTGCCTTTGTATTTGGGGCGTAGATGTTTAAAATTGAGACTTCGTCTTAATGTATTTTTCCTTTGATGAATATGAAGTGTTCTTCTTCATCTCTTTTGATTGATTTTAATTTGAAATCTAATTTGTTAGATATTATGATTGCTACACCCACTTGTTTCTTGGGACTGTTTGATTGGAAGATCTTTTCCCAACCCTTTTCTCTGAGATAAAGTCTGTCTTTGATGTTGAGATGTGTTTCTTGTATGCAGCAAAAGGAAGGGTTCTGTCTTCGTATCCATTCTGCTAGTCTGTGTCTTTTTATAGGCAAGTTGAGGCCGTTGACATTGAGGGATATTAATGACCATTGATTGATGATCCTTGTTTGTGCTTGATTTATTGTTAGTGAAGTTATTTTGTGTAGTTTCTCCTCCCTTTTTCTTTTGGTGTTTTGTAAAGTGTGATTATATATTGCCTGTGTCTTTGTGAATGTAGTTACCTTCCTTGGCTCTAGGTTTTCCTTCTAGCATTTTCTGTAGAGCTGGATTCATGGATATGTATTGCTTAAATCTGGCTTTGTCATGGAATATTTTGTTTTCTCCATCTATGGTAATTGAGAGCTTTGCTGGATATAGTAGTCTGGCCTGGCATCCTTGTTCCCTTGGCGTTTGTAGGACATCTGTCCAGGATCTTCTGGCTTTCATCATTTCCATTGAGAAGTCAGGTGTAATTCAGATAGGTCTGCCTTTGTATGTTACTTGGCCTTTTTCTTTAGCTGCTCCTGGATATTTTGTGTTAAGGATTTGTTGGTTTTGAGATTTTCTTTGGTTGACGACTCTATATCCTCTAATGAGTCTTCAACACCTGAGATTCTCTCTTCTATCTCTTGTATTCTATTGGTGATACTTGCATCTGTAGTTCCTGATCATTTACCCAGCTTTTCTATTTCCAGCATCCCTTCATTCTGTGTTTTCTTTATCGTTTCTATTTCAGCTTTCAATCCTTCAACTGTTTGAGTTTTTTCCTTAATTTTTTTTGTTGTTTTTTCTTGGTCCTCTTTAGATTCTTTGAGAGATTTGTTTATTTCTTGAATTTTTCCCCCATTTCATGGATTTTTGTTTGTTTTTTCTTTTATTTCTTTAAGGGATTTCCTTGTTTCTTCTTTGAGGGTCTCCATCATCTACATGAAATAATTTTTAAGGTCTGTCTCCTCTTCTTCCTCTATGTAGTGCTTTTCAGGTCTTGCTGGTGTTGGATCCCTATATTCTGGTGGGGTCATGGTGGTGTTTCTATTGCTGAGTGAGCTCTTATTCTGTCTTCTTCCCATCTCTTCTTCCAGTGGGTGCTGGTGGGATCTTTCCATCTCCACTGGTCTCCTTCCTTCCTGAAGCTGAAGCTGGGGATGCTGACACGGAGTTTGGGGCCTGGAAGAGCTGATGTGTTTCCTGAAGCTGGACTCTCTGGGGTTGGGGTCTTGGAAGGGCTGATGTCTTTCCTGTGTGGGCGGGTCTTCTGGATGCCAGGAGTGGCCCCGGAAGATCAAGGGGATGGGTGTTGGGCAGGGGGTCCTGCCAGAGACCCAATCTCACCTGAAGCTGGACTCGCTGGGGTTGGGGTCTTGAAAGGGCTGATGTCTTTCCTGTGTGGGCAGGTCTTCTGTATGCCAGAAGTGGCCCCGGAAGATCAAGGGGATGGGTGTTGGGTGGGCGGTCCCCGCCAGAGACCCAATCTCACCTGAAGCTGGACTCTCTGGGCAAGCCACCTTTTTCATTAGAGTGTGTATAGACTGATGTCAGGTAGATTGGGGAACTATGTGACTTGGGTTCAGAGAGTCTTCTTAGATTCAAAACTAGACTCTATAAACAATAATAGTAGTAATCAGGTTGCATTCTAATTATTCCATGGAATGTTGTACCATCATACATGTAATCATAGTACATGTATAAATAAAACTGATTCTCTGTAACAGCACATTAATTTATTCTCAGACAATAAGATCTTCTTTACACAGATGCCTCTGACCTCTGGTTTTGTAAATCAGATATGTGCCAACACTTTGTGTTCTAATGAAATACACCAAGTCAGTTTTCTACCTGTGTATTAACCATAATAGTGACATCAAAATTTCTGACATGACAGCGCAGTCTTGTCATCTAGAAACGTGTTCAACCACATTACTCTGGGACATATATTTCTCCATTGCAGTTCGATGTGATTCTAAAGAATGCTTACACTGGGCATTGAAATAAGTTTAAGACAAACTAAAATAAAGATAATTTTCAGACATATTACTGATTTTTACCAGAGTCATAGGAAGATTAGAAGAGCAACAAACATGGGAGTCTTTCTTTCCAGCCCTGATTCCATGAATATATTTTTCTCTGTTATATATACTATGACACCATAGTAGTTAAAACACCCAAAATAAAACACATATAACTTATCATTAATTCCTCTCAAAATACAACCTGTTTTCTAATGCTGTGACAAAATACATGAGACCTAAAATCTTGGAAGTAATGGAACTTTGTTCCTGCTTCTGGACAGTTCAATGGCATATGGAACTAGATTTTAATGTGGATCTTCTCAATTCACAGCATGAGGGAGAAATTTTATGACAAGACAAGGAGATGTGGTAGATCTGGACTCTCTTCCTTTTCTGTAAAGCTACTTATGCTATGATGAATGTCAGTCTTCATGATCTAAATGCATAAGTCCTTTCCATCATCACTGGTGTATGACCTGAGAAACACATTTCCAACACTTTGGGAGCATATGTAAACCATAACTGTGGTGGTTTGAAGTATAAATGTCACAAGAGGCTCATGTACCTGAACACTTGGTTTCAAGTTGGTGGTTCTGTTGTGGAGGTTATGGAGTCTTTAGAAGATAGAGTCTTGCCAGTAGTATATCACTGGTGGTAGAATTTGAGGGTTTATAGCCCATCCATAATTTTTCTCTCTCCCCTTCCCTTCCCTCTCTCCCTCTCATTTGTCATGTGCTTATGAAAAAGTAATCAATCACTTGTGGCACTTGTGGCATGCTTTCCATGTTGCTATGTAATTTCTATCATGATTAATTCTATCTCTTTTGAAACAGTGAAGCAAAAGAAATTCTCCCTTCATTCCAATACATTCCTCAGAATATTTTGTCCCATGAACTGAAAAGTAGATAGATCACTTGGATATATAAGGTGTGTGAAGCAGGTTACTTTGAGTAAAAATCTAGTTATTCATATTAATTTGGTTTAGAAAGAGTTAGACTGCAAACAAAGTTGAAAGTCATAATTTGCATCTTCAGGAGAGCTTTGTTATCGTTTGATGTGCTTCTAAAGAATGCTTACACTGGGTATTGAAATTAAGTTCCAGGCAAAATAAAATAAAGGCAAACCACCCATAAATGTAAAATTTATTCTGTGAGAAAAGAATGTAAACTTAAAAGTATCTTGTCAACTTGTCAAGACATGTGATATAAGTAACAGCAAAGTAGGACAGTAGTTACCGTCACGAAGTCCATTAGGTTGGAAATACCTGTCATCTTGCTCTCAAACACTGAGATAATGATCAAATACAAATTTAAGATGTGAGGTAGCTCAGACATAGTGTCTCACTTTTCCTTTGTGACAATACAGAATGCATGTCTTCTCTGTGACAGCCATGAGGTTATGACAGTGAAATTCTGTAACCTCAGTAGATGGTATGAATTTTGTGTCCTCTGCATCCATATTAAATTGTATGATAGGAGCTCTTCTCTTTAATATTCAACATTATTGGCCTTGTAGAGGTCTTATTTTAAATGTGTCTCTTACTTTCTGTGTCCATAGTTGCAGCTCTGATTTCAGAGTGACTTTCTTGTGACATCATCTTTTGTTTTTTCCCAGATTCGTGCATGAATTTTTCCCTTCTTCAGAGGGTACTAAACATTTTTTGACTATCTCCTTCCTCATAAACTTTCCATCCAAATGTAATTAATATAAATTTACTTGTTATCTTACAGGTACAGCTATATCTGTTTTCAATACTCATAATAATCTTCTATCCCCATGTATACTTCAAGGATTATCCATTGCTTTCACTCATTGTTCTTCAGCTGGTACTTTCCATTGGCTTTTGTGTCATCTGTAATTCTGGTTTCATGCAGGAAGCACAAGTTCATTTTGCAAGGTCATGATTTCCCTCCATCTCTATACCATAACCATAGGTTAGTCATATTAATGTGGTTTAATATCTAGTATCTACATTTCTTCAGCATTTCTTTATCATTAGGATCATATCAACTAGGGATAGAAAGATGACACAGAACCCAAGACAGTGTTCTCACCACTCATATTCTACCTTACAACTAACCACCTTTAACTCCAGGTCCAAGGGATCTCTTGGACGCCATCTTTCGGCCTTCATGGGCACTTGCACTCATGTGAGCAACCCCCCCAACACAATCCAAAATAAAACAAACCCCAAAGGAGTGAGGAAATTATACAAAGTACAAATTTCTTTAATGTAAATCTTGAATCTTTGTTTTCCTCTGCACAGTGATGATGAAATTCAGATTGAACAAACTACAGGGTTGTCCCAAAGCAAACAAACAAAAAAAACCATAGTGATTATTTTTAGTTAAATACAATTATTCAAATATCCAAGATGTTGAAAATTATAGAAGTGTCCTATACTGAACTTTGATTTTTGCATCCATCCCTAACCCTATGTGTACAAAATTTTATAGGATAATTTAATCTTATTGTTATAACCTTATTGTTAAATTTAACCTTATAACAATAATTTTATATGCTTCATTTATTCTCTCCAATATTCAGTTTCAAAAATAGAGGAAAATTTCTGAGCATAATTGTAAATTAGTATGTAATTTGTTAGCAAAATACTTGGAAATAGACACAAACACATCATTGAAAATTATTATTAGAAATAAAGAGATATTAGACCTATGATATATCAGAGAATGGACTTCTAAAAAATCCCAGGGTCAAAATGAAATGGTTCTTCCAAAATGAATTTGTTCAAATGGCGGCAGGAATCATACAACCAAAGAATGTGCTAGGAAAGTAGTGAATTCAAACAGAGACATAAACAAGATTGTGTCACAACTGGGAGACCAAATAGTGTCCCATAGCTAGATACATCATGGACTATGGCTTTATAGTTTAGAGTAGGTGTGTATTTAGCATGGACAAGAGATACACCAAAGAACACGTATTTAAACTTATGTTCCCACAACAATGGAAAATTTTAGTTGCACTCAACCATCTTCAGAGTGCATTAGGTAATGAAAATGACCATTGATCCTCTGTTGTTAGTCATTCTTCTTTCATGATCCCATGCATTAATAATAAAATACCATGGTTGTGACTCTGACTTCCCTCTTACCATGGGTAAACTGAATGTTACAAAGATTCTCTAGCATCATAGAATTTATCACAGAGCCCAAGCACTTGATTCAGTAGTACTGATTCAACCCTTGCTTTTATCTAAATGAGGTCAGCAATGGTATTGATCATTTATAAGTTTTTACTACAGAGATATTTTCATGCATATTGGGGTGTGTAAGGGAGGAACAAAACTGCACTTTTAACCTATTTTCTGCTTTTGGATAGGTCAGCAACACTGTTATGTAATCTGTTTTGCTCATCAGCATGGCAAAATTCTCAAAGAATCCCAAAGTGAAGATTCTATTGGGTCACAAATGACAGGTGTTGCGGTTTTTGGTAGCCAGAGAGGCTGGCATAGTCTTTTTAGTTTGGTCTACATAGTGAGAGTTGGATTTCAGCTTGACTTGCTTATGCCTTGGAAATATGTGAAGCAGAGAAAGGTAGACCTGAACGGGAAGCAGGTATAACTTTCCAAGTTCTGCCCAAAGTGGTCTGCTCACAGCGTCCAAACACCATATCCTATAAGTGGTACACCTCCTAAAATTATTCCACCATCTGAGGAGCAGAGTTGGATAGGGCATTTCATTTTCAAATCTTGAGATCAGGGAGTCTGTGGAATCAGGCAGTTCTACACACCAGTTGTTTATGGAATCAAGATGCATGTCTCCCACCAGATTACTGTTTGTTTTGTTTGTTGTTTGGGGTATCATATTAATCAAAGTAAAGGTATGGAGGATAGTTATCATTAGTTGATTGTCTGCCTAAGACACATCATCCTCCAGAATGTTTCAAAAAAGTCAATCTGAATTGATTTGTTTAGACTTTAAAAAATAGTATTATATGTATTTCCCATCTGTGTAGAAACCATTTTATTTAAAGTCCACATGCATTTTCAATTGCTCTTGAAGCCAGTTGTCATGGCAAGAGTAACGAGCCATTCTATAAAACTCAGCAACACCCCAGACTGCATATTTGGAGTCGGAAAACTCGAGAAATCAAGTCCTAGACACAGTGAAGAATATATATACTCCATCACCCATGGTAATACTGTATGACTCAGTCAATTCACTCATTCTTCCATTAAATTTTTTCCCATTTTATCCAAAATCATGTCTCTCACATCTTCACTGTGGATCCCAAAAAGAAAAAGGAATATAAGGAATTTTTTCTTACAGACCTGAAACTTGAATTTCAGTTCATAGCAGAAGCATAGCAATATGTATAAAGTATACATAGAACTGACTCAACTTCTATGTCTGGGATATTAACCTGGATAAACATGCAGCAAGAATGGCTCTTATGCCTACACCTGTTATACACAGGTACACATGTGTCAGAGGCACATTTCTGGAAACCTTTTCATAGCTGTACTTAGCAGCTTCAGACATGTTCAGACAAGGCTCAACTGCTCTCAGTGGGGCTGGATGACTCCTGAAGTGAAGCACACCTGCTGCAGCCTGAGCAGGAGACTCACACCACCTGTGTCTTCAGTCTCAGGGAAATCCTTTCCCTGACCACCATGTTCCTGTGGAGGCACATACATACTACATATAGATGATATAGATATAGATGCAAACAACACATTTCACTCATAAAATAAAATAAATCTAAATAAAATTAGGAAATACTACACACTCAATGGCAGCTAGGGGGTATGAACCAGAATGTCAAGTAAGAGCAAAACCCTGAAAATATCATATAGGCTTTAAGAAAAAAAGGTAATCTGTATGAAATGACAGACTATGGACACCCCCATGGAGGGCCTCACCCTCCCTGGGGGAATGAGGGGGATAACAGGGGGGGGGGTTGGGGGGAGGGCACAGAAGGAGGGGAGGGAAAGGGAGAGGGACCTGGAACTGACTTGTGAAGCAACTTTGTTTCTTATCTAAATTTAAACTGGAAAATTAAAAAAAAAGGTAATGCTGGTAGTGATGGAAGACTTTTCTTGTGACCAAAGGATAATTGAATTAAAGAGACCTAGATGTGAGATGTGCAGGAGACCCATTAAGGTCATCTCATTTACTTGCTGGCAGCAAAGGGTGGGTCCCTGTGGCATACTCCATAGCCCAATAGAATAACGTCTGGAAAAATTAAAGACTGAAATGCTTTTCCCCCAGTCCACACTAGATCATCATTGCAAATAAGAAGCTCTCAAGCCATCCATCCTGCACCCTAGCCTCCTTTGCAAATTAAAATGATGAATAGGCTTTGAGGCTCCAGACCTAGACAACAAAGGAAGAACTCGGCACCAAATTTCACAGCAAAAGGCACTGATTTAATGAAAAGGTTTCAGGTGAATGGGGTGAATCATGGAAGAGTCACACACAATAGGGACCGTCCCAGCTGAACAGAAAGGTTCAGGCACCTGTGAGAGCTTACCCGAGTAAGCTTAGGACAAGGCAAAGTTTCCAAAGATCTGAAGTCCAAGCCTTTAGTGCAGGCTTTAGATGGAAGGAATGCTTTATTCTCTTACTTGGGAATCAAGTCTCTATACTGAAAAGCTCTCTTAAAAGTGTCCACAGCATTACAACTTAAAACAACTGTGCATCTTATAAAGGGTAATTGCTATTCCCTCACTGAATTTAGAATATCCTGAGATTAGTGGGCAGAAACCTAAATGAAAAGATCAAATACATCAAAAGGTCAAGAGACTGACTTTCAGGTCTCTCTAAATTGGTTTGTCTTTCTTTGTAAAATGTGTTTGCACAAGTCTCATTTTTCTAATTTTTCCCTCATACCTACAGGTGCTGTAAACTACAGCAATGGTAATGCTTAATCAATTCCTAACATCCATACTTGTGCTAAGAATATTTAAGCACTGGTGGGCATTTTCTTACTGAAATCACCAGTCTCCTTAGATGTGAATGTCTTTTGTAGATTATGTATTATCTATTTTCTTATTGCTGACAAAATATCCAATAAATAACCTAAGAAAGGGTTTATTTTGGATCACAGTTCAAAGAGCTAGTCCACCATGGAAGGGAAGCCATGAGAGCAGGAACTAAAGGTTATGTTGCATCTACAGTGAGGAAGAAAGATGATTGTTAATACTCAGCTCACCTTCTCCTTTTCATTCAGTCCATGTCTCCAAGTCATAGACTGCTGCACTCTTACGTAGAATGTCTTCCCATCTTCATTAACCCACCCTATAAATTACCTCATGTATATCCAGAGTTTGGATTATTCCACAGCCTGTCAAACTGACAATCCTTATTAAGCCAGTACAGATTCCAAGTTCCTGACATCCAGTGCACCAACTGAGTTTTGCTGGAAACAGAAAAGTGCCCAGTGAAGTATAGGCATGTGTTCCTGGAGATACCCAGCTTAGCATTGTTTCTGAAAGAAGACATAGGGAGGCAGTACTGTGTTGGACACGGGTCTGTATAGACGTTCGAGCAATATGGTGATCTCTTGGGTATGAATAGTCATTGCCTCCACATTTACTGTTTACTACATGATAAGAATCAATTTACCTGTCTTGTTGCTGTGACTGAATGCTGGCCTAAATCAACAGAAGAAGTAAAGGTTGTTTTGGCTCACCTTTAAGCACACAGCCCACTGAATAAGGGAAGACTTCAATATTAGCTCTGCCTGTACCGTCATCAGGTTTGTGAGACAGCTGTTAGTGTTGCATCTTCAGATATTTTACACACGCATACACACAAACACACACGCGCACACACACAGAGGAAGGGAGGAAGGGAGAGATGAATATAGGTGTCAAATTGGCTTCTCCCTTTGGCCCTTTTAATTAAGTCCAATATGTAAAGCATGAGGTGGCACTCCTCTTCTCAGCTAATCGTCTCCAGAAATGTCCTCACAGGCATCCACAGGGGTGTCTTCCAGGTGATTTAAATCCAGTCAAGTTGCCAATGAAGATGAACTACCACAGATATGCATGACTGTTCTTGGACCCAAAATCATCAGTAATTTACTAAAGCCTAGTCTTTTCTGAACTAGAATTCCCTCTTATGAAGCCACATAATTGTATCTTCTTTATATCTCACCATTTATAATATTCGCAACTCATCTTATGCCATTTACAGAATTTACTTGAAATTATTTTTGAGTTTTGTTCCCTAGATCAATTTTATTATCTTTTGTTGATAAATAAGATACATTGAATCTTTTCCTGTTTATCTGTCAGTCTGGTCAAGAGCCAACCATACATTATTTTCCCCCTGTATATGTTATATGTTATGCTTATACCCTGTCTAGCACCTCTCCAGGACTCTGAAGTAAAAACAGTCACTTTTTTTGTATAAGTGAATATTTTAATGCTGTATCCTTCAGGTTTAGTTTTCATTGAGTTGTAATTCTTTTTTTTTTTTTGGTTTTTCGAAACAAGGATTCTCTGTATTGTTTTAGAGGCTGTCCTGGAACTCGTTCTGTAGACCAGGCTGGCTTCGAACTCACAGAGATCCACTTGCCTCTGGCTCCTGAGTTCTGGGATTAAAGGAGTGTGCCACCAACACCTGGCCTTGACTTGTAATTCTTAACTGCAGGATGACATTTTGGGTTTAAAAAATATGTGGTTCAAGGATTTTGCAGTATGCCCTCCATAGTAAAAACAAATTTTACTAGTTAAATTTAGAAGAACCTTTGGCAAATGTCAATTTCCACTATTCATCTTATTAATGTTTTCAGATCCATTGAGAATACATTTCTTCATGCAGCTTTATAACATGGCTTTGCAATGAGAATTTCAATACTAGAGTAGGTAGATTTTATTGCACTCTGTTTGAGTTTCTGTTAGCCATATACAATAAGACTAGATGCTCATATTGTCAAAATCATTTTATCTTTTGGAAAGGTGAGACTGATAATATCACCCATATCATGAGACATGAAGAGATAATTGTTTAAATGTGTTTTAAAATTCTGTTTACTTGGATTGTAAATAATATGCTGTCTGCAATGTTGCTTTCTGAATTTGGCCACTATAAGTTATAGTACATAGGTATACGTGCATACATATATAATAACACATTTTCCTTTGTCTCTGTATAAACAGAACAAAATGAAAGTATAATATTACTATGGTCTTCCATAAGGTAAAGTCTGATTGGGTGACACACAAAGATACTGTCACTGCAAGTGTACTGGGGACACCTCATACCTATGCCAATCAGAGATACAGATGTTTAGAGAAGAAATCTGTCTAGTCTGTGCATAACTAACATTATTGCTCCCAAGTTCTGGTTATTCCATTTGAAACCACAATCTTTTGGAGCCAGCCTAACACAGAGACAGACAGAATCCGCTTCTTAGAGGTGTGATGCATGTGTTATCAGTCCTTTTAGATACGCATCATAAGACAGTTTTCAGTGTGTCAATGGGGTTTACCTTGGAAATTATATTAAAGTGAAGAAGAGAAGGACAAAATAAAAGTCATACAAGAGAGAAATAACCTCCTTTTGGTTGAGTTTGGAAATAGAAAGCTAATGAGATGGAGAGTAATAAGAAGCATGTTCGAGGCAATGGAAGTTACTGGGGAGAGTTTCTGATTTCTAGCACCGGATTAATTAGTAGGTTAGGACTGGGTGAGAGAAAATTACAGAGAATAGATTCGATGTGGAAAACTTTAAGAAGTCTATTGCAGGCAAAAAAAAATCAAGAAAACCAATGCCTCAAATACATTACTGGGGAGAGAATAGATGTGTCATCCTATGATGTCCTGTTCCTGTGTTCTCCAGGAAGTCTGTGGTGTGGGTGTGAGACTTCCTGCAGCTCTGTTCTACAGGTCAGTGTGGGATATACCTTGGAACTTGCAGAAAGTGAACCTGGAGAAGCTTCCACAGAAGTGAACAGGGTAGTTAAAATGAGAGGCACTGAAAGTATGGGTATGCAGGTTGCATGGAGATGCCACTGTGTCACAGTGGTACACACAGACAGATTTTCAGAAGGGACTTTAATGTGATTTTAATGTGTTTGTAAAAGCTGGGGAAATCTTGGCACATTGCCCAAACCATCAAGGCTCCATGGAAGTAGGTCGGAGGCAAAGTGTGAGACAGAAACTTAGAGAAATAGCACCAAGCAGACCATCAACAGCTGAAAGGCAAATCAAGTTTATTAATTAGAGGAAATTATTGTAGCTGTGACTTTTGCCTTATGTGATCAAAATAGATGGGCAGAAACAGATGGTAAAATCTATATAGTTTAGTTACTGAGCTTAACATATAATTTTAATGAACCTAAAGAAATAGATGAGTAGGATCAGTAACTCATATTTTTAAAGTGTAATTTAGTGATTCTTATCTTTTAGGGGTCTGGGTTCAAATTAATCCAATAAAAGATGTTAGTCAATTGCTAGGTCGTTAGTTCAATATAAAAAAGGCAGCCCTAAAATAGATATTACTAAAGGCGAAACTGTACTATGAATTACTACTGATTAAGTGAAACAGATTTTTATTTCTCTTTCGAATGTTGAAAGCTTTACTCAAATATGTTTTCTGTGTCTTAATCTTTGAGTTTTCCTGAGGGTTTCCTTGGATTTTGTTTATGCCATACAATTTTCTGGATCAAAACTATTTACTCTCTCTACACCTTGTAGTGTTTATTTTTAGATTTTATATATTTTATGTTTGTGTATGTGTGTGTTCCTGTGTGAGTTTATGTTCACATGTATGTGGAGGTCAGAAGCAGTGTTGGATCCAGTGAAGCTGGAATAACTCGCATGTTTGAGCAGCTGATGTGGGTACTGGGAACTGAACTCTAATCTTCATGATTGAGCAGCAAATGCTCTTAATCACTGAACAATTTTTCCAGCCCCTATTACTACTCTTATAGATTACTTTCAAAAATACAACTTTCAACTTAACAAAACACCTAATCCATTTCTTGTGCAGATAACAACAAGCTGAACACATCTATTTATGTAATATAATACCCATTACATTTGAAGTTAAAATAAATAATTAAATAAGCTCTTCTGTAATCCATATAGCACTTTCTCACAATTATCTCAATTAATGATTAGAATTAATCTGTGCCTTATACTTATATTTTGGAATGGGCATATGACTTGGCTAGTATTTTTGTTTGGCAATATATTTCTGTGGTTTAAATGTCAATATTTGTACTATTAATCCAAAAATGAATATATGAAAATCTTAGGTCTATATGATACATTACAGACAACACTAAGACCTGAAATATAAAATATATTGACTCTCAAACTAAATATCCTTGAGTAGAAGAGAGTTATTTCATTTAGTGTAAATGACAAGAGCCTTGCCTGAATATAGTGTTGAGGAAATGGCATTAGCATCAATATTTTGATAATATCAAATGAAGGATAAGGCAAGATTATGGAAGAATGATTCAAAATGCCTGACCTGGAGTATGTGAAGCAAAAACTATTTCTAAAATTAATAAGTTTTGCAAAGTTATGATACTGTGTAAAGGCATGTGCACATATACACACAGGTATATAGACATAATATCCGTATATAAACATGCATATTTATATGAATATAAATAAATGAGATGGGGAGTGAGAGAGAGAAAGGGGAGATAGGTTACATGTGTGATGGTAGAGATACAGACTGGAAATATGGAGAAGAGAGCCATAAACATGGAACAGACCTTGTGTTCAGAACTTCCAGTTATCATTGTAAATCAAGCATCTTGGTCTCAGTAATTCTCTTCCCTTTCCCTCACATCCTCCTGTAACTTACATTCAGGTGAGACTGTACACATTGAATATTTGGGGAGCTAATCACCTGAAAGAACTCATGGTTCTGCATGTGTTTGTGCTTTGTAAATGATTATATTGGGTTGGAAATATGAACCATTCATTAAATCACTTTCTACAAAAGTATGAGGTCCATTTTCAGATCCCCAGAACCTATTTGAATGCTAGGTAAGCTTGGTAGTCTGTCTAGTAAGGTGAAGAAATGGGTTAACATAGAAAGCTGACCAAAAGGTGTCTTAGTTTGGGTTTATAAGGCTGTGAATTGACACCATGACCACATAAACTTTTCTAAAGGAAAACATTTAATTGGGGCTGGCTTACAGGTTCAGAGGCTTAGTCCATTGTCATCATGGTGGGAGTTGGGAAGCATGGTGGTGTGTTGCACACATGGAGCTGGAAATGAGCTAAGAGTTTTACATCTGGGACAGAAAGAATCAGGAAGAAAGAGACACTGGGACTGTCTGGGGCATATGAAACTTGAAAGCCCACCCCCAGTGACACACTTCCTCCACCTACTCCAACAAGGTCACATGGCCTAATAGTGTCACTCCTGGGTGACCAAGCATCCAAATGTACGATGGGGAACATTTCTATACAAACTACCATACAAGACTACCTTTTTTGCAGAGCTCTGGGATTAATCAAAAGACTTTTCATAATTGAATATGACATACCAACAACCAAAGATAGCTTTCTATGTCAAACTCAGGCTTCCATAAACATTCAGACACACTTCTTGGGTCCATGAATGTAAAAACATGCATATGGAATCATGTAACACACACACACACATAAAATCAAAAGTGAAGATATTATAGTAGTACTCATCAATCAAAGTTATATGTATGGAATTATCTCTTAAAATAAGTTTAGTTATAACTTCATTATTCTTTATAACACCCTAAAAAGAAAAAAATGAAACACTGATAGTGTATAATTTTATCTATGATGGTACATGTTGAATATTTAATTTGGACAAAGAAGTAAATTATAAATTCTACTGAACTTGAACAAATGTTCTATTGACTGTTATTTTTTCTCATTTTCCTTCTATGTCACTTTGATGGTGTCTACACAACAGAAATGCAAATAATACTTTTGTTCATTTGGGAAGAGAGGAAAGATCTAAAAATAAAACAGGTCAGGATTCTAATGGTTCTGAATTCTGAGGAAAATATTTTGTATGCACTTAAATTCTCAAAAATATAATGAAACTCTATTTTTAAAGGAAATTAATGATGTGCTGGATACAACCACTGGGTCATAAGCAAGGCTCTTAAGTCAGGTTCAAATGTTACTAAGCTTCAGTTTCTATAGTCTACAGTAGTTTTTGAATTTTTACCGGTGTTACAGAAGTAAGCTTAGCATGCTCCTTTTTGCGGAATTGTGTGCAGGGAAATGAAAAGGAAATATAACTGTACACTGGATAAGGTTATTGTTGGCTACTTACTGTGGGAAAATACAAGAGAAACTGTTAACCCAGGTCAGTCTCTGCAGCTTTCTGAGACCCAGCCAGAACCTGGCAAAGAGAGCTTGTCCTCTTTCTCCCAGTCTTTATTTCACACACCTTCTATGCACCTGTGACCATGCCTAAATGGGCATGGTCAGTGCTACAGGTACCTAAGAGCTCTCCCTACAATTCCCCCTTTACTCTAAAGAAAAGATTTAGTCATGAAACAAAACTAAGTTGTGTCAATACACAAAATGCCTTAGACATATGTAAAAGCATATATACATAGAAAATGATAAGGATATTTATGCACTAAAAATCATAAGTAGAAAGAAGACTTTACACAGTATGACAAATTACAATAAACAAATTACACATAAGTTACATCATATGAGAATCTATAACAATGTAAGGTGTCTATAGCTAAATAATCACTGAGGTAAATCACAGGAAGATATGATAACCTACCCATGTCTCATCCTAACCATATCTATCCCATCTAAACCCTAAGCTCATCTGAAATAGGTGCCTAAGTGTGAACATCTCCTTCCAAACCAGACCCTAAAAAGGTGTAAATTATTCTTTGGTGTAAACAGTAGGGAAAGGGAACATAGCATTCTCAGAATTACTTCCTGCTGAGACAGCCTCATGGGATCCTGTAGGAAGAAAATATTAGAGTAGTGAAGTTTGAGTGGAGTGGACTAGCTACAACATTTGTAACCATTCTCTGTTGACCTAAGTTCTTATCTTGATTGTCTGAGGCTCTGCCCAGAGTGTAATAAGAAGGGGCACCATATCAGCTAGCTAGTCTGGAATTGTCTAGAGCAATGTAGTCCCAAACTTGTTTTAGAGGGGTCAGTTCAAATACATCAAGTTAGATCAAGCGGAATCGATGAAGTAGGGCCCCATTTTCTTTTTGGAGAGCTCAAAGATTGTCATTAGGAAATCCTTTGTTCACTGTGGGGGATTTAAACATTAATAACAACGTGGAAATTTCAACTTTTATAGGTATGGACACCAGGAAAGTTAATGATAAGTAAGATAATAACTATCAAGGGAATTAGACTTTCAGAGAAAGAACCAAGTATAGGCAAATGACAGTCCCTAGATTTTGTTTTCTTCTGTCTTATGTCAACTGGCCTCTTGATATAATACAGAAACTCTGAATTTTATTTTAACAACATGCTAGGATTTAGAGGAGGAGAGCCAGATCCAACTCCAAAGCCAGTATTGGTTTAGTGAACTGGGACTAAAAGAGTACTAAGAAGTAAAGAGAAATAGATTTTTTGTAAAGATATAGGTTAAGAGAATTAGACATTGGTACAAATATTAGATTCTTCTTTGTTTGATGGTTCTTTTGGATAGCTATACTCTCTTCTTTTGGTATCTACACATTCAGTGTCTTCTCACGTGTTGGAGATGAGTTTTCCTGTTAAGACAAGAGCAAAACACTTCCCTTTCCTTTTTGAGGTCTCCATGCACCTCGTGGAATGGGACTTTGTGAATGACCAGTCATCTTTCCTCATAGCGAGGTTTCTCCCTGTTCGAACCAAATCTTGATCAATTTTGATGGTATCCAAAGTTTTTCTTCTCCTATCCCACTTCTAACCCCAGCTGAAAAGGAAATATAGCTGAACACTGGATAAGGATATTGTTGGTTATTTATTGTGGGAAATTGCTCACAAAAGTACCTGGTAACCCAGGTCAGTCTCTACAGATTTCAGAGAGGGGGCCAAGAGAGTGAATCCTCTTCCTCTAAGCTCTTTTTATTCCACATGCTGTCTACATACCTGTGATCCTGCCCAAATGGGTGTGGTCAGCACTACAAGTACCTAAGATCTCTCCCTACAGGGAAACTTTATTACAGCATTCATACCCTTTGATTTACTAAACACAACTACTCCTCCAGTAGTTGTGGTAAGGTCTCCAGGCTTATTGTCTCTTCTAATGCCTGTCCAGTTGGTGAGGTGGGACCTTAAGTGTATTCCCATGAAATGTCAACAATTTTGCTTCTAGATTAAAAAGACAGCATTCAAACTATATTTCTTTTGAAAAGATTTAATATACTTTACTCTTTGACACAGCACAGAAATAAAGCTATTAAAAGTTTACAGAATTGTGGTCATTTATCATTCATCAGCTTTAGATACATTATTTACAGAAATTTTATGTAAAACAATAACACTGAAGACAATAATTTATGTGATCTGATGCCATTAAACGATTAATTATGATACAGATTTTCATTAAGCATTCTTTTAGTTATAGACTTTATATGTCCATTCTACACTCTCTCCAAATATCCTTGTTGTCAGTTTTATGAAAAAAATTAATTTAGGTGGAATATTTGAGATATAGGTGCAGTAATTTGGAATGGAGATATGTCCTGACACAGTAGAGAGAATAAAACAGGCAATTCAAGAAAAGAGGGTCAACGTTTACAAAAAACAGGTGACAGAGAATAAGACCAAGAAGGGAATAAATCAGAAAAGATGAACTGTCATCACTTTAGAAGGGTTAAAATCCACTGGGTAGTGTGAAGAGTTAAGTAGCAGGAAGAAAAGTTTAATATCTCAGAACAGAACTTGGACAGAATAAAGGAGATGGCAGAATGGGGGCAAGGGAAGGAAAGGGCTTCCTCTCACGAAATGGTGAGAATTCTTTAAGTGAAAGAATGACCTAGAATGAGTTGATATTTTTAGTGTAATGTTACCTTAGAAAAATGCAGCTGACAATTGTTGAATAAAGGTCACTCGATATTTAATTTTAGAATATAGTTTTTGGTCTCAGGAACTTTTAAAAATCAAATTTTGATTAAAGTAGTATATATTTAGGCTATAGAATCCATTATTTTCTGGCTCTTTAGATATGAGTGGTATACATCTAAACAATTACATCATCTTTTAAAATTCAATGTTGTTTGAAAGATATCCTCTCTTGAATTAGAATTCACTGCATTTTCATTTATATAATATCAATTTTTCTTAGAAATTTTAGATTCAAGTAATTCTAGAGCTTATTAGCAGTAGCTCATGAGTGTAAGAGAAACAAGAATGATCATGAAATGTAAATCTCACAAGCAGCCCCCATCTGCTATGTAGGGTTGTCTGATAGTTATGAGGCTCAGCATGTGTCTTTAATACACATGTGAGCAAACATACTTGCATGACACTCTCTCAGGGACCAGTATGAGTCACCTTGCTGTTTTGCCTCTTTCAATTTTTATTTCACCAAAGGTCACTGTATTTGTTCATTGCTGAGACCAAATGTCCAACATGAAGCACTAAGTAAAGGTGTATTTGGTCCCACAGTTTGAGTGTAACAGTTCATCACTGGGGAAAGACAATGCAGAGAGGATGACTCTAGCTGTGATCTCAGAAGCCTGAAACTACTGGTCACAGAGTCCACGGAAACAGGGAGACATCAAGGACAGTGGTTTTTGTCTTGTTTAGTCTCTCACATACTCCATAACATGGGACACAGCTCCCCATATCCATCTTGCAACTTCATCACTGTGGTAGTATGGATGTAACTGATTCCCATAAACTCATAGGGAGTAGCACTATTAGGAGGTGTGGATTTGTTGACGTATGTATGGCCTTTTTGGAGGAAGTGTGTAACTATTTGTAGCAGGCTTTGAGATTTCCTAAGCTCAAGATAGTACCCATCTCATTTTACCTGCAAGTTGTAGGACTGTCAGCTACTTCTCAAGCTCCATGTCTGCCTTCATGCCACCATACTCCCAGCTTCCATGCTCCCCACCATAGAGATAATGGACTGTATTGAGCCACCAAATTAAATTTTTTTCATTTCCAAGAGCTGCCATATTCATAGTGTCTCTTCACAAAAACAGAAACCCAATCTAAGACTGAAGTTGGTACTAGGGACTGGAGAATTGTTGTGATAGGCTTGACCATGCATTTGCTTGGAGGAATTTGGACTTTGAGAGTTTGGGTTACAAATGCAATTGTATGCTTTAAGTGAAGCTTGATGGGCTATGCCACTAGAAGCATGGAAGAGAATGACATTGAGTGTGATTTGATGAACTGTGTTGGGGGACCTACCTCATGTGGTTTCACGGGAGAAGAGTTTCAATACACTGTCTAAAGATCATTCATATATACTTTGGAGAAGAAAGTGGCTGTTTTCTGCCCCTGTCTGAAAAGTTTTCCTTTGAGGTCAGCCTTGTTTACAGAGCAAGTTCTAGGTCGGTCAAGTTTACATGGTGAAGGAAATCATCAGAAACAGAAATCGGGTGAAGGTGTAATTGAAAATGGGAGCCATATTTATTGGGGGAAATTTATCTTAAGGAGTGTGACTTTTGTTTGTGCTGCATTTGTTAACTCTGTGAAACTGTGATTATTTGCCTGTCTACAACACTTTGTGGACCTAATAAAGACCTGAGTGGCCAAGAGCAAGGCAGGAGCAAGGATAGGTGGGGCTGAAAGGCAGAGGGTATGTAGGAGAAATAAGGAAGAGCAACGAGGGGAGAAGGATGGCAGGGGTCAGCCACCCAGCCAGCCACTGAGTAAGACTGAAAGTAAGATATACAGAAGCAAGAAAAGGTAAAAACCCAGAGGGAAAGTAGTCAGGATAATTTAAGAAAAGCTACCTAGCAACAAGCGAAGCTAAGGATGGACATTAATAACTAAGAATAAGCCTCTGTGTGTAATTTGCTTGCAAGCTAGATGGTAGGTGCCCCCCAAAAGTGAACATCAGACTCTTCTCCAGCCCTTGGTGTCAGTCAACGGCAACCCTAGAAGAGGGAGTGAGAATGGGGAGACGAGAGAAGCAAGAGACGGAGACAAGACAGGATTCTGATCAAGTTTCCTTTATTGAAAGTACCAGCAGGGCTTAAGTAACGGAGGTAGCAGAAGGGCGGGGGGAGCAGAAGTTTTTCTTGGCAGAGTATGTTCCAAGGACACAAGTCTACAGCTGGGGCTTTGAAAATGTACTGTACAAGAAGATATGCAGACACAGAGAAATAGAAACTTAACTATGTGTTAGTCTCTAAAAATACAGTAGGAATATTAAGATGGCTTTTATTATGTTATCCTTATTTAGGTCCCTCCACAATACTACAACCCCAGCAAGCAGCAGAAATTGTCAACTTTTGCCATGTGGTTCTGACTTTAGAGTCAAGATGTTAGAGATGTCAGAACAGTAGGACACCTGCCCAGGAGTGTTCCTAGCATGGAGTAGAACAAGTCCAAGAGAAAGAAGTGTGTTGACACTAACAGAGCTACAAGGAGTTGGAGTTCTCTAGAGCATTTTGAAATTGGACATGGAAATGCAGAGTTTGGAGTTTGACCAGCTGGTTTTCAGTCATGCTTTGGTCTAGTATTTCCTCACTATGCTCCCTTCCCTATGTTTTGGAATAGTAATGTATATCCTGTGCATGTTGGAAGTATGTGATCTGATTTTTGATTTAGATTTTATAGAGGATTAATCTCAAAAGAAACTTTGAACTTTGGACTTTCAAACATTGTTGAGACTGTGATAGACTATGGGGACTTTGAAGTTTGATTAAATGCATTTTGCATTATCATATTGTTAAAAGCTTATAAGGTACATGGAGTAGAATTTGGTTGTTTGAATGACATTGGCTCCCACAAACTCATAGGGAGTGGCACTATTAGGGAGTGTGGCTTTTTTGGCATAGGTATGGCCTTGTTGCTGTAGGGATGGGTTTCAAGATTTCATATACTCAAGGTTACCGCCCAGTGTCTCAGACAATTTCATGTTGCCTAGAAAATATAGGATTCTCATTCATTTTTCCAAATAGTTGTGAGCCACCATGTGGGCAGTGATAATTGAACCTTGTTCTTTTGGAAAAGTGGGTAGTGTTCTTAACAGGATTCCTCTCTCCAGCCCGCCCTTTTATTTTTATATGCATGCATTTTCTTTGTCCCTAGCCATGTCTCGTTAGTATTTGTCACAGAAACAACACACATAAGACCACCAATGTGTACAGTGGGCACTAGAATAGCTGTTGCCATTCCTGAGAACCAATAGGCTATTCAGTCCACCCATGCGGACAGGTCTTTATTCTTTCCTTAAGTTTTTTGAAATTTATTACTGTTTTCCATATAGTCAGTTTTATCATCAGTTGGCTTATTAATGTTACAGGAAATAAACTTCCTAGGACCAGTTCCCTCTGCTACTTCCTAGCCAAGCAGGCAGGTTCCAAATTAAGGTGTCTTCTGATGATGTAAACTGAAGCGATAACAAAGTGAATGAATTTTAACCAGATCCTTTATCTGTATTTGCATTACTTCAAGAATATACATGAGGGCAGGTGACATAATTCATCAGGTAAAGACTAACCATCAGATCTTAGTGAATCCTCAGAACACACATGGTACAAAGAACTGACTCTTACAAACTGTCCTCCACAAAGCTTGCTATGACACACATGTGCAGACCACATAGAGACAATCATGCATTTACAAAAGTTGGGGGTAAGAAAAAATATCTAACATTTTGTGTGGGAAATTATTTTATTTTTTTTCCTGTCTTCAAGACTTTAGGTTTTGGCTGGATTACTGTGAAGATACATGCCGAGGACACATCACCTGCACAGGAAATCGACCTGTTTTCTTCTCCATTTTCATCCAACTCTTTCCTGTTTCTGGCCTCTTTCCTTGTCAAATTTTGAAATTTTATCACAACTTTCAAAACTAATCTTAGCTTTAGTGGAAACTCCACTCTTGTACATCCTTGTATTTAACCTTTCCTAAATTTTTAATGGAGAAAAAAAAAGAAAGTAGTGATGATTACTGCTTAGTTTCTCACCTTTCCAGAAGCAACTAGTGAGGTTGTGATTTTCATAATAATTAAGCTAATTGATAGACAATACATTAAAATTGAAGAATTGCTCTATAGTTTCTCCACAGTGGTTTAAGACAAGCTCCATGAAGGTAATAGCTCTTACCAATTTCTGTTTCTCACATGAGTTGGGTAATGTAACAACTATATTCAACCTGCATTAGAATTACAGTGTATTACTAGCGGCATATATATTATACATTTATATGTACATATTTGTTATATATGTAACTATAGTTTATACAGCTAAATATATAAAGTTTATTTTATATTAGTATTACACATACATATTTATGAGTGTGTACATATACTTTATCTGCAAGTAGCTGTTTACAATTGTGCAGAAAACATTTGACAAAATTCAACATTTTTACCTCCTATCTTACCTTCTGTGATAGTTGTGGATGGACAGATGCTGAGCTGGATTGGCAACAAGGGTATGTACCAGTTAGAATGAGATCCCTAACTTCTGTTTCTGATACAAGAATTTGTTTAATGGATTTCAGCAGTCAGTGCAATAATGGTGGCTAAAATACTTGCATGAGTATGCAGATCTACAACTGCAGAATAAAAGTTTCAAAGTCTCTTATCAACTAAAATATTGATGGATTTGAAAATAATTACATTCCATAGCATGCACAATCATAAACTAGTGTTGAATAAATTCGCCAAGACTTGCACAAGGTACAAGAGTCATTATATTTTGGTGAATCAGTCACTAGACTCATCTACATTGCTTTGTTTAGATCATTTTTATTTGATCATGCTTTTACATTTAGAATAAATATTCAGCACTCTCTTAGAAATATTTCATATATTCCGACAATCATTCAGGCCCAAATAGACCCAGGGCTATGTAGTTGGGATTTAACTGCATTTAGTTTATTGCTTTTTAAATATTTATATCTACTCATCCTTCAAGGCCTGACACAAATTTATTCTTTCTGAAAATTTCTACTTGTCCTTTATTTATAACCTTAGGTGTGTCTGTGATCAAATTTCATCATTTCTGTGTTTTTAAATTAGATCGTACTTCTGTAAACTTCATCTACACAGTGTGTGCAACAATTTTGAATTTTGAGAATTGCAAGATTAGTCTAATGGAGAGCAGATATTTATTATCTCTCTTCCCCATCTGTTTTGGAAAGTGAACATAACTTAAGTTTATCCATTTTTATCTTCTGTCTTTGGAATTTCCTTTAGAGAAAGTGTCACAATATGAAAGCTTAGCTAAATGTCTTGGCAGATACATGGATCTCAAAATAGCAGCAAGCTGGGTGCTGGCCTGTGTTCTGGTGTCCACATGTGGATCTCAGGATGTCCAGGGCTGTTGGTTTTGAGGCAGATACAGGACATGAATGTGCATTAGTGAGAAGATGTGGTGGGTTCTCAATGAACCCCATTTTGTTTTACCCAGTTAGTAATTTTCAAGTGCAATTTATGTTGACCCAAATGACTAAAAAATATTTGCTGTGCATTATGGTGTTATAAAGAGTCAAGCTCAAGGAATTGTTGATTTAGATGGGAACAAAGGATATTAGAATTTCTTATCCAGATTAAATAAATTAAAGTTTAGTTACAACTGAGACACAAAAATTAAACATCTATTGTTCTATAACAAATATCTGAGTTATCAAGCTTCCTTAACTGGAATAAATTGCCCAGTGAAGCAACACTTTAAAAAGGTAAGTTACAATTAATGAAAAAAGAAAAATAGAGTCATGGATTTAAAGAGAGCAACGAGATATATATGGGGGGGGGTGTAGAGGGATGGAAGGGATAGGTAAATTATGTAATTTTTATGTAATCTCAACAAAAAAGAATTCATGTGCTGATAGTCTTGAAGCAATATGGAGACAGGAATAATTTACAAAGTGTAGGTGGAAGATCTTTATTTGTTAGTTTTGTTTTTCTACCTACCACAGTAAGTTGTTTTTAAATTGTGGTTGTTTAAATGTAATTAGTCACCATAATCTCACAGGGAGTGTACTGTTTGGAGGTATGGCTTTGTTGGAGTGGGTGTGGCATTACTAGAGGACCTGTATCACTGTGGGGGCAGGGTTTTACATTTCTTTTGCTCAGGATGCTACCTAGAGTCTCATTTGTGTTCATGTTATGTATAAGACATAGGACTCTCAGCTAATAATCCAGCAACACATCTGTCTACATGTTTCCATGGCCCACATTATGATTACAATGCACCTCTGAAACTGCAAGTGAGCCAGCCCAATTAAATGTTTTCTTTATAAAAGTTGTTGTGGCCATGATGTCTCTTCACAGCAATAAAAACCCTAAAACAAGCAGCATTGAGTAATTGCAAGCATACTAAAACAATAAGACTATATTCTAACTTCGTATCAGATGCTAAAAACACCTGATTTTCCATGAATTTGCAAGAAAGGATGTTTCCTTTATTTTGTTGAAATCACTTGTGAATTTTGCTAATATTCATGTTTAAAGGTTAGATACATGACACCCCACAAACATTTTAAGTGAGATCTGTGACATATGCTAGTAATAACTAACCCTGACGACTAAGGTGAAATAAGAAAGCAACGTCCCTCTGTCTCCTGACCTCTCCCCAGTGTGATTACATTTCCTTTCAAGGTACAGTGCCTTCTTTTCTGTTACATCAAGTTCTTGCTTTTTCATTTATTAATAAGCTGTAAGTTCTTTATAAAGAAAGTACTTTTCTCTCCCATTGCAGCCCTTAATTCTCCTTTCTCCTGAATTAGATGGACTACAGCATACTGCTTTCAAATACAGTTAAACTCCTGCAGAGAACAGGGTTCTGTGTTTTAGATCTGTATTTATTTGGGTGTGCCCTCTGACAGTCTACAATCTGCAAAGAATGATAATTATAATGGGAAGTATGAAAGAGAAACCTCTGATCTCTCAGTGCCTGATAAAATACTGAGCAAATAGCATTCCATTCTAGAATGTCAGATAAAGCATTCCCATCAAATGAAAATTCTAGTTGAAGATACATAGCTGACTGCCTATCAAGTTTAACTTCAATAGACAGAAGATGATTACTGTGGTTAGACGCTGAGTTGCCTATTTTTATGTTATAAGGTAGACTTGGGGAAGGAGAAGACTAGAGAAAGTAATAAACTATTGATAGTGTAAGGTAAAAGTTTTGAGCACTGCTTTTGTAAAGGCATCTAGATTTACCAGCTTTGTTACGATGTGCAAGCAACTTTCAGAGAACCAGGTGTTCAGAGCTTTGGCTGTGCTTTCCCATGAGTGATTTAGATAGACTTATGCCATGGCTGGGAATCCTGAGAACCATTCACTCAGAAATATGTCACCTCAGACAAACTACTGAAACTGAGAGTGCAATGGAGAATTTCAAAGGTGCTTCCAGCATCATAGATTATGACCTGAGATGTTAAAGATGTTCCTGAATACAGAAGGCAAATAAAATCAAATCTGCATGATGGCTGCCTAACAGGATATCGTCCGCTAGAGTGAAATGAACTATACTTGTAAAGCAGCTGATATGCCAGGGTTTTCTTTTGTAAGTTTCCCCAATGTTGTTCTTTTGAATCCATAATTTCATTTTCATTCTGGCTCTTGCTTAATTCCTTCCTTCACACCAACAATGGACATTTCTGTGTGCAATACTTGTTTCTGCCTTTAAAATGTCTTTATATGACTGGTGACTAGGATAAAAATGTGGGAACCCCATAAACATGGTTATTATCAAAAATTGGAAGAAGGTAGGAGGAAGGATAGTGTTAGAGTTTAGAATGACATCAGAGTTCAAGGAACAACAAAAATATTTTTACATTTTTTTCTAAGTATACCAACCTCTCAGAATTTTTTTCACAGTGGAGTGTAACAAAAGCCACAGTCATGATTTCCTATGAAGTCTGAATTTTAAGGAAACTTTTACACCTTTTCCTTTTCCTAATTAAATGATCAGGGTAACAGCAGATAAGTATGAAGTTACTGGATTATGCCCAGTCAGAGAACTAAAACTAGAGAGACAGACAGAGGCTCCTATGAAGATGGTTTTTCTTAATGTTATTGTTCCTAGATATCTGTATGTATGTTCAGAAATCCTTGCAAAGCAAATTTACAACTTGAGAGCAGCCTGCAGCTCTGGAATACTAGGTTCAGGTTGCCGCTTTTATGGAAAGCAGGTGCCTTTCTCAGAAAATTCTTAGTTCTTCTGCATTTGGGATTCTCCAGTTGCTTGACTAAAACCTACCAAGATGCCTTATTTAAACTAAACTGGTTTCATGCGTTAATCATGCCTACAAATATCTCCACAACAACGCTTGGATTAATGGGCTTTTCTGAATAACTGTGTACTACAGCCAGGTCTGATTGACATAAAATATTGACTCTCATAGTTCTCTCTCCAGCCATCATCAGCACACTAACTCCATCTCTTTGGGTAATGATTCTACTTTCAACATTAGTTGTGAAATTGTGATGGATGAATGTTGAGAATATGGACTTTCCTCATGCTGTGTCTTGCCTTTGGGTGTGGGGATGTACCTGCAGTTCAATAATATTTGAATCAGAGCACACAATTACATTTTGAAGTGAAAAGGGAGATCTGACATAAAATGGGAAGTCCTCAAAGGTATGAATAACAGCTCCAAGCAATTTCCCAGACAGGAGAATCAGATCATTTCATAGTGCTGGATCATGTAACTTCTATAATTTAGTGTGTTAAAAATAAAACCTTTTATAGAAATGCATTTGAACTTACAAAGTGGTTAGATCACAGTAGCTGAATTCTGTCCCTTATTGTTCTCTGTACAAAGGGACTAAGTACCTTGTTGAAAAGCACCCGACTTTCTGTGTTACAGGTTTTACGTTGTGGGACTTAGCCAGGTAATGATATTCTATTAACTTCTAAAGATTTCTTAGTTCTAATTTCATTGTAAATTAAGTAATAATCATTTACATTAAAGGTGACTTCTTCCACTTTTCCCCTGTCTGGGTTTTAAAAGTGGGGCAGTGTTCAGTTTCCCATGCTTGTGAAGCTCGGAGGCTTTGGTAAATCGCTGGTGTTCTCAGTGCCTCCACCACAATTCCCATAATGCAATAGCAAATCCTGATGTTACCGTCATCATCCTTGTTAACAATAATGCCAGATATTACATCTGCATAAAGTTAATCGACAGAAGGCATGTAAGGATCCATCCACTCTTGTGTCTCCACAATCATTTTGACTAAATTTCTGACTATTCTTGTATCCACTGCCAGGGCAATGCCTTGTACCCCCAATAACATCAATATCTATCTTCATCATAAATCTCAAGATTTGTATGCTACACCTTTCTTTCTTCTCCTTGAAGACTAGTCTTCCCAGGGGCCTTGAACTAAAGCTAGCATGGCTGCTTTCTGAACATTATCTTTCCTTTCTTAGTTTTTTAAATGGTGCTATAAGTTTTCTTATTTAATACATAGACGTTTTTATCTGGCTGCACGCCTGTGTATAATTTGCATGTCTGATAACAATGGAGACAAGGAGAAAGTGTCAGGTTTCCTGGTACTGGAATTACAGATGGTTATGAGCTGCCATGGGCATGCCTGTAAAATAAACCAAGTCCTTTGCAAGACCAGCAAGTGCTCTTAACCTCTGAATCATCTCTTCAGTACTCTCTATTTTTTGTACGTATTGTGTGTGTGTGTGTGTGTGTGTTTGTATGTAGGAGAGTATATACATTTGTAGACGCACAAATGTACATGTATAGGCTCATTGTTGACTTCTGAGGCAAAATCTTTTAATCTACCTGAAACTCATGAATTCTGGTGAATTTAGAGCGTATTCTCCAGGTTTTGCTATTCCCTACCTCCTGTACATTGAGACTGCATGTGGCCTTCATGACTACCCTGCTTGTATAGAGTGTCTAGGAATATGAAATCTAGTCCTTATGGTTGCAGGCAAGTGCTTTATTCACTAAGACACAATGCAGTTCTGTGCTTTCTTTATAGTACACATTCCATAGAAATAACTAAAGGCAATGGACATATACATGTGAGAACCTGAGTGTGATCCCATGACATATGTAAAGCTACATGCAGTAGCGTTGTAATCATGGGACTCCTACAATGAGATAAGGAACAGAGAAAGGAGACTAGAAGCTACGGGGATATCTGGCCTAGCATAAAATGCCTTAAACTCAAATAAGACGGAAGGCAAGGACCAACAACTAAAGTTGTTCTCTGACCTCAGGAACAAACTGTGGCACATTTCCCCCTCCACATACACACAAAATGGCATGCACACATGTATGTATCATATGCAAACATGTGTATATCATGTGCACATACAGATTAAAAGCTAGACAATTGACACTCAATGGCAATATTCTAAAATTATAGGAACGGTTTTCTGTTATGTCACATTCAGATACTCTCAATTAAGTATTAGGACATCAGAGTCTCTCCCACTCCATGTGCTGAACAATTCTTTGTGAATTTTTAACGGTCTCCTGGCATTCCTTGTCTTCAAATATAACTTCCTTAGAGTCATTTGCATCTACATGGACTGGTGAATTTATGTGGATTTATGTGCGTTGTTGTTTTTTCCTCACTTTTCCAGTTTTAAATGTCATACCACAATTTGAAATAATTATTGACTTTACTCTGCATACAGAATGTCTGAATGGCCATTTTAAAGTTCAGTCCACATCCTTATACCATAGAAGCTTCACTGTTGGAATCTGGTCTGCAAGGACTTGTGGATGGGTAGTTCTGCATTCATTCATCTTCATTTCCTTACAGTATAAGAAATGATCCTATACATACCCTTGTTTACTTCAGGCGGATATAATTAATGAATTCCTAGGAGTCTGATCATATATTTGTAAATATGAATCCTGTCTTACTTCCTTCTTCATGAGGATGCAAGTATTTTTCTATCTTCATGGAGCATTTGTAAGCCTACATTTTCTCTGGTTGAGTCATAATACTTGACCATGTTTAAGCAGCAATGTACTGCTCTGCGTCAATTATTATTTATAAGATTTTAGCTAATGATCAATTTAGGATACTTTTAAAACTTTTGTCATTTGAACATATTGGTTATATTTGAAATCCTATCTTTTATTTATTTATTTTTATTACTTTAATTTTAAATAGCTTGCTTCACATGTCAACCCCAGTTCCCTCTCCCTCCTCTCCTCCTACACAACCCCACCATCCCCCCAGCCTCCCTCCCTATCCCCACTTCCTAAATCCTATCTTCTATTCTGAGGAATAGTGTACCATTGTTAATTTCTTGACTGTACTATGAAGGAGATCACAGACTTTCTTCATCCTGTTGCACTGTAACAGTGTATTCATTGTCAACCTCTCTTCCCTTACTACATTGATCTCTGATAAACACATATAGCTGTCAATTGCCACGAGAGCTATACATTTTGGATTTCACATGAGTGAGATCTTAGGATGCTTGTCTGTGGCTGACATTTGTGTTTAATAATGTCATCCATTCACAACCTTTTTGTCACAGGTGACAGAATTTCCACATTCATAGGGATAGACAGTATTCCCTTTGATGTTAAATATTTAATAATACTTTCAAGAGAATGTCAACCATGGTTAATAGGTAATAAATATGTTCAACATCACTAGATATTAAGGAAAAGTAAATCAAATCTACAATGAGATACCACTTCCTTTTAAAACAAAGTTATTATCCAAAAAGTGAAAAATAAATGCTGTCTAAATCTGCCTAACTCTGCTTGAAATCACGTATTCAGTACTTCCCCTTCCTGTCACCCTTGCTGTACCTTCAGTTGTTTTTCTAGTTTTTTTTTTGGGTTTTTATGAGACAGGGTTTCTCTGTATTGTTTGGAGGTCCAGCATGACCTCGAACTCACAGAGATCCACCTACCTCTGCATCCTGAGTGCTGGGATTAAAGGCATGTACCACTAGCGCCCTGCTCAGTTATTTTTTTAAAACTGCTTCCTAAAAAGTCTTGGATGATAGAGTCTTGGATGATACCTAGACCATGTGGTGTCTCCTTTTATAGGTCTCATCTATTTTTCTTTTGTTATTATTTTCATTGTGTATAAATAGTTGCCTTAAATTTAGTAAGTTACTCTTTAAAGGAAATGGATAACTTCCTGGATAGCTATCTTTTGACAAAATTAAATCAAGAACACATAACAATTTATATAGACCTATAACTCCTATGGAAATAGAAGCAGTCATCAAAAGTCTCCCAACCAAAAAAAGCCCAGGTCCAGATGGCCTCAGTACAGAATTCTACCAGAAATTTATTTTATTTATTTATTTATTTTTTTATTTTATTTTCCAGTTAAAATTTAGATAAGAAACAAGGTTGCTTCACAAGTCAGTTCCAGGTCCCTCTCCCTTTCCCTCCCCTCCTCCTATGCACTCCCCCCATCCCCCCCCACGTTATACCCTCATTCCCCCAGGGAGGGTGAGGCCCTCCATGGGGGTGTCCATAGTCTGTCATTTCATATAGGGCAGGGCCTAGACCCTTCCCCAAGAGTTCAGGGTGAGAGTGCACCTCACATTGTTCTATGGGAGTCCAAAGTCCATGTGTATACTTGGGATGGGTACTGATCTGCTGCCCAAGGCTCAATAGATTACCTAGGCATCCTCACTGACACCCAGATTCAGGGGGTCTTGATCAGTCCCATGCTGGATTCCCAGGCTGATGCCTGGGATTCAAGAGTTAACCTTTGTCTGGTCAGCTGTTTCTGGGGGTTAAACCAGCCCAGTCTTAATCCCTTTGATCATTACTCCTCCCTCTCTGTTATTGGCTTTCTTGAGTTCAGCTCAGTACTTAACCTAGGGAGTCTGCCTCTTCTTCCATCAGCCACTAAATGAAGTTTCTGTTTCCCAGACTCTCTGGCCATAGGATTGTAGGCTGGCACTCCGCAGATCTATGTCTAAAATCCATATATGAGAGAGTACATGCCATGTTTCTCTTTTTGTGACTGGGTTACCTCACTCAGGATGGTTTCTTCTAGTGTCATCCATTTGCCTGCGAATCTCATGATTCCATTGTTTTTTTCTGCTGAATAGTACTCCATTGTGTAAATGTACCACATTTTCTCTATCCACTCTTCGGTTGAGGGACATCTAGGTTGCTGCCAAGTTCTGGCTATTACAAATAAAGCTGCTATGAACATAGTGGAACAGACATCTTTGTTGTATGAATGGGCATCTTTTGGATATATGCCTAAGAGTGGAGTTGCTGGGTCTTGAGGTAGGTTTATTCCCATTTTTCTGAGGAATCTCCATACTGATTTCCAAAGTGGCTGAACCAGTTGGCACTCCCACCAGCAATGGAGGAGTGTCCCCCTTTCACCACATCCTCTCCAGCATAAATTGTCATTGGTGTTTTTGATTTTAGCCATTCTGACAGGAGTGAGATGGTATCTCAGAGTTGTTTTGATTTGCATTTCCTGGATGGCTAAGGATGTTGAGCACTTTCTCAAGTGCCTCTCAGCCATTTTAGACTCCTCTATTAAAAACTCTCTATTTAGTTTTGCAGCCCACTTTTTAATTGGGTCCTTTGATGTTTTGGAGACTTGCTTCTTGAGTTCTTTGTAAATTTTGGAGATCGACCCTCTGTCAGATGTGGGGTTAGTGAATATTTTTTCCCATTCTGTGGGCTGCCTTTTTGTCTCGCTGACTGCGTCCTTTGCCTTACAGAAGCTTCTCAGTTTCAGTAGGTCCCATTTATTAATTTTTGATCTCACTGTCTGTGCTACTGGTGTTATGTTCAGGAAGCGGTCTCCTGTACCAATTCGTTCAAGGGTACCACCCACTTTCTCTTCTAAGTGGTTCAGTGTGGCTGGATTTATGTTGAGGTCTTTGATCCATTTGGATTTAAGTTTTGTGCATGGCAATAAACATGGATCGATCCGCATTCTTGTACATGGCAGTCTCCAGTTATGCCAGCACCATTTGTTGAAGATGCTTTCTTCATTCCATTGTATATTTTTAGCTTCTTTGTCAAAGATCAGAAGAAATGTGCTGTTTGCAGACGATATGATAGTTTAGATCAATGACCCGAAGAACTCTACCAGGGAACTCTTACATCTGATTAACACCTTCAGCAAAGTGGCAGGCTACAAGATCAACTCAAGAAAATCAGGAGCCCTACTATGTACAGATGATAAAAGGGCTGAAAAAGAAATCAGAGAAACATCACCCTTTACAATTGCCACAAACAACATAAAATACCTTGGGGTAACGCTAACCAAACAAGTGAAAGACCTGTATCATAAGAACTTTGAATCTTTAAAGAAAGAAATTAAAGATGCCCTCAGAAAATGGAAAGATCTCCCATGCCCTTGGATAGGTAGGATCAATGTAGTAAAAATGGCAATCCTTCCAAAAGAAATCTACAGATTCAATGCAATCCCCATTAAAATCCCAGCACAATTCTTCACAGACCTTGAAAGAACAATAATCAATTTTGTAAGGAAAAACAAAAGACCCAGGATAGCCAAAACAACCCTGTTCAACAAGGCAATGTCCGGAGGCATCATCATCCCTGACTTCAATCTCTATTATAGAGCTATAGTCCTGAAAACAGCTTGGTATTGGCATAAAAATAGACAGGTAGACCAATGAAATCGAATTGAAAATCCTGATATTAACCCACACACATATGAACATCTGATCTTTGACAAAGAAGCTAAAAATACACAATGGAATGAAGAAAGCATCTTCAACAAATGGTGCTGGCATAACTGGAGACTGCCATGTACAAGAATGCGGATCGACCCATGTGTGGGTTAATACCCGGATTTTCAATTCGATTCCATTGGTCTACCTGTCTATTTTTGTGGCAATACCAAGCTATTCTCACTCCTGTCAGAATGGCTAAAATCAAAAACACCAATGACAATTTATGCTGGAGAGGATGTGGTGAAAGGGGAACACTCCTCCATTGCTGGTGGGAGTGCCAACTGGTTCAGCCACTTTGGAAATCAGTATGGAGATTCCTCAGAAAAATGGGAATAAACCTACCTCAAGACCCAGCAACTCCACTCTTAGGCATATATCCAAAAGATGCCCATTCATACAACAAAGATGTCTGTTCCACTATGTTCATAGCAGCTTTATTTGTAATAGCCAGAACTTGGAAGCAACCTAGATGTCCCTCACCCGAAGAGTGGATAGAGAAAATGTGGTACATTTACACAATGGAGTACTATTCAGCAGAAAAAAACAATGGAATCATGAGATTCGCAGGCAAATGGATGACACTAGAAGAAACCATCCTGAGTGAGGTAACCCAGTCACAAAAAGAGAAACATGGCATGTACTCTCTCATATATGGATTTTAGACATAGATCTGCGGAGTGCCAGCCTACAATCCTATGGCCAGAGAGTCTGGGAAACAGAAACTTCATTTAGTGGCTCGTTAAGTACTGAGCTGAACTCAAGAAAGCCAGTAACTCAAGAAAGCCAGTAACAGAGAGGGAGGACTAATGATCAAAGGGATTAAGACTGGGCTGGTTTAACCCCCAGAAACAGCTGACCAGACAAAGGTTAACTCTTGAATCCCAGGCATCAGCCTGGGAAGCCAGCATGGGACTGATCAAGACCCCCTGAATCTGTGTGTCAGTGAGGAGGCCTAGGTAATCTATTGAGCCTTGGGCAGCAGATCAGTACCCATCCCAAGTATACACACGGACTTTGGACTCCTATAGAACAATGTGAGGTGCACTCTCACCCTGACCTCTTAGGGAAGGGTCTAGGCCCTGCCCTATATGAAATGTCAGACTATGGACACCCCCATGGAGGGCCTCACCCTCCCTGGGGGAATGAGGGGATAACGGGGGGGGGGTGGGGGGAGGGCACGGGAGGAGGGGAGGGAATGGGAGAGGGACCTGGAACTGACTTGTGAAGCAACCTCGTTTCTTATCTAAATTTAAACTGGAGAAAAAAAAAGAAAGTTATTTGAATGCATGTTAAAAAAATATATACTAAGGGGTGAATATCTCCTTCTAGTGTACTTATCTATTTAAGTCAGAAGTAGAAAACAAAACAGGTTGAGAGGCCTGAGGCTAATAATTTTCAGTTCCAGGTAAACAAAATATTAGTTTCAAATGGAGTGTCACATACACAGAGTTTCCAGGCATGACTTTCTCACCTCCTGGTTTGTAGTGCTGATATACAAGACAGAGTATTGGCCAAGAAAGTCTCATTAGTCAAGTGGATCCATCACTCAACCTACATTAACTACTGTGACAGAAAATGCTAACTGGGAAGATATAAAATTCTAGTTTACAAGTTCACTTTGCTTCCCTGGACTTGAATTTTATCCTGGGCTTCCTCCTTGTGCCATATAGCTTTGTGTTAACTTGAAGCAAGCTAGACTAAGCAAAAGGAAATGAACCTTCTTTAAGAAAATGCTCCCAACAGATGGTCCTGTCTGCATGCCCATTGGAGTACTTTCATTGTTGATGACTGGTATGGAAAAGCCCACCCACTGTGAACATTACCATTCCTGGGCAGGAGGTCCTGGATGAAAAGAGAGCAGACTGAGGAAGCTATGGAGAGCAAATCAATAAGCAGCCTTCCACCATAGCTTCTGCTCTAGTTCTTGCCTCCTGCTTGATATCCTCCCCTCACATCATTCTATGATGGACAATTTCCTGAAAGTGTAAGGTGAAATCAACCCTGTCCTTCTCAGTTTGCTTTTGGCCCTAGCGTTTTATCACAGCAAAATAAGCCTAAATAAACCACTACCGCACTGTGTCATCCAGCTAAGGAGTTGAAACCAAAGATAAAAGTATGTCACTTGGGAAGTTGAGGAGAATTCATCTATCAGTGATGTCAAAGTCACTTGGGTAATGATCCTTGCTAGGGTGCCCTGTGATTCACTGCTGGTGAGCGGTCTTAGATAATGACTGAATTGCCATATGCATATTTAATTAATGATACTTATTAAAAGTATTTCTTTTCTGAAATGCATGGGTCATATTGTTGTTCACAAGTAGATTTTTGAGCAGCATGAAACTCCTATTTTTAGATTAGGGATTCTGATGCTGTATTAACCATGGTTACTATTCTGAATTGGTATTAATACATACTGTCATGTAGCTATTGATCCAGGAAATGATTTTTATTCAATGCATTCAGAAAAAAAGATATAAGAAACAATTTGCTTTTGTCTATTAGAGAAATAGCATATCATGAAGATTTTATCTTAGGGCATGTGGACTCTTTTCTTTTGTGTAATGGCATAATTTGAGGAAGCTTGATCTGCAGTGCTCAGGATGTCTTTATCTCGAACACTGATGTTTTGTGACAACTTTGTTGGCTGAGTGAGAAATTAAAAACACTCAGATACCTGAAACAAAATGGGATAGAAAATCATGAGGAATTCAACAATAAGATACATCTGAGGGAATTCTGGTGTTTAGTTTGGGGGTTATTTCAGCAGACCTTAGATTTAATGACGAATTAATGTTCTTTAGACCACCTATTAGGTCCAAAGAATAATTAGTAGGCTTCCTTGATTTTTAAAGAGCAGTCACTTACAGTGATGTTTAGAGAAGTCTCTCTGTCCTATCTAAGCTATGGTACAAGCAAACCTGCCACTTAGTCATATGATCCAGAATACATATGCTCCCTTAGCTGACAAGATGAACAGACTGAAATCTGCAAAGAGGTAAAAGTACACAGTCCCAGTAATGGCTCAATTTTGTGTCAGTCATGCTATGTTCTGATGACAGAGTGTGTAGTTCCTCTCCTATTATTGGACCATATAGAGACAACACTCAGTTGTGATGCTTTGAGTGAATAGAAACACGTGATATCCATACTGAAAGATGCTTGTCAGTTGGGCATGGGAACATTAATTCGGATGAAAAGGGAACATATTCTAATTTAAATTTAAATTAGAAACAAGGTTGCTTCACATGTCAATCCCAAGTCCATCTCCCTTTCCCTCCACCCTCCCATGACCTCCCACCAACCTTCCCCCAGTACACCCTCCTTTCCCCAGGGAGGATGAGGCCCTCCATGGGGGTGTCCATAGTCTGTCGTTTCATCCAGGGCAGAGCCTAGATCCTCTCCCAAGAGTCCAGGCTGAGAGTGCATCTCTCATTGTGGGATGGGCACCCAAAGTCCATTTGTATGCCAGGGATAAATACTGATCTATTACCCAAGGCCTCATAGATTGCCTAGGCCTCCTCACTGACACCCACAGCATGGGACTGATTAAGACTCCCTGAATGTGGGTGTCAAAGAGAACTTTTTTATGTTGAGGATATAGCCAGAAGGCACAGAGAGATGCTTGGCATCATGCCTCATACTCTTATGATAATACTTTTAAGCACTTTAACTCCATCTCTCTATACTTAAGTGACCTCAGACATAATTCCATGCACCCATCTTATCAGACCCTAGATAACCAAATCTGGTTCTAGCATATCTTTGGTACTTCTCACTATACTGCTCACAGCATGACAACAGAATCTCAGAGACCTCTTTGATAACTAAGAATAGGAAGAAAATGTTTCTGTGAACAGAATTAGGGAAGCATGCTTGGATTTTGTTGAAAGAGCAATAGAAAGGAATAAGGAGTTACAGATTTCTGGGGCGTGGTGAATGGGCTGATTCCTGGTGAATGAGTTGGTGTTGAAAAGTGTGGGTGTTCTGTGTTCTGGGAGGCAGCCACTCCAGCATGCTTCCTCAGCAGCAGCAGGGGAGTCAGCCTCTGAAAGACAGCCTCATGGGTTTTCAAAAGCTTCTTTATTGTAACAGAGAGACACCTTCAGCAAGTCAATTTCCACACACCAAAATCTCTTATCTGGACTTGTTTGAAGGAACCACTACCTAAGCAATTCTCAGTCACAAGGTACTTCCTGGTTTACCAGTTATGTCTAAGACTAAGCTATGCCAAAGTTCTGTGAATCCTTCAAAAGAGCGATTTAGATAACACTCACTGACAAAGGGCACTTCAGAGCCCAGCTGCCATCTGAGAATTCATGTCAGATACAATGGCTCTGTTCAGTTATTCACTGCAGGAAAGGATAAGATGGCATGCAACTCCAAGGGGTGTCTGCTCATAAAATCCCCACTGAGGGCTTGCTAGACAGTTTCATGCCAGCAAATAAGCTGCCATACTGGTCCACTCTCTATATAGCAGTGTGCCTTATTGCAGAGTCTGCAATGAGCCTTCACTGTACACACCATGTTCTCCATCATATGAGAGCATCTCACTTGACAGAACTTTAAATCGCACTGCCAGCTGCAAAATAATAACCAAGTACATTCTGTGATATCCTATGACATATGATAAATGCCTTAAAACATATACCAGTTTAAGATATGACTTTCTCAAAATTTCCAATTTTGGACGTTCAGAAAATTGAGAAGTCAAACATTCATCAAATAATCCACTGAAAATTACTTGTAGTCTTAGACTAAGAGAAGTGAGAATTTCTAGTATTCAAGAGGACTCTAATTTTTCCAGGAGACAGGAATCTCAACTACTTTCAACTAGAAAGTTAACATTGGACTTCTACAACTTTGTGTTCTATGGCACTAAACTCAGAACATCACTGAATCATTATAATGGGCAGCACACTTGATCTCCATAGCATTGTGTAACCTACAAATAGCCGCATGGTGTAATAGGTAGATCTGTGATGCGAATCTGAGAGGCAAAGTGTGCAGTCCTGTGACCCCGTGTTTAATAATAACGACTAAAAGAATCTGGAATAGCTCCATGGAAACAGGCCCTATTAGGCATTGGTAATTTATAAGAATCGAGTTTGAGTTGTTCCCATAGGGAAGGAGGAAAAAACAACAACAAAAACCCCTGGTAAGCTTTGCTGTTGTTGGAGAAGCCATATAGACAGTGTCTATGGTATAGGCAATGAATCTATGATGACTGATTTAGTTTTCATTGCTGGATACGGGAACTATCACGGCATTATTTGCTCCGCATTAACTGCTACACATTAATCTACAAATATATATGCATCAATACTATTGATGGATTAATTTTACTGGTGCAATCATGGTTTCCCTTGTGGGATAATAGATGAGATGTAGTATTACCTCGTCCTGTGGGAAAATTGGAATTTCTTCATTTTAAAATGTTAGAGTGGATGCTGTGCTGTAAGAGAAAGTGCAATGGTGAAAGCAGCTGCATTTAGGAGTTTTATATTCTAATAATCTTTCAAACTCTATCCCTAAAACACTGAGCATATCTACACTGTGTTATATGAACCTCACTTTGCTCCAATCTTTTAGAAAGAATTGACAGTAATAGAAATCTGTAAGAGGAGACAGAGAGACCAACTATGATTGCCTCTTATTGCTTGATGCCAGATGGACTTCTCTGTTGCTGCAATAACAATACAATGACAAAGACAACTTAAGGGAGAAGGGGCTCATTCCAGCTCACAGTTCAGGGGTACAGTTCACCATGGCAGGGAAGTCATGATTGCAGAGAGTGAAGAATGCTGATGCTCAGCCAGTTTCTTTCTCTCTGTGAAATATAGTGTTCAAGTCCAGACAGTAGTACTACCAATAGTGGGTGGGTCTTTCTACCTCAATTAAATGTATGAAGATAATCCTCCCTACCTTCTGCATTCTTAGAGGCCATATCACAAGTGACACTACGTTTCACCAAGTTAACAATTGACATAACCATTGCAGTGCTTGTCTATAAAAACAGATTCAGGCCAAAGATATGAAGGTCTTCAGCTCTGACTTGCTTTACCCAGACTCTCTCTCTCTCTCTCTCTCTCTCTTGGTTTTTTGAGACAGGGTTTCTCTGTAATGTTTTGGACCCTGTCCTAGAACTCGCTGGGTAGACCAGGCTGGTCTCGAACTCACAGAGATCTGCCTGCCTCTGCCTCTGCCTCCTGAGTGCTGGGATTAAAGGCATGCATCACCAATGCCCAGCTTCCCAGACTGTAAGAGCTACTGTGGATATGTTTTGGAGGGTTTTCGTGTTTGTTTGTTGGCATACTGTTTTGGCTCTTTTTTTTTTAAGATCAGGTCAGTGATGACAATAGAGATGCTAGAATCCTATTACTTATAGTGCTTTACCAAGTACTCTAGATTTTTTATTTTTATTTATTTAAATTAGAAGCAAGCTTGCTTCACATGTCAATCCCAGGTCTCTCTCCTTCCTCTCCTCCCCTACCCCTCCAGCAAATCCCCCAACCCCCATCCAATTCTCACTGGACTCTCCAGGGAGAGTGAGGCCCTAGTACTCAAGTCCCCAAAGCTTGCTGAGGCCTCCTCACTGACAACCACATTCAGGGGATCTGGATCAGCCCCATTCTGGCCTCTCAGCCATCAGTCCGGGGTCCATGAGCTCCCCCTCATTCAGGTCAGTTGTTTCTTGGGCTTCACCTGCCTGATAATGGCCCCTTTTCTCATCACTCCTCCCTCACTGCAACCGGATTCTAGTTCAGTTCAGTGTTTAACTGTGCCTGTCTGCCTCTGCTTCATCAGTCACTGGATGGAGACTCTAGGATGGCATTCAATGTAGTTGTCAATCTCATTAACAGGGAAGGGCTTTAAGATAGCTCTCCATTATTGCTTAGATTGCCAGTTGGTGTCATCCTTGTAGATCTCTGGAAATCTCACTAGTGCCAGATCTCTCCTCAAACCTAAAATGACTCCCTCTATTACGATATCTCTCATCCTGCTCTCCTCTATTCTTCCCGCAACTCAACTTTCCTGCTCCCCATGTCCTCCTCTCCCCTGTCTTCTTCCCCTCACTATACCCCAGCTCCATGGAGCCTTCCCCCATCCTCCCAGTCCACTCCACTCTGAGTCACAAAAAGACAAACCTGGTATGTACTCACTCATATATGGATTTTAGACATGAAGCCAGGGAGTGCCAGCCTACAATCCCATAACCAGAGACTGTGCGAATCAGGGAGGACCCTAAGAGAGGTATGCATGGTCCCCTTGAGAAGGGGAATGGGACAGGATCTCCTGAGTGCTCAAGATTTCTTAATCCTATGTGAGATACTGTTGATTATATCCCAGCCGGGTAGATCTTCACATGCAACTCTGAGTCTTGCCATTATGGTGACAGAAAACAAAATTTTTTTTATTTCTTTTTAATCTTAAGTTTTCTGTTATAGGCAGGAGAAAAATTTCATATAGAAGATATAAAATGATTGTAATGAGTTTTGGGGATTTTATGATACAGTTTAATTAATTCTATGCATCAAACTATTGAATTTTAAATGCCATCCTTTGGGCTGTTGCACCTAAGTAGCATACTGTTACGGGTACATGTGATACTGAGATTTATTTTACACTGAGACACACAAAGTAATAGCCTAATAAAAAGAGAGATACGGTTTTAAGAGGAGGAATAATTATATGGAAATGTTGCCAAGTTGCTAAGGATAATTTATCATCATCTAAGTAAATAATAGCCATCACTTTACAGAAGAACAAATGGGGTTCTCAAGCTCCTGAGGTCATGGGCATGCTATTCTCTCTTCCTTTTGTGGTAGCACATCAGAGAAACTTGTTCTGTCTCCCCTGTGACCTTGTGAGGGAGAGCAAACAAGTCTTTCTGACACCTGAAAGATGTCATTTCTAAACAGCCACCACGACATGCTGGGTATTTAAAGCTTCCCATTGTTTGTCTAAAATAGCTTGTGCAGGCTGAGTGTGTCTCCTGAATATGGTTTGCTTGGACTGTTCATTATTTCACTCCAACCTTCAGGATGGCAATTTCTAACAGCTTCCCAAACAGGTCAAGCGAGAGATGCTATTGAAGTGTGTGGTTTCAGACTATGAGAAAGCTAGGCATTAGTGTGGGTGAGGGGCAACGACGCAAACACAGAAGACTAACTCCATCTGAGGGTGAGGTTAGTTTCACAGAACCTGAAGGACGGAAATCAGGACATTCATTTTTTAAATCAGGTCAAGAAGAATATTGTCATAATTTACAGGAATGAGAATAAATCAAGTCAAGGAGCAATTTTCCTTTCTCAAGCCCATCTTTATCATATCTTCTTTAAGGAGAGTAGAAGTAACTTCCCACAAAGCAAATTCTGTTATTCTTAAAATTTTCCCAAGGACATAGATTTCAAACCTTTTAAAAGAGTTCTACAGTTAAATCAGGTCTAAGCCCCTATATTCCTTTCTCACCTTTGCACATGTTTTAGAGATCTCTGTCACCTGTCTGAAACACTTACAGCAGTTCCCATGTTGACACATATAAAAATGTTTTTCATTGTTATATTTAAATTGCTTGTGTGATATGTATAAATGAGCACTTAGTTTATAACATACAAAATTTAGGAGCCAAAGAGAAGCATTGGAATTGACTGATGGTATATTATACTTTGGTTAGAAAAAGGAAAATTCATGCTATGACCAACTTGGAGATAATCTGTGAACATAATTTCATGTCTCCACAGCTTTTTCAGCCTTCTCCCAGTTTCTTTTTGCTGGAATAGGAATCTAGTGTCTAATCCCCTACATGACATGAAGTCATATTCTGCTGGAGGAACCAAATATCCTCCTACAACATCCCCTGCTATATTATCTGACTTCTCAGGTTGTCATGGACAATTAGTCAATATTTGTGTTAAAATTAATCTCTTTTTCTGATCTCTAGTAAGTCAAATTCTTTAGAGTGAGGCTGAAATTCCTATCTATAAGCACATCACTTGAGACTGGTTACCTTTTTCAGACTATTCAAATATTTAATAGATCATAATTGCAAGCCCTGACTGAGAATCTTAAAAGTTCATGTGATATTTTGTTTGTAATCTTGCCTGAAGATCAGAGAAGCAAAACGGCCAGTCACTAGGGAGTTCTCACCTCTATAAATGCACAGGCCAAAATGATGATCCTGCCCTCAGATTGTATCACCAAACCTCAGACTGCGCTGCTCTCCACCAAACCTCAGACTGCCTCTGACTATATCTGTCTCCACCAAACCTCAGAATGCCCTGAGCTCCTGTCTCCTCCTGCTTTATATTCTTCTCTAGTGCTGTGATTTAAGGCATGGGATACAAAATACTGAGATCACCTTTGTGTGAGTTCTGTTTCTCTTTTAGACTGGATCATTTCTTTGTAGCTCAGGATGACTTTGAACTCACAGAGATCCATCTGCCTCTGTCTCCTGAGTACTAGTATTAAAGATGTGTACCAGCACTACCTGGCCGATATGGCTGTGACTAGATTTGCACTCTAATCACCAGGCAATCTTTATTTGTTTGATCATAGACAAAATATCGCCATGAGTGCACATTTTAATATAAGAGAATACCACCATAAAAATTCAAGACAGACTTCGGTGCTAAGTTAATGCTTGTCTATGGCTGGTGTTACCCATAAGCCCTGGTCTGTGTTTAGGTATTCCCATGTGGGACAATGACAATTCAGCATACCAGAGACAGAGGAGTTCCCTCAACTTGTTGATGTGCATACCAATTGTAAAGCCTGGGGATGTGGTGCTTAGAGACTGAGATACCAGTTTCTTTTGCAAAACAGAGTGAAAGATCAGCGAAGAAAAACAGAAAGAATATATCAAAATGTTCTTCATCTACCTTGAGGTTGCTTTTGTTTGTTTTTCACTGTTTGTTAGCATACCCTATAGATCAGATTCCTCCTCTAGCTTGTCAGGAAACCAGTCCATCATTTAACCTCCGACAGCTACAAAACTGTATCTGTGTATCGCTTTGTGATGTTTGTCATATCACCACCTTAGTGTTCTATTGCTGTGAAGAGACACCATGGCCTGGGACCGTTTTTGAGTAAAACCTTTAAGTGGCCCTGGTGTAGAGTTTCAGAGGTTTAGTCCATTATCACCATGGTGGTAAACTTGGCAAAGACTTGCTCAACTATGTTCATGGTAGAATTATTCTTAATAGCCAGAACCTGGAAACAACCTACATGTCCCTCAACTGAAGAATGCATATAGAAAATGTGATATATATATATATATATATATATATATACACAATGGAATATTACTAAGTGGAAAAAACAATGATATCATGAAATTTCCATGAAAATGGATGAAACTTGAAAAAAAATACCTGAGGTAACCCAGACCCAGAAAAACAAACACAGTGTGTACTCACTCATAAGTAGACATTAGATATAAATTAAACTATAAACAGGATAAAATCTTCAGCCCCAGAGAAGCTAGGAAACAGGGAGGACCCTAAGAGAGAAGTATGGATCTCCCTGGGAAGAGGAAATAGATGATATGTCCTTGGTAAACTAGAGCAGAGACGTCATACAGGCAGGGGATAGGGAAAGGGATATGGGAACATGGGGGATCAGGATAGTTGAGTTGTGGGTGAGATGGGGGGAGTAATAAAGAGATATTTTGATAGAGGGGGCCATTATGGGGCTAGGGAGAAACCTTGTATCAGCGAAACTCACAAGAACCCTCAAGGATGACTCCCAGCTAAGACTCCTAGCTTGCCAATTGGTGTTATCCCTTTAGATAACTTGAGATCATTCTGGTGACTGATCTGTCTTCTATCCTATGATTCCCTCTTCACCTCGAATGCCCATTCCTGATAATGATCTTGATGTCTATAACCATCCGGGAGCCTTCATCCTGTGACTGATGGAAGCAGAGGCAAACACACAATTAATCACTGAACTGAACCCAAGGAACCCAGTGACAGAGAGAGAGGAGTGATGTGCAAATTGGCAAAGAATGGGCTGGCAAAACCAGCAGAGGCAGCTGATCTGAACAGGGGAGAGCTCTTGGACCCCAGAGCGACAGTGTGGAGGCCAGCATGGTACTGATCTGGACCCCCCCAAATGTGAGTGTCAGCGAGAAGGCCTGGGAAACCTATGGGGCCCTGAGCTGTGGGTCAGTGTCTATCCCTAGAATACAAACAGTCATCGTGTGCCTATAGCACAAAGAGGGATGCTCTGTCAGCCTGGACTCTTAGGGGAGTGCCTGGACCCTACCCAGAGTGAAATGACAGACTCTAGATATCCCCTATGTGGAAGAATTTGGCAATAGGGTGGGAGGGTGGGGGGGGAAGGGGAGTGCGGGAGGAGGGGAGGGAGAGGGAACTGGGATTGACATGTAAAACAAGCTATTTAAAATTAAAATTAAAAAATGATAAAAAAGACTCCTAGCAATTGTGCAGAAGGTACCTGAACTGACTTTCTCCTCTAGTTAGATGGTGACTAACCTAATTGTCATCATAGAACCTTCATCCAATACCTGATGAAAGCAGATGCAGAGATCCATGATCAAGCATTGGACCAAGCTCTGGGAGTCCAGTTGAAGAGAGGGTGGAAGGATTATACGAGGTAGGGTGTCAGGATCATGGTGGTGAAAACCACAGAGACAACTGACCTGAGCTTGTGGGAACTCACAGCCTATGGATGGACAGAGGAGGAATGGAGGGGTTTGGTAGAAGGGAGTTGTGCAAAAGGGAATGAGAGGAGAGGAAGGAGGGGAAGTGTGGTTGGTATCTGAATAAAATTTTTTAAAAGATGAATAAAAAAATCTAGGAAAAAAAGACTAGGTGCTGAAGAAGTTGCTGAAAGTTTTACATCATGTTTCACAGGCAGCAGAGTCAACTCTACCAGACTGGGCATAGCCCACAACCCACAGTGACACATTTCCTTCAACAAAACCACACCTACTCCAATAAAGCCACACCTCCAAATAGTGCCACTCCTTATGTGTGCCATCTTCTTTCAAACCAACACAAGCTACTATTTAATGGCAGTAGCAATATCCACCAATTAAAAATAAAAAAGACAAGATAGGAAGAAAAATGAAATTATCTCCCTCTTCTGTATCACATCACATGGGCTTTACTAACTAACCTTTCCAGTTTCACATTTACTGGGATTATTAGATAAGTTTCCATAGAGTTTTTTACATATCCTCCCTGCAGGGTAACCCTCTCTCTACCCCACTGCCTTCCCCCATATCCCAAAGCTATAGATTGTTAAGCCAATACTTAATTTCTCATATGTTCAACTAAGGTAAATTAAGAAAGTGGGTGTTATATAATTCGACACAGTAGGACTCTGAGTCTCAGGAATTCCAAAGGGAAATGCCAAATAGTGAATATTCAATGGTCTAGAAAGTGCCTGATAGGACACAAGCTAGAAAAATGGCATTTTAAACTGAATTTTGATAAAAGGGAGTAAAATATCTATAACCTCTTAATCCGAGAATGATATTGAGATGGAGTTTTCCCTTCTTCTACAAAGAATAAGAGAAAGAACTGCTTCTGTGGCTTGTGCAAACCAGCATTGTTATTTTGCATGTGTTACTAAGCATTGATATAGCTCTATAAACTTGGCACATTTGCTATCCTAATTTTAAAAGAAAATAAATTCTTGAAAATCTATCATTATATATAATGTGTGGTATTGGTATACTAAAATATTAAAATATAAGCTGAGATGTCTATTTAGTGCACAGTTATGAAATTTCTGGGATTGAGACTGAGAAACTGGGATACTTTTCTGTATGAGGACAGGACATTAATTTAAAGAAATACACATCTTTTTCTGTCTATACTGGAAAGACAATAGGCAATTTTATCTTTCATATAAGAATTAAGTAAGGCTATTTGGTAACCAGAATAATGCTTTGATCAAACCCCTGGATAAACAAATAATTTAATTTCCAAGGTGGGACAGAATTCACTGGTTCAAACCATAGTTACATGTTTGTTTCAGTGAATGGATAAATGACATATAAGAGAGGGAATCATTATGTGTTGTGATGTACAGGTTTTACTACTTTGTGTGAAGTTAAAGAAGTAAGACAATCTTTTCTTGTGCTGATTCGAGTCTGTCCCCGGTGGTGCTTTTTGCAGACAATGTGTGCCTCTTCAGAACCTATCTGAATGGGATGCACATTGGTATTTCTGTTATAGCATTTTAGCCCACATCTAAGCCTGGATTCACCATGACTCTGTGAATATCAGTTTAAATGACCCAATGACTCATGCATTTTACAGATGATCGTCATACTTGCTGTTGTGTCAAGACTCTGATAAAATTTAGAACAATTGTTTGACTTATTTTGTGTTGTTTAATTCATTATTAGACTTAATAAGATAATGCTAGTGACCTAATTCCATCCAGGCTTCTGTTTAACTCTCTAGATAACAATTTCAAACATCTATAGAATTGTGTTCACCAAAGGTGCCAAAGAAAGAGAGAGGAGAACTTGGGAGTGAAGCCTGGTCTCATACGTCAAACCGCTGGAAAATAACTTCTTTGCATCCATTGGAGGGTGCAGAGGATACAGATGAGAAATTGAAGCATCTGTCTTGACAGTCCTTGGAGAGTCTCCATCATTTGTAGAATGCTGTCTGAGAAAAGGCAGAAAGCTAGCAGAACATCCCAGAAGTAATGGACAAGCTAAGCAGAGAAGGAACAGTTTCCCTACACCCACTCTGAGTGCCATTAGTTTGAGTCAGTGGGATGATCAGAACATGACTTGCTAGCGTTCATAGCATAGGCAGATAATGATGGTGTTAGGCCAACCATCAACTGTGTACCAAGGGTATGCAGCCCATGATCTGAATCGATCCTGTATCTGGCACAAAGGGATGGCTTCTTCAATGTTGCAGGTTGGTACCAGTTTCATGGCTTTCTTATAACATGATGAGGAAGAGATAGTTGCATCATCCAGCAAGAGAACTAGGAGGTTGACCTTAATTTTAACCCTAAACCTAAACCTTTCCAAATAGAGATCAAATTCTTGGCTAGCCTGTGGCAGTGGTGTTTTGGAACACAAAGAGACAATCCAAAAAGAGACTGATGAGTTGAAATACAGAGTGAATTTATTTTGCATCAGGGACTAAGAGGAGGGAAAGTAGTTAAGGAATCACATTTCCTTGTAGACTTCATTGTGCTTTAAATGTGTAATCTCCCATAGGGTCATTCACTGAAGGACATTATGGGAACAACTGAATCCTGAAAAATATGATTTAAAAATGATTTGCTCATTAGTTTATTTATATTTGAAAAGGGTTTTCAGTGAAGATAGAACTGTGGGAATTTGGAAGAATTGGGTCAGAAGTGTTCTTTGAAGTTTGACTTGCCCAGGTCACTTATGTCTCTCACTCTGGTTCATGGTTCTGGTTTGAAGCTTTTATGACATACCTTCTCAACACAAGGAAGATATGATTCACTTCAGGCCCAGGTCAAGGGAGTCAACTGACCCTGGGCTTGATCCTTGCAATTGTGCTATATTTTGTATTTCTATATTACTGTTTAAAAGTTGATTCTATAAGTGTATCCCCAAATAGAAGTGAAAATGAGAAAGTACAACGGGGAACATTTATTTAAAATTTGATTGCAGCTCCAAACCAGTCTATTCATTGAGTTTGTAGTGAGATAATGACAATGGGATATGAAAGAATAAATCATGGCTCCCAAGCATGTATCCTTCTTGGAATAACAGAATCTTGGAGGATAAAAAACAAGAAAGAAAGACTGTTAACTTAAGCCAAACAAATGAAATGAATACTGCCTGAAATGTGAAATTAGTTGTGTCCTATATCAGGCCAATGAGAGAATTTGATGTTGCCCCTGTGTGGTAGGATGCTTCCAACCCATGTCTTCCCCTAGACACCTCTCCAGCTGCCCATCAAGTGGCTCTAATGAGGACACCAAAGGCAGCTTATTCTCCTCCCTTGAATGTTTCCTCCTTGAAATAGGCTGCCTTAATGGAAAGAGTCCTTTCAAGACCAAAGAAATAATCTGAAAACAAATAAAACAAAACAAAACTGCCTATATTTCTTGTGAGTGGCAGTTCCATCTATATTTTATGTCTTTAAAATTTCCCACCTACTCTTGTTTTGCTTTATAATAGTCTATGTAGTGTAAAGGCACCCTAATTAGATATGACCTTGAAAAGAGCATATCATGTTGATTATTTTGATTTGCATTTACTTCCATGATGATATGCTGTAGCTAGAGGAGATATTTTGAGAATGTAGAATAACATTTATTTTAAGGTACAAGAGTATATACACATTCATACACACACACACACACACACACACACACACACACACACATATATATACATACACATGTGCCCAGTACACACACATACGCATGCAAGCATACATCCAAAGACACACGTATATGTGCACAGACACATGAATATGCTCACATACATATATATGTACATATTCTCATACACTCACACATGCATACACATACTACATGAACACAAATGTACATACAAATCAACAAATGCACTCATACATACATATACACTTGCACACATGCACGTACATATTCACATACACACATGCACACACACTGTTTGACTTCACAGAACAATTCAGAAGATAAACATCATCATTCCTAGGCAGATTCAAAGTAAAGTTAAACTACATAAAAAAAACTGTGCCATCATGGATACACAATTGTAGCTGTGCAACATGAAAGACAAAGGATTATCATACATGAGGTTCCGAGAAAGCTGCTCTAGTCTAATGTAATAACATACTGTTCCCCTTAAAATGCTCTTTCCAGTGTGTTTTTCCATTCCTTATTGCCTAAAGCCCATGCTTGGTGGAGTGCTTTCTGTCTTCATCAGTGTGGTCCCAGAGCCATGTCAGTTCCAAATGAACACGCAGGATGCTATATTAATTATGAAGCTGTTGGCAATTTTCTGTGGTTTCTTGTTAGCTAGCTCTGACTTAATTAGTAAACCATAAATTCTAATCTGAGTATTTCCTCATGGTCTTCTCTTTCCAGAGAAAGGGTCCGGACTTCTTACTCCTCTTGCATCCTACATGGTGAATGCCTGTGCCTCCATTTCCCAGAATCCTTCACCTCTCCTAGTCCCACTTATCTTGCTTCGTTTTTTTTGTATATCTATCAGTATGTTCTCATCTGCTTTTACTTTAAAATGATTTTTCCATGTGGAATACACAGCATGCTCTCCTTAATTGCCAAGTTGAGTTAAGCTGTGTTGTTATGTGTTCTAATATGATACTGTGGTTAAAAAATAAATAATAAAAACAGCTAAGGGCATTGATCTGAACTCCAATTTAAATGTATTTTTGTACGAGTTATGTAACCTTATAAGATCTATTTCAACACCGCTTAATCTTGAAGGTTAAAACACTGACAATGTAAATTTTGTTAGCTCTGTTCAGAGTGGGAGGGATTATTAGTATTTGGTGTCTTCTGTGTGGCGTGGTCACACAGAAGGCTGACTGTGACATGCTGACAACTTTTCTGAAAGATGGTCAGCATCTCTTCATGACCCGCAGATTGAGCCCCTCCTTCCACAACCTGGGAATCTGAAAGCTTCTGTTTCCAAAGGTCTGTGCCAAGGACTCAGTACAAGAGAACTGATGTAGCAAGGACTGGGTACTGAGCTCCCCCTCTCCAGTCATCTCTGCTATCAAAATATTCCTGCCCTTCCAAACACATATTTTTGAATGTCTGTTTTAATGCTTATTCTCCAACCCCTTAAGGTACTCAACTATTTTATTCTGAAATTAGGAAAGAGGAGAGCAGAAGGGCACTTTAAAGATACTTCATTTCATGGTGTCACATTGTAAAAAGCCATGAAAACCTCATCTCTGAGCTATGAAGACGTCAAATTTAACTTTACAGTTACCCCAGGCATAGCCATCTGATGGATTGAAAGATACCGAATTGACATCTGCAGCTTCAGAGAAGCAATGAGAACATAGTGGGCATGTATTGAAAAGGGAAATTGGGCTTTGGGGCATTGAAAATGAGATTCAGAAACATTAATGTCCACATTCGTGACTAAATATATTTATAGATGTAGAACAATAACACTATGATTGCTTCCTATGAAGTGAAATGCTGCTTTGCCAATAGTAATGGTATTGTTGTCAACTTGAGTGATTGATTATTTGAAAATGCTGGGAGAGCAAGTGGGGTGGCTCAGTGGGTAAAGACACTTCCTGCCAATCTGGACGACATGAGTTCAGTCTTGGAAACCAAATGGTACAAGAATAGAATCAATTACTTAAAGTTGTCCTATGCCACAAGTATGACCTGGCATATTTGGAAACACATATACACACTACATGTAAATAAAACAAGTTAAAGTTTGGTGACAGTTCCAATATGTGGAAGAGAAAGCAACAATGGAAAACTCTGGTTGTTTCCCATGAACATTGTTAGATTTGTTTCTTTTTTAAAACTCTAAAAATAAGAGAAGACTCTTTTATTATGTATCTTTAGAAGTCAGATATTTCCTACTAACATTAAATTAATTGCATTTGTTGAATGGCATGTATCCATCCTTTGGAAGTAAAGGGACTATCTGACACATTTTCCTTTGGTAAACTCAAAAGAGTTTGTTAAATGATTTTCTCAATTTGTGTCTTAATCTATCTGTTTTAATATTATATGAAAATATCTGAGGCTGTTATACACATGGGAGAGGAAGACTAGTACAGAATCACGTGGTGGGAGGATACAGGGCAAGCCAGAGGAGCAAGTAAGCCTCCTTCATGACTGACTTGAGACTAATCACGGTGGAGGCAGTCTCAGGTAGTGAGTATGTCTTGCCCATACTGTTGTGTAATCCCTGGCTTCAGACTGGAACGAACACATCATGGACTGAAACCTCTAAAATGAGCCTAAATAAACATCTCCTCCTTTTAAACCGGTGGTGAAAGGTCTCACACACCTCATACCTTGTAATCTACTATAATGCATTTGAACTCATCATGGCAACACCTAGATTTTGGAAAGGATATACACAATGACAAATAAGTCTCTTCCAGATTTACTGATTTATTCCCATTTATTCCCTGCGTGCCTGCATATATACTACCTGTGTGCAGGTGCCAAGGAAGCCAGGAGAGGTGTGAGATCCCCTGATGCTGGTGTTACCTGTGGTTATGTGCCACTTGATTTAGGCAGAGAATTGAACTTGGGATCTCTGAAAGTGCTGCAGTTGCTCCTAACTTCTGAACCATCTCTCCAGAACCCAAATAACATTTAAAATGGTTTGCTTCCAGACACAAGTTTCCTTAAAAAAAGTCAATCATATAATGGAAGCTGTTGATAGTATATGTACATTTTTGTATAAGTATAAAACTGAGATCATCATGTTTATTGTTTTTAAAATGTATATTATATTTTATTTATTTTTGTGTGACCCCAAATAGAGTATTTATGTGAAAGTATGTATTCATGTATGGTCACATGTATGTCACTGCATACCCGTTAAGGTAAGAGGACAACTTGAAAGAATTGGTTCTCTTTCTACCACTGACACCCTCCTCACTGACACCCATATTCAGGGGGTCTTGATCAGTCCCATGCTGGATTCCCAGCCATCAGTCTGGGATTCAAGAGATAATCCTTGTCAGGTCAACTGTTTCTAGGGATTAAACCAGCCAAGTCTTAACCCCTTTGCTCATCAGTTTTCCCTCTCTGTCACTAGGTTCCTTGAGTTCAGCTCAGCATTTAGCTGTGGGAGTCTGCCTCTGCTTCCATCAGCCATTGGATGAAGGTTCTTTTCCCCAGACTCTCTGGCCAGGCGATTGTGGACTGGTACTCCCCAGATCTATGTCTAAAACCCATTTATGAGAGAGTACATACCATGTTTGTCTTTTTGTGACTGGGTTACCTTACTTAGGATGGCTTCTTCTACTACCATCCATTTTCCTGTAAGGGCTGAAATCAATAAAGTAAAAACTAGGAAAACAATACAAAGAATCAATGCAATGAAGAGTTGGTTCTTTGAGAAAATCAACAAGATAGACCTTTGTCCAAACTTACCAAATAGCAGAGAGTGAACATGCAAATTAACAAAATCAGAAAAGAAAAGGGGGACATAACAATGGACTCAGGAAATTCAGAGAATCATCAGGTCATACTTTAAAAACCTGTACTCCACAAAATTTGAAAATTTAAAGGAAATGGGCAATTTTCTGGATAGCTATCACTTGCCAAAATTAATACAAGAACAGATAAGCAAGTTGAATACACCTATAACCCCTATAGAAGCAGTCATCAAAAGTCTTCCAATCAAAAAAAGTCCAGGTGCAGATGGCCTCAGTGCAGAATTCTAGCAGAAATTCAAAGAACAGCTTATACCAATTCTTCTCAAAGTATTTCACACAATAGAAGCAGAAGGGTCTTTGACAAACTCTTTCTACGAGACTTCAATAACCTTGATATCTAAATCTAAACCACACAAAGACCCAACTAAGAAAGAAAACTTCAGACCAATATCACTCATGAACACTGATGCAAAAATACTCAATAAAATACTGGCAAATCAGATCCAAAAACACATCAGAAAACTCATCCACCATGATCAAGAAGGTTTCATCCCAGGGATGCAGGGATGGTTCAACATATGAAAATCCATCAATGTAATCCACCATATAAACAAGCTGAGGAACAAAAATACCGTAATCATCATCCCTGACTTCAGGCTCTATTATAGAGCTGTAGTCCTGAAAACAGCTTGGTATTAGCACAAAAATAGACAGGTAGACCAATGGAATCGAACTGAACACCCTGATATTAACCCATACATGTATGAGCATCTGATCTTCAACAAAAAAGATAAAAATATAGGAAAAATGGTGCTGGCATAACTGGATGCTGGCATGTAAAAGAATGTGGATAGGTCCATGTCTATTTCCATGCACAAAACTTAAGTCCAAATGGATCAAAGAGGTTTTCAGATTTTGTACCACTCAGACCCATGAAGGATCTCTTGGGATTTTGTACCCCCGCACTGCTCTTAGACCTACAGTGGTCACATATCTTTCTTCCTCACTCACGGAGGAATCAAAGGGCCACTTCTACCGGGAAACAGGAATGTGTTTATGGAGGCCTCCATCTTGGCCATTTGGCCTCCTGACCTAGCTGTAGGCATGCCCACTCAGTCTAGCCAACTTCTGCTGGCAAACATTACTGACAGATACAATTCATCTGTGCTTTTATTTTTGTCTCTGATTTCTTCCTTCACTGGCCTGTTTTACATGACTTGTTTATGGATTACTATTCCAATCCAGGGCTCCCTTTTCTATCTGCAAAGGATCTGCCTTCTCACTGACTCTGTCTCTTTAAATATGTATGTGTACTTGAAGCTGCTGTTTAAGGAATGTAAGGTAACTTTGTATACAATTGAAATTCAACTATAGTAAATATCAAATAGTTCTAAACTGTTCTATCTTTAAGTGATGGTAAATATTTAAAGTTATAAAGGTCTACTTCAAATTAACAAAATATTTATAGTACCCAGTCCTTCATGCAAACTGTTTACAAAGGCAAAGGTATTACAAAAGGGAATTTTTCACTAGCCATCTATCTGCTTAAGGAAAGACACTAAAAATAAATTTTATCTGCTGAAATATACTAAAGAGATAGACAGCCCTCAAATGCTCAGAGATCTAGAGAACATGTCATTTAAATGTTTTATTAAAAAGGTTTTTTTATAACAGAGAGACAGGCCAGCTGCTGGCAGCACCCCATTTCCTCCAAGAAGACTGGTGGGCACTGAAGAATCTCCATCCATAAAAGTGGCAACGCTGGTCACCGAGTGACCCTGCCCTTCATTTCAACTGCTACAAAGGACTCTTCAGACAAGAGGACACAGGAATTGACTTTCTCCACGTTGCTTGGGTCAATGGCAGGCAAGTCTTCCTAAAGTCCCTAATCCACAGGTCATACAGTATCAACAGAGGCAGGTTTCCTTAAAATCCTCTAACTTCAACAACTGTGACCTTGGGGATGGCTGTCCATGCAGTCAGCTGGTAATTCTCTCATTCCATAATCTCAGGTAAAATATTTATCCTTTTCAAGAACTCTGATGCTTTTGATGACTGGTAGCTTTGCCAGCTTAAAGTAACAGACAAGGAAATGCTCTAACTGTCACAAAACAGATTTCAGGAACAGGTATTCTAAGGTTTATCTATATAACATGGTAATGTAAGGTGTATAAAGTTATGAAGGTCTGAGAATGGAAGGTCCAACATGGTGATGGACGGTGCATTAATTAAAGTTACGAAGCTCTAAGGATAAAAGGCTTAAGGGCTGACAATGAAAGTGAGTTGAGACATTAAAAAGAATAAAATGCGTTCCAGATTTCTCTCTTTCATTATGTTCATAGTCTTAACATTAATCAATAAAGTTCTGATGAGCTACTAATCTAACTCCAACAGAGTACTAAACATCTATACCACGATATGTTCACAGCTGGGAAGTCACAATTAAGGTACTTTTTATTATACTAAAGAAACATCTAGACCACTATACAATCATAACTACAAAGTCAAAATTAAGGTACTTTTCATTGTGCTAAAAATATCTGTTACTTTCAAAATGTTAATGTTTTCAGCCAAATCATCTGTAACATAAATATGCTGCTATTGTGTCTAGTAGTTATGTTTTCACAAACTTAAAAGATTCTTATAAGTTCTAGGGAGCCAAATTGGACCCATCCAAACAGATCAAAATCACTCCAGATATTATTCAACCTTTCCCCCAGTCCCAGGACTCCCTTCCCTCTTCTTGGGACCCCCGGGGAACCCTCCCACATCTTACAAACTTCCTTTCAAATACAAGGACCTATGAAAAAAATTTTCTAAACTTAATCTTGTCCTCTACTCTGCTAACATCTTGCCAGATCTACAGAGATGCCAGAGCTCCAAACAGCCAGGATGCCAAGGGAGCAATGAGATACTCTGGACATGGCAACACTCCAGCTTTCTCAGGTCCCCCAAAGATGGTCAATAACCCCCAGGTCAGCAGGAAGCAGTCTTAAGAACTTGATGTCCATATTCCCTAACCTGCTTTGTCTAACACCCCACCTCTTGTTAATAATAAGTAAAAGTAAGAATGAGAGGTTCAGGCATGATGCTTGTCTACCCTTGTTACCTGACAGGATTCACTCAGGCAGTTCTCTGGCCAGCCCAGAGTTCCATGAAAACCAGTCTACACGCAGGTGCAAAGGACCCCTTCAAAGGAGAGATCCCTGCCCACTTATGCTCTCTCATCTTCTCTTCTCCCTTACCTTACTCTCTCTCTCTCTCTCTCTCTCTCTCTCTCTCTCTCTCTCTCTCTCATCTGTTTCTCCCTTTCAGTCTTGCTGTAATAAACTAGGATTAGTACAGTCTCCATGGCTCGTGGTGTATCCAGATGGTCCTGGTTCTGTACCCGTGCTCATGTTTCACCATTTGCCCCCTTCTAACTTCTGATTTAAACTAATTAACAATAAATAGAAATGTGTTAAGTTATAAGAGCTAATAGGATAAGCCTAAGTTATATGCTTTCATAATTAATAATAAGTCTCCGTGTTTTGTGAGCTGGTGCCCCAAAGAAAATTCCATTTACATCAAACTACATTTTTGTTTCCTATTTTGTTTGTTTGTAATAAGATTGGACAAATAAAAATGGTGTGGTGACTGAACAGACCATTCACCTGATTGAAAAGTCATTTTACCTCTAAGCCCTTGCATTCTTTAAAAGATACATAGTGTGTTATAATACTGATTACTGCTGGGGAATTTTTGTTAACATAAGTGACAAGAATGAAAATAATTCTATCTTTGAAATACAAAGATTTCAAAAGATAAGTCACCACTGGATGATTGTACTCAAAGATGATTTGGTGAAGTAGGCCATTGATTATCTAAATTGCAATGTGTTGGGAAGAAAAAAAAGACAGTAATTGAATAATATAATCTAAAGATGTGTAACTATGATAAACTATTTAGGGAGAGTAATGGTATTTATTTTGTACATTAGGCATTTTTTAATGTTCTTTAGGAATTATAAGCCATCACTATCAGATGTTGAGATCTAATTCAGTAGTTCTCAACATTCCTAATGCTGGGATGCTGTGGTGACTCCCAACCAGAAAATTATTTTTTTCTGCTTCATGAATGTAATTTTGTCAGTTATGAATTGTAATGTAAGTGTCTGATGTGTAGAACATCTAGCATATGACAGCTATGAAATGGTCGTTTGACCCCTGAAGGGGTTGCAACCCACAGGTTGAATTCTAAGTAATTGGGAGTTTTGTTCCTGATTCAGCTAAATTAAAGCAGCATTGTATGATCCATCCTATTTGAAAAGGGAAGCTAACTTTGTTTGACTCCAGGGCAAATAAATGCACTTTAGTGCTTATCCTTATTTGTTTTCCTTCTTAGACTGAGAAGCTACCGTGAATTCTGCATGCTTTCCAGGTTCCTGTGATCAAGACCAACCCAGCAACACCAGATAAAGGAACAAAGTGTCCTGCCTTCAAGCCTACCCCATCAAAAAAACACTAATGAGGTTCCCTGGTTCCATAAATGAGAGTTTCCTTGCCAGCAGTACAATTTCTAGAAAGTCCTGCTGTGTAGGCTGTAAGACTTCAAGCCGAGCTCTTTATTCAGCAGTAAGCTGCCCTTAGATAAATTACACTGATGACCAAGTGCGGCTCAGGTAATGTGAGACCACAGTATCGCTGGCATTCTTCATGTCACGCACCATTATCAGACGCAATGAAGCAAACCTTGGAGATCAAAGAGAAGCCTGGTCCTACCTGCTTTTTGCTGTGCTGAAATTTTTAACTGCTGGATAGTCTATTTTTAGCTTATTTAAATGGAGCCAACTGCTTACTGGCTCAGAGAGCACTGAGCCAAGGACTCTTGCTGGCTTGTGTGGTTCTGTCCTTTAAGAACTTCGTGCCCCAGATTTCCCAATGCAGGTCCTGTTTGAGGACTTACAGGTTTAAGATCTGATTGGCATCCCTTAGTTAGGGGAAATTAACTTGAGACCAATGTGCTTGGAGAGTAAATTGTTGTTAGGTAACTTTGGACAAAAAACCCTGAGAAGCAGACAAAGTTCAATCATGCCTTGGTCACAAAAAAAGCTCTATGGGATTCTTCAGCTAAGGGCAAACACAATTTAATTTAAAATGAGTAGACTGCTTTCTATCAATTATCTGTAGTGTCATGATGGTACTGAGGTGTTAATAGACCGAAATGCTTCTTTGTTACTTTGTTAATCTACCCTCTGGTTACCCAACTTTATGAACTGGGAAAACTGTGGACCCACAAAATATGTTGCTCTGTGAACCAAGAGCAAACAGATCCAAGAAGAAAGCATACCACAGCAGGTATAGAGGTCTTCAATGACCATGGACCTGTTGGTGAGAAAATTTAGGCACCACAGGACAGAGTAGTTCTCTGTATTTGTGATATATGCTTGCCTGGCCTTATGGAATGAAAGAGAAAATATGTGGGTGGCATGCTTCTAATGTGTGTTAAGTCATCTGGTGTAGTGATATTTTGTTTATGATCTAACAAATAAAGCTTGCCTAAAGACCAGAAAAGCAAAGAAGCCAACCACTAGAGAATTCTTACCTCTACCAAGGTTAGGGTAACCCTGTGCCTCTCCAAACTGCACTGTTCCTCCCACTGCCTAGACTGTAATGAGTTCCTGTCTCCTCTTGCCTTGTATTCCTCTCTCTGCCAAGCCATATCTTGTCTCTATCTCCCTGATGCCGGGATTAAAGTTGTGAGCTCTATTTCTCTTTTAGACTGATTCACTCTCATGTAGCCCAGGGTAGTCTTGAACTCACAGAGATCCATCTCCATCTCTCTTCTGAGTCCTGGGAAAAAAGGTATGTACCACCACTGCCTGGCCTGCACAGCTGACTAGTGTGGCTAGCTTTGCACTCTGATCTTCAGGCAAATTTTGTTAGATCATAAACAATATTATCACCACAATCTGGCTGCTATCTTCATTTATTTTCTATGTACTATGTGATGTCCTGATTACATTCCCAAGATGATATGGCCAAGGATTTAGGGAAGCAGAAGCAACAGTCTTGATTTCCTGTTTCCTTTAGGTGTCCTGTCTGACATCTCAAGTCAGGTCCTGGAATATTCCTTCACCACTCTCTACTACTTAGGATTGGCCTTATGCTTTAACACAAGGTGTCATGAGGAAGGTAGCATCATTTGCCTGCTCATTGTCATATCACAACTCTGTACAGAAATAATAGACACATTCAAGGAAAGTCAAGCCATTGGTCCCTGCAATGCTTCAGCAACATTGCAATGATCCATTGCTGTTCTTCCCATGTGGAACCTGAAGCTTAGTTACTCAGGTGGTTGGGAGATGTTCAAGCTAAATTTGGTGCTGTGTGTCAGATTCCCAGAGATGACTCTATGTGTTATAGTGTCTGACTCAGCAGTGTGTCTGGGAGAGATTGCTTTCATTTCCATAGGCTATTTTCGTATTCATGATCTACTTAGCTATTCACTGTACATAGGGCTGGTAATCTTTGAGAGGGTGACACTGTGCTGTAGCCAATCTTTGTAACTCTAGAATTCTTTCATACACTTTTTTTGTGCTCTTCTGACAATGTATTCCAGGCTATAAAACACTCAAGTGATATCATCATGCATGCTTTTCAGAATCATCCAAGTTCTACTCTTTCCCATGACTGATTTTTCTTCTCTCATTCGCTGTATTTCTTCCATTAAAACAACCATGAAAATGATGGCATATTAATGTTTTCAATCACAAAAGATATACCACTACCATATAGGTTCCTTTTTGTTATTGCTTAGACTAATTGACTCTCTATTTCATGTGAAAGACTGACTGAACATCAGATACTCAAAAGGTAAGTGAACTAATTTCCGAAATTCATAAATATGGTGTATCTGAGAATTACTCTAGGCAGGTGTTGAGAGATTTTGAGATTGGAGAATGCTCTGTGTTTGTCCCCTTTGTTCTCAGTACAGCAAATGTGTGTTGTGTTGCTTTGGAGGAGAGGCATGTGGGGATGTGACACGGGCAGGGGAGGGAAAGGCAGTGGAACCAATGAGACAGAGATGTAAGCAGTGCAGGTACTCGAAGGGAAATCCTGGAAGATGAGGCACGAAAACTCAAAAAGTAGACTGTCCCACCAGGCCATACACACAGCAGGTAGACAGTTTCAACTTAGGAGCAGTGAATCTGTGTTATGTTTATCATTTATTTGTTAAAATTCAAAACAAACTAATAAATTAACCTCATAACAAGTATATCATTAAATTTGAAACAAACATATTTCTGAATAGGAAGAAGTAAAAGTAAGACGTTTCCTGTGGTTTCATTAAGAAAATGCTGGAAACTGTGGCTCATGATGACAGACATTGACTTACCAGTACAGGAGGCTGTAACACAGATTCACTGCTCTTAAGTTGAAACTGTCTACCAGGTTATGGCTATTACAAATAATGCTGCTATGAATATAGTGTAACAAACGTAGCTGGGAGGCCAGCATGGGACTGATCCAGATCCCCTGAATGTGGGTGTCAGTGAGGAGGCCTAGGCAATCTATGGGGCCTTGGGTAGGAGATCAGTATTTATCGCTGGCATACAAATGGACTTTGGGTGCCCTTCCTACAATGAGGGATGCTCTCCCAGTTAGGACTATTGGGGATGGGCGTAGTCCCTGCCCTGAATGAAATGACAGACTCTGGAGATCACCCATGGAGGGCCTCACCCTCCCTTGGGAGTTGAGTGGGGATTGGGTAGGGGGCTAGGGGACCTGGTGAGGGAGGCAGGGAAGAGGAGTGGGAGAGGGAGCTGGGATTGACATGTGAAGCAAGCTTGTTTCTAATTTAAATTTAAAGTTTTAAAAAATGAAAAAATGAGTAGATAGTTTGGGAGAAAATTGAAATGAATTAATCCCCACTGAGGTGATATTGAGGGCAAACAAAAGTTTGAGAGCTCTGAATCTTGTGAATTGTATATGTATACACACATGTGTATATTTAAGTAAAATAATGGACTTGTGTAACTTTACTTCAATTAACAAATGAGTACTAATTGAGAATATAGATTAGTTTTCATACTCTTGAGATGCTTAGATGACTACATGCACTTGCCCATGGTCTGATAAAAGGCACTTGTGATAAATGATATTTTGATGTAATTTCTGGCATATAAAATCTAATACTGGTCTGAAGCAATGTCCTCTTCATATTTTGGCTTGTGTGTTGTATAATCATATCTGTGTATATTGTTCCCCTTGTGTGTGTGTGTGTGTGTGTGTGTGTGTGTGTGCTTTGTGGAGTTCCAAGACTCATGTCAGATGTAACCTTGATCCTTTTTCACTTTACTTATTTAGATGGGGTTTTTACCTCTCTTGAGGATGTAGATCAGGGAGAATGGAGCCAATAATAAGGCAGACTAAAGTATCATGCAAGAGCCAATTTTATTCAGAGTCCCAGACATTTTATACTCTAAGAGTTAAGAGAAGTCAGGCGTTGGTGGTGCATGTCTTTAATCCCAGCAATTGGGAGGCAGAGGCATGAGGTCTCTGTGAGTTAGAAACCAGCCTGGTCTACAGAGTGAGTTCCAGGACAGCCTCCAAAGCAATAGAGAGAAACCCTGTCTGGAAAGAAAAAAACAAAAGAGAAGACACATAAGTAAAGTGTACAGTTACAAGGACAAACCCCATGTGTCAGAGATGTTACACATAGCAGAACCATTTGTGTACGGGCATATAAACAAAAACTAACAACTGGTTGTGTAATAGTCTGAAGAACAGTCTGAATTAAACTCAGTCCTACCCTATACATCTGTGAGGTGGACACAAAAACACATTCTGAGAACAATTCTGTATTTGAAGGCACCAAGGTCACAAGAGTCTTGTCTTGTTTTCCTGAAGTATTCTCACAACACTCATAATTCTGCTCGCATGACTCCATTCTTGGATTGTGTTCAGACAGTAGGTTATCTCTCTGAACCTGCTTGTTCACTGATTGTGGCTAGTCTAGCCAGTATGTTCTCAGTGTGTCTCCATCACTGCTCTTGTTAAAGTGGGAAGGCAGATGAGCTGCCATGCTCTGTTGGCATTTACCTGTCCCAAATGACAGACATATTTATTAACTACATCAGTCAGCTGTACTCTGGGAAGGACAGTCTTGAATAATCTAAGAGCACATACTCAAAAGTCTGTCTTTGTCCAGTTACATCTAAGATCCTGCTGTTTCTTAACCTCTGTGTGGCTAAGATATCTCCTTTGTGAAATTAATAAAATAGCCATAGTATTTTTTTCGGTGATGGACCCTGAGTCTGTCATAGGAGATGATATATGGAATACAGAGAGCTGGTTTACATCAGGGAAGATTTTCTCCTCGCTGCTAGTGTTTTGTCTTACTCTATTCCACTTCAAACCATATTAGGACAGTTTCAAAACCACTTCTAGAAGACCGTGTGCTCCTTTACATTCAGAGTAGTTAAATAGTAGAGGTCGGTGACCTCATAATAGATACATTAACTCAAGAGGCAGTTGGCTTAGCTTCAAGACTCTGCAATGACTCTCTTCACTAAGTGTATTACATGTGAAGGCAATGAAATTACGTTTCATTTGTGATCTGTCTTCTTATCCATATGCTTTCTCAGATACCGTCTCATACTCAGTGTACTCGGTGAAATTGCTGATGATTAATGCAGGACTGAATTATTTATCCTTTCTCTTTAAAGGTTTAAGTAGAACAGATAAATTTATTTGTAGACAGATAAAATGTTGGTATGGTATTAAGTTTTTTCTTACTAGAAAAGCTTTCTCATTCCATTCTCTCATCTTTATTTGTTTGCTTGTTGAATTACCTTTTATACCAAGGCAGCATAGGGATAAGACTGACTTCAATTACTGTTATCAAATGAAATCCTATGAATTGGAAATGTCTTTAATTTCATTATATGGATTATCTCCTCCAAGTACATCAGCAGTTTTCACCCATAACTATACAAGTCTATGCTAATAATAAGTAGCAACAGACTCTTTAAAAACGTGTGGGTAAGGATTCAGCAGTTTGAGCATTAGTCTATCACATTTTTCCAAAGATGTATGTTACATTTTGGTAAATCAGGACACATCTGGGAAAAATGTTTTTATGGCACACAAGTCTTTCATTCTCTCTCACAATAACCCAACTGATGCTGAATATCTGAAAATAACTTGCCAAGAAAGTAGGAAGTGAAGTTTAGATGTAACTCTTTAAAGATGATAGAATTCTCATGCTCCTAATATTGCATGGTTAGTTTAATTTTTTAAATCACCCAATAAATACAATAAATGCTGTTTCAGATGACATAAAACAATCCTGAAATAATTTGTAATATTTAGATCTATCAGAAATCTATCAGAAACAAAGATTTTTTTCTTTTCAGATAAAATCAAGAACACACCTGGAGAAAAGCAGTGTATTTTACATCTATGATATTCAAATAGGTACATGTAATCAACTAGAGAAATAGATTTTGTTAAATTGTGTGTATTTGTATGTATGCACTCTCATGTACAAAAACATATGAACAAGCATCCCCTAGTAATATCTATTAGGAACAGGCTTATTGGAAACCTTTGTAAGCATGGGCAAAAACCTAGAAACATATAAATAATAGTTAAGCTGTACCTTTCCAAAGTGATACATTGTTTTAAGTTGACAAATAGAACCTCCACCAACTGATCTAAAGGACTGAGGGATGACTTCTATGAAAGTTAACAGTCTATCATAAGACACAGGTAAATTCATTGGAAAATAATGAATTTCCACACAAATCAATGACTGTTACTAGGTTACACAACTTAGCATATTACTTACTTCTTATGATTTTCAAAATGGCATTGGATTGACACAAGCTGTAGAATGAACGGCCCTAATGAGATTGTACTGAAAGTGAATAGTAGTGTGTGGGGCTGCCAAATTGTTCTTTATTTATTTATTTTTATTTTTAAATTTAAATTTAAATTAGAAACAAGGTTGCCTCACATGTCCCTCTCCGTTTCCCTCCCCTCCTCCTGTGCCCTCCCACCAACTCCCCCAAAACCCCCTCATTTCCCCAGGGAGGGTGAGGCCCTCAAGTTCCATCATGCAAGAATCTGTCTGTAGTAGATTGCTCATTGGCATCCACATTTTAAAAATGAGGAGTGGATTATTCAATGAATCATGTGGGGACTGGGGACATTATTCCCCCTTTTTTATTTTTTAAATTTTGTTTGAACTGTTGAAGTTGGACCATAACAGTAGAAGGATTTGTCTACCCTCCTTAGTTAACTATCTAGGTGAATTGGGATCACTATCTAAATTATTAGTAGATGTCCTTTAAAAGGGACATAACCATTAAGTTTTTTTTAACTTTTGAGAATCATTTAAGGATTGTAAACTATACTATGTTTTAAATAATTTTGACAATTATTTGAAGTCTGTGAGTAGTCTTTTTTAATCTAAGATTAGGTCAGTGATCACTCCATCATAGGTATGGGAGGGATTCTTGATACTTCACCCCTTTTTGAAGAGCAACTGTCAAGTTAATGATTACTGGGGGAGAGTAATTTTCTTCAGTGGTGTAGTCAATGACGAGTTGCCCAAGGTCCAGTAAATCATTCCCAACTTGTACTCATGCGGGTAATTTTAATTAGACTAGGTGAATTACAAAATTAAAAATGAAAAGATATCATAAATGGGCAGCAACTCATTGGGTAGAAGCAATTCACTGGGAGTAGGAGATAATGGAGTGGAATATGTTAACACTATACTATATATGTGTGTGTGTGTGTGTGTGTGTATGTGTGTGTGTGTGTATGTGTGCATGAAACCATTAGTAAATATGTAAAAATATGTTTTGAAAAACAAGAGTCCATGTAGTAACACAACCAGTTTGACACCATTTGATCCACATAAAGTGTAGCCAGTCAGATGGTGGGGAAATATAGAGAGACAGAGATGAGAATTAGAAGCCAAGGCTGGATTGCAGCAATACAGGTGCTGGTGCTGTCCTTAGACACTCCTTGCCACTTGGTTCACCAAAAACAAATTAAAACAAAGAATTCTAAGCCATCTTGGAGAGCACTGTCCACAGTGGTGTCTAGTCATAATTCTCTGTGCCTTTGTTATCACCCCTTTATGCTCAATCAGATTTTATTTTTTAAATCATGATAGTCATGCCCACCCTCAAGCTTCTATACGCCATCCAAAAGATAAATAGGGGATCCAAAGCTTTTGACATGATGGTAATTCTTATACAGATATTTCTCCCTACCTCTTTGCCATTTATCTCCCTTTATCCAGATTTGTAGGCTACATTGCAGGAAGACTCTATTTCCTACAGTGTGTACTAAGTGTAAGCAGAGTGCCTTTGAGGACTGCAATAACTCTCCTCACTTAGTAGGTTCAATACCTGCCCTTTATGGCGTGGCTATATTTTACTGTATTTGTCATCTACTGAGTGACAGACATTTCTCTATGTGGTGTTGGACCAGCATGATTATGTTTCTTATTTGTAGTCCTTAGGAAAATCTGTTAAATAAAGCTAGGAAGTGGAAATGCGAAAAGCCAGAGTTCTGTTCCAATTCTAGTCTTTGAAGTTTCTTCTCCACTTTAGCCAACATTACCTATTTTCATTAACTGGATGGGATGCTTTCCTTTCAGGTCACTTGGATTAGGAACAGTCAGTACATGTGTACTAATGACTCTGTGCACCACTGAGAGTGCTGTTGAGCCTTAGAGGAACAACTTCCCAGGACACTGGGCTTTGTTGACCTTTGCTTTCATTTTGGATAAAACAAATTCACTTCTTTTTTCAGATTATTTTAAATTTAAATTAGAATCAAGCTTTTTTTACATGTCAATCCCAGTTCCCTCTCCCTCCCCTCCTCCCCTGTCCTCCACCAACCCCCATTCTGCTCCCCATGGAGAGTGAGGCCTTCCATGGTAGATTGTCAAACTCTGTCATTTCACGTGGAGCAGGGCCTAGACCCTCCCTGTATGTCTAGTCTGAGAGAGTATCCCACTGGATCAGTATTTATCCCTAGTATATGACTGGACTTTTGGGGCCCATTGCAAACCCACTGCTTATAGCCTGTGCTCTTATGCATCCAGTCTTGCTGCATTTGGACAGGTTGGTAGCAATGCATGGTGAATCTATTTAACAGTGGCTAGTAGGAGACAAGCTTGCAGATATTGAGAGACACAAACTGTCTTAGAAGGCACTTGCCTCTTTTTCAATCAAAGCAAAAGCCCCTATCACCTGTCAAAGAGAGAAGGCAAGATCTGAAAATCTAGCTTCTCTTGAAACTGGAACTCACAAGGCTCTCAAACCTACTATGTAAAGCCTATTGGAATAGCATCATGCATTCTTCATATTAATATAGAAAAGAAATCTTTTATTTCCTCTTTTAGTTTTTTTCCTATTCCTTCTGTAGTGCTTGGTGTGTAGTGCTACACACCAAGTCTCCATTTCATTGGTTGTATACAACTTTATTTCTAGGACTCTTTCTAATTGACTCTCATCCAGACTGCAGTTGGCATTGTTGATATCTGAGTAGAGCACCATGTTGATAGTCCCTGATGCTCAATTATTCCTCCCTGGTCCAAGTCCAGCACATCCATTTCCACTTTCCAGGCATTTCATCCATATCAAGTGTGTGTTAAAAAGTTCTTCATTTTGACAGAGTCTGTACTTATTTGCTTGGTGTTCTGAACTTCATTTCAGGATTATCCTGACCAGAATGATGGATGGCAGATGTTGGTCTTGAATAGCACATATATGTTTTTCTTTAAGCATCAGCTTCTGTTTTTGTTACAAGCTCTAGCAAGAACAAAGATTTCTGGTTACTGTCAGGGACTGCTGCTGTCAGGCTGCAGAGTTTCTGGGATTTGTGGTTCTAATATTCTCACGCTTATCATCAAAATGTTGACACTGCAGATCTCATTATCTCAGCCAGTCCCATTGGAGCTTTGATTTTTATGGTAGAGATCTTTTGAATATAAGCATAGCACCCCTTTCATTTCTCCCAGGTACTGGATTTGATATTGAGAACATTCTGTAAAAAAAATGGAGTTTTCTTAAGGCTTATCATACACCCCCTCATATGGCTCACTCAGGAACTTGACAGACTTAGTTGACATGTATGGATTTTTTTCTTCCCCAAACAGAAGCAAAGCATCCTTTATTCTATTCAGGGGTACATGCTGTAGCTCCAAACTAAATTAAACTTGGGCTACAGAAACAAATTCCTGATAATAATAAAGCAAGAAAAAATAAAAAATAAAACCAAGAGTTTTAAAATAGATATCTGGAAAAAACTGTCACTTGTGCACTATTCAATATTCAATTATACCAAGTTTTCTGCTTAAGTGAAAGAATTAAAGGCTGGGTAGGCAAGATAGCTTAGGTGGTTAAGGTGCATACTGCCAGCACTGTTAACCTGAGTTAAATCTCTGGAGTTCATATGGTAGAAAGAGAGACTTGATTGAAAAATTGTCCTCCAACTCCCATATACTTGCTGTGACACAACACTGATATTATACACACACACACACGCACACACATACACACACATAGAGAGAGAGAGAGATGTAATAAAAGTTTTAAAAAGAGTTATAAAACCTTATTCTGTTATGAACAGTCCAACAGACAGGAAATCGAAACTCTGAATATGTTGTAGAGTGACAGAAGTAACCCCAGAGTGTTGCCCTGGTGGGAAACTAGAAGGACATAAGAGATTGATGGGTAAAAGAGGCAATGGAGAATGAAATGTGAGAGGAGACTATGTAATGTAACCCTACAAGTAAATTGCTACAAGGCAGCACTAAAGGATGAACTTTTCTTTGTCTGTGTTGAACATTTGTGATCAGAGTTCTCACTTGAGCCCAAGGCTTAGTGGGCTCACAAGAGTCATCTGTGAAGCCTACAGACGTAGATGGGCATCTCCATAAGGACTATTAGAGAAAAATAGATATTCACGTATTAGTAATTAAAATTAAAATACGTTGCTCACTAAAGGTCAAGATGAGTAAGATGTATTTATGGTGACTAATATGTATCCACGGTAACGAGTAGCTGTAAGCCTCTGGCATTTTGAATGTGCTTATATGTGACCTGACAGGGTCTATTTGCTAATTTGGTTTGTGCAATAGAAAATGCTTCATTTACACTAAATAATGTGAAAAATACAGAAAATAGTGACCATGTTTAGAATGATGCTATGAAGTATTTTGCATTCTAACACTTTTATTATCATATAAACAAAGAATCCAAGTGTGTGTTCCATGAGATGTTTATATTAAAGTAGGCAACAGAATCATAGTTATTTCTATTTTCAAAAGGGCAACTGAAAGCCCAAGCAAGTTTTGTGACTAGCTAGAGATGAGAAAATAAGTAAATAAATAAATCTCAAAGATGAGGAAAGATGTCTGCTTTAACCAGGTTCCCAACCTAATGCAATTTGCAGACGACATCGTATTGCGAGGTAATATTTTCTTGCTTTGTGTGCTTACCTGATAATTTGAGCTGTGACGATTACTGCCCTCTCTCTGGGACATGCAGCACATTAAGGGTGAGCTAGGGTAATGGGGTGAGTATGAGGAAGCTTTGAACTTCAGTATGTGCAGAGGTTTTGGTTACTATTCCAATTCACTTCTCTCCTGATGAAGGATTTCAGATAATAATGATTATCACTGTTGGAATTAATTTTCTGTATGACTGTAGTATAACCATTTCATCTAACTGATTTGCATCTGTAGCAATTATAGATTCTCACTATTAACTTAATGAATGCATGTTTTCCTGTTATCCATACGGTTTATGTGGTGTTCAGTGTATTCTAGTTTGGGGCATAAAAACTGTAAGTGAATTCTATATAAAACACATTAAATTATGTTTTCAGTACTGAGAGACTCAATAATACTTGTTCAAAATTTTATATCTACATAAAGTACTGCTTCTTGCAGTTCTTAGGGTGTGTGTTTCTTTTAATAAAATTGATAGACTAGTCATGTCCAACTACTCCTTATCCTTGAAAAATTTTTGTGACTTGATGATGAATACTTAGGAGAGGCCTAAGACAGCAGTATTGTTTTGGGGCCTAGTGAGTCAAAGAAAAAATAAATTATGATGCAAGCATGCTCTATGTATCTTAGGAAAATATCAGAAAATACAAGGAAGTGATCTAATTTATTTGGAAGTTAGCACTCTTAAACACACAGCCGAATGGTCTGTTTGGCAGGGTTTGACACAACATGCCGTTCTATTGAGAATAGAGAAATCTACACCATGGCCAAATGAGAAGGGGTCTGAATGTCTTATATGGGTGAAAGTAGTAGACAACCCCAAAATGTCCCTGGTGATAACCATAGCCAGCATTGTGCATGTGAGAGGCCCTGGGAAGAAATGGGCAGTCATTGGAGGAGGAATATCCAGGGCTGCCTTTTCAATAATTCAACGATTAAGTAAAAAAATATTGTATAATGCTTTTCACCCATGTTCCCATTGTGGTCCTGGCCTCAGTCTTTCATATTATTTTAATTTTGTGTTTTTCTTCAATTCTGTTCCAAAAATAATGCTGAAATTTCTAAACTGAGTCTTGTTCTTCCTTGTGTGACTCATGATGCCTCCCAGAGGACTTTGGTCAAAGTGAACAGTGAATGGATACAACTTGAGTAAGAAATGAACAGTAGATTTAAAAAAAGAATAAAATATATTTACTGCAAAATATGAAATTGGTCTATAAGGGTCCCATTCTGATCATACATCCATTATGTTAGTGACCTAAATGTTTTGTAGAGAAAGTGCATATATTTAAATAGGACTAATTCTAGTTAACAAATCCATAGCTTCTCTTACACTGAAGATTTAACAGTAAGTAAAATGGATAAACCTGTAGCCCAGTGATGCTTATATCCTTGGGAATATTAATGCAGTTGTAAGTGAAGAGCATGTGCAACAATGACAAGAGCTATTAGAGAAAATAAAGCAGAAAGAGTGATATTGCAAGTTATTAAGGGGTAATAAAAGACCTCACTGAGAAAATGGGTATTTGAACTAAGACTGGTGAAGGTAAGAGAGTGCAATGTACCTGTGGGCAAAGAGAGCATCTCAGCAGAATATTCCCATCTTATTTTATTGTGTGTATGTATTTGAGTGTTGTTCATGCATGTAGTATGTGCACTACACACATGCATAGTGCCCATAGGAGTCAGAAAAGGAGCAGATTCCCTGGAACTGAAATTACAGATAGCTGTAAGGACCCAGGTGGTTGCTGGGAATCCAACAAATGCCTTCTGGAAGAACAGTCACTGCTTTTAACCACTGAGCCATCTCTTCAGCCCCCATAGGCAGCCTATCCTTATGCAGTTCTATTGTTAAATAAGCAATTGGAGGACTTACTTACAGTAAATGGCAGCGAGAAATGTGTACACATCATTTCCCTCTGAAAACTAGAAGGAAGGCCAGATAGGTGTGGTATGTCCATCACTGTGAGGACACTGATGTGTGGCAGCAGCCATGTTTGGGGTCAGCTATTGCAGTCACCTGGGCTGCAGGATGAGGAAAGGCATTAATGTGTAGAGAAGTCAATGAAGTCATGTTGAAGTGAGAGGAAGAGTTGAAGACAGAGCTAATAGGATGGATGAGGGGTGCGAGAGAAGATCAGAGATGATGACAAGACTTTCGGGTTGAGTCAATGAGAAACGTTGACATTAACTGCATGGGGGAGAAGGTGTAGTGTGTCAAGAGTGAGAAATAGGCTTGTTTGGTTTTGCTTTCAGTGTTTTAAAATATTGTAATTCTTGGCCAGTCGGTGGTGACAGAGGCAGGTGGATCTCTGTGAGCTCAAGGCCACCCTGGTCTGCAGAGCAAGTGCCAGAATAGCTTCCAAAGCTACACAGAGAAATCCTGTCTCAAAACAAAACAAAAAAAGAAAACCAATAAAACCGTAATTCTTAAATGTCATTTAGTCCAAAGGGAAAGAAGGAGTGAAAAAAGGAAATGGAATGGTGTTTGCCAGCAATACAGAAGTCATCAGCATGCCATCTTGACTTAACAGTCACAAAGGAAAGGTGATTAGCAGAAGCTCATTAAAAAATTCAAAAGCAAGGGAGGGAGCGTGAACATGGGCAGGAGGGAATGAAAGACAAAAAGGGGAGAAAAAGGACTAAGAGTGTTTACACCTCATCGCAGTTTACTTTCTTAAATTCTGGGACTCAGATAGGAAAAACCAGCATCACTGGGTAATGCTCAAAGTGCAGCAGGAAATGCTTTTTCTGGAGCACACAGCAGGTACCTGGCGGGGGAGGGCTGGAGGTGGCTTCACATCTCTTGCCTTTTCCTGGTGCCACAGACTTCTGCAGTTCATGCATGGTACATGATTCCAGGCTCCATCTGAGAGCCAGCCATAGCATCACTGTTGATTACCTGGAGTGTCTTATCCATACATAAGCACTTCAGAATTTCCTTCCAGTGTATTTCAAGTTACCCAAGACTCCTATCCACCATTCTGAGTATATATCTATTGTGTAAACATTTGCCATAAGTAGGAGACATTCATGATATAAAGCTTCTAGATGGACATGGGCAAGTCAGTGTTTTTTAAAATAATATCATTATGGGTGGCATTTTAAACTATCAGCCTGGTCTGCCTGAATGCTCTTGAAGCAAGTATCTGTCCTGAGGCTCCACATGAGTTTTGTTCTCGTGTGTAAGGGGCAAGCCAGGTGATTTTTGTTTTTTCTAATTTTCAAGAGCCCAAGACCAGGTATGCCTGACAATCATGAGGCAGAAGTTTTATTTTTCTCATTCTATAACACACTTTCCAGAAAGTTTTTGGTATAATTGTAGCTAATATGGTCTTACAGCACACATGGACAGATGCATTAAATAGTTGTGCATTGCCTCAGAACATGGAGGTAGAAATTTTGGAACTAACATTTATTCATTTTTTGTATTTCCTATTATTTTGTGATAACACATACCAATTTCCTGCTGTTTTTAAAACCATAAATAGCATAGTGGTTTGCATTATCTCACTCGGTTTGTCTGTGCTGCTGGCATTCAGTTCCCGAGACATATCTTTGGTTGAAGGACGAGTATCTACCCATTTCAAATTGCTTTGCTTTGTTCTATTTCTGCTGTGTGCCTTTTCTGTTATTAATCACTTCATATGATTCTGTCACTTTAAATAGCATCTGTGGGATAAAAGCAATGCGTCGCAGAGCAAACTGTAACAGAAAATGCTCTCCATTTTGCTCTGGGCTTTGAGAGTGCTTTAGCTTACTAAATTCCAAATAGCTGTATTTGAATTGGCCTGTGAACAAGTTCTTCACTGGCTTGTCAGGCCAGGCAGATGAGTTCAGAATGTGTATCTTTCTAAAAATATAAGGTATCATGGGTATGTTGGCACATGATTTTCACCAGTTAACATCATTAGAATGAGTTAAGGCTCAAAAACAATTTCATTAAATACTGTAGAGAAAATTGGCACAAAGAATGTCAGGTTGAAAGTCTGAATGGAAATCCAGGTCTCCCTACTTCAAAAATGAAGGGAGTCCCCCTGCCCCTTGTGTTGTTTTTGTTCCCTTCTTCCTTTTAACCTCTGTTATCTGTTCATTTGGAAGGAAAAATTAACCCTAATAACTGAACCACACATAACTTACCAAGGGCAACTCTTCCGTCAGGTCTGCTTATATGACTAGATATTTATTTGGATGATTTTTTAAAGTTTTTATTAGGGCATATTAATTATATCCAGTGATGGTTATTATGGTATGTTCATACAAATACATGATGTACTATGGTCACAAACCGACTATCATCTCCCCTCCTACTGTTTCCTTTCCTCTTCCCAAATAGTAGTCCCCTTCAACTTTCAAATTCCTCCTTTATTGTTAAAGCTGTTGTTGGTGAACCCATGAGCTTAAATTATGCTTACGTACAGGGGCATGAACATGTTACCTGTGGTTATACAACTGTAGATAGTCTCTCTCACTCCTCCAGAAATTGTATAAATCCTGGGAGAGCCGGAGGCATGGGAACTCCTGCCCATTCCATGCTGGAATGTAGATGGCCCATGCTGATATCTGAAACAGGCCTTGCACAGGTCATAACAGCTACTGAGACTTTTAAATGTGTAGTTGTGACATCATGCCTGGAGGCCAGTATTCCATTGACACTCCCCGGCTCCAGGTCTTACATATCTTTGCCCAATGGTGCCTGGTACTCTCAGAGCTGGCGGTAGGATGAAAAGAGTTGTCTCCTGGGACTGAGCACTCAGCAATTACTTAGTTGCAGTATTCTGACTTGGAGGAAAGACTGATTTTATTGCATTTTGTTGGTTGGAACTGCATTGGTGAAAAACCAAGGAAGTTCAGGGAGAAGTTACTTGCCATCAGGGTGGCAGATTTCTCTGACAGGTAGACACAGTGTATCTGGAAGAGGCAGGAGAGAAATGAATGCAGTGTCTGCAAGTTGTATTCACCTTTTTATTTAATCTGGGCTCCAGTTTTCTGCCCACATTCTGGATGGGTCTTCTGTAATCCTTCTGATAAACCGTGTTATAAATACTCAGAGACTCATACAGGAGTGTGACTCCATGGTAATTCTGAGTCTGAACCCACTGTCAACCAAGATAAAGTATCATAGGTCCAACCCTTGAGTCATATCACACCTCTCAAAGAGGTTTGTGGAAGTTTGTTCCCAGAGTAGTTTTGCAGTAACAACACTCTTAAGACATGAGTTTGCCTGTGATTATGTTTTTTGATAATATTTACTTGAGAATTGTGTGCCTTGATATAATGTATCTTGGTGCCACCTGCCCATTAATAGCTTATGTTAATGTTTTAGAGATTTTTAAGAACAGTACTAGTCCTGTTTCTTCTGGGGTCATAAGCTCCCTCTCTCTAGTCATGCTCCTGAATTACACAAGAGCTCTGACATAGTCACTCCCTCTCCCTGCTCATTCCACTATTCTAGTAATGAGTAAGAAGCAGAAAACCTGCCCTCCAACTTACAATACAGGAACGCCAGGAGCGCTAATGAGGTGAACTGCGTAAAACACTTGGAGCATAAAGAATGACATCAATTATTTCTGCCTATTAATCTCATGAGATGTAATTCTCGGCTTTGTAATGTGGCTCTACACTGCAGTCTCAGGTGTTCAGTGACAGCCCTACTAAAACTGTTCTCAGTTCTGCAGCTGTTCAGTTCTTATAAAGAAATAATTGTGTGGGGAGAAATGAAGAGGCTTTCTGCAAGTTGCAGTAGCAGAGTCTAGAAAACTAACCATACTGTTGAATGTTAAGAGTGGAAATTTCTAGTTCCCGTTGCAGCAGTGAAGGTCCAATTTTCCTTCAGTTTTTCAAGGAATTGGAACTTATCAAAATTCTAAGATTTAGAACTCAGTGGGGGAAAACACTTGAAGTGATCTTATATCTCGATTTCTTGTCCTCAGTTAAAACAGGGCATTGTCCTGCTCCATCCTTTAATTTTCCATTTATGTTTCCTGTATGTTGGGTATCTATGTAAGTATGCATTTGCACATGTGTGAGGATATTTGAGAGTGTAGATATGTGTGCGCATATGAGTGAATCATTTGGGTAGGCTGGAGATTGGCATTGATGTATCTAGTATGTTGAGACAGTGTGGAACTCAGGGCTTACTGATTCTTTTAATCTAACTAGTCACTTTGCTCCATATGGCTAGTCCCTCCTTCATTTATCAAGTACTGAGATGAGAGGTGGGCCGCCATGCCCACCAAGCATGTGCATGGTTGCTAGGGAGCTGGACTCTGGTCCCCTCTCTTTCATTGTGTGTGTTTCACCTCCTCAGACATCTCCACAGTCCTGCTTCAACCTTCCTATATTTTCGTACACTGATGCCTCTTTTTTTAAAAATTTATGTCAATTTTTTTCAAGAAGTTTAAATCTGTGTGGCACAGAGTCAGTGACTTGTCATAGATATCAGGATGGCATTTAACTTAAAACGTAACTGACAAGCTGTGCTGTTGAAGCCGAGTCATTAGAGGCAGGCTGCTGTGGGAGCAGCCACTAAACTTGGATCTCAAATGTCTCTGTGAGGCATAGGTATTGAGTTCTCAGTTTTGTCTTCTTCTGATGTGACTAGTCTTTATTTACCCATTCTTACCACTGCTTTGATTCCTGATATGTGTATATACTCATATCTGTTTGTTACAGTTATAAATTACAATACCTTGAACTTGGTATGCCTACAAAGAGCCATACACGAACACGGGCATGTGCAGACACACACTCACACGCACACACTCACACACACTCACACAAACACACACTCATATGCACACACACTCACACAGATATTCAGACACATACTCACAAACACACACACACATACACACACACACACACACACACACACATACTCAGGCACAGAGTGTGATTTCTCCCCCAGTCACCACTTTAAAGAAGACAACTATCCACGGGCTACTAAAAGAGCCTGTGGTCAGCTGTCTCAGTCCCAAGACCTTTAGAACCCAGAGATCATGTGAGCTGAAGCCAGGCTCTTGCTCAGTAGCATTAGTTGATGAGGATAGTGTTGGCTCTGTATGGGCTTTGGTCACTGTAGACTAATGAAGAAGCCGTCTATTGGCAGTCTTCAAACCTGAGCTTCCTGTGAGGCTGTGATATGTCACTGTGAGGTGTTTCCTACCCAGTGGAGGTCACATTGGGGTCTCAGTCAGCAAGTTTTCCTGCTGTGGTTTACACAGCATTGCACAGATAACCTTTAGTCCTTCCTAACTCTGTCAGACTCTGTGTTGATGACGTCTACCTAGAGAACACCACTGAAGACAGCATAACTCCTGCTTAGTCTTGTTATAGACATTTCTGGCTTTTATAAGCAACAAGTCACTATGATAAGTGGCCCATATTATTGGCTTGGGAGCATCTTGGGCTGTTACTCTGAAGTCTAGGCAGATTGTACTGAGAAAATCACCAGCAACCCACTGGATCCCACATATTGTTTCTAGAATCTCCCTATCTTTATTAGCTGGTATTCTCATTCCTATGACAAAATTCCGGACAATAGCCATTTAAGGGAAGAAGAAATGCTATTTTTCAACTCATAATTCCCCAGGGCAGAGAAGTCATGACAGCAGCAGGAAAGTCAAACAGGCCGGCACATCATGTCCACACTCCCGGAGCAAAGGGAGATAAACACTGAAGCTAGTCTCACATTCTTCCTGCATCCGGTCTAGGAAGTAAGGCAGTAGGATGGTGCTGACCATATTCAGGGTGGGACTACTCTACTTCCGTTAGTCCCATCTAGAAACTCCCTCACTGGTTCGTCCTATGATTGGTTCTACGGTGATCTCAAATCCCATCAAATTGACAATCACTATTAATCACCATAGCATGTCTAGGAATTTGCATCTACAGTTCAAGAGGTATTATTGTATCTGTCTAAGCATCCTAACCTTCTGATCGTACCTTATCCACCTAATACACTCCTGAAACTGTTGGGAATATAATCTAACTTCACGGCTGTTGATAACATTGCTACCTTCCTACCTGCTACCTCAGCTCACTTTTGTCCACAGCCTTTCAAGCATTTCTCTGGCTTTGTTCTCAGATTCGTGTAATGTGGCAATCTGATTTTATGGTTAAATAGCCAAATTATTCTGTATATAAGCTACTAGTTTGTTCAAATTGTAAAGGGTAGACAATTATTAAAGATATGTAATTTCTGTAATCAAATCCACAACACAGAGTTTTGATTGGAGTTTGGTGTAGACAAAACAAGTTTGGTGAAAACATTTCCCCAAAACTTATTTTTTGAAAATCTTTCTCCTAATTATTCCCTGTAGGTAATGGATTTAAACACAAGAACAGTGAAGAAAATATGCTTGTATAAAAACGTGAATTTCAGTTTAACCCAATAAAATATTGAGACAATAATTCAAGTCAATCTCTATATCTCAGTTTCCCCATGTGAAGAATTTGCAGTTGGTTTGCCTGAACTTCAAACAAGGCTGATATTTATTTAAGAATCTCAGCACATTTAAGCACAATTGGCAACATTGTACAAGTTTTAGCTTGAGTCTCCACAAAAGCAAGCTCTTTTCCAGACACTGTAAGAAATTGTCAGCAAAAACAGAATGCAGACAGAACTGAAACAGAAAATGCACATCACTTTTGGAGGGTTTGCAACTCTCAAGTATATTCTATAGCAGTAATTTTGTAAATAAAACAAATCCTGGACAGAAGTTTGCACTTTACAACACCATTTTCAAATCCAAAGGAAATAAAAACAACAACAACAATAAAACCCTGGAGCAAGAAAAGTCTAAGAAAACCCAGAGCAGCAGCAACATGGTGTCTTGCTGGAAAGTAACATGTAAACTATAGAAAAGTAAGACCACAAGGACAATAAGTCAGGCATGCCATTTACTTTTTCAGCTGGGTGTCCCTGACTCATAGATAATTTATAACGCTGTTCAATTAGCAAGTTAGACTCAGCGAGCCCCAGCATCTGCCCATGCAGCTGAAAGCAGAATCTTTGTACTGGGTGTTATTGATGATTATGGGGGAAAAAACCCTCCAGTAGCATGTGAAGGAGATTTAGTTTTCTTCAGGGCTGGGGGTGGGTGGAATGAATCATCAGAGAGGAATCTTTGGAGATTCAAACTTGGCAAATAAATCTATGGTCTGGAGGGGGAAGCCGCAGGCACTAGGTGAAATACGCAGCAGCAGACTTCTAGCTTTGGGGTAAATGTAGGTCTTGACAAGATGGGTACTGGGCATATGTTTTCTATTCTGCCCTTACCCTCTACAATTTCAAACAAGGTGGTTTCCTTGTTTGTATGAGACAGGTACTTCTCATGAATGGACAGATGTTTTCTTAATCCAGATGGCTAAAATAGAGAGGAAATGAGAAGAGACATTCTAACTAGATTTGTGAAAGGTATCTATGCTTTATATTTGAAATTATTGTAAGCATAGAATCACGTGATATTGGGATTTAAGACCCAGAATTGCCTCTTTGCACTGATTCCTTGCCCACCAACTCAACATCTCACTCTCACACTGGGCATCTGGGGTTTGCAGTAGAAGTATTTCTGGCAGTCTCTCCAGCTGATGAAAGTGCACATCTTCTTAAAACCCTGGTCCTTATCTGCTATATCCCTTACAAATAGATGCTGTGAAGGAGACGGGTACTTGAAAAGTTGTTCAAGCACAGCCCATCCATTTTCTTGGCATTATAGCTTTTCCATTAATTCACAAAATTATTAAATATTCAATACCTGTTGTATAAATTAGTAAGTAGAGGATATATGAATTTGTATTTCATTTTACAGTCCCTGGGATAGCCATATGAGAATGACTATTTTATTCATCATGCAAGGGGACAGTGCTAATGGCTTCACATTTCAAGGTTTAAGACCCTTCATGCCATGCTGGAAAATGAGAGTTTCACAGGGTATATGGAGGAAAATGCTTCCAGTTAAAACTAAAGCTGTTAATTTTTGTCAGAAATATGGACCAGATCATTGGCTATTCTTCTACAATTTGGAAAAAAAGTTAACAGACAAAATGCTCATTTATCCTCTGCCATTTTTGCATAATTGCATGGTTTACATTCTCTGAATCCCATCTGTTGTGTGAATTTCTGTTCATGTGCAGAACCTCAGTAAACCTCATTTTCTTTTCTAACTTCTTCCTGGAGTCAAGCATCTCAACAGAAATTAGCCAGTCCCTTTCTGTATAACTTACACTACTTTTATTTAACCCTGTGCAGCTATTTCCTCCATGTAATGATGACAGTTTTTCAATGTGATGTTGGGGAGTTAAAGAAAATACGTTTTCAATCCTCAGAAAATGATTGTGTAACCGTACTATACTGTGAATATTATAAATACGCCATTACATTTTAATGACATGCAACATTCTTTCTTGGAGAAGTTGTACCCTGATTGAAAGTTTAGCAAAAGAAACTGTTCAGAGCCCATGTGAGAGGGGAGAGCAGGGACTGAGTGTACACCTTCCTCAGGTTGGGGGGTGGTCTTTGCTGAAATATGTGGGGAAGTAATTTTGTCATTATTTAAAAGGTGTCATCTGGGCAGCAAATCACTCAAACCTAACAAGGTAAAAGTGGGTGGCCGTAGGTTCGGTGACAGCTGTGCATGTATTCATAGGCACCGTGGGACATGCTGATGACATAGCAGAGAGACTAAAATTGTGGCTGCATTGTTAAATGATTTATCTTTTGAGATAGGTCCTCATGTATCCAACGCTTGCTTCTCACTCACTTTGTAGAGCTAAAAATGACTTTGATCTGAACCACCTCCCTTCCCCTCTCTTAGGCTGTGACTACAGATGTGCTCCCTCCCACATTGGTTATGTGGTACTGGGAATTGTACCAATATCTTTGTGCCTGCTAGGCGAGCACAGCCCTGCTGAGCTACACCCAGTCTATTGCTTAATGAAAGTTTGACTTTGTCAATTTCTACAAATGTTGAATTACTGCTGTACATCGGTTTTACTTACAATTTTCTCTTAAGCCAAGTGGTTTGGTTAATAATAATGTCTGAACAGCTGGCATAATATAGGTAGTAATTTTATTTATTTCCTCTGCAGGCCTTCCTTTGGTAGCTCCTCTTCCCTAACCATACTTTTGCTTAGTCCTTTTCTGGGTTTACACTCACACCCTGTTTTTCTCTCATTCCCCCCTCAACTGCCAGCTCTTCATTTTTCCTTTGATCTTTCACTATTTTATATCATTTTATTCTAACTCAAAAATCAACACTAAGTAAAAATTTAAGAATCCATTCGACCTTTACAAGAGTGATAATGATTCTCCCTTAAGGGTCTCTTGTGTGAGTTTCCAGCCAAGACCGCCCCATTTGACCTTCTCAAACCTTTTATCTAATAAGATGGGAATGGAAAGCAAGGAGACATAGTTAGTCTGAGACTGGTTGGATATAATTCAAGCATCTCCCCTTTTCTCTCTTTTTATTAACCAAGAAATGCATGAATGCCAACTTTGGTTCCTTCAAACCATGAAAATTCTAAGAATAGCTTCTGCTTTGGGAAGTTCAAACAACTATTCCTTCTAGTAATGATAAATGGAAATGCATTTATGACAGAGGAAAGATGGTTGGTCCATATACCAAAGTGACAAGCTGTGTATAATAACGAATTAATTGCCTACTTCATTGGGCGTCCTTCTATCACAGCAAATCTGACACATCTCATAATGCATTTTATTCTTCTCCATGTATAGTCACTACCCACAGAAAAGTTTCCCACCATTGAGACAACAACAACAAAAAGATCCCCTATCTATTAAATGGTTATCTCATGAGCTAACAATAGATTGTTTTAAGATTAAAGCCTAACATAATTTATTCTGGCACTGAAATCATACTGCACATGAAGAGAGGTAATTTTGATACTTTTAACATTGCTTAAAGTAAAATGACATGTTCTTATTTAAATAAGTCTAAATATCTTCACATTCCATGCAAATCCTCCATGCAAATGTCATGACTCACTCCTTTTGAAACCTCTGTGATCATGTGTTTGAGTGAAGCCATTTGTATCCCATGACACGTGTGGAGGTTCGAAGAAAACCTTAGAATTCAGCTGTCCTTTATCTTTTGCTTGTTTGAGAAAGGGTCTCTTCACTGCTCATTGCTCAATTTATAAGACCAACTCTTACAATCTCTTCAAGTAATGACTATATATCTGTAAAGTCTCTGCTACTCTTTGCTGTCTGTATTTCAGCTGAAACAGGTTCTCACAATGGAAAGGTTTTCATTATGTTATCAACTCAAAAAACTTATAGGACTCCCCCTTTGTATTGGGACAAAGAAAATACATCTCTTCATATTCCTCATGTGGCCTCAGGTCCTGGTATGTCATCGTGTTAGTGTTGTCAGAGAGCATCTGTCTTGCTCAGGTGAAGCTGCACTGCTTCCTGCTTTCAGCCCGGTGTCATTTCTTCTTTAACTCTCCTTCCTGGAATTCACTGTCTAGTCCCTGTTCCACTGATAACTCGCTATACCCATTACACTTATCATAAAGATGTCAACCCAACGGGACAGGGTAAGCTTCTCTAAGCTCCATGGGAAGACCAGATTTTGCTGCATATCTTTGCACATGGTAATTAATCTTCACTGAATTTGTCATATCTTGAAAACCTTATCCTTCCATTTGGACCTTCCTTAATATTTAAATTAAATTTAATGTTTAAATCTCCTACCTAGATCCTTGGTATCCATGCTATTTTCTGTTATTTTTGTACGATCTACCAATAATGGCAGGCTACCTGTCACCTGAAAATACGCTGAATGAAAGAATCAGGAAATAGGTGAACCCTTTGTGATGTTGCACATACTTAATTATTAATTGCTCTAGTTATTTTTTAATTCTGGGAATCAATTCTAAAAGGGTTTCCATTCATTAATGAGGGAGATTAATCTCAAAGAATTTCTTTTGGAGCAAACCAACTACTTATTGTAGGGAGATACAGATGATGGTTAACTCTACTTAGTATGTCAATAACAAGTAAAATGTGTGTGACAGTAAAAAGTCCACTAAACATACAATTATATATGAAATATCTACTAATATATGTAAATGCTATACATTATAATGTTACATATGGTTACATATTAGTTAATATATGTCTGTATTGTGTAATGACTAAAATGAACAAATATGTACATGTAAAATTGGCTTTTCTGGAGATGGCAGTTTGAGGAAATTCTTCATTGGTTTGGCTGCTCTTGATCTTGACATTCTCACAGGAAATGGGCTGAAATGACAAGGACAAATACTTGGGAGTCCAGGTTTCATCTGACTTCAGTATTGAAAACACTGCCTTTGGGACAGTCATGCTTCTTCATTTGTGACTTGGAGAACTGAGCTACTAGATCTGCCATTTTCCTTTAGCTCCATATGTGATTTCTTTGGAGTGGGATGACAGTTCTATGAACAGAGTTTTCAAGTAATAGCATGGAACTGAGAAAATGATAACAGAAGTTGATTGGGTAGGCTTCCATCAAATATCACAACATAACAGAGCTGGAAAAGCTGACCTTTGATATTGTTTCATGTCTGATCGCTGAGAACTCTGGAAATTAGAGGAAATGGTTCCACCCCATTTACATGATTAGAATTTTCTAGAATATGTTAAAAGATGATATGCAAAAAAATCTCTTGGATATTTATCATAGAATTTTTTGGATTTATCACGCAATCTATCTGATAAATACAATGGATGAGAAATTGAATATCTACTTAACCGGGACTTACACTCCTAGTCCTTCAGAAACTATAAAATGTATAGACCAGCCAATTAAAACCAGGTAAAATTACTCAACGAAGAAATTGGGTATTATTAGATATTTAAAGTGAGAGTCCTGGTGAGTGAATATAATCAAACATTCAATTTTCAATAAAGTTGGCCAAATCAAAAATGAGTTTTTCATTTTGTAACTGCATAAGAACCATGACAACATAAACACTATTAAGACTAAAAGTATATGGGAATCTAGTTTAGATTTTTAAGTATTTTGTTGAATGTATTTAACTTAGTGTGCATGTGCATATTGTCCCTCCTTCTACCATGTGAATCAAGGCACCAAACTCAATCATTAGACTCAGTGCTAAGTGTCTTTACCCACTGAGATCTCACTGGTCCCTATCTGTGATTTTACATTTTTAGTAGATGGAAAGATGTCTTCACATTTTTTACATTTTATTTTATATGCATTGGTGTTTTGCCATGGGTGTTAGGTCCCTGGACCTGGAATGACAGACAGTTGTAAGCTGCCGTATGAGTACTAGGAATTAAACCCAGGTCTTTTGGAAGATCAGTCAGTGTTCTTAACCACTGAGACATCTCTCCAGTCCCCTATATACTCACAAGTTGTAGTTCTTCATGCTTTAGAAATATTAATTGAAACTTAAATGAGTAGTCATTACTGTAGTGTAGCTATTCATACCTGCTTATAGACCCAAGAGCATGAATGGGACACATTTCATTGTCACTAATAATGTAATGAAACTTGGAGTATGACTAAGATTGTGACAACTCTTAGTACTGTTGTTTCTTTCCTGAAGACATGTACCCAGGACAGCTTTACTCTCATGGATTATATCCAGGTTTCGACAGCTGCATATATCATATAAAGGTTGGAAGCTGGGAGACAGCTCACAGAAATAATTAGGAGCTAGATATCCAATGGTCATCTTAAAACCATTTAGCTAGAGACAGCCATATGGCAGCCAGATACTGCAATGGAAGATGCAACAATGAAGGCAATGGCTATGCATTGTAAAATACAAAAATCCGCATGTCTGCCTTTCTACTTTAATTGAAGCTCCTATTAATCTGATACAAGCAAGCAGAAACTCACAAGATATGAAATTCATGTGAAGTAAGGATTCCATCAGGTCTTGTACAAGGGTTGGTGGGGTTTGTTAAAGTCAGAATCCCTTGAACAAAGACAAATAGTATAACATCCATGAGTTAGAACTAACCTCAGAGACACCCCAAGTATTCCCCTGTTCTCAATGAAAATGTCCCTAGGAAGGAAGAAACAGTGTGAAGGACTCTACTGTTACACATTTTGAAGTTCCTCACTGGGAAAGCCTGACGTGATGCTTCTGAGAACCTTTTGATTGTATGGCTTCTCTGCCTGGATGTGTGAGGAATGATGATTATCTTTCACATTAAGGACATGGGGACAAAAGGAAGAATTCCAAAATTTCTTCCTGACTATTTATAACTTCTGAATATCTTACATTTATTTTGAACTGTTCTTTCCAGTTCTGGTGGGAATAGAGAAGGAAGCATGTGTTTATTCCCCTGTGGGTGATATCAGAGACAGAGAGAAGATTTCTTTTGGATCTGCTCAGTTTTCACTGGTTAAGTTGAAAGCTACAATATTTCTGATCTTAATTTGGATATTATGCCTGCAAGCCTATTCCATCATCACCTGCTTGTGGGTTTGAGTAAAACAAACATTTAAATTCAGCAGTGTAATAGAATTATAGAAGAGAAATAAATGCCACCAATAAAGAATTGAGTCTCTTTGCAACTCTATGACACTTCTTCTGTAGTAAAATCCCCAAGACATTTTGAATTGTTTTATTTAAGATGAGATTTTCTGGAGTTTTGATGCCATTCATGGGCAATGAGCCATTCACTTATATGACTTCCAGGTCTTTTCTTAGCCTGTTTTCCAATACTATCATAGAGTACAGTAGACAAGGCAATTTTGTGAAGAAGTGAGGCTGATTCAGCTATTGTTTCCGGAGCTGAGAAGTCTAGTGATGTATGCAGAGGTGAGTGGAAGTGATCCTGATGCTGTGAAGCAGGAGAAGTTGTGACAGCATAGAGAAGGGTGTGCAAGCAAGGGGAGTGGGCTCACTATTTCAGTAAGTAAATCACAGCATAAGCACTGTGATCTACAATGGGGACATGAGTCATTACCAGAAGCTCTGTCCTCAAGACTGTACCCCTCACCATCACTTCTTAAGTTGCCTCTCCCACACTGCTACATTTGGAGAATCTAAACTCCAGCCAGATTGGACAATTCTAATATTCACACTGAATTTCTTTTTGTTTTCTTAGGCCAAAGTTTCATGTTGCCCAGACTGGCTTACAATTTACCATGTACTTGAAGATTATTTTGGACTTTTGATTCTCCTCTCCTACTTGACAGAGTACAGTCTGTTGAATCTCTCTATGTTGAGAAGTGACACTGGAGCTGAGAAATAGCTCAAGGGTTAAGAGCACTTACTTCTCTTTCAGCGGACTGAGGTTCAGTTCTCAGCACCCACAACTGCCTGTAACTTCAGATACATGGGATACAACCATCAGCATTTGCATGGCCTACACTCAACACACACACACACACACACACACACACACAAACACACACACACGATAAAAAATTAAGAACCATGATTTGACTAAGTAAATATACTTCATCTTCATTGGAATGCTTCCAAGTAATAACTTAAACCTCTATATGATCAATTGACAGTGTGTTATTTTACAAGGGAAAGAAAAATTTGTGTGTTCACGTTTTCTCATGGAAAAAAAAAACAATATAACATATGCCAGGTGAAAAAAAAGAATGGATTGTATGTGTGTGTGTGTGTGTGTTTGTGTCTGTGTGTCTGTGTGTCTGTGTGTCTGTGTGTCTGTGTGTGTGGAGGGAGTCTAGGAAATAGCAGGCCTGCTTTTGAATAAGAGTCCCATGTGGAATTACTGAGAAAGGTCGGTGAATATTAAGGGCTCCTTCAGGGGACAAGGAGTGAGCAGGATACTTTACATGCTTTTTAAGGCTTTCTTTGGGTGTTTTCTGGGTTTCTGGGTGAGACATAATTTAGCAAAGTGTATCTGGATCCTGGTCACACATATGTGGGTAAAACTCACTATGAAGGTTCTTAACTCTGCTACCTAGGTTTTCAGGAATTGAATTTGGGAGGGTAAGCAAGCATGCATTAGACACATTAATAAAATGATCCATGCCTTGAAATTCTCTTTGCTCATCTGCAGTGGACATTAGGAAAGAGACTGCACAGCTGTTGCTAAAGAAAACATTGAACTAAATATGTTGTGTGAGGAGTAGAGTTTATAATTTGAAGGCAAGAGAGATATTTGTTAAAAGCCCGTTCACACATGAGCCTCAGGAGAACTTCTTTTGATAGGCTTGAGGAGGTATTTTTATCACAGCTTAAAAATTCACTGATCTGAGGCACCATGTAGTTGTTAAGGTCAGTTTCTTTCCCCTCAGGCAATGGGTAAAACTCTGCTTTTGTGTAGCAATATGGTTTATCTCACCATGTAGCTTTTGTGTGACTTAATTTTGTAATGTTGCAAAACATGCTACTTTTATCTCCCATGTAAAAAAAATCAGCTATACCCAACTTCTAAACAAATTTTGATAGGTGTAAATATATTCTACCAGTTTAGCTGGCATGAATTTTGATTTTAGCATTGTGATTTTAGTCTATTAATGTATCACAAAGCTGTATTTTCTAATAATATGTACTTGAGCTAATAAATCTAAGTTAAGTCATATTTTAGCTGCTATGTTTGCTTTTGAGGTCAGAGTATACTTTTTCTGATCATTATATTACTTTCTCAATGAGTGTGGCTACATTTGTGAAAACAAAACCAAATGTCAGAACTGAAAGCAGCTAACATTATGTCAAAGTCTTTGTAGATGTGACTGTGTTACCGAAGCAAATACTAACTTCGTGCAACAGATGGGCTTATCCTGTTCTTGCTGAGTTTGTGTGGTTGTTTTCTTCTTATTGGAGATGGTATCATCAAAACAGCCATGATTTATATTGGTGGCTATAGGGGCTAGCAAAATTCCATGCTCAGTTTCCCTATCCTGTGGGGGTGGAGGTTCAATTCAGGTGCAACTGGAAACTTGACTTCAACATGGAAAAGGGTTCCAGGGTGAACCAGTGTGAGGCAGAGTTAGAGTTTATTAAGAGATTCTTAGATATGGAGTTAATGGAATCAGGTGTTTGGAGAAAGTGCCAGACATACCCCAGAGTGGAAGTGTGGGCTTCTCAAAGGATAGTCATACTCTATGGTTTTTTTCAACAATCATATGTAGGATTTTAGTCAGTTATGAAGCTTTTATCTTTATAGACTTGCTTAGGTGTTTAAATCAGAAAATTGGTGGTACCAGAGGTAACTTAGCAGGATTGGATTTGATAAGGTAAAACTCTAGATCCCAAGAGTTGTAAACTTGAGGTTGGAGTAATTACACCATATATCAACTGAAAGTCTTGTTTGTGAAATTTCCTAAAGGAAAAAGAAATAAGTGAAGAAATAAGATCATACCTAAAAGTACTAGGCTTAGATTTTAAACATGGTCCAACAACAGTTCTGATGGGGAATGTTCTTTTTTATATATGTTTCTCTTATGGGTTAATGAATAAAACACTGATTGGCTGATTGACCAGATAGGAAGTTACAAAGCTGGTCAGAATCAGGATATAAGCAGGGACAATCAGGAAATCACTCTCTTCTCTGGGGAGAGGCTGAACAGTCATCATGTAGCAGGCAAAAGAGTTGCAGGTTCAGTATTTCCCAGTAAGTCAAGACCACATGGAAACATGTGGATGAATAGAAATGGGTTAACAGTTAAGACAGCTGGCCAATAAGAAACCCAAGACAAGAGCCAGCAGCTTTATAACTAATATGGTGTCCATGTGTTTCTTTGGGGCTGAAAAGGGTGGCTGGACCTGTTAGGTCAGAAAAAGCAAAGAATGCTCATAACAAAATGGCACCAGCAACATGTGGCATGAATTTCCACAAGGAACCTCACAAAAGTTTCCAAAGGAATTTTAGAGACAAAAGCACAAAGATAAGCATGGCTTCTTGGTAGTAGCATTTTCTTGGGTGGGATCTGTTTTGATAGAGACAAGCAGAGACTCCCAAGCTCCTTTAAAGGAGGTTTCCTGACTCAGCATAAGGAAATAAAAACAAACAAACACCACAGGGCTCTTTTAAGAGGCCCCACTACCAAACACAAATGGTGTGTGCCAGCAGCTGGCAGTGGCAGTGACCACACTCCAAGCCAGCAGCGTGCTGCGTGATGGCGGCATAGTCTAAGGCGATGAGCACAAATCCCAGTTCTAGCAGTAAAGGTACCATCCCACCATGTTGGAAAGTCAGAAGCTATAACAGCTGCCATTTTAATTTTAGCAATGTTGTTTAGCAGATAAAAGACTTGTGGCCAGAAATAAGATAGTCATATACAGTAAAAACAGATTCAGATGAAATAAAAACTCTTAAAGTTTTACAATGTGGCTTGTAAGTGAAAAGACGCAGGATAAAGTGGTTAGAAAAAAAAAGAAAGAAAGCTGAGTGGTTGTGGCACACACCTTTAATCACAGCACTCAGTAGGCAGAGGCAAGCAGATCTCTGTGATCTCAAGGCCAGCCTGCTGTACAAAGTGAATTCCAGGAGAGGCAAAAGTACACAGAGAAACCCTGTCTCAAAAAATGAAAAAATGAAAAGGAAAAGAAATAGAGTAATAAAAAGTCTTGTGAAGATGGAAAATCCACGGAGCCTGGGAGGAACTTTGTGTGACTGACCAGAGGAACTTTGTGTGACTGACCAGGGAGCAAAATGTCTCAGTCAATTCTAGTGTTTATATATTATCCTTCTATGGTCTTTGATGGAGTTAAAGTCATAATTATGGTTATGGTTTTCTTTGGTTATGATAATGGATAAGTTACATATAAAAGTTTAAACTCACAAAGATAAGATAGATGATAGAATATTTTCTTTAAATTTTGTTAAATTGTAATGGACCAAATATTGTTAACTATAGTTTTGGCTTAATAAATGTTTTGTTACATATAATTTTACTAATTTGAAGTTAAAATCCTTTTTATTTACACAGAAAAGAGGAGATGGTTGGGAATGTTAATATATATATATATGTCTTATTGGTTAATGAATAAATACTGATTGGCTGATTGGCCAGACAGGAAGTGACATAGCTGGGCACAATCAGAATATAAGCAGGGACAAAGAGGAAATCACTCTCTCCTCCTCTGTGGAGAGGCTGAGCAGTCTTCATGTAAAGGGCAACAGAGTTGCAGGTTTGTCATTCTCCGGTAAGCCAAAACCACGTGGAAATACCTGGATTAAGATAAATGGGTTAATGAGCTAGCCAGTAAGAATCCCAAGTCAATATGTGTTTCTTTGGGGCTGAGAAGGGTGGTGGTACTTGCCAGGTCAGAAAGGAAAAGAGAGCTCATAATACACTTTAGTGTGTATGTATCCCTATATAAAAGGACTATCTTTCTGTCATCTGTCTACCTAGATTAACATACTGATGAAACAAGCCAGAAATAGGAAAGAATGAGAATGAATGAACGAATGAATGAATGAGTGAATGATTAAATAAATAAATGAATGAATGAATGAATAGTAACACTCTCAAATATAAAATGACAGATCTGGAGCTACTTTCATAATTTTTGATAACTGAGAGTCATCTCTTCAATTCTGTTTGAGTGCTATGTAAAAATTTCAGTGTGTGTTGCTCTAAAATTGTAACTAGAATGAACTTACTTTAAGCTGTTGGAGTGATGTGGTAAAGAAATCAGATAAAGTTTCAAAATTCAAGTTTTAATAGTAACAGCAGTTCACACAATTACGCTAACAATTGAGCAAGCTGCATCTTTTTGCAATTCCCAGCTGTAACACCTCATGGGACAGCATTGTAGCCTGTGGTTTCACATTCTTGTTGATATCTTGTGCTAGTGAAGCATCTGTTGCCCCCATAAAATCAGACACCTATTTCAATGCCTCTCCTCCTCGTAATCTTAGCCTGATTGTGTTTATATAGTTACATAGATGGGAGACATTCTCCGTAAGATTTTGTGCTATTTTCTCATGTCTGTTTTTTAATGGTGGGTATCTGTAAGACACTTTCCTGAGTTCATCTATAGAAAGACAGACACTTTACATGTTCCCATCTCTCCCTTTTCCCTTTTTAATTTATTTATTTCTTGCCTTGAAGAAACTGTCGCAGTCAAAGCCAGGATTACTTTGCAACACCAATGAACAAGTTATTGGTGGTGAGGAACTAAAGCTTCACTGTCTCACAGCCTTGTGACATGGGCTCCATTAGATGTGCATTAGCACATAGAATCTATGTCACAGACTCACAAAGACAGGGGTTGGTCAAGGAATGTGAACTACCTCTATGCACATGATTTCTGAAATAATAAGAGCATATAAATATATAAATGAGAGCCTTTTGGATCTAGCCCCAAGACTCTCTTCAAGATTCAGAATCAGACACTACAGCAAGTAAAAAGGATTTTTTTTGGTTATGTGCTTTTCTTAATCTCTTTATTCTTCTGTTTCTATTCTAATCTCCTGTCCTAGTTCTAATTCCTCCTAGCTTTTTCCTCTAGCTTCTCCCCCTCTAGTCTAAAAACTTTCTTTCTCCCAGGAGCCTTGAAGCAATAAATAAAGTCCAAGAGTTACTTCTCCTTGGTCAAAAGCACATTCCTATGGTAAGCAATAAGGAGTTGAACCATTGCCATGGCAACACAAGGACTTCAAAGTTTCAGGAATAAAACTGTATCCAGACCAGAGTGGGGTGCAACGCCCAGTGGCAAACTTTGAGACATAGATCTATTGTTAGCAGACTGGCAATTGAAGAATTGGTATGCTTTTCCTAGGGTGTTTTGTGTAGTAACTTTGGTTAGACATCTTCGACTCTGACCTTGAGCATAGCTTTAAGGTTTAAAATTTATGTTCTATTTACACAAAGCCTTAAGTCTAGTTTGAACTTCCTCTGAGGTAAAAGTGAGGTAATTGTGTGCAATTAGTCAGAGCAGAAAAAACAAATCAGGTCAATAAGTGTCTATAGTTTTCATGAGACAAATAGATTCAGCTATGAAGCATGTCCCAGTATACTTTCTACATATCAAAGTAACACAGGTAAATGACAAGTCATCTTCCTGACCACCTACAGATATGTGTGTGCCAAGTAGATAGAATATTCTCAGGAGATCAACGTACAAAGTTGATCTTAGGCAGGAGAAAAGAAAGGAGAAAACACTCAAAGTTATTCTTAGGCAAGCAATGAAGTTCTTAGAGAAGAAATGAAGTGACACATGAGAGAAACTACAGACAGGAGGAAATGGTTTCCACAGCCAGTAACTCCACAGTCATCCCAGGTGGGGCCTTCTATCAGAGAATAGCTCATCTGTTAGCATCTGGTAGGTTGAGCCTATTGAACACTAGTTCAATAGACCTGCTCTGTTTTTCATGTCTCCTGACGTATAATACACACACATGCGCACACGCTCGTACACACACATGTGCACACATAAGTATAAACACAAACAGAAAGCACATAACAGTCTTAAATTTCATATATATATATATATATATATATATATACTAGGAATGAGGAGCACAATCTTTGTATTTGTTTAACTGTGATTTTAATAACTTAAAATGAAATGCACAGTGACTTTCAACTAAAGAAAAATACATCTCCTAAATTCTAAATAATGGAGGACAAATTTCTTGATGGTGCTTTCATTTGTTTTAGGCGGAAACACTTCAAACTATGAAGCAGCCAAAATGGGCCAAGTATTCCAGTTAAGGCTTCATTTGATTGACAAGTAATGTTTTGTCTCTTCTTCTTTTTTTTTTCATGCTGTCTTTCTTTTTGTTGTAGTATATAGACGCGAGTAAGTTTGGTCCTGTGAAATTACACAAAGGTTCTTTCATGAAAAGGAATGGGAGGTAACTTATTCTAGAGTCAAACATAAGTGAGCATGGCCCAACAACACAGATTCAGGTTACCTCAAATAACATACCATAGTGACAACAATTTGATGAAGTTTTCTTAGTTACAAAATAAGAAAAGTTATAAATCAAAAAACCTCTGAAATACATTGGTGGAAACATTAGGCCATATTAAACAAGGAAGTATCTGCTAAGATCTTTAGATACTAAATGTCTGTTGACACATTGCAAATAGATTCACCAATACTTATAAGGATGTAAGGTCACACTCAGAAGAAAACAGCTAAATTATAGGGAGATCCCAAGATAATTTGATGCTAGACCTGCAGCATTTTAACTATCCCACTTTGTGGAATATTTCACATTCATGTAGATTTTTTTCATGGGAGTATTAGTTATCATGGAATATAGGAAATAGTATTGACTAGTAGTAGGGGCAGATACAGTGATTGGATGAAAGATAACTTTAACATGAAAGTAAATATTATGTCTAAAGAGGTGTAAAGTGTAAAAGGTTGGGAAACATTGAAACGTGATTTGATAATGGAAATTAGAATAGAAAGTGAATTAGGTATGACCTTCAAGACTGAGCAATATAGAATGGATGTGCAGTATATTCTCTGAATTTGTTCAATGTGTAAATGGACTAGACATTGTTGATGTATTCGTTGCCTGTATATATTGTATATAGTGTTTCCTTATATTAGTGATAACTTTTTTATTTTAGACAAAAAAGGGGAAATGTGGTGATATTTTGTTTATGATCTAACAAATAAAGCTATGCAAAGATAGCCATACTAGTTAGCCATAGAGATCAGGCAGTGGTGGCACATGACTTTATTCTCAGCATTTGGGATTCAGAGGCACATAGATCTGTGTTAGTTCAAGGTTACCCTGAGCCACACAAAATTGAACTAGTCTAAAGAGAAGCATGTCTCATACAAAGGTAATCTCAACACTTGCGATCCTATGCCTTTAATCTCAGCACTAGAGAGGAACAGAAAGCAGAAGGAAACAGAATTCAGTGTAGTCTGAGGCTCAGTGGAAACTCATGCAGTCTGTAAATGCAGTCTGTGGACAGGATCGCCCTTTCAGTCTTAACATAGGTAAAGGTGAGAACTGTTTAGTGGCTGGCTGCTTTACTTTTCCAGTTTTCAACTCTAAACCCAATATCTGTCTCTGGGTTTTTATTATTAATAGCAATTAGAATTCATGCTACAATACCAGGAAAATTAATGAGTACACTTAAATTAATCAAAATGGCTTTCATAGGTGTAAGAGAACAAATAGTACATGTTGGTACATTCTACCAAGATAACATGTAGAGTCTAAATGTAGCTGATCTAACTTCAGTGTCATGGAAAGGAAAACATTTATATTTGTCTTCCAGGTTTTACTGAAGAGGTAAGAAAGTCAGTGAAATGGAGAAAATGAATGTCAGGACAGATAAAAGTTTCTGTTTACATCATTTCAACTAATATATTAAAACTTCTTTGGAATATCATTCTGTAATTGCAGAGGAGGGAACCTGGCTTTCCCATGAGCACACAATCAAATCCACTAACAAGTTATGTTGGAATCCAGGGAGCCATGAGTGGGCCTTCATGTGCAACTTCTCAACAAGGATATTAAAAGGAAACAAAGGACACCATAGGGTGGAGATTGGAAATGAAGCTTTCTCCTCCCTCTTACTGCAATGTAGCTGTGACAAGGAGATTGCAGAAATGGATAGAAAAGCAGTTGTGGTTAATATTCTTAGTAACATAGCTTCTTGAGGAAATAAAAAGAATATGCAGCGGAAAGAGAGCAGAGACAGCAGAGAGTCTCTAGGGAATCATTAAATGTGGTTCCATCAGTCATCAGTCACACTTGGCGTGTTCACTGGAAGTTTTGCAGAAAGAGTCCATTCATCTTGCAGAAGTCTCATTTCTTTAAGGTTCATGGCATCAATTACCTGGATGAAACTTGATTTTTACATAAGTCAGAAGGACACCTTGTGGGAGCTTAAGAACAAGGGAACTATGAAATAAACAGTCCACATTTGATATTTCTACTTGTTGGTTTTATTAGATAAGCTCTGTATGACAAATATTTGAACAGATAATTTGAAAATAAGTTCAAATTTTTTATAAATTTCCTTTTATCTCATTTTCCAATTCTAACACATTATTAAAAATGATTGACAGGAGCACAAATGGATGCAGGCATGGATAAGGCTGTCAGATGCTCAAGTTTACTCAGCATCGGAAATGATGGGAACCAAAGGGCAGAAGAAGGGATGAATTAATTGCTGTTTGTATGCAAAGATGAGTCACTCTAGAGTAAGTGATAACTATGAATCATGACTGTGATGCTGAAAGAGCTGCTTTCAAAGAGCAAGTTCTAGCTGTGACTGATCTCATGTATGGAACCCTGGGCTGAGCAATTGACTGTAGATACTTAAGTACAGAGAGCCTTGAGAAAGGAAGGTATCTCTTACTTAATTACTTATATTCTGGGAGCATGTAAGAATAAAATAGGGAGAAAAGTATTTTCTAGAACTTAGAACTGGACAAACATAGATGTAATTTCCACATGTTGTTTCTAAATTTGTCTGTTTGAGAAGACTACGCATTATCACTTCAATTTTAGCCCCTGGGGTAGCAAATAAAATCAGTACCATGTAACAGTACATTTTAGATTCTTTCAGATAAGAAAATAAAATACAAACCATGGATTTAATCATTTGCTTGTCTGGTGCTATTTTGAGTTTGGCCATGCAAAGTTACACATAGCTATGAACACTATGGATCCCTCTATCTAAAAATTCACCCATTTTGCTTCCATGAGATTTTATTATCAGGTTTGAGTCTTTTGACCTTTAGAAATTTTTTGCTATCATCAGTGTCAGAATGATAAATCCAAATAGATTGGGATATGCAGTTGAGACGATCTGTATTTAAGGCTTCATAAAACAAAGGGTGTTGCAGAGTTGCATGATCTTTATTATTATTTAGAGGGTAATGCTTCCATTAATGTTTTCCAGGAAATAGGTATTAGCATGTGTCAGCTCATATAATTGTCAGAGAAAAGTCTTAACAGAAAATAGTAGATTAAACTGTCAAAATGTCATGCATTTGCATCATTGAACAAAAATTTCAGTCCAGTCCTACTAATTACATATTTAAAACAGAGAGACACTGAGGGTATTTAGCATATCTAGTGGTATGTGCTAATGCCATTGTATACTTATAGGTTGACTGCCTAACTGTATTTATCTACTCTTTTCTAATGTCTGTGTATATACATGTATATGTCTGCATATGAGCATTTGTATGTGCATATGTGTATATTGGTGCATATTTGGTTTTGTGTATGTGCTTGTACATATGAGTGTGTACTTGTAAATATGTGTGTGTGTGTGTGTGTGTGTGTGTGTGCGTGTGTGTGTGTTGGGCCTAAAAAGACACAGATACAATAACTAGTGGAATTTCCTGAGCCTGGCTAGAGTTTGGAGACCTGTCTCTGAGACATCACTTCTGCATCGGAGTGATTCAGCAAAACTGCCTGTGCCCAGCTATAACATGGTGGAATGTAATTGGCCCTTACACCTCATCCCATCCTGAGGTCTTCACCCACTTTCCCAACTCTATATAAGCACATTCCTGCTACAATAAAACAAGACTCTGCTTTGACAGGTCTCTACGACTCAGTGTGGTTCTCTCCGGTGAGTATGAAGTGACACGCTGGACTGGCCTTCCCACATCCCTGACTGCTGGAAGACCCAGCAGAGTAGCAACCGAACCGGGACATGTCTCTCTCTAACAGAAGAACACTGACAGTCCAATTGGTCTCCGGGTGGTGTATCCCCATAAATTATGAGGCAGTCTTTGTTCAAACCAAACCCCAGCCCCTTATGCCAGCCCGAGCCCTGGTATGCATCCTTAGACCCTTTCCGGACGGCCCCCTGACCTGCCAAGGAGCCACGCCCCACCCTAGATACCCTCACTAATTAATCCCTTTCAAATTTCTTCCATACTGCTGCTGTCCTATTACAGGGACAGCACCCCTGGGGCGGGGGAAATGACCAGCCTCTTTCCTGTAAGTGTTAACCCCCAGCGGCAATTGCCCCAATGACTGGTACCCCTGGAAAGCCCAGGAGCACAAGAGACTGTTTCTTGCCATCAAAAGGTTTAGTTGGGTGCATATCCTAAGAAGCAACCTCATTTTTCAGAGGCACCCCCTATTTTTTCCCTTCGTCTTTAGACTAGGTCTGGGGTAGGGACGAATCCTCTACCCATGGCTGGCGGCCAGGTGCTAGCCAATACCTTTTCTCAGAAGGTTCTCAGAGATCCTCACAGATGTGGCCACTGCGACCTCTTCAGGTAGGAGGGGTTAATGACTCTGAAGCAGTCTCAGATGCCTCTATTTTACCCTATTTCAGTGGCCGCTCAGCCTCCAGTCCCCATCACATTTGCGATGCCTTCAGGCACTGCCAATCAATTATCTACAGGCCTTCAACAGGTTGCCGTTCCTGATTTGTATCAGAATCAGATGTGAGTGATAGGGCTAGCCTCATGGAAAAAACTGGAGGAGGGTCTGACTGAAGCCACTGTCGTGGCAATTATTCAAAAAGCTAGTGAGGACCTGACCTCCTTTATAGAGAGAGTTGAAAAATGCCTACAGAGAAAGTTCCCTCCTGACATTCTGCAGGGTGATTTCAACACAACCGAGTTCAATACCCAGCACTGTCCACCTCCAGGTATGGTTTTTGTCTGAGGTACTGGGGGGTTGCCTATGACTTCCTATCCACCAAATGGATATGTGCCCCAACCATCTTAATCCCCAATGTCGATATCATCCCCGGAGATGAGGCCTTTCCCGTACTCTCCTTTGATTACATCCGAGGAGACCCAAAAGAGCTGTACAAATTATACCATTACTCACTGGGTTAGGAATAACTTCACGAATGGCCACTAGAGCTGACGATATGGTTATAAGAAAGGAAGAAGCTCCTCACTTGTGACAGTTAGGTCCAGTAGGTGGACAGTCTACATCATGGGAGACAGCTAGCTGGCTGCCTTGGACCAATCCCAAAGTTAACCACCCGGAGTTGTACTCCCTAGTGGTCTCCAGCCTGACAGCCAACCTCTTAGGTCAAGATATCCTTGGAGAGGCTGAGGCTTATGATTTACTCAAGAAGAGAATGAGCAACAGGGGCCTGAAGAGGACTAGACTACCTCCTCACAGCAGGAAGAGGGTTTGGATGTGTTTTCCCTCAAGATGAAAAAAAGACCCATCTAGGTACCCTCAAGAAACCTCAAATATTTACCCCAACAAGGGGATGATGACAATTACCTTTTCAGGGAGTGTTCCACCCCTGAGAACTGTGCCTCCTTGTTTCTCCTCCAGGAACGACTGGAGATGTGGGTGCTGCTGCCTTTCCTGGTACTGGTGATACTCATCTCGCCCAGTGACAAAATGAAAAGACTTCAAGAGGACTTGGAAAGGAGAGGTCAGGACCTCCAGGCTAACCCTTGTGGGACAGGCCTAATGGCTTCTACCTTACCTTCTCCCTATACTTGGATGTTTCCTCCTACTTCTCCTCCTTAGCCTTACTGCTGGACCCTGTCTTTTCAAAAAGACCATACAATTCATCCGCCAATGGTTAGAGGCAGTAAAAATCATGAGGTCAAAGTACATTGTCACAGGCTCAGTACTCAGGAGTCAAACTTGTCCTATGATTGGCGGCCCTCCTATGAGCATCCCTCCCCTGCCCTCCATATGACCAGTGATAGGTAAGATCTCAGATAGGTTGGGACAACCTAAGACAGGTCATGGAGCTGATTCTCGATGAGTCAGATACACGGTACTCAATAGCGGGTAAGATCTCCAGGTGGGAGACAATCTTAGACAGGGACCATATCTTCCGTCATCGTTACAAAAACAAAAGGAGGAAATGTTAGGCCTAAAAAGGCCTGGACACAAGGCCTAGAGTTTGGCTACCTTTCTCAGCAAAACTGCCTCTGCCCTGCTAGAGCTAATATTATTGGTCCTTACACCTCACCCCATATTGAGGTCCCCCCTACTTTCTCAACCCTATATAAGCATATGCCTGTTACAATAAAGCAAGACTCTGCTCTGACAGGTGTCCACGGCTCAGTGTGGTTCTCTCCAGTGACCAGAAAGGGGGTGTGAATTGCCAACACTCACCATCCTGCTCAGTCCTGGGAAGGGACCAGCTGAATTGGCCCTTTCCACAGCCCTGACTGCTGGAGGACCCAACAAAATGGTACTCGAAATGGGACCCTGGAGTGTGTGTCTATGTGTGCAGGCCAGAAAAAGACATTGGGTATCCTGCTCTGCCTCTCAGGATGGCTCACTGATTGCAGAGCTAGACTAAGCTAGCTAACCAAGTGATTGCCTTTGCTCTGGTGTTAGAGATGCAGGCTGTACACCAATACATTTGGCTTTTTACATGTGTACTGAGTGTTCAAAGTCAGTTATTCCTGCTTGGGTAGCATGTGATTGTACCCGCTTGGCGATCTCCTAGCTCATATTTTTCTCTTTCCATCCAAAATTCAATGGTTCCACACTAGCTTATAAAACAGGCAAGCAGACAGTGTTTTGCCAAAGACAATGGGGCAGTAAGATCAGTTGAGAAACTAATATTTGCTCTAACTTTGAAATGATCTGTCTCTTTGACAAGATAAGTTTTTATGTCATATTATGAAATTGAGGACACATCCAACCTGGAGGATAATCTGAAGATTTTTAAAGAGTTTTCTCTTTCTAACTGTAGTCATTAGGATTTCAAAGACACCTAATTGTCATGTAAGAACTTTAAGCTTGACTGTTAAGACAGTAATTGGTATTTACTACTTTTACCTTTTGACATCAAAGAATCTTCTTCATGCTTTGTGTTTGTGTACCTAGCATAATTTTCATACAGGAGGTATAATCTAGTCAGCCTATTACTTTGGTGACAATGCAATTTGTTTCTAATTCATCATGCCGTGTGAATTTTTATGATAGAATGTGTGATTGGAAGATGTTTCCTTTGAAAGAAATGAGAGGGCTCACACCTTATTTGCATTCATCCCCTGCCTGTATGCTACAGATCTTTCTAACACACCCTGTCATTTACAAACTTTTCTAAGGCTGCTGACAGCACTTAATAAAATGAGAATCCTTTAACAACAATCAAGACTGAAATGCCTTCCAATTTAATTGGAAGTCATTCTGATTCTTTTCTGCATAATAGTAATAGCATAATATCTCACTCTAAATGATAGGGAAGGAAACAGCCCCTCCCTGTGTGATGAGTCATAGTCTTGTAGACCCTGAGTTAAGTACCCTAATGTGGGTTTTAGCCCAGGCCTGGCAGCTTAACTTCAATGCAATTGTTAGTCTCATTAGGTGAGTTGATGGAGTGGTTTTAAATTTAATAGTATCTCAGAAATATGCATAAGGTGGTGACTATTCTTTATATGATATTGTACTGATACTCTGTATTTGATAGTATACAGTGTAACCTTAAACTTGTTATAAAAACACACATTATTCTAACTAAGTAAGTTTATTAGAGTTCTCCAGAGAAACAAAAAGTTGGATATGTGAGTTCAAATATACTCAGAGACAATGAGGCTCTCCATAATCCCTGAGGAGCCAGGTAACAAGGAAGACCCCTAAGAGAGATATGCACAGATGTCCACAGAAGGGGAAATAGATATTATCACCTAATTAAATTGCGGAGCTAGAAAGGGGAAGGGAAGAAGAACATGAGGGAAAGGAGTGGTTGAGTTCTCAAAGGGACAGAGAAGGGGAGCAAAGAAAGAGAAATCTTGATACAGAGAGCCATTATGGGGTTAAGGAGAAACCTGATGCTAGGGAAACTCCCAGGAATTTACAAGAATGATCCCAGTTACAACTCTTAGCAATAGTGGACAGGGTGCCTGTACTGACCTTCCCCTGTAGTCAGAATGGTGAATACCCCAAGTGTCATCATAGAGCCTTCTCCCAGTAATGCAGAGATCCTCAGCCAAGCATTGGACCAAGTTTGTGGATTCCTGTCAAAGAGAGGGAGGGATTATAGCAAAGGGATCAAGACTATGATGGGGGAAACCCACAGAGACAGCTGACCTGATCAAATGGGAGCTCACTGACTCTGGACTGATAGTCAGGGAACCTACATAGGACTGAACTAAGCCCTCTGAATGTAGGTGACAGTTCTGTGACTTGGACAGTCTATTGGGCCACTGGCAGTGGGACCAGGATTTATCCTTAGTGAATTAATTAACTTTTTAGAGCCCATTCTCTAAGGTGGAATACTGTGCTCAGCCTTGATATAGCAGTGAGGGATTTGATTCTGACTCAACATGATGTGTCAGACTTTGTTGACTCCCTATGGGAGGGCTCACCTTTACTGAGGAGTGGATAGGCGGTTGGATAGGGGCAAGGTACAGGGGGAGCAGGAGGCAGGGAGGGAAGAGGAAGTGTGGTTGTTAAGCAAACTGAAAAATACCTTTTAAATAAATAAAATAATTTAAAAAGAGAAACAATGAGACTCATGCATGGCAAGCCGAAGGCTGTTTGTTGGCTGAATTCTTATTTCTGGTGAGGTAAGTCTTTGTGTATTTATGCCATCAAATATTTAGATAATATACCTACAGGATGAAAGGGAAGCTGTTTTATTAAAATCTGCTGATTTAAATGTGATTTTCACCTTAAAATGCATTTATAGAGCCATTAGAATATTGGTGATTTAAATGCCTGGGTTCTGTAGCTGATGATAAAATTTATCATCACAGGAGGCAGGACCTTACCTATGAAATAGGCTCTTTTCCTTAACCTTTCCACAGTTTTTCAAATTAGATATTATGTGTTACAGGTGCTAAGAATAAAATAGCCCTCAGAACTGGCTAACTGGGCAACAGGGAGTGGGAAAGTAGATTCCAAGTTGGCTCCTTGGGCTCATGCACATACTATTACAACAGCAAGGCTAAGTATATCCTAGGGATGGTAAGTATCAGCAATGTGGGCATTCAAAGGGGTTTTGATGGGTTATGAACCTTAACTAGAGAAACTAGAGAGTCAAAAGGAAGAACTGCCAACTAGGAAGAAGAGAATAATTTGAAGATGGTGGCAAGATCAGATTCCCCCTCCTGTCAACCGTAACTCTCTTTAACATCAAAAGGATGCTTCCCAGTTCATTCAATGGATAAGTACTGTGTAGTGATGTGGAAAGGTTTGCCTTGATGGAGCACAGAGCAATGTAGTTTATCATAGCTGGAGACACTGTCACCGCATCTCAAAACTAGATGTAGATGAATTATGGACATTACAGAGAGAAAGTTTCAATCCCTAGTTAATTACTCTATTCATTAAAACATTAAAAGTCTATCATTTCAGGTATTATGTCCTGTGTCAATCTTGAAGGAACAAGCAAGAGAAATAATTGGCGTTCATGAAATCTACAAAGACACTGCAATAACTACAAACATGTACAATATTAAATAGTTGAATAGCTCAGCAAACTTCAAGCTCTTAAGCATAATTTCATCCTTGACTAAATACTGCATGCCTCCATTATACTCAGCAACTAAGAGAAGGCAGCTATTAATACAGTGTCATGTTCACTTTCTGTACACATACATATAAAAGTACATTCTGTGGCATTTCCTTTTGCCACCTCCTTTACTAGGGAGAGTTTGAAAGGTACTCTTCAAAGTACAAAAATATCTTCAAGCTAAAATGTTTTATCATGAGGTCAAATCTGATGAAAAAGTGTGAAGCATGACATTGATTTAATACCCATCCATGACCTTGGGCATGTCAGTCTCCCAGAGATGTGTTTTAGAAAGACAAGTAGCACATTTGTGATTCAGAGCCATTGGGAAGAAACAGTCTCAGACAAGCACATAACATTCAGAGAAGGCAAAGATTCAAGAATATGTGAGGGAAACACATCCATCTTAAGACCTTCCAGTGAGACAGATCCCCTGCAAACATAACAAGTGGGAAACTTCATCCCACCTATGAGAGTAACATGCAGAGATGCAGCTTGAATTTCTCCCTGTGGTTTGGTGGCTCAGGTTTCTCCCTTGGCTGCTTTTGTGGGATCCTACAAACATAGATGTGAATGTGTGAATGCCACATTCCTCTTGCTTGTATACTGTCAATGAGAAGCACTGCATTGCCAAGAAAAGGACTTGGAATTTCTGTACCAATAACGTGCAATATATGTGTATAAAATGCATCAATGCCTTTCAGACTTATTCTTTCTAGATGACAGTGGCTGTTGATGCCACACACAGCCTATCTAAAGCTGCATAAACTTCCATGTCTAAATCACCCCTGGTTCTTTATATTTCTTGTGGAATCATCACCCATTTGGATGGTTTCCTTTCCTGCCCAGTCACAGTGCAGATTTTACTATGAAAAAAAATGAGGATGACAACAGTTCCATTCATGAGATACTTAAAATATAGTTTATGTCATTCTTCTAAGTCTCAGTAGATCTGAATTTTCTGACAAGTTATCTAACATTGCAAATTGAAATAGACATATACAAAGAATTTAGAATTGTTTCAGGTCTTACTGCTATTATTATGTTTTACATACCTTGGTTATGATTCCTTAGTTGTGGGGCATTAGATGAATGTTGAATAATGACAGAATATTTGGGTTTGTGACTAAGTGCAAAAGACACTACCTAAATTGTGGCTGACATTGGCCTGTTTTAGGCAGCTGCTGTTGCTCTTGAGCTAGCAGAAAACTGACATACAATTTGGACTACATGTAGTTCTTAACAGGAAGCCTTCAGTTTTAGAGATATTCAGGTGATGCTAAATGAAACATCCCTCCATCTTTGGTTTATTTGGGGTAAGTAGGGTGATGATGTTTGAGAATTTAAACTCTTTTGTTTTAAAGGTTGGTTAGTTTTCTAATTCATGTGTATGTGGTAGGAAATTATATGAACTGCTCCCTGGGGAGGGCAAACAGACACTGGATTTCCTAGAGCTAGAGCCACAGACCACAGGGTTCTAGCCTATTTGTCAGTGATTTTAGATCCGTGAGTTTCAAATATAAGCCTCATTTTTGGCATGAATCTGGGTACCCACAGACACTAGATGTCTGCTTGCTCAATGCTAGACTATCTGTTATTGCTTGGGATAGGCCACTGTGGTGCTGGGATGATGTCTAAAAGTCCAAGATCCAAGAATATACTGTATACTGCTTAAGGAGATATGCTACATATGGAAGTTCACAAATAAAATGTTAAAAGATGAAAATGTATTTTCCATGCAAATAGAAATAGCAAGAACAGAGGTAACTGAACTCCAAGTCACACAGACAGAATTAAACTAAGTGAGCTATATGACAAGATAGTTATATAATATTAAAAGATCTAGTTAATCAAAAATATAATAAGTATATATGCATCCAATAATAGAAGATAAACATGGAAATATTAATAGATTTTAGAAGAAAGACATGTTTTGATGCATATTGATATTATGATACTTTTCAATATTTCAATAAAACAGATCATATGTAAAAATTCAAAGAGCAAGCTTCAAACACAAATTCATCTGGGCAGGTATCAAATGTACTTACCAGACATGTAAAAAGTGCCATCAACTACACTGGGTTATAGTTGATACCAAAAATTACAATGTTCTGAAAATCTAAAGGAATAAATTACTCCACAAGTATCATACTAATAGTAAGTTAGAATAAAGAGATATAAAACAAGGAACCAGTAATAAAAAATTGAGACAAGTATTTTATTCAAAGTTTTAGGGTCTATATTTATCAGGTATTTGCCTGTAATAGTCTGACTCTGTGTGTCTCTCCTTCTCTTTTCCACTTGGTGTTATTTCCATGGTAACACCATCTTTGTAAAGGTAATTTAAAAGAGTTCATTTTTCTGTTTTATGGAATCATTTGAGGGGTATTGGTGTTCTTTGAAGTTGTATAGAAATTTGTACCAAGTCAATATGGACTTAGGGTTTTATAACAAATGCCATCATTTCTTATAAAGCCTGTTTAAATTATTTACTTCATCTTGTTTTAATTTTGATAGGTCATAACCATCTAGATTTTGAGGTTAGAGTAATACACATTTTTAAAGTATGTCTTCCAGAATCTCTGAATTTCTCTGGTGTTTATTGTAATGTGTACATTTACAAATTTGTTCTTCTCTTTACTTTTTAATGTCAGTTTTGGGAAAGGCATTGTCAATCTTGTTTATGTTTTTCAAAGAGACAACTCTGTTTTATTCTTTGGATTCTCTTTCCATTTCATTAATTTCTCTGCGTGTTTTTCTTATATGCCTCCATATTCTGCTTTGGAAGTTTCAATTTTTTTTCCTTATGAATGCCCAGTCTTAGCTTGCAATTTTCTAGCCAGCTTTTCTTCCTTCCTTCCTTTCTTCCTTCCTTCCTTCCTTCCTTCCTTACTTTTTTCACTTTTTTAATTTAAATTAGGAACATGCTTGTTTTACATGTCAATCCCAGTTCCCTCTCCATCCCCTCGTCCCCTGCCCCCCACCAATCTCCTATCCCATCCTCTTTTGCTCCCCAAAGGATGGTGAGGCCTTCCATGGGGGAATCTTCAAAGTCTGTCACATCATTTGTGGCAGGACCTAGGCCCAAACCTGTGTTTCTAGCCTGAGAGAGCATCCCTCTATGTGGAATGGGCTCACAAATTCCATTCATATACTAGGGATACATACAGATCCACTTCCAGAGGCCCGATAGATTGCCCAGGCCTCCTAACAGATATCCTCGTTCAGAGGATCTGGGTCAGTCCTATTCTGGTTTCCCAGCTATTAGTCTGGGGCCCATGAGCTCCCCCTAGTTCAGGTCCGCTGTTTCTGTGGGTTTCTCCAGCCTGGTCTTGACCCCTTTGCTCATCACTGCTCCCTCTCTGTAACTGATTCCAGGAGTTCAGGTCACTGTTAACTGTGGGTGTCTGCTTCTGCTTCTGTCAGCTAGTAGATGAAGGCTCTAGGACAGCATATAAGATAGTCATCAGTCTCATTATCGGAGAGGGGCATTTAAGGTAGCCTCTCAATTATTGCTTAGATTGTTAGTTGGGGTCATCCTTGTAGATCTCTGGACATTTCCCTAGTGCCAGATTCTTCCTAGTTGGCAGTGCTTCCTTTTGACACTCTAGTTTCCCCTTCTCCAGGGATTTCTTTGTTCATGTTTTTCCAATGTTTAGCATTCAGAAAAATGTTTTATTCTCTCATTAATTAGATTCTATTAATTATAATCAGTAAATTTTGGTGTAATGTATAATACATAAAATTTAATCTATTTCTGTATACTAATGCTAAATAATCTGGAAAGCAAACAAAGAAAGAAATTTTGTTTACAGTAGCAACTTAAACTCCAAATACTTATTAACAAAGGAGGTAGAAGACATACAACAAAGACTATAAAATATTGCTGAAAGATATTGAAAAGACAGAAATAATGAGGGAAACAACTTGTGTTAACTGATGGGAAGAATTTTTTGACCTGATTTCCAAATTACCCCAAATGATCTATAGATCCAGTGAACACATTCAATGGAAAATTTCAATAGTAAAAGGAAAAAGTTTCTTAAAATTCACATAGAATCCTAAAAGTTACTGAGTACCCAAAGAAAGTGTAAACAGAACAAAGTTAGATGCTTCATATACAACAACTAACTTCAAAATTCACTACCAAGAAATAGTGTCTAAAATACTACCAATTGATGTAGTATAAGACACACAGACCAAGGGTGAAGGAGAGTCACATTTTCTTGAGAACACAGGCATTGGTAGGTTGTCAATGACCTGGTGATGACCCCCAAATATGCACATATGGCCAGTGCTAATTGAACTCACTGACTTACATAGTTTAAAAAAAAAGATACAAAGTTGTTAGGGACATGTATTGGAGTGGATACTGTTAACATACATTGTATCTATGCATGAAATTGTCAAAGAATAACTAACAAGAGAAAAATACTAGTTATTGTAGCCAATGAACATACACTATCTTAGTCAATTTCTTCTGCTCTCTTTGGTGAATGTCTAGATGTTTCCTTATGAGTTCTAAATAGATGGTTTCCTGATTTTACCAGATAATTTAAAGTCAACAAAGAAACAGGAATACCTTTCATTGGTTTTTTTATTGTAGAGTTCACTGATATTTAGCTCTAGTTTTCTTTTTTTTATGGAGGTAGGGTTTTTTTTTTCTGATAAATAGTCAAAACACAGCCAGAAAAGCAATTGACCAGTGGATTGTATCCAAGTGAGAAGTCTCAGCATTGTGAAAAGCACAATCAAGAAAAAGAACAGAGAGGAAATATTTGCAGACGGTGTATGTGTCTGTGTATACATGCATATATTATGAGGGTTTCATATCTGTAATATATTAAGAAATCAATAGCCAAAATAAAAATTTGAATTATATGGAGTTTCAAAAAACCCACTAAACAAACAAATAAAGCAAAGCCACAAAACTCTAACAAGAAGTTTCCCCAGAAAGAATGTACAAATAACCAAAAGGTAAATGGACGCATCCTGGTCATTGATCAGGAAAACTGAGACTATAGACAGATAGAGTATAACCCCGGCAAGACTGGCTAATACGACTAAATGATCACAAGGAAATGAAGCCGAGCACAGTGTAGATCTGCCTGTGAGCTTGTGTAGTGCTCATGCAATGAGGTGTGGAGGTTACAAACCCAAGGAAAACTATCATAATCTGTAGCCATGTCACTCGCATTTACTCACACAAAATAAATTGCCTGGCAAGGGAGATCTCTTCACTCCTGTGCTAACTACAGCACTAGTGCTAACAACGATGATGTGTAGTCAGCTTAGGTGTCCACCACCGTGTGAAGGAAGAAAGAGGAGAGGTGGCAAGTAGTCAATGGAATAGTACTCAGCCATAAAGGGGAGGTGGGGCCAAAGAAATGCCTCAGTAGATACAAATGGAAGTAGTAAAACCTGTGTTTAAATCATCAGCACCTTCGTGAAAGCTGGTCATGACAGCCCCTACCTGTAATCCCAGCAGTAGGGATCTTAGACAGTTTCCATCAGCCGGCTAGCCCAGATGATGGCAAGTTGCAGGTACACAGAGATATCCTAACTCAAAAAAGGTGAGAGCAAATATGAGAAGACATCTGATGTCATTCTCTGACCTCCTGATGTACATATTGGGCATGTACACACAAACAAGGAGAACTAGGCACTCCTTCATTCCTGGATGTATTAGCTTAATACTGACCTTACAGAGAAAACAGAATTATAATAACACACAATTAACCCATAACAGGGAGAGAATGAATTAACGAACAATAAAGGGAACGACAGAAACTTGAAGCCCTGTGGGAAGTTGTCTTTTCGGGTCTGCAGTAGGAGCCAGGTAGGCAGCCCATGGTTCGTACCTGAGAGTGGGAGTGTGGATTAAAGAAAGGCTAGCTAAAAGATGTTAAAGGAAAGGACAGAAACACAGGATAAAAGCAGGAGGACAAATCAGTCAATACTGAAGTCCCACGAGTCTATTTTTTACTACTCTTAAATACCTTAACCAGAAAGGGGAACATGGAATCATGTATACAGAACAAACAGACTTTTCCTAATTCCTCCAAGGATTCAATAACCACACCTTAGATTCAACTCCTTGTTACCTGGCCTTGGGGGTCAGGAGTAACCACACCTCAGACTAAATCTGTTGTCATTTAGATAAGACATCCAAGGCCAAGATCGAATATCCTGCTGTAGCCATGCCTTTAGGTCTTATGACCTACTGAGGACAGTTTTTGAACTCTCTGCCCTTGAGCCGAGATAGAGTGGAGCCATCATTATGGGCACTGACACAGTCCTATATCAATCTTATATACTTCAATGAATTTTCTCAAGAATTCACAGTTAATTTTTTACAAAACATAAAAAATAATAGATACAAGAATTTGCCTAATTTGTTTACAAAGCTGTTCCTTACCTCATATCAAAGCAGATAGAAACATTCATAGGGAAGATAGAACTTTATGCTAATAATATTGAAGCAGATACACGCATTTATAGGAAAGGCAGAACTTCACACTAACATCAAAGCAGATAGATACATTCGAAGGGAAAAAAATTCACACTAATATACACTTTAAATATAGATATGCAAAACTCAAATTAGTGAACTAAACTAAAGAGAGTGGCACATACAAGTTATGTGCAATTACTCTTCATCACAGAAACCAAATATATTTTGAACATAAAAACTGACCAATGTGTTATACTGTAATGAAGAGGAAATGCCACAGCAACCTTTCAAGAGAGGAATAAAATCCTTTAAGAATTTCCATTTCTGTCAGCCTTCCATGAGGAAAATCCTCAACATCCTATGAATTGTAGGCACTATCTGCATCCTGATCAAAGATGTGTATTTTAAAGTTCCCACAGGTAACATCTTATGTGATGTTAATCACACATACTCTAATGCAACCTACCATAGAGATAACTCAACACTCACCTGTGCTCACCTGTGCTGCAGAGCTAGTCACAATATAAAAGCCAGAAAACTAGCCTAATGTCGATCAACAGATTCAAATGAAAGGAAAATGTGGTATGTATTAACAATATAATTATGGAGTCATAAAGAAGCATGACATTTGCCATTTCCTGGAAAATCAATGCAGTTAGAGACTACATATTAAGAGAGTCAGATGTAGAAAGACAAATCTCTATGTTTTCTCTCATTTATAGGCCCCAGAATTCTTTATGCTTACTCAAACATATTTATTTACAAATATGTAAATATATATATACATATATATATATATAAAGCACTGGAAGACTACAAGAAGGTATGAGACCAGTGGGAAGGGGAAAATTGAAAGTTCAAATTAAGTGTGGGACTACACAAGGGGGTAAATATAGTCAAATTTCCTGATTCACTTAAGAGAAATGAATCTCATTCAAGACAGAGTGTACATCTTTGCTAACAATGACTACAACCAAACCCTCAATAAGACAAATTAAAGTAAAAAGAGGCTAAATACTAAGTTAGAAGGTAATAGGAAATACCATGGGCTTTTCACAGACTGTGACACAGTATATTTTAGAAGTCTACATACATGAGTTAGAAACAATTGGTCTAGTTGTAAAATTCTTGCAACCAACCTTTATTTGTGACTCTGAATGCAAGTTCAGGGATCCATAAATCAGTCCAATATTATATGATCGAAAGAACAGTGTTTTTCAAACTGTGGGTCACGACCCTTTTACAATGAACAATTATATAGTTGGGGGTCACTGCAATATGAAGAAATGTCTTAAATGGTCACAGGGTTAGTAAGGTTGAGAGCCACTGCAATACAGGGTTACACAAATCTCATGTAAACAATAATGCCCATGTTTTTTTTGTCAAAGGATCTGGGTTTGAACCATTAGTGATAAATGTCTCACATGAGGACCCATGAAGCACTAAGACAGAAATATTCTTTCTCTCCTACGAACACCATGCATACCCTGAAATGGTGCACAATAAAATGTATAGAATATACAGCCACTCTCCTGAGCATAAGCTGGCAACATGTCATCTCCACACAGTTGACTCCCACATGACCAATGTAAATCATCCTTCACTCCAAAGAACTAAGGAATAACTTCTGGTCAGCTGGAGTTTTCATAACTTTCTAAATGTGTTGAAGATAAGAAACCTGCACTTGGACTGCAGTCATGCTTTTCTGTGCACCTGTGACAACAAAAATAGCACCCAGGAGGGGGAGTAACAAAGTCCATAATCGTAAAACGTATTATTTATAGTCCACAACCCCCAGTCACATCTGTATGTCACATAAAGAAAGTGATGCTACGTTGCCTAGACACAAAGTTGCTGTTTTTGTGCCACTGTTGCTTGGTCCACATTATACATTGATAATCTATTATGTTCCAGACTAGGTGTTAAGTATCCTACAGGCAATGTCTCTTATAACCCTTAACAACATGATAACATTGTTGTCACAACCTTTATATGTGGAAGAAAAGCCCAGCAGTCTTCTAGTATGTTTAGAAAACTTGTTATTCATTCTTTGAGGATTTTTTCTCATGTCCTGTGTGTGTGTGTGTTGTTGTTGTTGTTGTTCTTTTGATTATGAACATGGAGGTAACTGTGATGTTCTAATCGTTAACATCTAGGGAACTGTACCACAGTTCTGATTGTGAACATGGAGGGAACTACACCATACAGTGCTGATTGTGAACATCTATGGAACAGTTTCACACAGTTATAATTGTGAATAATTAGGGAACTGCATCACATTTCTGATGGTGAGCATAAAGGGAACTGCACTCCCCAGTTCTCCTTGAAGGACTTTTACATTTTACACCTAGGCTGTAACAATGTGACGCTATGAGGAGTGGTGGTGTATGCTGGTTTTAAGCCTGATTGTAAATTCCTCAGAATGACATTTTAGATTCCATACAACTCTTCCACTGTAATATCCAAAGACACATCGCTCTCACAAACTGTACCTTAAATCGAAAGTGTCTGGATCATGGTGTCTCCTTTGCAAAGGTGATGCTTGGTCAATGTGACTAAAAATCTAATTGTGTCATGTTGTTGAATGTTTGAACACATGTACTATATTTATACTGGCTGCTAGAGTGTGACAGTAATAGCTCCAGGCAAAAACTCAACATGATATGCTTTTTGGTAAACTATGGATAATTGTCATCTTTATAATTACATACTATCTGCCTTCCAAGCCACCAGAGGGAAACCTACTTTTCCACACTGGTTGTGTGGACAGGCATATACTTTACATCACGAACACACTAGCATTTCTATGCTCTCCAGGTAGAATGATCAGTTTTCGTTGTAAATGGTGAGGAGAAGGACTCATATAGACTTCAGCTTTGACAAATATATGTATAGTAATGCAAGAAGTAACTTGAAATATTCTTGTCTCTTTACTTACAAAAATCCCATTGATAACAACTTACATAAGGATGTGTGGCAACATTATGAACACACATTTGCTTTCACTATAACTGGAAGAATGCTGAATATTTTTCCCTAAAAAATGCATTTCATAATATACTTGCCAAACAAGCAGGAGGATTTCAGTTTGATTCCTAGCACACAGATAAAAGTCAGGAATGATGGCAGGCACTTGTAATACTAGAGTTGGGAAGGGCTCTTCATAATTCTCACCAGGGAATCTAATTTAATTGGTGAGCTCTTTGAGAGGGACCCTGATAAATATTAATAAGGTACAGAGATTTGAGAAACATGCCTGATACTGGTGTCTGGCCTCTACGTAAGCATGTGTACACAAGTGCCCACATATCCACTAATTAAAAAATAAGTGCCTATTGTTTCTCAGAAAAGGATGTGATTGGATGAGTCACTAGACCGTCGTATGTCTTCTAAGTCTCAAAAGTTTTTGAATATTTACTGCAATGCATTTACTCTTCAAGACACACATTTACTTGATATGCCTTGCTCCTAGATTTATTTTTCTATGCTGCTCTCTGTACACAATAATATGTATTGTTCCATCTGTTTGGCATAGAAAAGTACAAACTTGGCCATTTCTCCTATTTTCATATAGATACCAAAAAGCAGCATAAAATATACACAAAATCTACCTTCAGCTCACATGGGTTTTTATATGCTGTGATGACAGAGAAATAAATAGATTGGGAAAATGAGTTTGTAATGATGTGCTGGTTAGTGGGCCCAGATAGCCAGTAAAAAAAAAAGCTTTTAGTCTTGTGAACCATATCTAATGCTGAAATTGTGTGACCTCGATGTGAACAGCTTCCTCCCACTTACAACGTTCCTTGGGTCTATGAACAGCACCTCAAGGTCATAAATAGAAGAATAGTGAGCCAGAGCAAGCAAGAGAGAGAGGGGGAGAGGGAAGGAAGGAGGGAGGGAAGGAGGGAGAGAGAGAGAGAGTAGTGATCAAAAATTGTGTCCATACATATTCTACTGAAATTTGGTTTGGTTGTTTTCGTGCATCATCTCAAAGCTCCGTCTGTTCTAGTGACTGGGACCCACTTTAGGGGGTCTTTCTCAAGTGGTGACACATATAGATATGACTCATCTGATATCCACTGAGCAACCTGTCTGTAAGCAGTGGCAGTTAGCACTGGCCTCAGCCTTCTTAGATATGTGCTGGGAGGCAGAATAAGCAGGAAATAGATAGTAAACCTTTATGAGAAGCCATGTAGTCCTTTGCACATACTTTGTAAGCTGAAATAAATACATGATGGAAGATAAAGAACTTCACATCCTGGATAAAATCCCATCAGATGGTGCTAGCTAGCCCATTCTGTAAGGCCCAGGTCCCTTTGAATTGAAATGGATTCAGAATTCAGAGTCCAGGGTGTTTTTATGAATTGTCTATACCTGTGAAGGGAACTTGAGGAAAGAAGTGTTTACTCTACAAAAGTCTAAACTATGTAAGTCTGTTTCAGACATTAGCTAATGGCCTTTTGGGGTTGTGGGCTAAGATGGACCATCAGTTACTCATGTCAGATACAATGCCTACGTTTTTATACCACAACCCTGCTACGTCACTGGGTGCAGACCCACCTAGGAAACATTTGCATTGAAGGTAAGACAGCATCTGAATTTGAAGCCAGTTTTTGCTGTGGTTGACAGCCAAGGTCATCTGCCATGGTACTTCTAGAATCCACTGCCTGCTCTTTCCTTGAAGCAATATCTGCATGGCTTCTTTTTGTTTGTGTGAAATTCAGACCCTTTCTCTACTTCAATGCATTTCTCCACTTGCCACTGGGCAACAGCATTTGTTGAATTTAGGCAAGCATAATTTCTCATGTGAGAACCTTAAACCAAGAAGAAATTCCAACTAGTCCTGTTACAACAGTCCATGTTTTAGTTGGTATATTTTCCAGAGAGAACATCATGTACTTGTTCTAAGTGTTAGGATGTCATATATGAGGGAATCAACTTACCACCTAAGTCAAGGTGTATTCTAACTCCTATAGGTACCACCATGGCCTCATCTTTAACTTCCAAACTGCTTTGAGATTCTGTCCAGTAGACTCTGTGTTATGACCAATGAATCCTGTATCTAAGACAGTATTATTACACTTTCCTTTAGTTTAAATAACATTTATTATAGTCACATAATGTATGGTATGGAAATAGCCATGTTGGCTGGAATTAGATGAACATAAAATACAAGTTCCTATATCACAATGTATTCCTGCAAGATTAGATAGTTGACCCTCATTATGGTAAGATACAACTGTCAATGTGACATAATCCAGCATCATCTGTGTGGGTCTCAACTGGTATATTTCATTGATCATTGACCAGTGGCCATATCTGTAAGGTATTAATGTTTTAATTTTTATTTTTAAATTTAAATTAGAAACAGGGTAGCTTAAAATGTCAATCCCAGGTCCCTCTCCCTTTCCTCCTCTCCTCCCATAACTTCCAACCAATCTCCCCCTAATACTCCCTCCTTTCCCCAAGGAGGGTGAAGCCCTCCATTGGGGTGTCCATAGTCTGTCATTTCATCCAGGGCAGGGCCTAGACCCTCCTCCCAAGAGTCCAGGGTGAGAGTGCATTTCTCATTGTGGGATAAATACTGATCTACTACCCAAGGCCTCATAGATAGCTTAAGCCTCCTCACTGACACACACATTCAGGGGGTCTTGATCAGTCCCATGCTGGATTCCCAGCCATCAGTCTGGGGTTCAAGAGATGCCCCTTGTCAGGACAGCTGTTTCTGGGGGGTAAAACCAGCCCAGTCTTAGCCCCTTAACTCATCAATCCTTCCTTTCTGTTACTGGGATCCTTCTCCGTGTTTAGCTGTGGGAGTCTGCCTCTGCTTCCATCAGTAATTGGATGAAGGTTCTGTTTCTCAGACTCTTTGGTCATGGGATTGTAGGCTGGCACTGCCCAGATCTATGTCTAAAATCCTTATATGAGAGAGTACATGCCATGTTTGTCTTTTTGTGCCTGCGTTACCTCACTCGGGATGGTTTCTTCTAATGCCATCCATTTGCCTGCAAATTTCAGGATTCCATTGTTTTTTGTTTTGTTTTGTTTTCTGAACAGTACTCCATTGTGTAAATGTACCACATTTTCTCTATCTACTCTTCAGTTGAGGGGCATCTAGTTTCCTTCCAAGTTCTGGCTCTTACAAATAATGTTGCTATGAACATAGTGGAACACATGTCCTGTTGTATGAATGTGCATCTTTTGGATATATGCCTAAGGGTGGAATTGCTGAGTCTTGTGGTAGGCTTATTCCTTCTGAGGAATCTCCATACTGATTTCCAAAGTTGCTGTACAAGTTTGCCTTCCCACCAGCAGTGGATGAGTGTTCCCCTTTCTCCACATCCTCTCCAGCATAAACTGTCTTTGGTGTTTTTGATTTTAGCCATTCTGACAGGAGTAAGATTGTATCTCAGAGTTGTTTTGATTTGTATTTCCCTGATGGCTAGGGATGTTGAGCACTTTCTCAAGTGCCTCTCAGCCATTTTAGACTCCTCTATTGAGAATTCTCTATGTAGTTCTGTGCCCACTTTTTAAATTGGATCCTTTGGTGTTTTGGAGACTTGTTTCTTGATTTCTTTGTAAATTTTGGAGATAAGCCCTCTGTCAGATGTGGGGTTAGTGAATATCTTCTCCCATTCTGTGGGCTGGCTTTTTTTGTCTTGCTGACTGTGTCCTTTGCCTCATAGAAGCTTCTCAGTTTCAGGAGGACCCATGTATTAATTGATGACCTCAGTGTTTTTCTTAATGACTGGTGTGGAAGGGCTCAGCCCACTGTAGGCACCACCATCCCTAGACAGGTGAGTAGGAGCTCTACGAGAAAGCCAAATGACCATGAAACAGAAGCGAGGTGAGTAAACTACTCCTCTGTGGTTTCTGTCTCAGTTTCTTCTTGAATTCCTCCTTGATTTCTCTCAGTGATATACTATGTCCTAGGAAGCCAAATGAGTCCCTTTCCCCTGTTGTTTCTGGTTGTGGTGTTTACTATAGGAACAGAAAAGAGCCTAGAGCAATCCTCCTCATAAGAATTAAAATATAAAAGACAAAGAAAGAACAAGCAACTGAAGATTAAAAAATAATAGTGTCTTCTGTTAGTTCATGTAATTATAAGGGAATGTGAATGAAAAACTGCAACAAAGCAAAAACAGTTCATTGTTTAATTATATTAAATGATGTTAATTCCTTAGTGTTCTAATTGCACCGTGTCTCTGTTTACATTGAGGGAAGCGAGGTGAATAATTTATGAGAAAATCTGCAGTCTTCTCAAGCTTCTGCACATCCAAAATTAATACAAAAGTAAAGCAAGTCTATTTGGGGACCATATTTTCCCTAGCTATGTTTCCTATGTAGCAAAATTTGAGGCCAATTTTAATGTTCAGTGTGTTTACTAGCAGTTACCATAAGATTGACACCTATGGAGAGAGGAAGGAAGAGTAAAGGACAGAAGGAAATACTAAAGTGCAATGCTAGATGCCAAGTTAAACATGTCCATATCTATGTGGTTTTTCTGGAGTGACAGTGTCCCAATGACAGCAGTTCACATTGAATTTAACTAGCTGAGCCATTGCTCCCCCACATGCCATGGAACTGAATATATCCTATGTGGGGGAAGGTTTCATCATCAATTTGAATTTTCTTCATTGCAGGTTATCACTACATGGACTAGTAGCTGAGGATTGCCCAGTGTTGAGACTCCCAGCAGAGGTAAGGATGGGATTCCCTTCAGTTAAATAAATGAGGCTAATCTATACCTATGCCCATAATCTTGTCACACTGTGTGAAAGGAGGTATGATATACTCCACAACTCCCATCAGTCTCTATAGCTTTCAATATTTGGTTTCATGGTGTTATATTGTATTTTAGATCTGTCACTGAACACCTACTCTCTCACGGGATACCAGTCTTTAGAGCTTAGCAAACCCTAAAGTCAGTATATGCTGATAAGGTAAGTCTCAATTCCCCAAACTTGAGACTGGTGAATTCTCACAGAGCCTTAATGCTGGACTACTTCTTGTGGCTCAGTCCAACAGTTCAGTATTCTGCCAGTAGAAACCAGTGTAAACCTGACTTCCACAAATGAAGCTTCCAGAAATATTCTTTTATATTGATATTCCTAGATATTCCCAGAAATCTAACTATTCCTTTAAGTTCCAAGCTAGAAATCATCCAACATGAAAGATAAGCCCCTACGGAAAGAGATTCTAAATGGTTCTAAAAAAATCCAGATTCATTGTGATCAGGAATCAGGCCAGTACATGTTATAGACATGACCTTGTATTCCAACTTCAATAGTCTTCCCAGAAGCTGAATGATCTCCATTTTACTATGCCCTAATGTACACAGTGACAAAGTTCAATTTAGTAGACTTCAGTGCCAGGAAGTGACCCTCTGTTACAGGTATCACACTTTGCTAGCTAGAGTAGACTCAGGACTCAGACCAGCACCTGAATTGGGCTCCTGCCCCATCCACTAACCTAGCCAGCCTTTACATACATAGGCTCAAAACCCATGTGAAATATTGTATGACAATCATGGATGCATTTAAATACCTGTCTTACAGATGCTAGTGCCAGACTCAACCCTGGAGAGCCAATCAAATGGGTCAATATCATTGAGTCCAGAATAAACTCTAGAGTGATTCAACACACTCTGAGTATGGTGGAGATCATACTGTAATGTTGATATTGCCCTATACTTGTGATATACAGTGTGATCTTCTCCCTGTGGTACTGGGCAACAGCATTGACTCAGCCCCTTATTAGTCATGGCACTCTCAGGCTAAATATAATGTTCCTCAGGCACTGAGTTGTTAGCACTTTCTATAGGAAATATAAGATCTAGGTGTATATTCTTTATTTTCATATTGGAAGTTTTCTTCAGGTGGAGGTAAGAAAATAAGGGCAGGAAAAAGAAAAGAGGTAATAAGATACAGAGACACAGACACAGAGCAGAAGAGAAGAGCGGGGAGAAATTCTACCCATCAGGTGTTCAGTGGGAAAAGAACCTAGTATATATTCTTTCCAAAGTGGATGTCTAGTACCATTTGTAAAGTATCTGTTCTTCTGTTAAAAATCAGTTGAAACGTGTGTGTGTGTGTGCGTGTGTGCACGCACGTGTGTATGCTATTTTCTGTTGACCAGATGAAAATCTGGAGTTTCAGGTGTCTTAAATACTGACACTGACAATACCAAATGTTGCAGAGAAATAAGTTATCAATCACTTATTTTGGTCAAATACTGTCACTCAATCCCTATTCAATTAGATATAAAGGTGGGCAATAACTTTTGCTGCTATGCATCAAGCACTATCACCAAGAGCTATAACAGGATGATCTGATTTTAGTTCCTTCTCCTAATAAAGAAGAGTGTTTTCATTTAAAAATTCACCCCAAATGGTTCTTTTTATGTTTATCTCTTCCATCATTCATTCTCCAGAGAATTCTATTTCTATGATAACAATGTTGCCATCAAAAATAAGATGAGAGACAGATACATAGTACTGAGACCACAGATAGGTATGTCTGTAAACCAGTTGTTCTCAACCTTTGTAATGCTGTAACTCCTTAGCATAGTTCCTCATGTGGTGGTAAATCCCAACCATAAAATAATTATAACTTTTTGTCACTGTTATGAATCATAATGTAAATATCTGTGTTTTTTGATGGTATAAGGTGACCTCTGTACAAGGGTCATTTGACCACCCAAAGGGGTTGCTACCCTCAGGTTAAAAACCTCTGCTCTGAACAAAGAGTTTGGTCTACAGCCAGAACCATGAAGACAAAAAAAGAGAAGAAATTTGGCAGTAGTACAATACTTAAGGATCATAATATTAATGGGTTCTATGAGCAAAGATCAGCAATTCTATAAATCAAGGAAGGTCTTGGGAGGGAATGTAGATAGCTCATAGAAAATATGACCATGTTGCATAAAGATCACATGCAAGTAGAGAGAATGCCCACTTAAGAATGAAGTAAACAGTAATCCCAGTCACACCTGTGAAAGGCTAGAGTCTTCCAGCAACACCCATTGTGATTATAACATAGCTCTGTAGAAAATCCCAAGACCTTATTTTACATGGACACTTGAAACTATGGGTAATTTCATCAGAGAAATGCAACTCTCATTCTTTTCCATGTTATGCTTTCTTATCAAATTAATACACTGGCATGTATTGCTTTTACAGACATTTCTTTTTCTTATACCAACTTCCTTCCTTTTAGCATGAATAAACTCACAGTTTCTCTGTACCAGGAAAGGGAGCCGTGTGGTATAATCTTGGTTTAAATCTCTTCATTTTAAACACTGTGGGACTCTCTGTCTCAACTAAACATCAACTTGTCTAACATTTTCTTAGTTAGGGCTACACTTTAGTGATAAAAGAGCATGATCAAAACAACTTGGGGAGAAAAAGGTTAATCTGACTTGTATTTCTATGTGATATTCTATTGCTGAAGGAAGTCAGAACAGTACCTCAGGCATACCAGGAATATGGTGATAGCAGCTGATGCAGAAGCCGTGGAGGGGTGCTGCTCACAGACTTGCTCCTCTTTCTACTTTGCTTTCTCAGCCTGCTTTCTAACAGAACCCAGAAACCCAAACCAAGGAGTGACCTATCCACAAGAGGCAAGGCCTTCAATCATGAACCGCTAATTAAGAAAATGCCATACAGACTTACCTATAGTCTGATCTTACGGTGGCATTTTCTCAGCTGACGCTCCCTCCTTTTCAATGACTCCAGCATGTGTCAATTTGACATAAAATTAGCCAGCACACATTGTTATTAATAATATGGACATCACAGGTGATGAATATTTTGAAAGAAACTATCAGAGGTGGGACACTTTGACAGATAGTAACCTCTCTATGTATATTAGTTATCAGTCATATACCATTACCCAGAACTCTGTGACTGTCATCAATTGTATTTTATCAAGCTTATGTTCCTCAAGATGACCTCATGTTAGGACATTCTCTACCAGAGTAAAAAGTAGCTTTGCTTTTGGTGTCTTAGACAGCCTTAAGTTCCATATCATAATAGGGGAAAACCTGTCAGTTTTTACTTTTTAAATGAATAGAAAACGTACTTTCTCTCTTAGTTTGTTATAATAAATACACCTTTCACAATGATATATTTCTTTTTGTTTTATGTATATGAATGTTTTGCTTGCATACTTGTATGTGTACATGTATGTCCCTGGTACTGACATGGTCAGAAGAGGCCTTTGGATCTCCTGTGTTTGGAATTCCTGACAGTTGTGAGCCACCACGTGGGTGCTGGGAACAAAACCAGCTTCTCTGGAAGGGAAGCCTATACTCTTTTACTGCTGAATTACTTCTCCAACCCCAGCAAATACTACTTTGAAGGGAAAAATTCTCTCCATCCCTCTTCCAGCAGAATTATTTTATGGGGTTCCTCTACCTACAGAGTATATAGTCCAGGCATAGCAGAAGAGGGACAGACCGTTTGGGGTCAGAACTGGCAAGCATATTTCCTCAGCTGCGTTTTCCACAAAACTGATCCAGTACAGCAGCTCCTTATGATAAGTCTTGTATATACATCTCACTGTGAAATATATGTATGTGTGTATGCATACATATTAAAAGTATCTTTGCTTCTGTCACTATTGAACACATGCTAATGTATTCTTTCATATTAACTTGACAGAAACTTTATAATAAAAGAATTAGCATCAATGTATTTAGCTATTTGGGAAGTAATATACTAAATTGTTTAATCTCAAATACATTTCAACTCAAAGTGTTGCTATGATTTTATTAAACATTTATTATGCTGTTTCTTAAATTGATTTATTTTTATTTATGTGAGTGTTTCTGCCTGCTTGTCTGTATGTGTACCATGTGTCTGCCTGGTGCCTGCAGAAACTGGAAGAGGACTTCAGATCCAAAACTAAGATTCAATGGCAAAAACAGAAAGTGCTCTTAATCATTGAACCATTTCTCCAGTCCTGTAATTTATTCTTTTAGTTTAGATAAACTGTCGATGAAAATTTCCGTTCCAGCTGGTCCCACAGCCATTTAGTCCTAAACAAACACACAGAGGCTTATATTAATTATAAACTGTTGAGCCAATGACTCAGGCTTCTTATTGACTACCTCTCTCTTAATTATTAACCCATTTCCAATGGTCTGCATATCTCTCTGTGGTCTTGCCTTACCAGTGATGCCTAGATCTCTTTCTTCCTCGGCAGCTACATCATGTGTCCTTGACTCTGTCTACTACCTTTTTCTATCCCTGTTTGGATTTCCCACCTGGCTAAAACCTGCCTGTCTATTGGCTGAAACAGCTTTATTCATCAACCTATAAGAGAAACATATATTCACATACAGGAATACATCCTCCATTAATAAACTAAGATGTTCAATGAGTAAAAGAAAAAATATATTTAATGGCTCTCAAGGAGGAGGCAGACACTGGCAAACAATTTCAAAGCAAGGAATAAGAACAACCTACAGGTTTTTTTCTGTAGAATAGTTTTAGGAAAGATTGTTTCAAAGACTCTTCTTTTGGGCAAGTGTGTTTGAATTGCCTTGAAATATAAATTTCCCTGTCCAGGTAGATATCCAGCATCTTTCTGGGCAATGAGACACAGAGCAGGATATTACATGTTCTGCTATTCTTGCTTATTATTCAGCAAGGCACTCCTGGTCGACATAGATGGAAGTTGAATTGTAGATACTGGGTCTCCTATGCTCTGCTGGGATGTTTGGACACCTTTATCCTTGGTGATGGGTGACCACTGGAATGGTTATAATCAGTGAAGTGACAAGAACCATTTGTTTCCCAGAACAATTGCTCTGTCAGACATATAAAAAATGGAGTAGTGTGACAAGGAAGACATGCTCATACTTTTCTTTATCTTACTGCAATTTTATTTATTTTCTTTTTTCCCCAACAGTTTTGAAGAAAACAAAAGGGTCTTCAGACACTATAAATACTGTATTCAGAATAAAACTAAGCTTGTTTGTAACTTCAATAACTGTGTAATTGATACCTGCTTAAAAATGCAAAAAAGAAAAAAGAAAAAATCCCTATAAAGGTCTCATATTAGGGTCTGTGTTTCTGACTTCTCCTGTGGAAGCAGAATGAAATAAATCAACAAGAACCCAGATTTTAACAGGAACATGTCTCAATGAGCAGATATAAGCTGTGTGGGAAATGCTAGATTAATGGGACAATATTAGCAGAAAGGAACAAACATTTGTTTGCATATGTGTGCCCACATACAGCTCTGCTGGGGACCACAGCTTCTTCTGAACAGAAAGCACGATTTTCCCATTGGAAAACAATTTCATAAGTATGAAATACTGTTTGGGGAATGGTAGGAAGGGTTGTTTCTGTGCAGCCACTTTGTAGCTCCTGCACAATTCATGACACAGTATATGGTACATTAACTTTGAAAACAGAAAAGTGTTGTTGTGAGAATAAGTTGGGAAATGGCAGAAATTTAGATAAGATAAGAAGCAGAGATGCTTGAAAGTAGTATGTTGTGTTGTCTTGGGCTAGACTGTGATGAAATGCCCAATATCATAGATGCTCAACATCCATGTCCATGCTGCTAACTCAAGACAAAGTAAAGTTGGAGAAGCTGATTCCTCTTAAACACATTGCCAAGGATACTAACAGTGTTAAGTCTGCTTGTGTTGTATCTCGTTAACTATTAAGATACATGAAATAAGAATGGAAAACACACTATAGACACATCTAACTGGAAAATGCTTGTTCCATGTCCCCTGTTTAGGATTCTCTCCATTTTCATGAGCTCTGCAGTTATACTTGATTTTTGTTCATGGTAAAAGAAATTGCTGAACTTGGGGTTTGTGGGAGACCACAGAGTTTGTTTTTCTTCTAAGTATACTATCAATTAATGAAATAAATTTCCTTGTAAATAGTTTCATCTGGGTCATCTAAGAAGATATGTGCTCAGTGGATAAATTCTTTACATCTTTCCTCATGAGTGTTTCAGGAGGAAATACAAGATTGTTGCAAACTGTGTTTAGATAATTAATGATATTAGTTCAACATAATTAAATATTCTTATTTTCCTTTTGCACCTATTTTGTGTAGAATGGGAGGTGATAACATGTGAAGTAGACCATAGAAAAGCAAGAGTAAAAAATACACAAATGCAAATAAGCATCTGCTTGAAATAAGTTACAGAAATACTCTTCCATTCTATTTCTTTGTTATAAAATATGTCTATTTATTTTGTTTAAAACTGGTATAACGAAATGACATTGTACAGCTACTTCCTCTTAACAGAGGCTTCATTAGCACAGAGAGTTGCACAGTGTGCAACGCTCCTCTCCAAGGTTATACATACAGTAAAAAAATTCTTGAAAAAGTAGAATTTTTCTAAGTAGCTGCTTTTATGTTAGACAGGAAACTCCAAGGACACAGGTTGTGTATGCTGCCCTCAGGCTGGAGTAGACTTTGTAGTGTCACAGCTGCCATTGAGTCATCTATTCTCCTGTAAATAAGTCCATTAAATTCATAGGCTCATATATTTGAATTCTTAGTCATCAGAGAGTTGCCCTAGTCCAGAAAGATTAGGAGGTGTGGCTTTGTTGGCATAGGTGTGGCTTTGTTGGAGGAAGTATTTCACTGGGTTAGGCTTTGAGGTTTCCAAAGTCCAAGCCAGGCCCAGTGTCTCTCTTAATCCTCCTGTGGCGCAGTGTGTACAAATCTCAGATACTTTTCTAGCACCATGTCTGTCTGCTCACTGTCATACTTTCCACCATAATGAAAAGGGATTAAACCCCTGAAACTTTAATCAAATTCCCAATTAAATGCTTTCTCTTGTAAGAGTTGTGATTGTCATGGTATCTCTTCCTAGCAATAGAACAATGATTATGACAGGCATAGAAAAGAATTATATAATTAGGCAATGCAAAGGCTTCTCACAGACCACTTTGTTGGCGTATAGCAAATTTTTTAAACAAATATGAGATGCGCATAAGGTCTTCCAAATATATGGCTCGGTGCCATTCTTATTTTGGAACACAAGCTAATCAGTGGTTTGTTTCCTCTGAGCTTACTCAGTGCAGTGTTCCTTACACATTTGTATGCCTACATGCAATTTAAATTAATGTAGTACTCATCTTTTAAATAGACATAGCATCTCATTTTTAGTACTTTGTTATTGTTTGGCCTTAAACCTTGAAGAGGTCATAGGAAGTATATTCAAGGGTACAGATTGATAGGACCTTTGATACAAGTGATAGATTGACCATGAATTGTTACTACACTTATATACTGTCCCTGCTTGTTTTCTGTCATTGTGAAAAACAATACCTTGGGAGGAAAGAGTTTATTTAACCTTAATGCTTACAGTTCATTGTAAAGGAAAGTTAGTGCAACAACTCAAGGCAGGAACATGAAGGTAGGAATTGAAGCAGAGGCCATGGAGGAATGCACTCTCCTGGCTTGTTCATGAAATAACCCTCAGCTTGGTACTTTTATATAACCTAAGACCTGAGCCCTCTCATATCAATCATTAATCAATATAGTGCCCCACAGATGTGTCTACAGGAAATCTAATGGAGGCATTTTCCTCAGGTGGCCTCTTCCTAAATGACTCTAGTTTGCGTGGTATTGACAAAACCTAATGAATACATAAAACATAATACTTGTGTGTGTGGGCCATATAGTACCACCAAGTGTGTATAGGTGCCAAATAGAAATGGAAACCAGAGGAGGATGGAGGCATTCTCCTATGTTTCTGTCAGCCTTATTCCATTGAGATCAGTTTTCTCACTAAAGTTGAAGTGGATCTGGCTGCTAGCCAGCCACAGTGTCTTTCATATTTCTACCCGACATAGTACTAAAGTTACAGGTGTTTGTGGCCATGCTTAGCTTTTTACCTATTCTGGGGATCTGAAAATCGGCCCTCCTGCCTGGGACACAAATGCTCTTATCCACTGAGGAATCTTGTCATCCCCTAACAATTGGAAACTATCAATGACTATTAGGACTTGTGCTCATGCTCCATTTTGACCTATTGGTAGGTATAGTTTATCCTCTGGACATATAGGAATGAAGAAAAGTAGAGAGTTTCTATAAGATGAAGACTGCTTCAAAAAGGTGACAAGAACCATGGCATCTACATAGTCTGGTTTAGGAATTGGACTGGCCATGTACAACATTAAGTGGCTACATTCCTTCTTTTCAATGTCAGGGGCCTCTGCCATAAACCAGCTCTGGCAGCATCATGTCCTCCAGACCACCCTGCAGCCTCCTCTGACATAAAGCAAATTCCAAGAAACAGGTCTACAGTTTATCTGTCAGTTCAAGATTAGCTTAATGGAGACTCCCTAGTCTGTCAGAAGGTAAGTCTAAACAAAGACAATAGATAGAATCAGACCCTGCTGTCAGGTTACCAGGCAACATAGAATGTTTTATCCCTCCCACTGACATCTTCCTCTGCCAGCTTCCTTGTAGCTGCAGTACACCCCACCCCACCCCCACCATTCCTTGCACTCCTCATTTCTCCTATATAAATCCCTTAGGGATGAATAAAGTTTGTTGACTTGATCAGAATCCTGTCTTGTCGTCCTTTCTCATATCTCTTGTCCTTCATCTCTCTCCTAGGTGTCCCCCAGACCTACGATGAATGTCCCACGGGTTGGAACATTTTTGGCACCCAATGTTCATGGCCTGAAGTTAGACAATGAGGAGAAAGACACCACTCACAGAGTGAAGGGCCCTTCCACAATGGCACTGTCTTCATTTCGGTGACCAGCTGAAAAGAGCAAGAATACACGGTGGTGAGCAACGGTGCAGATTTTATGGCGAGGTAAGTGATGGGACAAGCAATCTCTCAAAGGTCTCTTTTTATTTCTGGGCTCAAGGAAGCCCTCAAGATATGCATGAGACTCTTAATCTCAGGGTCGTGGATTTGAACCCGTGGAAGAAAAGACATAAACACACTTGCTCCTGATTCTGGACACAGGGGAATCCATTACTTATTAAAGACTTTCCAAATGATGTCTCAATCCTGCACTGTGGCAAGCCAAAAACCATACTGTGATCTGCTCTGCTTCTAGTCCAGGTGTCTCCAAAGCAAACTGTTGTGTAAGCTTTCTTTCCCTACATATGAGGACCCAGATAAAGATATTGAAGAAAAAATGTTGGTTTCTGTCATTCAGGTCTGAAAACACAGATCACTGTGTTTAAACCCAAGCTCATTGACTTGTAAGTCCAGTCATTGTAGATGATTCTCCACTCTCAGTTTCCTGTCTGTTAAACGGGTGGGGATTGCTGCTTGTATGAAGTTGCAAATAAAATAATACTTATTGATCCTGAAGAAATAGATGGCTCATTGTTTATGGGCATTTATTGCTCATGCAGAGGATCTAAGAGTAGTTCCTAACACCTATGTCAGGTGGATCACAATAGTCTTTAATCAAATCTAGTTTCAAGTGACCTGACATGCTTTTCTGAATTGTGTGGACACCTCCATCCATACTCAACACACACACACACACACACACACACACACACACACACACACACATACACACACACACTGAGGCAATACATAAACTAAAAAAATCTAGTATTCATTATACTACAGAAGTATTATAAAATATTCCTGCCTGAGTATTATTAAATAGTCTTTAAAGTATCAAAGTATGCCCTGCAAGGAGATATTAGTATAGATAAAAGACATTTGTATTATCTCAGTATACATACACTTTAAATTGTGACTATATGTGACTGGTATACTCATTTTTAGAAATAAAATTTGTAGGTCATAAAGTATTTGGAACATAATTGATCTTTTTCAAAGAGTTCAATAACTAACCACACATTTAAAACTCATAAAAATTCTACAAAAGTGATGTCAACAGTATGAAACTCCTGTCTACATGATATTAGTTGAGAAGTTTTGGTCCCAGAAAAAAAAAGGTAATATTTTCCCTAGTCAAAACAAAATAAAAGTCATATTTTAAGAAAACTGGATTGTGACAAGCAATGACATAACTTGTCTAAAGTGTTTTCATGAATGATGTCACACTTACATGCTAATTTAGGAGTAGTATTGCTCATAATTATAGACCTTGCTTTCTTTATCGCATACATCTATGTTGTCAGTGTTGGTATCTTTGTTCTAGGATAATTTCACTTAGAGCAGGGATGTGTTTGCCTGACAGATTCCTGTGAAAAAAAAGAGGAAGAAAGAAAGAATGATTGGGAAAGACAGAAATAAAGAAACAAAAAGGAAAGAAGAAAGAAAGAGAGAAAGAAGGAAAAAAGAGATAGATGTTCTTATAAATAGACATGAAAAGAGTTGGGTATGCTTAATTACCTGATACTTTGATCCTGAGTTTTTATTCAAGATAATGGACATTTTTGCACAGTGTACAGTTTTTATGCAATTTATGCCAAAATGATGCTTTTAATTTTGATGAGAATGGAACTCTCTTTTTAAACTTAACTCTATTCCTTTTTTGTAAGTCAGACCATTAATTTTTTGTTAAGCTTATTTTATGTAGGAGTACTGTATCTGTAAGTACACCAGAATGCCAGAAGAGGACAGCATATTCCATTATAGATGGGTAGCCAGCCACCATGTGCTTGCTGGGAATTGAACTTAGGACTGCTAGAAGAACACCTACTGCTCTTAACAGCTGAGCCATCTTTCCAGCCTGCACATGCCATTAGTTTTAATTATATAATTGTTTTCATTTTGAAAAACTGTTGCTTTATCTTTATACACTCATATTCACAGCTTATATCACATGAAGCATGGAATTTTCACTATCAGTATGAGGCATCACTTATCCCCATTTCTTTTAAGTAAATAGTAATACTAAGAAATCAGTATTTTTTCAGAATGTAGACACTGGGGGGAATAACAAAAATGATAGAATATATTCAGGAGATATAGCTGATTTGTAAATCAATAATCAGGACAAATAACTAAAACGAGTAAAAAGAAATTGAGCTAAATCCATGACTCTTCATAATGCGTGCTATGCCTATTTAACTGATGTGGATTCTGGACTGCATGGATGGTTAATGAGTAGTGAAAATTTTTCCATCACTGGTGTGCGAGTGTTGCAGTTTTGAAGTAAAAAATGACATCTACTTGTTAAGTCTTTGCTCCTGGTATAGGAACAAAAGGTATGGAGAAGGGAGAGCCATAAGGACAGAGGGGAGAGAAAACAGCTCCCTACGAAGGTTGTATTTGAAGAGGCTACTTCATGTCAAGTCTGACATTTGCACCATATCACTTTGCCCCTAAAGACAACAGACAGCATCAGCCCATCAGTAATAACAGCATGAACTTTATTTTATGCTAGTAGTGTTTATTAGGAAAAAACAAAAAGAATAGGCCAAATCCAATTTAAAATTAAGTTTTACATTAATTCATTTGTGTGTGTTTGTGTGTATGCATGTATGTGTGTGTGTGTGTGTGTGTGTGTATGACCTCTAACAGTGGAACCAGTATCCCTAGTACACAAATGGACTTTGGGAGGCCTTTCCCTATAGCGGGAAATTATTTCAGTCCAGATACAGGGAAGAAGGCCTAGACCAACACACAAATGATGGGACAGACTTTGATGATCTCCCATGGAAGGCCTCACTATACTTGGGGAGTGGGTGAGGGTGGGTTGGCGAGTTGGCAAGGGGAATGGGAGCATGGGAGGGAGAGGAAACAGATTGATATGCAAAATAGGTTGTTTCTAATTAAAAGTATTAAAAAACATAAAAATGAAAAAACATCATTTCAAATTGCTATGCCAAATGTATGCTAATGAAAAGCAATGTGCAAAAGAAGACACAAATATTTATTCAAAGTGAGTTCTGCTATTTTAAACAGTCCTTATTATTTCAAGTCATTAAGGGAGCATTAGTAAATTTGTAAGAGCATCAACATTTAGAAGTCCAGCAACCACTCCTTTCCTGTGGGCTGCTGAATGCACTCTGTAGTATCTACCATGATAGGTGTATCTGAAGTCCTACATTAATTCATTGCTGGTAATTGGTGAAATTTAAGCTTCAAAGAGCTTATACATACTAAGTGAAATAGTGTATACTCAAGAGCTGTAATGAAACTATCAACTCGGGGTAGCTTGATAAGAACTACACCCATCACAGCTTTCACAATAAAATCCAACTTAAGGACATGTAGAATTAAGGCTTAGCAACTTCTTCCCAATGTGTCTGCGTCTCTGGGGTAAGAAGAACAGCATTTTTATTCCCATTTTACAGATTTAAAAGCATGTTTTCCTCAGACTTGAAATCTTTTTTTTTTCTGAGGAAAATTTCCTACAGGTTTATCAATGTCTGCATTTCTTAACTTTGGGAGAGTTCTTTTCAACTGAGACCATGGCGTTCCCCTTCATTTAAAATTTCAATACTAACACCACTACTGGTGGTAGTGCAAAATCGTACAGCCACCTTGGAAATCAGTATGGCAGTTCCTCAGAAAAATGGGAATCAGTCTACCACAATATTCAGTAATCCCACGCTTAGGCATATCTGTAAAAGATGCACATTCATACAATAAGAAGATCTGTTCAATCATGTTCATAACAGCATTATTTGTAATAGCCAGAAGCTGGAAGCAAACTAGATGCCCCTCAACAATGGAGTACTACTCAGTGGAAATATCAATGGAATCTTGAAATTCAAAGGCAAGTAGATGGAATTAGAAGAAAAGAAACCATCTTGAGTGAGGTAACCTGGTCACAAAAAGACAAAAATGGTATGTACTCACCAATATTTGGATTTTAGACATAGAGCAAAGGATTACCAGCCTACAATCCACACTGCCAGAGAAACTAGGAAACAAGGAGGTCCCTAAGAGAGACAGACATACATGGTCGCCTGGAAAAGGGGAAAGGGACAAGATCCCCTGACCTAATTAAGAGTATGGGGGAGAGGAGAGTGAGTTAGAAGAAAGAGAAGGGGAGAAGAGGAGGGGAGAGGAGGACAGGTGAGAACAGGAACATAGAATCAGGGGAAGAATAGAGAAGAGAAAAAAAGAGATACCACAATAGAGGGAGCCATTTCAAGGTTAAAGAGAAATTTGGCACTCAGGAAATGTCCAGAGATCTACAAGGTTGATCACTACCTTATATGCCATCCTAGAGCCTTCATCCAGTTGCTGATGGAAGCAGAAACAGTCATCCACACCTAAAAACTGAACTGAACTGAACAGCTAAACACTGAACTGGAATCCAGTTGCAGAGAGGGAGGAGTGATGAGAAAAGGGGTCAAGATTAGGCTGAAGAAACCCACAGAAACAGGTGACCTGAACAAGGGGGAGCTCATGGAACCAAGACTGATAGCTGGCAAACCAGCATAGTCCTGATCCAGATCCCACGAAGCTGGGTGTCAAGGTGGCCTGGGCAATCTATGGGGCCTCTGGTAGTGGATCAGTGTTGGGAGCCTATTCCACATATAGGAATACTCCCTCTGCCTAGACAGGGGTGGGAGGGATGGGTGGTGGGGGAGGGTGTAGCCCTGCTCCAAATGACATGACAGACTTTGAAGATCCCCCATGGAAGGCCTCACCCTCCCTAGGGAGCAGAAAGGGGATGGGATAGGGGGTCAGCTGGGGAGATGAGAAAAGGAGAGAGAACTGGGACTGACACGTAAAAGAGGCTTGTTTCTAATTTAAATAAAAAATGGAAAATACTACAATAAAAATTCTCCTCCTGGGGTTAGAGATTGGCTCAGCAGTTAAGAGCCTGGCTGCTCCTGTGAAGGATCCAGGTTAGACTCCCAGGACTTATAGGGTAGCTTACAAATGTCTGTGACTTTGGTTCCAGGGGATCCAATGTCTTCTGGTCTCTGCAGGCACTATGCATATATGTGATATGTACACATGCGTGCTGGCAAAACACCTCAGTACATCAATAAGTAAAAGTATTAAAATTCTCATTCCTTGCTGTGTTTTTCATTTCAATACCATGCATTGTTCTCTAACATAATTACATAGTTAGCCTGGCAGTGGTGGCATGCATCTTTAATCCCAGGACAGAGGCAGGCAGATCTCTGTGAGTTTGAGACCAGCCTGATCTACAAGAGCTAGTTCCAGGACAGCTTCCAAACCCACAGAGAAACCCTGTCTGGAAAACAACAACAACAACGACAAAAAAACCATGAAGATGTAACATATTTATATAGTTATCTGTCTTCCCTGTGGCCTATCTTATCACTTTGTATAAGAGACACTGAGCTTTTATGCAGAGACAGGAGTAGTCACCACTACAGTCTCAGACTGACACTGCTTGATTTCTAGAGGGAATCAAATGTAACTGATTTCTAAGATAGAACTTAAGCTCTTATTCTCTAATCACCCATTCAATTTGGGATATTAAACCTCAGTTATTACTGAAAGAATTTAGAATTTTTAGAATTGTTTATACATAGTTAATACCAAATCAAACTGTTTTTTAATACAAAGTTATTGTGTCATATTTTTAGTGTAAACCTCGCAATCCTTATAAATTTTGTCTGTTAGAAATGAGGACTCTCTAAAATAACATTGACACTTTAAAAATTTTCATGGTATTTGCTATCTTATTTTGCTGTTTTTAACATCTTCATTTTATGTATATTCTAAGGTATATATGATATGTATAACAATGTATACATGCATGTTTAAATATAACAAATTTCCATATAGAAACAGGTGAGGTGGATTTGACCCATTAACGCTGGTTAATTGTGTATGTCTATCTTCATGAATGCCTGCTTATTCATATAAAACACAAGCATGCTGGTTGAGATGATCCAAATCTCCTCCAGATCTTTAAAGGTGACTCCAATAGATAGAGCAATACCCACCTACATGAATTGTAAATAGCATAATATGTAAGACTTTCATATTCAAATAATTATTTGTTTCTAGAAGTTCTCACTTATGAACTGAACTGTGCCTAAATATGTACAGTTGAGAATTATCCTTTCTCAGAATCTGTAAATAAAACTCAAATTAGCAAAGCTACTAGCCCTTGTCTGTTTCTAGCTTCTGCCATTTTTATCTATTTAGAATGAGTGCATAAAATAAATTATATTCCATCTTCCAGTCCTTGTACTTTGAGGAAGTGCTACATTGCCTTCAGCAGCTCATCTGTTATGAAGATCAGCTGATAGTGTAAAAAGACAAGTTGTTGCTAAATCAGAATTGATAGTTGAGTAATGGGATTTTACTGACTAGTGATAAGAGGAGGGAGAAAAAAATCTGGTAATGTAAACAGCTTGTAATAAACATTCTTGACGAATAGCAGTGCAGCTGCCTCAGCACTTTGTTTTGTTAAGTAAATGCCTGCTGCAGCTGTAACCCTGCAGGTTGGCCTATGCCTCCTAATCTGCAGTCCTGCATTGCTGAATGAGCCTCTAGTGTCCTGGGAAATGTCCACTTCTGATTTAGTACTACAGGACCTTTTCAAGCAAATTGAATGTGAGAGCTTAAAGAGTAGTTAATATAAAACAAGCAAATATTTTAAAAGCCTTTATTATTGAGGAGAAATCTTTTTAATGTTCTTTGGGCAGACTCACTGTCTGCAGTGATTGTCTTTGATGAAAAAGAAGAACCTGGCTGGCTACTGTCTATGGTGGGCAAGGGATGCTAGCAATTACATTATCTTGCTCAGATCTCAAGCAAACAAGCTAATAGCTTCTAATTTGGCTAGCTGGTTGTGCTTTCATTCCAGGCCATTATACAAAGAAAAAAAAGAGTTTGTTTGATAATTTTCCACGTGTATCTCAACACCTCATGCTAATGATCCACATACAGCTTCTCCCTTCACATGCTAGAAACCACAGAAATACCATATCTTAACTTACAAACAAAGGTAGATGATTTTCCTGGATCGGGTTCTGACCAACATGTCATCCCATCTTCCACAATAAACACTGACTCTCGGGTGCAGGAATGGTGTTACACATGTATCATTTGGGGCTAAGAAGCATGTGACCTCTTTTTCTCTGCATGTTGACTAGCTGTGGTTTTCTGTAAATGGTCTCTGTCTCTTACAAAGAGAAGTTCCTTTGATGAGGGGTGAGAAAATAATGTCAGAAGTACTACAGCCATAACGTTTATCAACATGGCTGAATAAACAAGAGTCAAACAGTGAAACTGGGGTAGACCTAGGGTGGGAGAAACTGTCTTCCATCCTCAGCTTGTTATCTGTGTGGTCAGCCCAGAAATCTAAACATACAACTGACACAAGTAATATATGAGCTAAGCATGTTGTGTTTCCATATGTAGTAAGTAGTATTAGTATTATTATTATTATTATTATTATTAGTAGTAGTAGTAGTAGTAGTAGTAGTAGTAGTGGTGGTAGTGTTGTGGTGGTGGTGGCAGTGATGTGTGTGTGTGTGTGTGTGTGTGTGTGCACTCACATACACCATATGATAACCATGAAGGAAATAAGAGTCCATGACTTTGCAAAAGAATAAGGACATGCCTGGGAGGCACTGGATGGAGGAAAGGGAAGGGGAAATGATGTAATTATAGTACCAATAAACAAAACAAAGTTTAAAAACTAAGTGAATCTCTACATACTGTGAAAAAACCTTTCATCCCCACAGTGAATAGCACCACTTCCAATCTAGCAAACAATAAAGTCAGTTCTGAATCACAGAGTCAGTTAGAGGAACCCATGAACGATCCTATGACTCTGCCTTGCTGATTTATGGTCATTGATTATACTTACAAATGCTCACTTCTACCTTTGCGTTTGTTTGTTTCTTTGTTTGTTTTGTTTTTTGAGACAGGGCCTCTCTGTGGCTTTGGAGGCTGTCCTCGAACTAGCTCTGTTCTCGAACTCACAGAGATCCACCTGCCTCTGCCTCCTGAGTGCTGGGATTAATGGCATGCTCCACCACTGCCCTGCCCTTTGTTTTTATTTGTATTCCATTCTGATTTTTAATCCCAAGCAGAACACACTTAGCTATGTCTGCTTGACATACCACTGAATGCTTTTATGGAAGGATGACCAGCAATCCTGGCTTGCTGCAGGTTCAAACCCCAGAAATAGTCCAGAAAAAAAGCTGAAGATACAGCTCTCCTCCTCCCAGAACAAAAGTCAAGTCTTGCTATGAACTGACTAACACAGCAGCAACAACTGCTAAATTAGAGAAGAATTTCTCTATTGATATCTTTAGGAACCTGTTTTCAGCCTCCCATTAAGGACACTTTCTCCAGTGAGAAATGTCATCTTTTACTTATTAACCTTTGTTTTAATAGTAAAAGACAGATGATGAGTGTGATTTGAGAACAAAAATTATATCCTTGCATTTATAAAGCCATTTTACCTCCATATATAGGCCAATGTTCTGTCTACTGTATCCACAAGCAGAAATAACTAAATTTGTTAAATCAAGGACACACATTTTCTAAATTCCAGTGTTGTGATTCTCAACCTGAGAGCAGAAACTAAGCCTTCTGATATTTGCTTTGTGTAAAAATTCAAGCACATGATTGATTGAAGAACCATCTAGATAATGCACCTTGATTATTCTTCAGCAATTATTCGAAGGGAGGGAGGGTGGAAAATTTTAGAGATCATTGATTGTAAGATCCAGAGAAGCATACACTTGCTGCAAGATAGTATCTGATAGACACGACAGGAAGCTGCTCCCATGAAATCTCAGCAATAAGGTCACCTAAGCGTGACCTGCATAATGATAATAACAGCAGACATGTCAATATGGATGAGAAAATTTCACAAGGTCCCGTCCCTTGTGTATAGAGCACAGGCAATTAATGAAGCAGTTTTCTCTAGGGTTGAACCTCGGGATAGATTATCTAATCTCAAGTGGTCAACCCAAAATACACATGCATTCAAACAGCACTTAATGTGCTCAGCAGGTAATATTTGTAAGTTACAAGTAAAATATATGTAACCATAATAATTAAAGAAATAGAGGTCATAAATTCAAGAGTAAGTAAGGAAAACACAAGCCAAGTTGGAGAAGAGGAGAGCAAGGTGGAAATAACAAATTTGTGGCTATTGTTTGAAATTCTAAAAATCAAAAGTAAAATATCAATAACCCCAAACCACCCACCCACCAACAAAACATCAAGAACAGCATCCTGGAAGGTCTAGGTAGCTCTGTCATGGCTGATGGTGCTTTATTTCTTTATTTAAATTAGAAACATGCATGCTTCAAATGTCAATCCCAGCTCCCCCCCTTGTCCCTCCACCAGCCCCACCCCAACACTCCCACACCCAGCCCAATCCCCACACCATTCCCCAGGGTGGGTAAGGCCCTCCTTGGGGGAATCTCCAGAATCTGTCATTTCATCCAGGGAAGGACCTACACCTGTCCCCATGTGTCCAGGCTGAGAGAGCATCCCTCCATGTTCATTTGTATGCCACGGTGAATACTAATCTACTATCCAAAGCCCCAGAGATTTCTGAGGCCTCTTCACTGATACTACATTCATGGAGTCTGGATTAGTCCCCTGTTGGACTCTTAGCCGTCAGTCTGGGGTTCAAGAACTCCCCCTTGTCCAGTCAAATGTCTTTGTGGGTTTCACCAACACGGATTTGACCCCTTTGCTCATCACTCCTCCATCTCAGTCACTAGGTTCCATGGGGTCACGTCAGTGTTTAGCTGTGAGTATCTGTCTCTGCTTCCATCAGTCAGTGGATGAAAGTTCTAAGATGTCATATAAGATAGTCATCAACCTTATCATCAGGTAGGGGCTATTACTGTAGTCTCTCTGCTATTAATGAAAGAAGAAATTGGAGTTTTCAGTTGCTGGGCACGTGATCATGGTTTGTAAGAAACTACAACACTAGAAGTCAAAGGGTATTTGAACATGATGAGAAGCTGAAGGGATGTATCAGTAGTGAAATAAGGCTGATGGCCAAACTCACTACAGTCTCAAGCCCCACCCTTGTATTGGTGTATTGATAAACATTCATAATTTTAATGTATTTAGATACTCACATATAGAGAACCTCATCAGATACAAGAAAATAATTACTCTTAGCATAATGCACATATAAATGTTGACATTTATTGTAGTCATCTAAACAGATTTTTACCAATGACCAATATTTAATGAGTCATTTTACATGAAAGACACTTACAGGTAACATCAAATTCTAAAAGATGTTTGGGAAAAATTACAAATTTTTTTTAATCCAGTAAACATAAAGCTGTGAGCCAGAAGCTTGTGTAGTACAGAAATTAAATGTATATATGGGTTTAAATATGTGTTAATCCGTGTACACACATAAATTTGATTAAGCATTAATGATATTTGACCAAACTCTATTGAAAAATGAGATATTTTGTTTAATCTATAATATTCCCTGATTTTTGTTGCTAGCCAGACCTGAGCTCATGAGTTACTTCCTACTAAGTGTTATATCCAAGTACATACAGTTATATTTCATAGGCCCCTATAAGATAGTAAGATTATTACTTTCATATTATATTTCAGTTCATCCAAAATTACTCTCCTGGCATTTATATACTAGTATACATATTGCATATGTAAATATTATACAAAACTTTCATAAATGAAGATTATTTATTTCATATTTCTTATGATTTTTCTCAACATATAAACAGATCAAGAGCTTTAGCTTGTTTCAGAATGCACATTTTATTAATATGAAATTTATTAAAAGATAGAATGCCTTTGTGGGCCTCTCATAGGCCCCAGTGTCAAATTTGATTCCATAATTCGCTATCATCATTGGGGAAACTCCTCCACAGAACAATTTTAAAAACTTAGTACCTCTTATGGAAAACCATATTGCTCTGAGTGGCAAACCAACATTATAAGATTAAAAAAATTCCAGTAGAGACCACAAAGCAAATATTTTGCAAACTTCTATAAAATATCAGAGACCAAAGTTAAAAATATAAACAAATGGCATTGAAATTGAAGGTTTGGTAGACTTGGTGGAATATTTAATAATACTTGCACAATATTACCATCAAAATTGGACTCTTCAGGAGGTAAATGTTTAGTTGTTAGGGACTGGAACTTTATCAGAGGTAAAACAAAGCACAAGACATGTCAAAAGTATAGGGCCAGAAGGACAGAAAGAAATATTAAATCAATATATGGCTAACACAGCAGTGAATTCATGAGGATGTGATCTGTTACAGCAATGGAATAACCACAATAACATTCCTCCAATCCCAGAAAAAAAATACTAACACATGTTTCTGAGAAAAAATAACATGTATTACAAAGAATGATCACTGAGCATTCAGTTTGTACAAAAGTAGGGCACAACACCTGCTTATTTTTCAAAGGTACCAAGAGCCCTACCTTTAAAATGGCTAACTGGCAAACTTGTCTGGGAGAAACAATGGCCTTTAACGACAGAAATGTTACAGGCATTAGAAAGTTGGTACAAGATTAGCTAAACGCTTACCATATTGAAGAATTGACCAGTCCTTGAAATTCTCCTTTATTACTCTTTAAAATAACTCTGCAGATGGAGAATGGCAACAGATCTAAGAGCTATTAATAAGGTGACTTAGGCAATGGGCTTTTAACAGTGTGGAATTTCCTTGCTTTCTACATTACCTAGAGAATGGTTTCTTATAGGGATTAATTTAAAAGACTGCTTTTTAAATATACCTTTGCAAGAACAGGATAGAGAAAAATTTGCCTTCACAGTGCATACTTTTAATAATTCCTAGCCTGTTAGAAGGTATCAGTGGAAAATTATTCCACAAAAAATGTTAAACATCCCTACCTTGTGTACATACTATTTTTACAACAGCCAATGAAAAAATTCATAATCAGTTTCCTCAGCCTATAATTTACCATTATGTGGATGATATCTTCATATCTGATTCAGATGCAGATATTTTATTGAAAATGTTTGAAGAAGTAAAGAAAATTTTGCCTTGCTGGGTGTTATAAATTGCACTTGAAAAAATTTTAAAGAGGAAATACTATGCATTACCTAGGATAAGTGATAGGTTTATAAAAAAAATTAACCACAGAAATTACAAATCAGGAGAGCTCAATTATGAACTCTTAATAATTTTCCAAAAAAATGAGAGATATAAACTGGTACAACTGACAATTAAATTGACAACTTAAGAACTAAGTAAGTTATGTCAAACTGTACAAGGTGATAAGGGCTCAAATAGTCCAAGAAAATTATCTTCTGAAACTGAAAAACAATTTGTTTTGGTAGAAAAGAAATTATAGGATGCACATGTGGATTCTATACTGATGCTGGTTATAAGTCAAGAAATTCAAGTAAAGTGACTTAAAGCCCTTATGATTTTGTTCAAAATCAGAATTACATGGTATTATTAGATTTTCCAGAGCCTCTAAAATAGTTACTGACTCACAATATGAAGAATGCGATGTTTTACATATTGAAACTGCTGACCTATTCCAGATGATTCAGAATTAACTTTGTTATTTATTTAAGAAATAGTCAGAAATAAAAATCATTTCTTGAATATAACATACATCAGATTCCATACAGGTCTAGTTGGCACTCTGGCACAAGGTAATAATGAAGTTGGTCAGCTATTGATAGGGAATGTTCTAAAAGACTCAGAATTTTGTAAAAAAAACACTATGTTAATAGCAAAAGATTGAGAAAAGATTTTTCTATCACTTGTCAACAAGCCAAGGAAATTAAAAGGAAATGTCCTACTTGTTTTTTGTATAACCAAATTCCACTACCTGCTGAGGGTAACCCAAAGGTTATTCAAAGAAATAAAATTTGGCAAATGAATGTGATTCATTTTGTAGATTTTAGAAAACTAAAATATGTGCATCAAAGCATAGATACATATTCAGGATTTCAATGGGCAACTGCTTTGAGTTCTGAAAAGGCTGATCGTATAATTATGCATTTATTTGAAACTATGACCATCATGGGGATACATGTACAAATTAAGGCTGACAATGTGCCAGTATTTGTCTCTAGTAAAATGAAAGGTTTTTTCATATTACAACATAAAGCATATTACAGTTATAGCACACATTTCTACTTAGCAAGCAGTTATAGAAAGCTCTCACTGAACTCTAAAAGATATGCTTAATGAATAGAAAGGAAAAAGATTCCCCAGAGATAGATTACAAAATTTTATTAACTTTAAATTTTTAAAAATGCTAATATCAGAAGAATAACAGCTGTGTAAAGACACTGGATGATAGAAAAAAATCTTCTGAATTAAATCAGTCTCTATACTTTAAGGATGTGTTGAACTCAGAATTGAAACCAGGATATGTTTTTCAATGGAGAAGAGGTTTTCTTTTGTTTCCAATGGGAAAAAAAGCTATATATACCTCAAAATTGATAAGGATTAGATTCAAGCAGTAGAGACCTCTTGATTGTAAAAGGTGATAGTTCATCAAACAGCATGACCAGTCAATCTAAACTAATATATAAGACTAACAAATGGCTTTTATTTGATCAGATATACCCTGCCAAAATGGATATTTCCCAAAGATAGGATTGGAGCAGTGTTTTGTTTTTGTCTTTCCAAAGAATGAAGACATCCAACTAAGGAATATGAAGACCACTGGACAAGTAAGACTTCTGAAGAAAAAGGACAAATCATCCATAGAAAAATTTCCCAAGGAAAAGAGTAAATTGGTCTAATGGAAATGGCACAATTCCAACATGATAAAATTTCTTAAATCTTCCAGATTTTATTCTTGCTGTTCTCTGCAAACATACAAGACAAATGGTCTCTTTGATGTCCCACTTCAATTAAAAATCAAAGCTGACTTTGGAGCTTTGAGAATGACTCTTTCCTTCTCTAAAACCAAGCATGCTTGTTAAAAGAAAATCCAAAATCTCTGTCTCATGTCAGAAGAGTTATCTGATACAGGACAGAAGAAAAATCAAAATTAAGGGGCTATTCTATTGTCATTAATCTCATAAACCTTTGATTTTATTTTGAATCTTTAAAACTTCTCTTAAGGTATAAATTTCTCAAAATTTAAAAATTTTGATCATTCAGGGTCTTACCACAATATCTGACTCCCAATTTTTTATTGATAAAGAATAATTAGGTAAACGCATCCAAAGGGGTTCTTTATTAAAAATCCAGAAAGAAGAGAGTTTACAGTCAGTATCCTGTGTGTCATAAATCAAATATAGAAATGATATTTATCTGTAGGTGAGAAGACAGAAAGAAAAGCTACTGAAATCAAAAGTAAATAATCAGGAAAGTAATATGTAACCACGGTGATTTTCATTTTTGTGGTACATTTACAATACTTACCTGTACTACCCATTAGATTATTGTGTCAATTATATTGGAATTTTTACCATTTACCTTAGAGATCACTATCATTCATGAGGTTTATCATGTTCTACTTTTATGGGCTAATATCCTACTAAATCAGAAGTTTACTGTGAAATTGGGTTTACTTTTCTTATTAAATCAAAAACTCACAAATTCTTTAGGTCCACAAACAGTTGCTGATATATCCTAAGTACTATTCTAAGATCTAGATATCTGACAGTAAATAAGAAGCATTAAGTGTTCTGAATGTGTCAGGCAGTAAAATGTCACCTTTGTTCAGGTGACTTGAATCAAGAGCCCATGGGTTGAGAAAGCATTACAGCAGCAACAGTGTCAAGGGAGACAGTTTTGAAGACGTTCTGTGTGTCCCTAAATGTCTTATGTTCTCTTTTAGTAAAATGGAGTATTGGAGAATTTTTTAAAGTGGAATAACATTGGCTCATGCATTCTTTGTATACAAAAAGGAAACAAAAATACTAAGCTGAAAGTTATCTATACATGTGGGAGATGACAGTGTTTTGAGATGGGTGTAAGTAGCAAAATAAATTGGTGAAAAGACAGTTTTCCTTGGATATTTCATTGTGGAGTTTCCTTTTTTATCTGTACAAGTGGGACAATGTAACATTGTTTAATAAGCTGTTAGATTTCTAATAAAATGCTAGATTTTCTAATAATATTTGAATATTTCAAGGATGAGTTTTGGAGTTACAGAAAGAGGAAATGAAGTTCTCCAAATCTGCAAGACAAGTTATAAAGTAGAAAGCTACTTGTATGAATTTCGTGTAAAAGGGACCCCTCTGACTTAATGCCCTTCTAGAAGGCATAATCATGTAAATGACCATGATACAAAATGAAGTCACTTTACTAGCTATCTATAATTATTAGTGTGATACAACCAAGAATATCCTGTAAGTATAGTCTTAATGAGGAATTGTTAGATAAAGTTGGCCAAAGAGCACGTCTGTAGGAAATTGAAATATTTAATTGATGAAGGAAGATCCGGTAACATATTCTCTATGAAAGAGCTATTGAAAAAAAAGTGGAGAAATCTAGGTGCAAGCAGGGAAGGATGCACTTATATTCTTTTTACTGTTGACTGTAGATGTGTTAAGGCTACTTGTTTAAATTCTTCCTTGACTTCCTTTCAGTTGATATTATGGAGTTGTAACCTGAAATAAATCCCATTCTCCTTTGAGTTGATCTTGTCAGATTATTATGCCACAGAAAAATAAATGAGAGGAGAACCTTCACTGGGAAAACAAGAGATCCAAAAAGAGTAGACCATAAATCATGAGTATTACAATGCTTTCAGATTAGAAGATGAAGAATATTGAGCAAAAAAAAGAAAGAAAAGAAAAGTATGAGATATGGAGGAGGAAACATGAGATATTAAGATACTTTGGAAGTTTGGGAAGAATATAGATCAACTGGACTATTCAACAGAAAAGTACAAAAATGAATAAGAAATATCTTGCAAGTTTTTGTAAACTGAGATTATTGGGAACCAGTTCAAGATAAGTTCAATTACATTGACATGGGTGATACTCTGAGAGCAATGCTTCGAAAGTCTACGTGGAGAGGACAGTGATGACCTCCTCCCAAGACATTTCTGCTGTGAATAAGAGCAGAACAATGAACCACTTTTGATAGCTATGTGATATATGAAGAATTGTATGAAGCTTGCTAAGATGGTTGAAGTTATATTCAATTGCCACCTGATGCAAATAAGTTTTCAGAAAGGATTTTCTTTTTATTACTTCTGAGAGGAAGGCTGAAGATATTCCAAATACTTGAGTTGTGTTTCCCCAGAGCATGTTAGGAATCTGTGAGACAGCTCAAATCTGGGCGATAGGTGAAATGTAGATGAAGGGGAAACCGTGATCCTTTAGAAAGCATGTGTAGTACAGAGGTGAACATCCCACATTCTGCCATGACGAATGATGTTCGTGTCTCTCATTTATGTAGCACCTGGGCAAATATTCAGAGTTTCTTGCCCTTCTTCTTCTCTTCTAAAATTTTGTCCTGGATGTATGATAGCAAGGAGACTGCTCAGCAATCACTAAAGACAAAGGACAAACCTTCAGAAATAGAAAATATTGATCCCAGGTTATCTCACCTCAGATTCTAAAAATTGAAAAACCTTGATGGCAAAGCCTTATCTCCTGAGTTTTAAGGACTCCTTTCCAAAGTGACCTTTAAAAATACTTCATCTCCTTCAGTCAGCACAATACATTGTTTTAAATCTGATAAAATAACTGAACTTGTTATACCATGTAGCTCATTGCTATATTAATAAGCACTTATATTGTTAGAGAAAAAAATGGAAAAAACAATAGGTATTTTGAAACAGAGAACATAGTAAAGATCCAAATATCTTTTCATGAAAAACATGGATATGGTTGAGAAAGTTCAACAGTTTTACCTTGTAAAGTGACTTATTATGAAAATGGGTATTTTAAAACAGCAGATATACTCTGTCACTTTGGATTTATTTGCCAAGGTAACTGGTACTTCATAACAAGAGTTTATCAAAGTTACGTAAGTGCTAAAGAAGCATGTCTCCATAAACTCCAAAGATATGTGACACTGTTTTGTATTTGTTGGGATCTAGTTCCTCAGAAATTTTTCATATATAAACTAAAATGCTTGATATTATTAATTTAAAGAATTCCATATGACCAATGACTGCTAAGAGAAAGGGAGAATATATATTTTTTCCAGGAACAAAATTCTTGATAGGTTATCAACTCCTAAGTCATCAGCCATAAAACATGGGCAGATAAAAGCGTTCCATAACATGAATGATAGTTGAATGTAAATATCCCCATAAGCTCATAAGGCATTATTAGGAGGTGTGGCTTTGGTGCAATAAGTATGGCCTTGTTTGAGTGGGCTTTGAGATCTCATATACACTCAAGCCACAGGCAGGTCTCAGACTGTTTCATGATTCCTGCAGGTCAAGATGTAAGAACTCACCGGGCATTGGTGGCACACGCCTTTAATCCCAGCACTTGGGAGGCAGAGGCAGGCTGATCTCTGTGAGTTTGAGGCCAGCCTGGTCTACAAGAGCTAGTGCCAGGACAGTCTCCAAAGCTACAGAGAAACCCTGTCTCGAAAAACCAAAAAAAAAAATGTAAGAACTCCTGGGCCTTTTGCTTTTCCATATAAAGTTGAGAAGTGTTTTATCAAGGTCTGTGAAGAATTGTGCTGGAATTTTAATGGGGATTGCATTGAATCTGTAGATTGTTTTTGGCAAGATTGCCATTTTTACTGTGTTGATTCTACCTATCCAAGAACATAGGAGATGTTTCCATTTTCTGGTGTCTTCTTTAATTTCTTTCTTTAAAGACTCCAAGTTCTTGCGATACAGGTCTTTCACTTGTTTGGTTAATGTTAGCACAAGGTATTTTATGTTGTTTGTGGCAATTGTAAATGGTGATGTTTCTTTTATTTCTTTCTCAACCCTATTATTGTCTGTATAAATTAGGGCTACTGATTTTTTGAGTTGATCTTGTATCCTGCCACTTTGCTGAAAGTATTTATAAGCTGTAGGAGTTCCCTGGTAGTTTTTTGGGTCATGTCCCGAGCAATCACCATGCCTGATTTCAAGTTCTATTATAGAGCTATAGTCCTGAAAACAGCTTGGTATTGGCACGAAAATAGACAGGTAGACCAATGGAATCAAATTGAACATTCTGATGTTAACCCATACATGTATGAACATCTAATCTAAAAATATACAATGGAAAAAAGATAGCATCTTCAACAAATGGGGCTGGAATAACTGGATGCTGGCATGTAGAAGAATGTGGATAGATCCATGTCTATCGCCATGCACAAAATTTAAGAACAAATGAATCAAAGACCTCAAAATAAATCCTTAGAAGGAACACTGAACCTCTTAGAAGACAAAGTGGGAGTTACTCTTGAACGAATTGGTACAGGAGACTGCATCCTGAACATAGCACTAGTAGCACAGACACTGAGGTCAACAATTAATATATGGGACTTCCTGAAACTGAGAAGCTTCTCTAATGCAAAGGACGCAGGCAACAAGACAAAAAGGCAGCCAACAGAATGGGAAAAGATAATCACTAACCCTACATCTGATAGAGGGCTGATCTCTGAAATTTACAAAGAACTCAAGAATCAACTCTCCAAAATAACAAAGGATCCAATGAAAAAGTGGGCTACAGAATTAAATAGAGAATTCTCAACAGAGGAGTTTAAAATGGCTGAGAGACACTTGAGAAAGTGGTCAACATCCCTACCCATCAGGGAAATGCAAGTCAAAACAACTCTGAGATACCATCTTACTCCTGTCAGAATGGCTAAAATCAAAAACACCAATGACAGTTTATGTTGGAGGGGATGTGGAGAAAAGGGAACATCCCTCCATTGCTCATGGGGGTGCCAACTTGTACAGCCACTTTGGAAATCAGTATGGAGATTCCTCAGGAAAATGGGAATAAACCTACCATATGATCCAGAAATTCCACTCTTAGGCACATACCCAAAAGATGCACATTCATACAACAAAGACATCTGTTCTGCTATGTTCATATTATCGTTATTTGTAATAGCCAGAACCTAGAAGCAACCTAGATGTCCCTCAACTAAAGAGTGAATAGAGATAATGTGGTACATTTATTCAATGGAGTACTATTCAGTGGAAAAAAATGGAATCTTGAAATTTGCAGGCAAATGGATGACACTAGACGAAACCATCCTGAATGAGGTAACCAATCACAAAAAGAGAAGCATGGTATGTAATCACTCATCTATGGATTTTAGACATAGATCAGGGGAGTGCCAGCCTATAATCATACTACCAGAGAGTCTGGGAAATAGGAACCTTCAACCAGTGATTGACGGAAGCAGAGACAGACACCCCCCAGTTAAACACTGAGCTGAACTCAAGAAACCCAATGTCAGAGAAGGAGGACAGGTAGCATAGGGGGCAAGACTGGACTTGTTTAACCCACAGAAACAGCTGACCTGAACATGGGGAGCTCATTAATTCCAGAATGATGGCTGGGAATCCAGCATGGAAAAGATGTAAGAACTCTCAGCTCCTCTAACAAGATATCTGCTTGCATGTTGCCTTGCTTTCCACCATGGTGATATTGTACAATACCTCTTAACTGTGAGCTACCCTTTCACTTTATAAGAATTGCTGTGATCATGTTGTCTCTCCACAGCAATAGAAACTCTAAGAGTGTGTGTGTGTGTGTGTGTGTGTTAAAACTTAATTATGGAAGAATAAGGACCAATGTGTGGTCATCAAATGAAATCTTTCTTTCCTTAGCATAATGACCCTCATCAAGGATTTGATCTTGGAAAATCTCATATCCTCTAACCCTACTCATTCTTTGACAAACCTAGCTTCATATCTCCATCATGTTCTTCACCTTATTGAGGATTAGCTTCCAATGCTGTCAATAATTCCTTTGAGATCTGCAGAACAATTCTTTCCCAAGTAGTCAATTAATTTAACAGTGGCTTCCTAAAAGGTGAATGTATACCACATGAAATTATAATTTCCATAAATCTCTTCAAATCTAACATTTCCCTAGGATCCCAGTTAACTCATGAATAGCCTTGGGGGAACAAATCATCTGGTGGTTGTTCTTGCATGGTACCTGGATAAATTAAGTTTGGTTTTCTAATAACACAGAGCAAATCCTTTTCAGTTTCATAATGCAAAGGTACAGTAGTTTCTGCTCTAAACTATTCCTTCTTTGCGTGAATATTTTTCTTAGGTTCATTAGTAAGTTTTTCAAAGGAGTGTAAATTATTAGCCAAATTTTCATATTTGGCACTGTTAAGAGACAAAAGTTTTAGGGATAAAGGATGAATCATCAAAATGATAATGATTATAAATTGTCATTATAGCAGTCCCAGCTAAGTTTATTATCCATTCTTTTAATTTTTTTTATTTTCAAAGCATCCATTACGGATGTATACAGAGACCTCGATCCCTGAGTCATAATATTTCCCATTTTTTAATGTGGAAATTTTTTTTAAAACTAGTTCTCACTCCCTTAAAATTTCCTAGTTGCCTCATCATCCCTGTTGATAATGACGGTGAAGTGTGAGGCTTATTGCCACTCTTCAGCATGGCTGGGCAGAGAAAACAGACAGTGTGCAGCCTGGCTGAGGGCAGATACAGCCAGCAGTGTGTGCAGTTTCAACTGCAATAGAAGCCCGGGTGGGTGTCAAGGTGACTGATCTGGTATAGCGGGGATCCAGAGGAGGGTATCCAGGAGAAGCCCACAACATGGGAAGAAGGAGCCTGTTTCCTGAAAATGAACACAGTGGAATGTGCAGAAGGAGGGGAGAGGAATGGAGGAAAGAGGAGGGGAGATGAGGAGGGGGAAGGAGAACATGGGGGATTGGGAAGATTGAGTGGGTAGAGGAATAGAGAAGAACAAGAAAATAGAAACATCAATAGAGGGAGCCACTGTAGGTTTAAAGAGAAATCTGGCACTAGGAAATTGTACAGAGATCCACAGGGATGACCCCAACTAGGAACCTAAGCAATAGTGGAGAGGTTACCTTAAATGCCTTTCCCTGATAATGAGATTGATAACTACTTTAAATGCCATCCTAGAGCCTTCATCCACTAGCTGATGGAAGCACAAGCAGAGATCCTTAACTAAACCCTGAGCCAAACTGCTGGAATCCATTTTCAGAGAGGGAGGAGTGACGAACAAAGGGATCAAGACCAAGCTGGGAAAACCCACAGAAACATCTGACCTGAGAAAGTGGGAACTCACAGAACCCAGTCTGACGGCTGGGGAACCAAGATAGGACCAAACCAGGCCCCCCAAATGTGGGTGTCAGCTAGGAGCACTGGACATTCTATGGGGCCTCTGGCAGTGGAACCAGAATGTATCCCTAGTATCTCCCACGGAGGGATACTCTCTTAGCACACATACACAGGGGAGGGCCTAGGCCCTTCCCCAAATGACTTGACAGATATTGATGATCCCTCATGGAAGGCCTCACCCTCCCTGGGGGTAGATATGGGATGGGGGGGTCAGTGTGGGGAGAAAAGAAAAGCAGTGACTCCAGTAGCTGCAGCTCAAATGGCTTCAAAGTCAGGGGCGAGTGGCTATCTCATGGTTTTGTTCCCTGAATTGAATGCCAGATTATATGGTTATCTAATTACTCTTTATCAGTAAAACATTGGGAGATGGATATCAGGGTAGGAACCTGAGTGATCAGAGAAATAGCAGAGCAGACATCAGTGATCTCATTTCTCTTCCATTCATCCATCCAAAAGCACCTAGATACTCTCCAAGCCAGGTCTCTTACTACTCCTTCTCTCAGTGTGAACTCAGTCTGTGGTTAGGTGCTGAGGGATAGCTCTGCCCTCTGATTCAGAGAAAGTTTCGTTGTCAGACTGCAATCAAAATATCACACAACACCTTTTGCTTAATTGTTTACACACACTGATTTACTCATCCCACCTTTATTTTCTAATGACCAATGAGTGACATCTGCAGTGAGATTTTAGCATCATCAGTGCAGAAAATCTTCCAAACGCTCTTATATCTTTGTGATATGATTAACCACAGAGGTAGAAATTCTGATTGAAGAGCATCAATTACTACTAGAAAAAAATAAAATCTTATGGAAGCACATTTACATTCTTACATAAAATGAAGGTTTGGGATACAATAAACTAATAAAGCTGAAAGGGAAATATTGATTAATTCTCTCAGTTACTACTAGTCAGTATTTTTAAGATTTTTATTTATAAGAATACAGTAGTCACACCTAAAGCATGAGATTCTAATAATGTACAAAAGATAACAACATAGCCATGTCCAAGTGTATAAAAGCAAATACTAAACCATTTTTCAGTTATAGTAACTGTGAGTAAGCAAATCATGTTTTTAGTTACAGCAAAATATTTGAACTAAGTGTACACATAAATAGGACAATTGTGACAATAATGGATACCTGCTTTGCATACACAAATATGCTATATATGAGACCAGTTTACAACAACTCTGTAGCAAATAAAAATTTCCCCAAAATAACTAAGGGGTGCCCTATTTCTATGTTCTATTTTACAGATCATAATATACTTTAATACCAGTAGAATGTGTACAGAGCAGAGTGAAAGATTTCATATTCTACATTTTTCCATGTTTTAGGTACTGATATTTTTACTGCAGGACATATAACATTAACTTCAAAGTTGTCAAACATTATTTGGTAAGAAATGAAGACTTGCCGGGCAGTGGTGGTGCACACCTTTAATCCCAGCAGAGGGGAGGCAGAGGCAGGTGGATCTCTGTGAGTTCGAGGCTGGGCTGGACCGATAGCCTCTGAAACAATACAGAGAAACCCTGTCTCGTAAAAACCAAAAAAAAAAAAAAGAAAGAAATGAAGATTTATTAGCTTCATGGCGGTTCTCACTGTTGTTAATCATCCATCAGGGTACAAAGCTAATGTTGATAGTAGTGGGCTGAGCTGAAGATCAAATTGGTCTGTGATTCAGACTATCTTAGTGATAATTAATACGGGATTTAATAAGATGTGTGACTTTAAAATAAGCAAATAGCAATGTGAATGACATGGAAATTGTACTCTTGCTAGAAACAAATTTGTAATTTAAACCACCTGTAGGCTGTCCTGCACTGTTGCAGCAGACTGCTGGCTTCTGCAGAAGTCAGTGGTGACCGATTTATCTCAGATTGAGATGCACATTTTCTTTTTCTCAGGTTTTATCTTCTTCGCTTTCCATCTGTGTTAAATGTACCTATCTCCTACTCACAAACTGTAACCATGCCATTGAAGTGAAAACAGGGCCCTCTCAGCATAATGACTTCTACCTGAAGTGAAGAAGGAAACAAGAGGAAAGGGTTCCTCACAGTCGAATCAGGGATAAGTCAGTTCAACTTTTCTCTTCTGTATTCTTTTTCTGCATTTCTCTCACAGTTAATTGAGATGTCCATGATTACTTCAGATGTACCACGCAGAGTTTTGCCTCTGGAAATTGCTAATCATTCAAAATGAAATATAAACAGAGCATCTTAAGACAGTAGGAAGAACAGAAGCAGATCCCCTGACATGAGCTCTTGCCCTGTTTGTCACTGTATTTCTATGTCTGTGAAGAATACAAATCTGGATTGACTCTAACATAGGGCTAAGGACACAGAATGAATTCAGGTATAATGAAATTAAAGTAGCTATTCCTCTGAGTAATTAATGAGGCTGATCACTCTGGCAGTCTCACAGGGCTCATTCTTGAAGCAACAGTAACAAAGTGTTTTATGCAAGCCACATAGTGTACATCAATCCCTTGATAAATGGTAATATTGGATGCTGATATTAGTCCAGTTGGGTGAGTGTGTGAAGTTGATTACAGGTGAGCACCACTATACCTGGCTGAGCATAAGACAATTTCTGTTACATTTTGTGTTTTATTCTAAAGCCTTCCTTATATTGCACACGATTGATATTAGCATGAACATCCATTAGACAAAGGAATCAAAACTCACTGAGATTATACCGCACTATAGTACATGCCTTTAATAAGACCATCTCCTCAATTACATTTGGCTCAGTTTCTAACTTCACACCCCACTCTTCTATCTGCTCAGCTAAGCATTTAGCAGTAACTTTCATACTGCAGAGAAATCCTGTGATCCCACCGTAAGAGTTTCCTGTGGGGAGTTAATAACATACTATGCCAACTGCTACTGACAAGTCATCACTATTAAAAATACTTGTTAATTTATAATCTCATATAAGAGGCTGTGTAGAAGTCAAATATAAGTAGTCTGTAAGCAATTTGACACTGTTGCTGCAGAAACACTTCTAAACAAATTTGGGGAACTCTGACATCCATAAGTGAAACAGGGGAGTGGATTCCCACATCATTCTACACACAGAATCGAATGCTTTTTGTACTAGAATAACTCATGGAAACTTCCCAAACAGAAAAATTTAAAAATACACTCGAAATACAATTTTCTTCCCTTCAGTATGGGAAAATTTCTTAAACTAGGCAGAAAAAGTAAATCCAATTAAAAATTCCTTAAATCTCCAAATATTTTAAAGACAGGGAAGAGACAATAGATAGAACAGAGAAAGCTGTTTTAAAAAAATGTTGACAATGAAGAAAAAATTCAGACCATGTTAACAATTTCTACCTATCAAAACCTTATTAAAAATGGTAGAGAGCTCTTTGAATCTTAGGATTTCGTAGAGGAGGCCTCAAACTATTCTTATGCAACTTAGCAAGTTTTGGTTCGGATTAACCTTTGGAAATGTTTGCTGCTGAGGTGGTACCTCTTTTTGCTGAACCTAAAAGGAGGATATCACTTGGCCCAAGAGCTCTCTGGGAAAAAATGCTTATTTCTCAGATAACAGGTAGTCCAGTTAAAGGTGTCAAATATTAGAGTGCTTCTGGCATTTCTTGGAAGCCAAAGATCCTATACAAGACCTCCCATGCCTACATAAGCATTTCTCAGATGTCTTATACCTGCCCACCCTGGAATCTCTTGGCCTGGAGATTACAGGTAGGTCAACACATCTCCTGTGGACAAGCATGCTGAGAGTGCTGGGCCATGCTCTCCCCCACTCAGGGCAGATATGAGCTCCGGCCTCTCCTCATGCCCCACTTCTGCTTGCCCACTCTGGGATGTCCTGGCCTGGAGACTGCAGGCAGGTTGACTCAGCCCCTGTGGACCAAGCAACTGTGAGTCTGCTGACTGCACAGTGCTTATCCAGCTCCCACCCACTGGGAGAGAGAGTACCTCAGACAAGTCTGCACCCACCATGAGACCCATCAGAGTATTGGACCTGCTTACACCCACCAGAAGAGAACCTTGGACCTGTATCCACCAGGAGAGGATGAGACCCCACCTGCACCAACTGGAAGAAGGGATGGGAAGACGACAATATAAGAACACATTCAACAACAGAAAACTAATATGAAGACAGCAGAGTCTAGGGACTGTACAACAGCAAGATCTGAACATTCCAACACAGATGAAGCAGAAGAGAATGACCTTAAAAACAACTTAATGAAGATTATAGAGACCTTAAAAGAGGAAATGAGAAAATTCTTTAAAGAAATGGAAGAAAAGACAAACCAAAAATTTCTAGAAACAATTCAAACAGTACAAGGTTTGAAAGCTGAAATAGGGACAAAAAAAGCATAGTCAGAAGGCATTCTGGAATTAGAAAAGGTGGGAAAATGATCAGGAACTATAGATGCAACCATAACCAACAGAATAAAAATGTTGGAAGAGAGACTGTCAGGACTTGGAGATACACTAGGAGAAATAGATTCATCAACAAAAGAAAATCTTAAGTTCAAGAAATCCATAACACAAAATATTCTGGAAATATGGGATACTGTGAAAAGGCCAAACCTAAGAATAATAGTATAGAAGAAGGTGAAGAAACCTACCTCAAAGGGGCAGAAAACATATCCAACAAAATTGTAGAAGAAAAATTTCCCAACCAAAAGAGAAACATGCCAATGAAAGCACAAGAAGCCTACAGAACACCAAATAGAGTGGACCACAACCAAAGTCCCCTTGGCACATAATAATTAAAACACCAAACATACAGAATAAAGAAAGAATATTAAGAGCAGCAAAGGGAAACCTATCAGACTTGTACCTGACTTCTTCATGGACAACCTCAAAGACAGAAGGTCCTGGATAGATATTCTACCAACACTAAGAGGACATGGATGCCAGCACAGAATGGAGAAAACAAGATATTCCATGATAAAAACCAGATTTAAACAATACATATCCATTAATCCAGACATACAGAAAGTACTGGAAGGAAAACTCCAATCTAATTAATTATCTACACTCACAAAATCATAGGCAATAGATAATCCCACTTTAACAAAATCCAAAAGAAAAATCAGCATAAATCCACAAATAATAACACCACCATCAACAAATCAATAACAAACAAAACAAGAATTAACACTCAATAGTCCTTAATCTCCCTCAATATTAATGGTCTTAATTGGCCTGTAAAAAGACACAGGCTAACAGAATGGATATGAAGAAAGAATCCGTCCTTCTGATGCATACAAGAAACCCACCTCAACATCAAAGACAGACATTAGCTCAGATTAAAGGGTTGGATAAAATTTTCCAATTAAATGGACCCAATAGGATTTAACTGATATCTATAGAACATTCCATTCAAACACAAAAGAATATATTTTCTTCTCAGGGTCACATGGGACCTTCCCTAAAATCGACTTGGCAACATATCAAACCTCAACAGGTACCAAAAAATGGCATAACACTCTATCTTATCAGACCACCATGCTTTAAAGTAAGAATTCAACAACAACACGAATTGCAAAAAACCTACAAACTCATGGAAATTGAACAATGTGCAATTGCAGCATTCCTGGGTCAAGGAAGAAATAAAGAAAGAAATTAAAGACTACCTAAAATTCAATGAAAATGAATACACGACATACCCATACTTATGGGACATTTTAATAGCAATGCTATTAGGAAAGTTTACAACACTAGTTGCTCACATGAAGAATTAGGAGAATAGTCACACTAGAGAACTTACAGCAAAACTGAAAGCTCTAGAACAAAAAGAAGCAAACTCAACCCAGAGGAGTAAATACCAGGAAATAATCAAACTGAGGCCTGAAATCAATAAGCTTGAAACAAATAAAACAATACAAAGAATCAACGTAACAAAGAGCTGGTTCTTCAAGAAAATCAAGAAGATAGACAAACCTTTTCTCCAAACTAACAAAAGGATGAGAGAGAACATGCAAATTAACAAAATCAGGAAAGAAAAGGGGGAAATAACAATGGACACTGAGGAAATCCAGAGAATATTCAGGTCATACTTTGAAAATCTGTACTCCACAAAATTCAAAACTTTATAGGAAATGGGCAATTTACTGGATAGATTCCACTTACCAAAATTAAATCAAGAACAGATAAGCAATTTAAACACACCTAAAACCCCTAATGAAATAGAAGCAGTCATCAAAAGTCTCCCCCAAAAATGCCCAGGCCCAGATGGTTTAGCTCAGAATTCTACCAGAAATTCAAAGAAGAGCTAACACCAATTTTCTCCAAAGTGTTCCATATAAGAGAAGCAGAAGGTTAGTTGTCAAACTCTTTTTATGAGGTTACAATTACCTTGGTACACAAGGCACACAAACACTCAACTAAGAAAGAGAACTACAGACCAATAGAAGAATATTAATGCAAAAATAATTGATAAAATCTAATCCAAGAACACATCAGTAAAATCATCAACAATGATTAAGTAGTCTTCATTTCAGGGATGCAGGGATGGTTCAACATATGAAAATCTAACAATGCAATCTACCACATAAACAAACTGCAAAAGAAAAAAAACACATGATCATTTCACTAGATGCTGAAAAAGCCTTTGACAAAACCCAGCACTCCTTCATGATAAAGGTCCTGGATAGATCAGGGAGAATAGGAACATACCTGAAAATGATTAAAGCAATATACAGTAAAGCAACAGTCAACCTCAAACCAAATAGAAAGACACTGAACTGAACGAGATTCCTCTGAAATCAGGAACCAGACAAGGCTTTCCATTCTCTCCATATATCTTCAATATCATACTTGAGGCAATAAGAACAAAAGGAGATGGGCATTGGAAGCTGGGAGGGAGAGGGAACTGGGATTGATATGTAAAATTAGATAGTTTCTAACTTAAATAAAAGTTATTAAAATAAAAAGAGAAACATTCACCAACTCACATATCCTCAACTTTGTAACTTCTACACTCATAATTTGGTCACTTGGAGGCAGACAGTGGACAAGCAGAAAGAAAAGGCATTTGACAAACACTTTGGAAATAGAATTACTACAGATTCTGTGGTAGCTTATTAAAATGGAAATCATAAAGAACCTCAGGCTTTCTCTGTGTACCTCCCAAGAAATGGAGCCAAAGAAAAGTGAAAAAAGATTGGAGAATCAGTAGAATGTGTTTAGGAGAAGGAGGAGAATGGGTGAATTGTGCTACCTAAAAAGATTGAGACTATTTCTTAATTGCATGTTGTCTTCAAGAGAAAGCCGTCTAGAGGAATTCGTCAGAGGATTGTTTATGTGTTACTGAAAATTATAAGGATGGATCAAATTATCTAGGACAGCCATTTATAGTGTACCTCAAGGATACACAGGCAATATTCTGAAGAAATCTAATATTTAGAAGTAGCATTATGGAGAAATAATTGACAATCAGTGCATGTGGAAAAACAGAATACTACAAGAGTGTGATCTCATTCTTTGAAGGCACAAAACAAAAAGAGTGATATATAAGAAGAGAGTCTACCAAGAGTAGATATGGCATTCCTGAGCTCATCGGTATTTCTCAGGCTTACATTGTAAATGTGTAAATATTTTTATGATTACAAATTCACTTTTCAATTGTACATAAGCAGGACATAAAGCAGTCAGAATTTAGAATACAAAAATAGAAAATCTATAATAAAAGGTTAAGAATTCAGAGAACTACCTTGGTATATGTCCTCTTTATGCTTCTCTGGGGAGATAGAGGAGGAAGGGCCGGAAGTTCACAGTCACCCTCATACACACCAGAAATTTAAGCCAGTCTGGACTATGTGAGGGGTATCGAGGAGACAGAGACAGAAAGAAAAGCCAGTCTGGACTTTGTGAGGGGTATCGAGGAGACAGACACAGAAAAGAAAAGCCAGTCTGGACTTTGTGAGGGGTATCGAGGAGACAGAGACAGACAGAAAGATAGAGAGAAAATAATAAATTCTATAGAGTAAATTATTTTAACTCTGATATATTCAAGGCAAAACTTGATAGACCTTAGACTCTAGACATTAGAAACACAAATATCATTTGGAATAGAAAGCAACTGCTTCTTGACCCTGTGACTTATAAGTTCCCAGCTTGTTGACATTCTTATTTCCTACCCACTTTTAAAGACTTTGCCCATAGACATAGGAGTAGGTTTCCATTTGATACACTGGAATTGCATAGTGTTATCTTGCTTGAAACAAAGATTTTACTTGACTAACAAGAGATTCATAGTTTCTTAGGTTACACACAAAATCCTCATATCATTCTTATCAAATCCTTATGTAAAGTTGATTAAAATGCACTAATGATTCATAGATACCCACCAGATAAATTGAGGTCAGGAGTGTGGAGTATTCTAGAACACGCAAATAAGTGAATAGCAAAGCTTTTTGAAAGATACCAGTGACATAAAACCTGTTCTTCATTGTTCTAAAACCTACCAACATAATTTCCCTTTGGTATCACTCTTTAAGTTTATATGCAGGAAATGGATAATGTGGCTTGAGTATCAAGTGCTTGCCAGCTAGCTAGGATGTGCATCAGTGATGTTTCTATCACCCTGGAAATAGTTAGTGCCATCCCACGGAGTGGAAGGATACTGTGTAGGTCTGGTGCACTTTCCACGATGCTTTGTGACATAAGTATAGATCACTTGGGAAATCCCGAATATTGTCTTTATCTCCATGTCAGCATAACAGGGAGTATCATCACTTAATGTGCTTGTTTAGTTTCCATATTTGTTCAGATAATAAAATGCTAATATACCAAGTGCTTGCTGCAACCTGAACTCTTATAGTACAAGGCACCAAGATATAGCTTTCTGAACTTGTGTGTTTACTGGGGTTACTTACAGCAGGGTGGGCAATTCGAGGCATCTAGATCAACCTACAGTGGGTGAGATGGCACTGAAGGTATAACCTGGGCGCTCCTGGAGAATTTGAATGCTGCCTGTGAACCCCAGCATCTCTTTTCTCCAGCTTGGGCTATTGCTTGTGTAACCTTGCAGGGGAGGAAACTTGGTGAATGCCATGAGTTTCAATATTTCCCTTTTACTCTCTGGGCCTGAAGGGCCTTCATCCAGGGAACAATGTTTCAATTCAGAGGAAATAGCATAATTGTGACTATGCATTTGTTACATAGGAAATAATGATAAAAAAGTGAAAACACAGAAGCAAGGAAAGGATTACACACTGTACTTACTGTTAGGTGAATAGTTTATTGTTTTCATTGTCATCCTTAGCTTGATATTCTGTGACTATTGAAACAGTTTAAGATTGTCTGTGAAATGATAACTACTTTTCTCAATGACTTTGGTTTCAAATATTTGTTTGAAGACAGTTACTACCAAGAGTCCCCAGAAGAAAAGCAGAGCTGGGACTGTTGATCTTTATTCAAAAGCATAACCTATAGGGTTGTTGAAATGGCTGCTTTGAACACTAATATCAAGCCACATTGTGGCCAAAATGTGAAGTCTCCAATAAAGGTCATTCAGCATCAATTGATGGACATGATAAATTCTGTCTTAGAATGACTTTTCTAAGATATTTTTACCTGATCCTATTACACTTTGCAAATTTTGTGTATAAATGCAGATGTTCAACATTATGTGGAAAAGAAAATAAGATGCCAACCTAGTACTGAGGCTCAGCTATTTGAACATTTTCCCCAGTTGGTGGCACTGTGTGTTTAAGAGGCTCAGCCTTGCTGCAGGAAGCATGCCACTGTGAGTAGGCTTTGTTTGTGTATAGTATCATTGCACATCCAGGTTTTTCTCTCTGCTTTGTGTGTCCATTCAGGAGACGAGTACTAATCTTCCTCTAATTGCCGCCATGCCTACTACTTGCTGCCATGGTTTCCTGTCACGATGGACTCTTATGCTTTTGTAACCACAAATCCAAATAAACTGTCTCATGTATAAGTTGCCCTAATGATGATGTTTTATCATGGTAACAGAAAAGTACAAAATAAGATTAGTGTATGATTTTGATCAGTCTATAAATTGCACCTATTGGGAGACAAAAATTCACCTCTTCAGGGAGTTCAATCTCCATTTTTAGCATTTGTCACCAATTACAGAAAAGAATCCTAAGTGTTTCAGAAACAGGTAGAAGTACCTGTATAGGGCCAGTAGAAAATTACAGACCTAAACAGAGCGTCACAATGCTGATGAGCTTGAACTGATGGAAATTAGAAGGACTTTGGACACAGTCTTTTTCTGCTAACTGCACTTCCTCCTGCAAAGCAAACTGTGAAAGAGGAGTTTATTTTCTCCCAGATTCTCCCATAGAACTTTGCCTCCTGTCCGCAAAGCCAGTCACAAACTCCAGAAGTTTACATAGGAGTTTGCTCCACATTCCCATGTTAGAGGAGGCAGTGAAGAGACCTCTGCCCTACATTGTTTGAGAGTGGATTCTAAAAATTTCATTCTAGAAGGTTTACTTTATTTCAAGGTACAAGGAAAGCTGTCTGGGGAGGTCAGATTGAACAACAAGGATAGATTATGTTTGCTTTCTCAGTCTATTGGCATTAGAGCACCATCTTTATCTGACCAGCTGGTCATTTATCCTCAAAACCAAGCATAAAAATGGACACTTCCCTATGGATATTTGGATTTTTATTTCAGAAGTATCCTTTCCTGTGCTCCATAAAATATTAATTAAAAATGTTAATATACTGTTTGTTTTGTTAACATATAATTTTGTACTAAGACGTTAGATAAGAATTTAATGATTAGTATAGAAATGTCTGCAGTATCATTTTTGCCCTACAACAACTTTACATTATACTGAACTGTGAAATATAATATCTAGTCTATATGATAAAAATTAGAATGAGAGAACACAATGCTTACATCTATACTATAGTTCTAGGTTATTCCTTAACTTTCATCTGTGCCCTTTGGTCCAGATTTTCAACCTCTGCCCACAGAATTCATTTTGACAGATGTAGACAAGATCCTGGATAATTTTAAAGAACAGTGTACTGCACTTCCATCATTCATTTTTTAAAGAATACTTGCAGGTGGTTACTGCATGGTGTACTAATGGAATGGCAGTCCCACCCACTTATTCACAACAATGATCTGAAATGGAATTCCTTTGAATTTACTCAAGTGGAGAGTATGCTTAACAATTTAGATAAGTGGCAATATTCTATAAAAGAAGTAGCATATATATACCAGTTGTGTATTATTAACTTACTAGTGTATTTTTCATTAAAGTGCTTTGCATATTAAAGGGCAATGTTTTTTTTTACTCGAAAACTTCTGCATGTTTTGAGAGACAGATTTGCCTCTTTCCAGCTGTGCTCCTTTACCTTGGAGTTTGGATTTTCCTGTGCTCTCACATGAATCCCAGTTGTAGCAGATGCACATTCTATTGCAAAATTATAAACCATTAAGGAACTAAGTTAATACAAATCACTATATATCATAAAATACTGAAGGATAATATTTACTTTATGGATATACTTGCCTCCAAATTGTGGATTTACTAAACATCAAATGTTTCATCTAGTACATGTCAGATGAACACAAAAGAAATAAGACAAAGCAACAAAGCAAAGTTATATAATCTGTTTTGTTTCCTTATTATCTGTGCCTTGATATTGTGGGAGTCTGTTCAGTAACTCTCGAAGCAATATAGCATTCTTCATCATTAAGTGGCTAAGATAATTTATGAAATAAACAAGAAAAATGCAGGCCATGAAGATATATTAATTAACATTTACTTTGGAGGGATTTAATGATATTTCTGGATACTTAGTCTTATCATTGGACCTAGAATTAGTTGCAATTTTCTACCATAAAATAATCATATTGCAGACAAAAGTGGGAGGAAAATGCTGTACTGCAAAGTTCCATTTTCTTTTTCCAAATTTCCTAAGTAAAATCTCACAGGGATTAACCAGAATCCCACTAAAATGGAAGAAAAATATCCCCCACATATATCTAAATATTTCTTCTGACAGTTATAACAACCCCAAAGTCAACCAGAATGAAAATGTGAACAGTTTAAAAGAACAAAGTCTGAACCTTGTTTCACCAGTTTAATTATGAAATATGTCTAAAGAGATATTAATTAAATCATTCTGGACCTAGCACTGAAATGTGTACAATTTTTTAATTCTAATAAAAATTTTATGCTCACTCACATTAGGACAAAGAACCTATCAGGGATAGAGAGTTAAAATTTAACATTATCTTTCTGAAATAAGATACCAAAATAACGATAGCCCACAGTAGAATGTAATACCTTATTACTAAATTCTCAGGTAAAATTAAATTTGAAAATAGTGTCCCTCATAAATTAAATTGCTGTGACATTCAACTTCAAAAAATTCACTCTGAAATCAAAGCATCTTCATTTTGAGAGTAGTCTTTCAAAGTCATTTCCCCTTTAGTATGCTTTAATTTCTCTCCCTGAATTACTGCAACTGAGTGAGTTTAGTTGCATTCTACCCAACAAGTTTTTCTTCTACTGATTTTTAATGAGTTGAATATTTGGCTTTGAGGTTCTAAAACTATTCCTTTAGAAAAAAATTCTACTTAATTGCTAATGACCTTTTTCCTGTGTATAATAACTCCATAGTTGCTCTTCTGTCGGGTGATTCCCCAAACCACATCACTTCCAAATTGTCCTTAACACCTAAAATGATGCACTGGTGTAAGTCCCCATTGTCTCATGTACTTTACTGTATCAACCTCTTCACCTTCCTGCATTCATTCTTGAATCCTTTAATCAAAATGTTAATATTTGAAATTTATTTTGAAATAATGGAAGATATATAGAAATTGGCTAAGAATATTAAGACAGATCCCAAGAACGTCACTTATTATCCCCAAATCATTTATATCTGACACAAATGTAGTAAAATATCGAGACCAGAGAACTGGAGTTGAATGCTTGCTTCATCACTTCAGCATATGTAGTGATGTGGTTTGCATCAGCAGAAACTGAAACGCAAAAGCCAGGCAATCATGTCTCTTTGCCAAGCCCCTCGGTGGCCTCTGCTTTCTCCACCTTTCCTCTTGTCTCACTCTCCTGGTTTACCTTCTGTTACTGATATAAACCAGATGTCATTCTATAATACACAATCTGTTACGTTCACTAGAATATAAAGTCTAAGCTGTCTAGTCGGTCACTTTATGACATAATTTGAAAGACCGCTTAAATAAAATGACACAATGATCAACCAATCTAATAAATTCAGCTTTCTCAAAGCCTTTAATTTATCTGAACAGCAACTTTTATTACCAACATCATGCATTCCAGTTTGTATGATTAGCTGCACATGATGTTCACAAGATCAAATCCCAATTTCTTGTACCAACACTAACCCCACTGTTTCTGCAATACATGCTCTAATCTCGCAACTCTGGGTTATCAGCTCAAGCCAAAGGTGACTCAAGACTTTTTTTGGACTGTTACTGTTATGACCATGTGTTACTTTTCACTTTTGGCATATACGCCAGCTTTGTTCTTCTTTTAATATTTTTTACTAGAGCTATGTGTATGAACACCAGTTTATCTATATTGTGATGAAATGACTATGTATATATAATAGGAGCCTGTGCATAATCTTTAGTACGCCATCATAAATCAAAGAGCCTTAGTTATTTAACTCAAGCAAAAGTAGTTCACAACACATAGTGAGATGCCTAAACCCAAATAGCTACAGCATACACATAATCCCCACAGTGACTCTAACAATAAAATGACGATGACCCTCCCCTGAAGTGCTGTGCCTTGTCTATTACAACCTATACTAGGAAACCTTATAAAACTTATATGAAAACATTTCACCTATGTATTCTTGGCTCCAATTAACTTTGTATGATTACATTTGGCTTACCATTCCATTGACATTCAAATCCCCATCATTAGGAAGCACATAGAAATGTATCTATTAGTTTCCTAAATCTCATCTGTAAATGAAAGAAAAAAATACACAGAGGAATATTGCTGTATAGATAACTTATCAACCTGCTGTTTTCCTTTGCTTCCTTTTCTGCTTCTTTACAGCATCATAAGTGTTGCTTTTTTCTTCTCAGCTTTATATTCTCAGCACAAAATAAAGTACCTTCGTTATAATGTTAGAAATATATCAGGATTTTCCCCCATTTCTCAAAGCAAAAATTTATACCCAAACTGCATGGAGTTTAGAGATTAGCAATTAAAAGCCACTTTTGATCTCTGCCAGCAAATAGTTTCAAGCCAATAGAGGGGTCAGCCTGAAGAACACAGTCATCACTAAGCATCTATCTGACCATGTCTCTTAACTCTTGTTCCGTGAATGAGATATTGAAAACAGAAAGCCAATAGAGAATCCGCAGAGGGAAACTCATCTTATCTCCATTTATAGAAGTCATGTTGCTTTGGCTATTTGGCAGTGTGCCAGATTAATTCTCATGGCCTAGTGATAGCTTTATCTGGAAAGTCCTCCGAGAAGCTTTCTCTTTGTAGATAACACAATCTTGAGTTTCTTCAACATACTGTTAATTTTTTTCAGCAATTAAGCAATGGGTAAAACTTGGTGACATTAATCTTCTCTTGTCAGGATGCTGTTGGGTAGAGATCCCAAAGTCAAGCTCAAATTGATCTAAACGGATAAAAGATGATTGAGAAGGTAGAAATTTCTATGGGAGTTATTACTCTACTGCCAATTAATATTTTGATGGTATTTTCTTTTCTCCCTTGCATTTCTACTTAAAAACCCTGCTAGGTTCATTTGCAGCATAATTTTCCTCCTTAGAAGCCCTTTAATCCACTAGCATCATTAAGGGACGTAAATAGTCTCTTTTACATTAGTTCCAAAGGAATTTGAGAAATAATTCTCATTTATATTTCCCAGATCCCATTGCTCTGTTTGAATTTTGTTCTGTGGTTACAGCATCATAAAAAAAAATAAAAACGTTTGGCAGTGACCCTTCTGCTTATATTGTGTGGACCAATTTGGGGATTGCTTGTGTTAGCTCTTCTTTGAATTTCTGTTAGAATTCTGCACTGAAATCATCTGGGCCTGGAATTTTTTGTTTGGGAGACTTTTGATGACTGCTTTTATTTCATTAGGAGTAATAGGTAAAATTTACATTGCTTATCTGTTTTGATTTAATTTTAGTGAGTGATACATATCCACAAAATTTTTCATTTCCTTTAGATTTTCAAATTTTGTGGAGTACAAGTTTTCAAAGTATGACCTGAAATTTCTCTGGATTTCCTCAGTGTCTGTTGTTATATCCCCCTTTTAATTTCTGCTTTTGTTAACTAATATGTTCTCTCTGTGTCTTTTGGTTAGTTTAAATAAAGGATTGTCTATCTTGTTGATTTTCTTGAAGAACCAACTCTTTATTTCATTTAATCTTTGTATTGTTTTCCTAATTTCTACTTATTGATTTCAGTCAACAATTTGATTATTTCCTGGCGTCTACTCCAGAGTGAGTTTGCTTCTTTTTTTTCGTGAGTTTCCAGGTGTGTTGTTAATTGTCTAGTGTGACTATTCTCTAGCCTCTTCATGTGGGAACTTAGTGTTATGAACTTTCCTCTTACCACTGCTTTCAAAGTGTCCCAAAAGTCTGACTATGTTGTGTCTACATTCTTGTTAAATTCTTGGAAATCTTTAGTTTATTTTTTTCACTTCTTCCTTGACCTAGGAATGGTGCAGTTGTGAATCGTTCAATTTCCGTGTTCCGTGTTTAAACCGTGTTGATCTGAAAGGATACAGGGGGTTATTTCAATTTTTTGTATCTTTTGAGGTTTGCTCTGTTGTTTTGTGTTTGGTCGATTTTAGAGAAGGTGCCAGGTGGCACTGAGAAGAAAGTGTATTCTTGTGTGTTTGGATGTAATGTTCTTTAGATGTCTGTTAATCCAAATTGGGTCATAACTTCTGTTAGTTCCGTTGTTAAGTGTAAAGAGAAGCTTTTTCCTTGAGAGAAGCCTTCCCGCCAGCCTGGTTCTAGAGCCGCATCAGTCCCAAATAAACACACAGGAGGCTATATTAATTATGAAGCTGTTGGCCTTGCTTGTTTCTTACTGGGTAGCTCTGACTTAAGTAATTACCCCATAATTGTTAATCTAAGTATGTCTCTTACCGAATAATAGTTCCGGGCTTCCTACCCCACGGCATACATGTCGAACTCTTTCGTGTTTCTCCTTCCCAGAGTCCTCCTGGACTCCTAGTCCCACCTATCTAGATTCCTATTGGCTCAACAGTGCTTTATTGACAAAAGACTTCCCCAACATCTCCTCTTTTCTGTTTAAACAAAAAGAAAGGTCTTAACTTTAGCATAGTCAAATTATATATAGCAGAACAGTTATCAAGTAAGAACACAGTTACAACGTTTTTTCTATCTACAGTAAGATTTAAAGAAAATATCATCTATCTCATTTTTGTGAGTCCAAAGTCCTATATGTAGCTTATCTTTTATCATAACTAAGGAAAAACTATAATTATAACTATCTGTCTTCCACTCCATCAAAGATCACAGAAGGATAATATATAAACCCTAGGATTGATAGAAACATCTTACTGCCTGGACAGTCACCCGAAGTTCCACTGTAACGTTGGGGCATCCATCTTCAGCCCATAGGCCACAATGTATCCAGAAGATTTCTCAGCCAAGCAGGAAATTTTAAAACTGTCCATCTGCATCAGCAGTCTGTCAGTCATTTTTCTGTGTCCTGCAGAAAGTCCCGTAGACTCTTCCATGAAGCAGGAACCCTGTAAGACTGAATTCAGCAGTCACTTTCCTGTGGGTCCTGTATGTCCAGATTATACAACAACAGTCAAACAGTCTAGGCAAGAGCAGTTTCTTGCCCAAATGGCTAATCTTGCCATGTTGAAAGCAAACTCCATAACGAGTTTCTTCTATGCCCATCTTCCTCTCAGATGTAATTGGTGCTGCCAGGAGCAGACATTTCTCATTGTCAAGAAAAACCCTAAACCATTTTAAATGCCAATTTCTGAAGGTCTTTGAGAGGTTTGAAGACTGTTTATGTCAAATATATTTCTGTATATCTATAAAACCTAACTTACCTAACTATAAATTCTATTATAAGTAACTATCTATAGTCCGTATTCAATTATGCATTATGTTTTAAAAGATCAGTGTAAGCACAATACTTAATCAAGAGGAGAAATATACACATCACAAAATTGACCTTGAATTTGTATCAATAAATGAAAAACAATACCCATACCATAATTCTCCTTTTTACCACTAAAGAGAGATTGATTGTGATCATTAACCAATTATAAACAGTCCCATTTAAATGAAAACAAAGATTTATAAACAAGATGGGAATTAGGATGTCGCTCAATCCAAGCTGCTTCATGCTGGAAGGGGGCGTTGTTCATACCATAGGGATCATGACAAAACTCAGAAACCTGCATAAGTCTGTATTTTCGGGGTCTGTAAAGCTGCATCATCTTAGCTGTCTCAATTGTTGGAACACCTGGTCCACTGCTTCCGGGGGTCTTGGTTCGTCAAACCACAGAAGCCTGGAAGGAATCCTCAGCTTTTCATTTTCTGTAGAAACATAAGCAAAATTTCCTTTTCCAAGTAACATATCCTTATACTTAAATTTTGAAGTTAAGGTTTTTTCAAAAGATATAAGTTGAATTAATTTAGCAGCATTTATAAGCAAGTGTACTTTATCAGTTGTTCCTTCCTTAACAATGAAAAAACTGAAAACCACAATAGCCTACAGTATTCAGACTCTCTGTGTATTTTCCATCTTTACGTGGCTTATTTATTTATCTATTATTACTCTATTTCTTTTACTTTTATTTCTTTTTCTCTGAGACAGGGTTTCTCTTTGGAAATCTGCCTGCTTCTGCCTTTGCAGCAAATCTTACTCTGCCTTCCGAGTGCTGGGATTAAAGGCATGTGCCACCAACGCCCGGCTTTTCTATTTATTTACCACTCTGCCTGATTCTTTTTCTCTCTCAATCCTATGTTTTTAAAAACACAGTAAACCTTTAGAGGTTTTGTTCATCCAAGTCTGACTTTACTGTAAATCTTTACGTTTTTCTGGCCACGTGTCTTATCTGTAAAACCGCAGCTGTTTTAAACTGACGTTTCCAAGATGGCGGGCATAAGCATGACTCCAGCTACCAGCTTGGAGACATGGTTACTGCCACTTCCAGCTGTACATACAACTTTTAAATCGTTAGCAAAGCCTCTTAAAAGAACCTTGCTGTTTTTTTCTTTTTATGCCGCGTCAGGAAGACTCCTGTAAGGGAGCCGCGTGAATCTCGGCTTGTCGCTAGCAAAACAGAGCACCTGAGAAAAATGCTGCTACCAGAATCTGTGCTTCTCTCTGTTCTTCTGTTTCTAAAATCCCTTTAAAGCTTTTGTTATTTTGCGTGGAAATTCAATCCTGCTCTGACACCATTCTGTAAAGAGAAGCTTTTTCCTTGAGAGAAGCCTTCCCGCCAGCCTGGTTCTAGAGCCACATCAGTCCCAAACAGACACACAGAAGGCTATATTAATTATAAAGCTGTTGGCCTTGCTTGTTTCTTACTGGCTAGCTCTGACTTAAGTAATTACCCCATAATTGTTAATCTAAGTATGTCTCTTACCAGAGAATAGTTCCGGGCTTCCTACCCCATGGTGTTACATGTCGAACTCTCTTGTGTTTTTCCTTCCCAGAGTCCTCCTGGACTCCTAGTCCCACCTATCTAGATTCCTATTGGCTCAACAGTGCTTTATTGACAAAAGACTTCCCCAACAGTTAAGTATCTGTCTGTTGGTCCTGCCTAGTGGTGAGAGTGGGGTGTTGAAGTCTCCCACTATAATTTTTTTGAGGTTTTATGGTGATTTTAACTTTAGTAATGTTTCTTTTATAAATGTACGTGCCTTCCTATTTGGGGCATAGATGTTCAGAACTGAGACTTCATGTTGATGGACTTTTCCTGTGATGGATATGAAATGTCCTTCTTCATCTCTTTTGATTGATTTTAGTCTCAAGTTCAATTGGTAGATATTAGTAATCCTATATCAACTTGTGTCTTGGTTTCTTTTGATTAGAAAATCTTTTCCCAACTCTTTACTCTGAGGTAAGAACTGTCTTTGAAGTTGAGGTGTATTTGTTGTATGCAGCAGAAGAATGGATTCTGTCTTCACATCTATTCTGTTAGCCTGTGTCTTTTTATTGGCATGTTAATACCACTGATATTGAGGGATATTAATGACAATTGATTGTTGATTCTTGTTTGCTTTGGATTTGTTGTTAGTGGTGTTATTGTGTATGAATTTGCACCTGTGCTTTCTTTTTTGGTGTTTGGTAAAGTGGGATAATCTATTTCCTATATTTTTGTGAGTGTAGTTATCTTACTTGGGTTGGAGTTATCTTTCTAGTACTTTCCGTTGGGGTAGATTTGTACATATGTATGTTTAAATCTGGTTTTGTCATGGAATATCTTGTTTTCTCCGTCTATAGTGATTGAAAACTTTGCTGGGTATAGTAGCCTGTGCTGGCATTCATGTTCTCTCATTGCTTGTAGAACATCTGACCAGGACCTTCTGGCTTTCAATGTTTCTATTGAGAAGTCTATGTAATTCTGATTGGTCTGCCTTTAATGTTACTTGGCCTTTTTCTTTTGCTGCTCTTTATATTTTTTCTTTATTCTATAGGTTTGTTGTTTTTATTATTATGTGGCAAGGGGATTTTTTTGTGCTTCAGTCTATTGGGTGTTCTGAAGGTTCTTGTGCTTTCATAGACATAGCCTTCTTTAGGTTGGGGAAGCTTTCTTTTATGATTCTTTGAATATGTTTTCTGTGCCTTTAAGCTGTATTTCTTCTTCATCATCTTCTTCTTCTTCTATACCTATTATTCTTAAGATTAACCTTTTCAGGGTGGTGCATATTTCCTGGATATGTTGTGTTAGGGATTTATTGGATTTGAGATGTTCTTTGGTCAATGACTCTATTTCCTGTAGTGAGTTCTCAACCCCCGAGATTCTTTTTTTCGTCTCTTCTATTATATTGGTTATACTACAGATGTAAGTTTTTCTATTTCCAGCATCCCCTCCTTCCATGTTTTGTTTATTGTTTCTAATTCACCTTTGAAGCCTTGAACTGTTTGAATTGTTTCCTTTACTTCCTTGGTAGTTTTTTCTTGGCATTCTTTAGATTCTTTAAAAGATTTGGTTATTTTTTAGATTTTTTTGGTTGGCCTTTTTCTCCATTTTATACATTTTTTCTTCTAATTCTTTAGGGATTTTCTCATTTCCTCTTTAAGGGTCTCTAAAGTTTATATAGAATAGTTTTAAGGTCCTTTTCTTCTGCTTCATCTGCATTGGGCATTTTAGGTCTTGCTGGTGTGGAGTCCCTAGATTCTGGTGGAATCATATTGATCTTTCTGTGCTTTGGTGTGTTCTTTTTTTTCCTCTTGATTATTTTTTTTATTTAAGTTAGAAACAAGGTTGTTTCACATGTCAATCCCAGCTCCTTCTCCTTCCCCTCCTCTCCTGCCCTTCCCACCAAGCCCCCCATACCTCTACCCAATTCCACTCTGATCCCCAGGGAGGGTGTGGCCCTCCATGATGGATCTCCAGAGTTTGTCATTCATCCAGGGTAGGGCCTAGGCCCTCCCACAAAAGTCCAGGCAGAGAGAAGATCCCTTATTGTGGGATGGGCACTCAAAGTCTATTTGTATACCACAAATAAATACTACTAAGGGCCCCATAGATTACCTAGGCCTCCTCACTGACACCCACATTCAGGGTCTGGGTAAGTCCCATGCTTTCCATCCAGCCATCAATCTGGGGTCCAAGAACTCCCCCTTGTTCAGGTCAACTGTTTCTGTGGGTTAAACCAACCTGGTCTTAACTCCTTTGCTCATAAGTTCTTCCTTTCTGTCATTGGATTCCAGGAGTTTAGTTCAGTGTTTATCTGTGGGCGTCTGCCTCTGCTACCATCAGTTTTTGGATGAAGGTTCTGTTTCCCAGACTCTCTGGCAGTGGGATTGTATGCTGGCACTCCTCCGATTCAGGTTTAAAATCCATATATGAGTGCTTACCATGTTTCTCTTTTTGTGACTGGGTTACCTCACTCAGGATGGTTTCTTCTAGTGTCATCCATTTGCCTGCAAATTTCAAGATTCCATTTTTTTTCCACTGAATAGTATGTCATTGTGTAAATGTATCACATTTTCTCTATCCACTCTTCAGTTGAGGGGCATCTAGGTTGCTTTCAGGTTCTGGCTATTACAAATAGTGCTGCTATGAATATAGTGGAACAGACATCTTTGTTATATGAATGTGCATCTTTTGGGTATATGCCTAAGAGTGGAATTGCTGGATTTTGTGGTAGAATGATTGCCATTTTCCTGATGAATCTCCATACTGATTTGCAAAGTGACTGTATGAGTTGACACTACCACCAACAGTGAAGGAGTGTTCCCCTTTCTCCACATCCTCTCCAGCATAAAATGTCATAGGAGTTTTTGATTTTAATCATTCTGACAAGAGTAAGATGGTATCTCAGAGTTGTTTTGATTTGATTTTCCCAGATGGCTATGGATGTTGAGTGTCTCTCAGCCATTTTAGACCCCTCTACTGAGAGTTTGCTATTTAGTTCTGACCTCACTTTTTGATCAGATTCTTTGGTATTTTGGAGACTTGTGTCTTGAGTTCTTTGTAAATTTTGGAGATCAGCTCTCTGTTAGATGTGAGGTTAGTGAATATCTTTCCCAATCTGTGGGTTGCATTTTTTTCTTGCTGACTGTGTCCTTTGCCTTACAGAAGCTTCTCAGTTTCAGAGGTCCCATTTATTAATTGTTGATCTTAGTGTCTGTGCTACTGGAGTTATGTTCATGAAGCTGTCTGCTGTACCAATTTGTTCAAGGGTACCTTCCACTTTCTCTTCTAACAAGTTCAATATGGCTGGATTTATTTTGAGGTCTTTGATTCATTTGGATTTAAGTTTTGTATATGGCTATAGACATGGATCTATCTGCAGTCTTCCTCATGTCAGCCTCCAGTTATGCGAGCACCATTTGTTGAAATGCTTAGATTTTTTTCTCAAAGATCAGCTGTTCATATATATCTGGGTTAGTTTGGGGTGTTCAATTTGATTCCATTGGTCTATCTGTCTATCTTTGTGCCAGTACCAAGCTGTTTTCAGTACTATAACTCTGTAATATAGCTTGAAGTCAGGGATGGTGATGCCTACGGAGGTTGCCTTGTTGAACAGGGTTGTTTTGGTGATCCTGGGTCTTTTGTTTTTCATTACAAAGTGAGAATTGTTCTTACAAGGTCTGTGAAGAATTGTGCTGGGATTTTAAAGGGTATTGTGTTAAGTCTGTATACTGCTTTCAGTAAGATTACTACGTTTACTATGTTGGTTCCACCTTTCCAAGAGCATGGGAGATCTTTCCATTTTCTGTTGTCTTCTTTAATTTCTTTCTTTAAAAACTCAAAGTTCTTGGGAAACTGGTCTTTAATTAGTATGGTTAGCATTACCCAAAATTATTTTATGATGTTTGTAGCTATTTTAAAGGTCAATGTTTCTCTGATTCCTTTCTCATCCCTTTTATCATCTGTATATAGGGAAGATATTGTATCCTGCCACATTGCTGATGGTATTTATCAGCTGTAGGATTTCCCTGATAGAGTTTTTGGGTCACTTATGTGAACTATCATATCATCTGTAAATAGTGAAAGTTTGACCTCTTTCTTTCCAATTTTTATCTCCTTGCTCTCCTTTTGTTGCCATATTGCTGTAGTTATTACTTCAAGGACAATATTGAAAAGGTATGGAGATAGTGGTCAGCCTTGTCTTGTTCCTGATTTTAGAGGAATTACGTTGAGTTTCTGTTCATTTAGTTTGATGTTGGCTGTTGGTTTGTTCCATATAGCTTTTATTATACTAAGTAAGGTAAGTTCTTGTTATCCCAGATCTCTCCAAGACCTTTAGCATGAGGGCATGTTGGATATTGCCAAATGTTTTATCAGCATCCAATGAGATGATCATGTGATTATTGTTTCTCAGCTTGTTTATATTGTGGATTACATTGATGTATTTTTGTGTGTTGAACCAATCCTGCATTCCCGGAATGAAGCCTACTTGATCATGGTGGATGAGTTTTATGATATGTTCTTGGATCTGATTTGACAGTATTTTATTGAGTATTTTTGCATCAATGTTCTTCAGAGATACTTGTCGAGTGGATTATTTGGGAAAATCAACAAGATAGACAAACCTTTATCCAAACTGACAAAACAGCAGAGTGTGAATATGCAAATTAACAAAATCAGAAACATAACAATGGACACTGAGGAAATCCAGAGAATCATGAGGTCATAGTTTGAAAAGCTGTACCCCATAAAAGTCGAAAATTTAAAGGAAATGGACAATTTTCTGGATAGATATCACTTGCCAAAATTAAATCAAGAAGATATAAGCAATTTAAATAGACCTATATGCCCTAAGGAAACAGAAGTAATTCTTCTCAAATTATTCCACACAATAGAAGCAGAATGGTCTTTGCCAAACTCTTTCTATGAGGCTTAAATGACCTTGATACCCAAGCTATACAAAGACACATCTGAAAAAGTGTGTGTTCATATACTGTAGTCTTCCCATCCTTTCTTCAAATGGGTGCAGGTGGGTGTCTCTCCCTCTCCTCTAGTCTCCTGGTGGTGTAGGAGGGCCAAGACTTCAGTGTCTACAACTCTGGAAGATCCAGCCTCTCCTGGTGTTCTCCTCACATTCAAGCAGAGGTTATAGAGTGGCCAAGACTTAAGATGAGGGTAGAGGGTGTACAGGGGCCAATGTGAGGTGTGGCCAGACTCAGGGTGGTCCTTCCTGTCTGGACAAGTATACAAAGTACGGAGGTGGGCCAAGACTGAGGGTGGTCCATTCTGCCAAGGCAGGTCCACTCTATACATAGAGCATGCCCTGGAAGATCCAAGGAGGAGGAGATGGCAGGAGTTGGTCCCTTAGCAGAGTCCACAATCACATCCCATCTACTGGATTTTATTCCTCCTGTTTTCCAGTAAATTCTTGCTTCCACATTTAGAGTTAAAAGATGTGGATCGTGACAGTATTCTATGAAACATAATTATAGATGCACCCAACAAATCTGGGGAAATCCCTATTTTAGGTGAGCTATTTGGATGAGAATTGTGCCCCATAGGATCTTGCATTTGACCATTCAGTTCCCTAGAGGATTGTGCTTTTTCTAGAATTATGAAGGTTTTAGCAGGTAGTAAGTTGATGAATGATGTACCTCATAGCACTAGGGTTTTAAGAGTTTATACTATCATCCCACTTATAGGTTTTTTTCTCTACTTTATATATGGGGTTGAAAATATTATCTTCCTATGCCTGCCTTCCTAATGGCTACCACAACACTCTCACAAAACATGGTCACTCCTACTGGAACCAAGAAGCAAAATAAACAATTCCTTAAGTTACTTTTGGTTATGGTGTTTATCACAGCAACAAAAGTAATACAATGGGTAAAGACATGGAATGGGATCTGATGGATACTTGTGCATATATTCAGGGAGAAACAAGGTCAGAGGGATAGTTTCCCACTGTTGCACAATACTACAAAAATCTCCAGCAGGCAAGCAGGTTTCTCAGACTCAGAGTTTCTCATTTACAAAACTCATATAGTGTAAGACTATCCCAAAGCTACTATGGTCACTTTCCCTAGCCTGGGTCTAATCAAGGGGAGAGAAGTCATTGGCACACACATCCACACACACACACACATGCACATGCACACTAACGCAATAACTATATAAATAGAAATAACAGTGTGACGTTGGCTCTAGTCATATGCAAGTTAGAACTGTCTTTGCCTCTGTTCCCTACTGTAATTGGACTTTACTTTAATACGAAACAAAAAACATATGTTTCTCACTCTAGAAAGTAATAGCCCCTCTATTACTATATACTGTTTTGTATTGATCATAATATATTTGTATCTTTGTATGCATAGTGGTGGTTGAGTGAACCTTTGCTTTTTATACAGAATCTGATGTTTGTTAATATTATTCATTGCTTATTAAAGTGAGTTGAATACTTACTTCATCTCTGAAGAGAACATTGGAAAATAAGCTACAGTAATTTCAGCAATCATAACTTAACTACTGCCTGGATATATATAGTTTTAAATTTTTATATGACTTTTTGAAATCTCTATGAAAATAAATAGAGACAAGAGAAAACACTGAAGTCAGAATGTTTATGTTCTAAGCATTATCCAATAGGTTATTTCAAAATGCATGAACTGATTTAATGGGTTTTATTCAAGTGAATAGCTTTTTGTTAGAGCTAAACAGGATAAAACAGGATAAAAACATTGTAATATTTATAAAATCAAAAGTAGAAACAGAATTAAATCTTGTTTGTGACAGAGACAAAAGCATCAAATAGAAGATGGAATATTTGGGTGGGAATGTAGAAAAGAAATCATTTCTGTCTTTCTGTAAAATCTGATAAGCTACAATGATCAAGAGTGCATAGATACCGAAAGTTGTTAATAGCATATGAAAAATGTGTTTTCAATTAAAGTAAAATAGAAAAACAATCACGTGTGTATAAATGCACACAGTTTAATATTTTAGAGATTTTGTTGTAGTGAAAATAACAATAAAAAGCACATTCTAAGTTCTGAAATCATGAAAATTTTTGCAATAAGAAAAATTTTATGTATTCAGTAGTCAAAACTAAAGTCAAAATCAAGTGTTCAAGAGTCATGTTGCTTCTGGCAGTGTATGTCTTAACTGCATTGGGTGTCTTGTTTCTGAACCATGCTGGGTGTATAAATGAATAACTCATCACCCCACACAATACCAGCAACTACATAGAATAGTGTGCTCAAAGCTGCAGTTTTCCCATTTAGACAAAGCGTTCTGCCTTTGTAGAGAAACATAATAGTTTAATTGTAAATACATAAGACAACTAGTTTTCTATTGTCACTCCTTTGCATGGAAATATGAAATTATTATGTCTTTGGTGTGTTCTGTGTTAGATTGGTGGATTATGTAATTGTTGTTTGAGTTGCTGAGTTGAGTTTCACAAAAAATTTTAAATGAATTTTGCCTCATGATTGGTAAAAATCACTAACAATTTGTGAAATGGCCCTAAAAAGAATAAATCAAAAATGTCAATCAACTACAAAAAGCATCGAGGATGGTCTGTTTTCCACAGTAATAAATATTCAGCCAATATTTTTTATACAACCACATCTATCTTATCAGAATGAAAATTTGACTTTATTCTATTAAGGTATAAAATCATACCTACACTGATCTGTTTTAAACTAAAAATTTTTTGATTCAGTGTAAGTAAGCAAAAATTTTATTTGCTCCTGTATTTTACGTACCTACATACCAGATATTATGTAAAATTTCAATGGTCATAAAACGATTAAAATTAGAAAATGAATAAGAAGTCCTGGTTTATAGAACAAAATACAAAATTACAGTGTTTTAGAGGTTTTGAGAAAGAGGACTGACATTCCTAACACATAGCTCAGAAGAGAATTCACAATTCAAAATCAAGCATTTCAATCTCTTCTAATGTTTTTTAACCTTGGATTTAATCTCTCATTTTTTTAACTTCAAGGTTAGTGATTAATTTAAAAAGCAAATACAAGTGTAATTATGCTTTCTATTCCAAAATACTTTATAAATAATCATAATAAAATGCTTTCCCTTTCATTCTGTGAGGGGGAAACTCATCTATTTAGTCAGGTTGAAGCTTACCATTTAACGTCTGTAAATGATTCATCCATTATGCTCCTTCTTCTCTCTGTCACCCTCAAGCCATTTGTAATGTCAGCACAGGAGTGGCACCCCACTACATGTTTTTCTAAAGCTCTCACTCCTCTTTCAATGAATCTGCTAGATAAGGCATAGTTCACCTGATGCAATTTCTCAAACAAAAGTTATGTGGTTGGAATCTGTAGGCTTTCTATATTGGGACTGGACACCCTGTTATCTCATCACTATACAGACTCTTCTTTATTTAGTTGCCTTTTATCATAACCTTGGCATTTATGAGGAGATATTGACAAAACAAGCCTTATAAAAACATATTTTACATTCGCTTTAAAAAGGTGCTGAGAGGAACTATCTAGTTGATAGTTCAAATGTTCTATAGTTTGTTTCACGAGAGAAAAATGTTAGAAAATATGAGATTACTTTATTTCCACTGAAAAATATTATGTTTTCTGCATTCAAAAAGTAGCATGTTTGTTCATGTACTTAATATTTTGCTAAGATTTTCACTAGATATTATTCTGTGTAATTATATTAATCATGTTGATTAATATATTTATTAATCATTTTATTATTGTTAATCATTAATATAATGTTAATCATTTTGATCATAGGCTATTTTAGCTTTTCATACATGTATTTTATCAGCATAGAGTTTTGGATTCGGAATATAAAATTGTCTAAGATTAACAATTAGTAGAGAAATAAAATATTAAGGTAGGTAAACAGATGGTATCACTTTGAGAGATGACATTTGAAGGTTTATACTTGGAAGTAGGTGCTGAACATGACAGAAGGTTAATGAATCCAACCCTCTTCACTTAGGTATAACAATGTTATGGTTTTGATGTACAAAATCTTCTCTTTGGAGACAACACAAAGAATGGTCCAGAAAACAACAACAAAACACACAAAGAACGGCTTCAGGTGTAACACATAGTACCTGACCCCTAAAGAGTTTCAAGATAGGACAGATTTAGGTAATCTCAGAGCAACATATGTTTGTCCTTGGCTTTCCCAGTTCTGGATCTATGTTCAAGTTGACATCCCAAAGTGAGAAGTGTGAGGGGGAAACAAATACAGAATACTACACTGAAAACCTGGAAAGGGTAAGGGATGTTGAAAAGCATGCCACAATTGACTTGTTTTCTTCAACATGTCCCATCTAATTTTCTGAGTGTCTCCCCCGAACAACATCACTGGCAGGAGATCAGTGATACAAATCAGAGCATCTTGTCCCTGCTTCCACACCCAGAGATCTTGGCCATCTCATGATCCAAATGTTGACATAGCAAATACCTCCCTCGAATCTAGTTTTAGCCAGCAGGTTACAAGGGAAGGAAACAAAGGCAGGCAAACATTTCAAAATTTCACTTCTCCCATCTGCTCAGGGGTCAGTCTCCTTTCTGAGATTGGCACAGGTGCTGGGGGAAAGTTTGAGAACAATCATTTCAATGACACCAAGACTGATGTTTAACTTCTGGCAAACACGTTCTGCGCAGTCCCTTCATAGAGATCACTCCCTTCAAGATGAAGTGTAGAAGTGGCCCTGTATGTCATGGTCTTGCCAGTGTGCTTGGTTCTCTTTATGAATCAATGACACAGTGAAAACCCTTCCTTAACAAGTGGGAATTGGGAGCAAGGGAGGAAGGAACAGCGTGAAAGCAAGACCTAAGCTGTACAGCGAAAGCATTTAGTCTCTTTCACATGCAGTATAGAAGGCATAGGGTGTCATGAAAGTAGCTTCAGTATGTTTTGGAAGTGCCATCAATGGAATTGCCACTCATAGCACATAATGTTTCTCACATGCTTCTCATTGCCTGTGGCTTTCCTCAAGGGATATTCCCCATCCCTACATCTCAAGCACTCTGGTTTATCCACCAAAGCTCAAAGCTTCATCCTCACAGCTTTAGGAAACCACTCGCAAGGACTTCTTACAGAGATCCTCATTCTGGCATCTCAGTTTTCCTTTGAAATTTGTCATGTCTGAAAAAAATCACCTGGCTATACCAGAATTGGCCAAGAGACCGAACAGTGGCATTTCCCCTTACACTGTGCCAGAGAACACTAAATACCTGGTCAGTTGAGCATGGAGGAAGTAAATCTGGGAAACACTTTCTTGTGGGAGTAGAACCTACTGGAGGTTCTGTATTCTCAGATGAAGGCCAATCCACCCAGTCTATTTTTCTATGCCCTCCAGCCTGTTATGTGTTTGATATGGTCATTTTCATAAATGGCACCTTTCCTGTTGTCCTCATGCAAAATTGTTGGATTGTGTGTGATAATCTCCTTAGAAATTTTCTCTCTTTTCCTTCTCCCTTTTTTATTTAAATTAGAAACCATCTTGTTTTACATATCAATCCCAGGTCCCTCTCCCTCTCCCCTGTCCCCCACAAACCCCTCATCCTATCCCCTTTTTGCTTCCCAGGGAGAGTGAGGCCTTCCATGGGAGATCTTCAAAATCTGTCATATGATTTGGAGCAGAGCCTAGGCCCTCCCCAGTGTGTCTAGGCTGACAGAGTATCCATCTATGTGAAACGGACTCCAGCTTTAACCCCGTAGCTTTATGACCAAAGCACACATTTTCTAAATATTTTGCCCCAAATTCTCACTGTAAATCTATCAAAGAACAGCCTGTAAATCTATCAAAAGCAATACACACACTACAGCTGGATTGCTAGACTGTTTCAAAATGTTTTTGTCCTGATTAATTCATCTATTGCTTAAAAATAAACTTCCCTTACCATTTCAGTCTACAAAGTACAGTAGTGAGCTTGGGTCTGATGCCCAAGGTGTTCTGGTTCTGAGACTCAATGGGCCCCTTCTTTATCTTCCATTCTGGTTAGTGTTTTGCTCTGCTGAGCTCCTACCAGAAACAGTCGCTGTGTTGTGGCAACAGCCTTGGTTCTCCTGTTTGTTTCAGCCCTTCCAAATTCTTTCCTCATATAAGGTCCAAAGCTTTAAAACCATGAGGCTTAGTCACAGGTACTCTGCCCTTCCCCAGTCAAGTTCCATATTACAGTGACAAAAATGCTTGATGGGGGGGGGTGCATTTCAACTCAGTTTTAGAGGCATCATCCTTATGTCCTGTGTGTGTGCTATAGAAGAAGATCATGAAAACAGAGGCCTGTGTATTGTTGCTGTTGGTTTGGTTTTTATTTTGTTTGTTTGTTTTTGTTTTTTGCTTTCTTTGCTCTTTACTCTTTAGTGGGGGTCAGCTCCCAACTCCCAAATAAATCATTTATGGAGGCTTATTCTCTCTCAGAAAAGCCCAGAGTTAGATTAACATTTTTCTTGTCAGATTTTCTGTTTACCTTTTGCCTTCATGCTTTTACCTTTCCCTATTTCTGTATTTCTTCTCTTTCCTTCGAATCCCTGTCTGGCTGTGTGTGTGTGTGTAGCTGTGTGGCTGACCCCTTCTTTTCTCACTGCTTGACCCCTCTTCCCAGATTTCTCATGTTTTTTTTCTCAGTGCCTGCCAGCCGTCTTTATCTTTTCTCCTGCCTTGCTATTACCCATTAAGGTCTTTATTACACCAATCCGGTGCTTTAGACAGTCACAGAAATAGTTTCACAGAGTTAAAAAATACAACATTAAAGACTGCAGCATATATTTGCATCATTAAACAAATGTTTCTCAGCATAAACAAATGTAACACAAATATAACACACATTAAAATAATATTTCACAACAGGCATTTAGAGGAGAAGATTTCCACCCTGCAGCATACAGGAAAGAGTACAAAGAGTACAGTCAGTACCAGAAAATTCCTTAAAGTGGGCCACACTACTAATGGTTCTGGGACAATCTCAAATAGTACCACTGGCTGAAAACCAAGCTATCTAACCATACACACACACACACACACACACACACACACACACACACACACACACACACACACACATATATACATATATATATGATAGATAGATATAATTAGATGACAGACAGCTATATGCTTTGAGGGACTTGTCTTACTTTTATGATTAACTTAATAGCAGTAGTTGTTGGACACTGCTCTTTACTCTAGTTTTACTTATTTGGTACTGTGTACAGGAAATAGCAAATTAGCATATAGCAATGAAACTCTGAGCCAATTCTCTAAATTTTTATTTTGTAGTAATTCAGTGTTGCAATCATGTTAGGACCCTGTGACGAGTGTTTGTTTAAAAAATGCATCAACTGAGAAACACCTGTGTTAGTTTGAATGAGGATAGTTCCAAGAGGCACATGTGTTTGAAAGTTTTGTCTCCATCTGGTATAGCTCTTTGGGAATGTTAAGGAGATGTGGCCTTGTTTGAGGAGGTGTATTACTGGGGATGGGCTTTGAGTGTTCAAAATTCCCAGTTAACTCTTCCTCTGTGGCTTGTACTTGTAGAACAGATGTAAGATGTCAGCTACTGATGAAGCACAATGTCTCTAACTATCAAGAACTGTGAACTCTAAATATTTTAATTTATGAGTTGCCTTGGTCATAGTGTTTTGTCACAGTAACACATTAAGTAACGAAGAACACGTTTCCGAGATCTTATGTCAAATCCAATAATCAAGTAGAGGAATGCTGCACTGGAACACGGTGTGCCCCTTACTATACAGGCTTCTCAATAATCTGAGCTGCACACAAGAAGGGAAGTTAATATATTCACATGGAAACATTGTTAAGGCATAAAAGTAGTAGAGAAAATGTCCTAGCTGATAGTAGAACATATTAATATTTCAGATGTGAAATTGGAACACATTTTCACAGTGAAATTCTTGGAAACATCAGTGATACCAAGGACATTTTTCAACATAATAAAACCAGTTTACAGAAAGCCTATAGCCAATATCTCTTAAATGGAGAACTGAAAGCAATTCCATTAAATTCAAGAACAAAACAATGATGGCCCCTCTCTCCAGACATATTCAATATCACACTAGAAGTCTTAGATAGAGCAACAAAAGGGCTGAAGGAGATCAAGAGGATACAAATTGTAAAGAGATCATAGAATACATAAGTGCCCCTAAAGGTTTCAAGTTGAATCTCCTACAGTTGATAAACACGTTCATCCAAGTAACTGGATACAAAATAAACTCAAAAAATCAGTTGGTGTCAAACTTTGCCTAGACTTGTGTTTAAAAAGAAAATTTCATACCACCCTTGCAGGAACCAGCCCCCTTAAGAAAACAGATTGGTGTGAAGACAGTGTGTCTCACAGTTTTCCCCATCACACAGATTTTATATCAGAACACACATACCCAGAACTTAAGAGTTTGTCATATATATATATATATATATATATATATATATATATATATATATATATTCACTTGGCTGATGTCACAGCTAATGGAGAGTAAAATGTGAGGCAGAACACCAAGTAACTGTGTAAGCCCAGAAAGATGCCTCAGTTCTTACTGTCAGGAAAGCAATGTTTAAATTAATTCTGTAAGATAGCTTCACAATAACACAGAGAAATATCACAAATGGATATTATAGAAAAATCCATTGTGTCTAAAGAAGATAATTAACAGCCATGAGCAGTTGAAAAGAAATCCCAATCATCTACTGCAGAACACACATTCATTTCAATTGATTTAAATGTCAACAAATCTCAGATGATTAAGTTAAGAATATGTTATTTTGTAACAATCCAATTAGGAAGGAAGTCCATAATTAAATATGCCTGATAAATTGCAACCGAAATACATGAAGCAAACAATTCTTCATAAACTAGTGAAAAAGGAATATATTATTCTGATAGAATACACATATATAGAATCAACAAATATGATGGTTTATATGATAATACAAGCTTTGCTTTGAGAATAAGAATAAATCGAAATTATTTGTCTTCATCAGTTCTGTTTAACACTATGCATGAGTCTTTCATCAAGAAAGTAAGATAAAAAGAAACAAGATTCATGAGGGAAGTTTGTTTTTATTAATCTTAAATATGATCTGGCAGAGAAAATTTACAACTGCCAACTGGTAAATTATATCAGTTTATCTATTTCGTCTCAAATTATCTGGATAAATAGCCAATTGGTGTAGAACATATTTCCAATGCTCTAGCCAGGCCAGTCCCTCTGTATCTTCCTGCTGCTTGTGGACCTGGATGTAGAACTCTCAGCTCTTTCTTCAGCATCATGTCTGCCCGTATGCCACCATGCTTCCCGCCATGCATCCTTCCATACTGATAATAGACTAAGCCTTTGAACTCTAAGCACGTCCCACTGAAAGGCTTTCCTTTGTAAGTGCTGCTGTGGAGCCCATCATGTGCCACTTGGCACAGGTGGGGGAAGGACACCCACGGGCCAGTCTGGGTCTCTACATTCCTTGCAGCACCAGGTTGGTAGATGCCATTATGATGAACAAATATGTGGTAGAAACATAGGAGTGAAAGAGAAACCGTGGTTCATGAGCTATAGAAAGAAGGAGAAATGAAGACATGAAGGCATGGAAGAACAAGCTGATATTAGTGGCCTGCTTGCCATCTGGGACCAGGATGATATCCAGGTCCAGGCTGTTGCAAAGAGCTATGTGTGTATCCATGATTCTACCACATCTGGGGTAGACATCCATAACCCATGTTGCCAACAAAGGCCTCAGGGATGCACGGAGTCTTGGCTTTCACCTGTGGCCATGGCGGTGTCTGATTGCCATGCCATTGCTAGGATCATGACGATCTTATTGGAGTGTGCTGCCACTTGGCGCCCTGATGACATCCAGACCTGACCCATGTCTGGGTCTGTGAAACTATAACAGTGTAGGTCTCTGTTGATGTCCATGGCTTCAATATAACCACTGGTGGCCATGTAGCTGCCAAGGGTTGCATCAACTATTTGAATCTATGTTGGTTATCTGAGGACTGTGCTGCCACACGGAGCCATGGTGACATCTGGTCTCTGACTGTGGCACAGGACTATTTCTGGGTCCGCGGCCCTTCTGCATCCAGGGTCTATGTTGATGTCTGTGGCTCCTGTTACCACAAAAGGCTATGCAAATACCTGGATTCTTGGTTATCACTTGGAGGACAGGGGATCATGTTGCAGTAGGGACCATATGTATCTGAGGGCCTCGGCTTCCACTTGGGGCCGCGGTAACCTCTGAGCCAGGGATTCTGCCAAGAACTGTATCTGGATACATTTTCCTCCCATAGCAGCAATCTCTGTTGATGTCCATGACTCATGTAGCCAACAAAGGTCACATGGATGTCCATGGTCCATGGTCTAGGCTGCAACCTGTGGCCATGCTGGTGTTTGAGCACCATGTCATTGCTGGGGCTATGCTGATCAGAGTATCCTGCATTACCACATAGGGCCATGGTGTCCGTCTGGGCCTGAGGATGCTGCTGTGGGCCATGTCTGCTTTGGGTCTGATCAGCCACCTGAGCCCATGTTGGCATCTAAGGGACATGCTGCTGCCAGGGCCATCATAACATCCAGGCCTGAGCTTCTGCCAAAGGCCACTCCTGGGTCAGTGGTCCCAATGCAGCTAGTGTCTATGCTGATGTCCATTGCACTTGTTACCACCCATCATGGGAGAGCTAGACCCCTACACTGGGGAGATATAGACCCATCCCTCACCACAGGCATCTGATGGCCAGCCCAGATGGAATGGCATTCTACTTGCCTATGGGTGGTGGTCCCACCCCAGTCACTACCCAGACCCACATACTGGGCTTTGGGTTGGCCCACCTTAACATCTAAAACATATGTGAATTGGTCGAGTGCATGAAGGGACTGGTCCTATAGAAAGATAACCACAAGATACTTATGACATGGGGCAACAGCAGGACATCTTGGAGGAGTCTTGGTGAGGGGCCAGTGATGATGATAGTGTACCTGAGGCCAGGGGTGCTAACTTGAATTGGACAAATAACTTATTGTAATGAATATTTGAGGGTGGGGCTGATTAGAGAAAAGTGTGTACTGTGTGATACAATGCATTTGCCAACACCACTAGAACAAATTAAGAAGTGTTTGGGAGATCAGAAAAAAGGAGGAAAAAGATGGTTTTCTGTTTGTTTTGTTTTGTTCTTAATTGCAGGGGCATTTCAGTAGGACAGTTCAGGGGTGAGGGGAAGATGTGGAGAAACTTAGAAGTGAGCAAGATTGGGGTACATGATGTGCAAAAAAATCAACAAACAATGATGTTATATAAAAAAGAAATAATTACTTTTCTCTATACCCAAATGAAGAGAGAATAAACCTAAAGTTATACAATGTAGCACTTACGATGATATCAGAATATTAAAACCTTCATGACAACTCAGGCATCTTGTATTGAGCTTGCAGCATCTCTGTTTATCCTCAGAGAACCCAAAATTTTAACACTAATAAAATATGTGATGACTGAGCTAGTAGTTTTTACATACATTATTCCATGTAGGAGTGAAACTCATAGGAAAGCACCTGTTAATCTTCACTGTTCATGGGCATAGGGGTTGCTGGGTTTCAGCTGGGTTAGCTAGTCACACATCCTGTTTTTAATTTTAGCATAATCCATGAATGTGCAAACTTAGCCAACTAATTTAATTCTATATTTGAACATAATTTAACACAATAAAATCACATACTAAAAGGCCATTGCAATAGAATACAAATTTTCATGTAATCCTTTAACAAATAGCTTAAATTCTAACATTTGGGAGGGAGAAGCACATGGACCTCTTGACTTGAGGCCAACCTCATTTATGAAGGAGGGTCTAAGCCAGCCAGGGCTGCATAGTGAGATATGACAGAGAACTTGCTAAAAACTAGATTAAAAAGTCACAGAAAGATGAAAAATAAGACATATTGCACCAAGGTATCTCAGAAATTACATAAGGAAAAGTTAAATGGGATGTTGTGTTATGCTAAAGGATATTATGTAATAACAATAACAGGATTATATATTTATATATACATATACAATTATATATATAATTGTATATATAAAATAAACACCCAAAAAGTAGATTAAGTGAATAACTTGTTAAGTGCATTTAATTAACATTATACCAGAAGCAGAAAGAAATATTCAAATTGAGGGCTGAAATCAATAAAATAGAAACAAAGAAAACAATAAAGAATCAGCAAGAGAAAGAGTTGGTTCTTTGAGAAATTCAACAAAATATGCAATCCTTTATCCAAACTAACCAAAAGGCAGAGAGGAAATATCCAAATTAAAGGTCAGAAACAAAAAGGGGGACATAACAAGAGACACTGAGGAAATCCAGATAATCATCAGGCCATATTTCAAAAACATGTATTCCACAAATTTGGAAAACGTAAAGAGATGGACAATTTTCTAGATAAGTACCACATACCAAAAATAAATCATGAACAGGTAAACAACATAAATACACCTATAAGTCCTAAGGAAAATAGAAAGAGTTGTCATAGTCTCCCAACCAATAAAAGCCCAGGTCCATATGAATTCAGTGCAGAATTCTACCAGAATTTGAAAGAAGTTCCACACAATAAAAGCAGAGGGATTATTATCAAACTTTTTTATGAGGCTAAAATTACACTGATACTTAAACCACACAAAGACACAAATAAGAAAGAGTATAGAACAATTTCCCTCATGAACATTGATGCAAAAATACTTAATAAAATACTGGCAAACAGAGTTCAAGAACATATCAAAAAAAGCATTTATCATGACCAAGTAGAGTTCATCCCCAAGATGCAGGGATGGTTCAAAATATGAATAGCTGTCAATGTAATCCATCATATAAACAAACTGAAAGGCAGAAATGGAAAAATCATCTCACTAGATGCTGAAAAAAACCTTCAACAAAATTCAGCACCCCTTCATGATAAAGGTCTTGGAGAGAATAGGGATACAAGGAACATACCTAAACATAATAATGGCAATATACACTAACCCAACAGCCAACATCAAACTAAATGGAAATAAACTCAAAGCAATCCCACTGAAATCAGGAGCAAGACAAAAATGTCCACTCTTTCCATATCTATTCAACATAGTATTTGAAGTTCTACCTATAGCAACAAGACAACAAAAGGAGGTCAAGGGGGTACCAATTGGAAAGGACGAAGCCAAACTATCACTATTTGCTGATAATATGATAGTATACATAAGTGACCCTAAAAATTCTACCAGTGAACTCCTACAACTGAAAAACTTCTTCAGTATTGTAGCAGAATACTTTATTAACTCATAAAATTATCAGTAGCCCTCCTATATACAGATGATAAATGGGACTGAGAAAGAAATCAAAGAAACATCACCCTTTACAATAGCCATAAACAACACAAAATACCTTGGGTAATGCTAACCTAGTAAGTGAAAGACCTGTATAGCAAGAACTTTGAGTCTTTAAAGAAAGAAATTAAAGAAGATACAAGAAAATGGAAAAATCTCCCATGCTCTTGGATAGGTGGGAACAATATAGTAAAAATGATAATCCTTCCAAAACTCATCTACAGATACAATGTAATTCCCATCAAAATACCATCACAATTCTTAACTGACAAAAAACCCAGGATAGCCAAAACAACCCTGTACAATAAAGGAACATTGAGAGGCATCACCATTCCTGACTTCAAGCTCTATTATAGGGCTATAGTAATGAAAACAACCAAGTTTTGGCATAAAACAGACCTGTGAAGCAATGGAATCGAAATGAAGACCCCAATATCAACCCACACAACTATTAACATCTAATTTTTAACAAAGAAGCAAAAACATAAAATGTAAAAAAGAAACTATACTCAACAAATGGTGCTGGTATAACTAGATGTTGACATGTAGAAGAATGCGAATAGATCCTTATTTATCACCATGCACAAAACCCAAGTCCAAATGGATCAAAGACCTCATTATAAATCCATCCACACTGAACCTCATAGAAGAGAATGTGGCAAACATATTTGAATGCATATGTGTGGGAGACCACTTCCTAAATAGAACAATAGTAACACAGACTCAGAGAGCAACAATTAATTAATGGGAGCTCCTGAAACCGAGAAGCTTCTGTAAAGCAAAGAACGTGGTCATCAAGACAAAATAGCTCCCTACAGAGTGGGGAAATGTCTTCACCAACTCCAAATCTGACAGAGGGTTGATCTCCAAAATATTCAAAGATCTCAATAAACTCAAAATCAACCTACCAAATAATCCAATTAAAAATTGGGTTACAGATCTAAACAGAGAATTGTCAACAGAACTATCTCAAATTGCAGAAAGACACTGAAGGAAATTCTCAACATCATTAGTCATCAGGGAACTGTAAATCAAAACTACTCCGATCAGAATGGCTAAAATAAAAAATCAATGATAGCTTATGCTGGACAGGATGAAGAGAAAGGGGAACACTCCTCCATTGCTGGTGGGAGTGCAAACTTGTACAGTCACTTTGGAAATCAATATGGCGATTTCTCAGGAAACTAGGGATCTGCCTACTTCAACATTCTGCAATACTACTTTTGGGCATACACGCAAAGGAATCTCATTCACACTCAAAGGACATTTGCTCAACTATGTTCATAGCAACATTATTTGTAATTGCCAGATCTTGGAAACAACCTAGATACCCCTCATCTGAGGAATGGATAAAGAAAATGTGGTATATTTACACAATCTACTCAGCAATAAGAAAAATGGAATCCTAAAATTCACAGGCAAATGGACAGACTAGAAAAATCATGCTAATGGAGGTAAGCCAAAACCAGAAAAAGAAATATAATATCTATTCACTCATAAGTGGATACCAGACAGAAAGCAAAAGATAATCTATCCTAAATTCCATAACCGCAGAGAAGCTAGAACCCTCTTCCAGAAACAGATGGAAGTAGATGCAGAATTTCCAACTGGATACAATCAAAGTGAGAGAGGAGTGATAATATGAAGAAAGGAGTCTAGACCATTATAGGGACGCCCACAGAATCAGCTTACCTGAGCTAGTGAGAGATCACAAACTCAGATCTAACAAATGGGGAACCTGAATAGGACCGAACTAGACTCCCTTAATATAGGTGACAATGGTGTGACTGGGACAATATATGAGGCCACTGTCAGTTGGTCCAAAATCTAACACTAATGCCCAAACTCACTTAGTGGAACCCATTCTATATGGGGAGATACCTTGCCCAACCTAGACACAGGGGTTGTATGGTGGAGAGGTGCCTTGGTTCTGCCTCAACTAGATGATGGGACAGACTTAGTAGACTTAATAATGGAAGCTTTACCCTCTCTATGGAGCACATGGGAAGACAGGGCAAAGTGAAGGGAGTGGAAGGAGAGGAGGGAAGGGGAACTGGGATTGGAATGTAAAAATAATATAATAAATATAATTCATAAAATAGTCATACTAATCTCCCACTGAAAATCCACAGTAGACACAACCACTCAGTATCTCTAAGATATCTCTAAGAAATATACATTAAGTGCAAATTGGTGAAGGCAGAATAATGGGAAAATACACAAAATTGATAAAGAAAAGACAGAAGTAACTAGAATTACTACTAGAGGAGAAAGTGAGATAGTTGAAGATACTGTGACAGTGTAGGGAAGTGTACAAGCACAAACTCAAGGCATGTGCAAAGAAGACAGAAAATTTCAACAGCACATTCATTATTCAGCTCGCAGAGGGGAGGTTCCTAATCAGAAACCCTGACAGAGTTTAGAAGAATTCATCAACACTGTATACAAAGTCAATCCCTGGCATGCAGTTGCCTTGTCTTTGCAGACATTTTCCCTCTGGCACATGGAGCACTCAAGTTGGCTGTGGTCAGAGCTGTAGGATCACTGCTTCTCTTTGCGTTTGCCCCTCCAGCACTCCTCTAGGACCAGTAAGTTGGCCTCTGATATTCCTCGCAGGCCTCATGCCTTGGGACTCCCCAAACCCCCATCTATTTCCCGTGTCACCCTCCGCAGCTCCCTTCAGCATGATGAGGGCACTTGCCAATGCCTTGTCAGCTCTTCCCCCGGGACACCCCAAAGCACTGGCTGCTGCCATCCAGCTATGCTCAGCTGTCCTGCCAAGAGCCACAGATACCTTAGTAACAGTCCCAAATGAGAGCAACATAAGTAAAAGCATCTCAGTGACCTCACATAGGATGGGAATGAATTGTTTGGCAACAGAGAAGACACCAAGAAGCAACAGGACAACATAAGGGTGATCCAGGCTTACAAAGCAGAAATCAGCTGAGTTAGAAATACCAGAGAACACTAAAATTAAAAGGAAGGTAGAAATTTTACAATGCAGCAGAAAACTCCTGTAAGGTCCAGGTTTACCCACCTTAGAAATTCCTGTCCACAGGACTGTGAGAAATAGCTGTCTGTAAATTTCCTGGCTTCCAGTTCAGTTATGCAATGGAAGAAATGATGTTATGCACATATAAAATCTGAAATATTACACTGGTGCAAAGTGAAATTAGAACATAGGCCTCTATGGACTTATGGTGAGGATAGGAAGAGTGCAGTCAATAGTCTAAAATTCACAACAGCTCAGCTTTCAAAAGTTTTAGAGATCTAATGATGCCCTGATGACTATGAGTACTAACAGTATTTTGGGTATTTGAAAGTTAGATGGAATTATCAGTCTTTCAAAATTGCAAGTGTGCAAGGTAATGGTTGTACAGTTACCTCCATTTAGTCATTTCTCCATATTTAAATATCAAACATCATGTAATATACCATAAATAGGTATAATTTTATCAATTAAAAGTCAATAAATTTACATGGATTAAAATAATTTAAAGGGTGTTTTCAAAACACCAGAGAACTCAGTTATGAAACAACAACCACAGAAATGTCAAAATAAATATAAGCTAAGTGAATATAAATAACACTTGAGAAAGTGAAATTCAAAGTGAAAAAATTTTAAAATGCTCACACACATATATGCATATACATATGTGTGTGCACATCCTGTACTGTATAAGTTGGGCTATTAATATTCAGAACATTTTTGTTAACTAAACTGCCAGCCAACTGTAGGAATTTGTTTAACAATATAAAAATGTATTCACAAGAATGTCACATTTTCTACTCCCTTTTTCTTGATAGTTTGTCCTTTTCAGCAAATTTGTTTCCTGCTAGAGCCCTTTGTGGTACAGGTATAAAAAATACAGACTAGTCTGTCAGTTAAGCCTACTTGAAAAAATTAGATGGGAATTATACATAGGAATTAGCAAGAACACATATATTTTCATACTAAGAGATCTATGAAGCTAGGGACTGGGGTAGAGCTCAGCTGGTGGAGTGGTTTCCTAGTATCGAGGAAGCAAAGGTTCAATTCCAAGCACTTCATGAGACTAGGCATGCTGTTTATATCATGAGTTATCTACAGAAACTATAATATCTATGGACTTCTTTCTTAAAAATAAATTTTGTTAACTTCAACCCTATTCAGTATGCCCTTAAAGACCAATAGAAATATCATGCCATATTAATGACAGTGAGAAAAATGAGATGAAAATTATATTTTAAATGTTAGTTAGTAGTGTTCAAAATTCCTGGAATTGACACAGATGTGATTGCTGTTCTCTTCTTCTCATGAAAATCTACTTTGCACATGTGGTTGTGTAATGTTTTTTATGGAAGACAAGTGTGCAATCTGACTTTGAATGCTTTTTTTCCTAAAATAAATAAGGATGCATGCTGAGACTCTGAAGTCCCCTTGACAATAATGTGCTTTAAAAAGCTAAAATACTAACTGCAATATGAAATATATGCAGTGTTTATGGAAATTCAATAGTGATTCTTGGCAGAAGATGCTAGCCTTTATAAAAAGAAAGACTGTAGGTTTCCAATGGTGCAGCTCATCCCTCTAAGTCTTTGAGAAGCAGACACGCAAGCAACGAGCTCTCAATATTACTGATATTTGGATTTTCTGCACATTTCCAGTAAGCCCATATGAACATGAATCCAAAAACATTTTAAAATATCAGCCAAGTGGGACCAAATATCTCAATGAATAATTGAATACTCAAATTAAGAAAAACAAGAAAAAGTAATCCATGGACTTTAGGTGGTGGAAGTGAGGAGATCTTCAGTTCCACTAATCCTAGGTGACAGAATGACTTGTTTCCAAAGAAAAATGGCCACAAAATGTAAAATACAAATGAGAAAACTAGAAAATGCCCAGGACGAGTCTGTCTTCTTGATAGTTGTTAAAGACCCCATATATACCTGTACAAGTGAATATGTATTTTCTATATATATGCAAAGTCAGACGAATTAGGTGGATTTTGTTAGTGCCGTTCTGTTTATATTTGTGTTCCCAGATGTAGCCCTAGTATGTGAGCACCATTGGGTCTCCCCTACTGTTTTTTTGTAGAGAAGTTATGTTGATGACTGGAGAAAATATCCTATATTAAGATATTAAGAGACTGAATAATATAAGCAACTTCATTTAACATGGCTTGAGTTTCACATACCTTTATCAGGCTTATTGTGAATACAATATGAACTTTACATGCATAGGATTAAAAATGAGTATCGAAAAAGTTGCAGAAGTACCTAAGTGAGGGAATATTTGACCAAGACTGTAGTTGGAATTTTCTTTGGGCCACCAACTGGTTCCCCCAAAATGACACAGAGACTTTATTAATTGTGAGTGTTTGACCTTAACTTAGGCTTGACTCACTAGCTCTTTTAACTTAATTTAATCCATTTCCATTCTTCTTCATTTTGCCTCAGGGCTTTTTAACTTTCATTCTGTGTGTTATGCTTTCCTTCTCCTTCCTTGTCTGACAGGCCCTGGGGACTTCCTCTCTCACTCTGTCTCACTCTGTCTCTGTGGAGTCTAGATTCCTCCTCCTAGTTATTCTCTCTGCCTGAAAGTCATGCTTATGCTTTCTTGTTCACTATTGACCATTCAGCTTTTTCATTTGATCAGTCAGGTGCTTTAGGCAGGCAAGGTCAATCAGCAACACATCTTAGCATAATTAAACTAGTATTCCATAACACATGACATCTATCTACCAAGAAAATTTTGAAACTCTATGAAAATATTTTCAATATTGGTCCAAGGTGCATTAAAATTTTATAAACTGGGAAAAATATCATCCTTCCTTGTAACATGTTTTAATTTGCCTAAACTGACCACCACAGGTCCTTCAGTTAGAGGTAAGAAATCTCAACCACACCTTGAAATACAAAATAAATTGAAATGGAAAGAAGTCATGTGTAAAGATAATGCTTAATTAATTCTAAATTTCAAAGAGAATGCATTCTTCTAGTTAATAAAATGTTGATTTTATATTATTAGATTTTTGTGATCTTTGCCTATTAAGGGGTGAGGGGGAATGAATAAACCTTGCTTGAATAATCAATTGAGTAAATGAATAAACATGCATTGTTATGCTAAATTACCTTTAAAACAGAGATATTCTGTTTATGAATAGTATAGTAAGTGTCTGTCTAGCATGGTGGGATTGAAACAGCCAGCTTTCTTTCAGCTAGACCTAGAAGAAGAGCAGAGAAAGCATCTGATACATCAGAAGCAACAAGGCCTGAGACGCTGGCTCATCAACAGGATAAATGAAGCCAAACAGGAAAACATATTTGTCAGATTCCCTGAGTAGCAGCCTTAGTGGTATTCTCACCCCAGCTCCCCTTACCCACTATGCCTTTGAATACATAGCTTGATGTGAGAATTGATTCCTTTTCAAGATCAACATAGATTTTATAGGATAGCATAAATTTCAGTATTTGCTTATGAAACATTATAAGAACGTTAAAAAAAAGCCTTCTCATCTGGTCAAATACATTTTATTTTCATACTAGTCTTAACATAATTAATGTTAATATACTCCTCATACTCAAGAACAAAGACTTGTATGCACACATTCTCCATACCCCATACACCTGCACAACATTGCCATATTTTTTGTTTTCTGTAATAATTGATAAAATATCTTTGATTCAATGAAAGGACTTGAGTTCATGCTCCACCATTGTTTTTGTGTCATTCATATTTTCAAAATGTCATGCCCCTTACTCCTTTCTGTTCTATACATATACATACACATATACATATACATATATACATCTCTTCATCCATCAACTCCCACTCCACCCTAAAGACAACAAATGAGTCAGTAAATACCATCATCCTTTTCCAACTCTGTTTTGTGTTGTTGTTGTTGTGCACTGGAGAAACCTTTTAATTAAATACTTTAGAATTCCATTGCATTAAAATAATTTATTTTGTAGTCTAAAGAAAGAAGAATAGGCATTTTTTAATATTGTAAGATTGAATATACAGATATCAGAATCCACTTTTAACTAATGGCTAATGTTATGATATTTCGTAGTAGTTTAAGGAAAGAAAATAAAACTCCATTCTATTTGTCTGAGAAAACTCATTAAACAAAGAAGAAACGATTGGTTTTTCTTGTGTGGGGAGGTTGAGAAGATGATCCATTGACTCTGTAGATTGCACTGTCTTTGAGTGTGGATGTGTGATGCCTGCAGGCATGGCTGCCAACTTCTATCATGTTTTATTTCTAAAGCACTTAGCCAGGAAAGCTCAACATGGCAGCAAGCAGATTAGTGCCCTGTCAGCTCTGGGATTACAGACAGCTCTGTGGTTTATTCAAGAAAGTTAATTGATAAAAATGTCATGGATGAATATGTATTTCTAGGGATGTTTGTCTTTATTCTAAGTTGGCACAGTGAGTGGGAACTGATCCAGGTCAGAGCTGTCTGCAGCATTTCACAATCCCATTATCTTCTGGGGAAGATTAATGTGCTAATCAGCTGTTGTTCACACATTCATCTTTGGGAGATAACCGGTGGTTAGGGATATCTGGTAGTAGATATGAGCATCTCCTTTTTATGGGTCACCTTTCTCAAAGCAAACAGTGGCATTGTCTGACTTTCCATCAATAGACAACTGTGATGAGTCCTTAAGACGTTGAAGTCTCTGATGAGTTCATAAAGAAATTAGATCTTCAGCCTGCAAGTGACAAAATTCTGTTATAGGTCATGTGGAATCATTCTTGAGTCAGATATTTTTATTTTCAACTTTGTGTATAGCAACTATACAAACCTTGCCAAACCTAACTAAATTACCCCACTCCTTTTCAATGACTGTCCACTTAAGTTCTGGGTGCTTTATCAATTAATTCAAGGTAGCATATAAACTGAATTTGGTCTTCTTGTCTGCACTCACCTGTGTCTCTCCGTTATACTCAAAAGTTCAAACTTTTCAAAAATATCTGCAAAATTGAAAAAGACAGCCAAGAACATTCTTAAAGTACCCTTGGAAAACTAAAGGGTTTTCATGACTAGTAATTCCAGTACAGAAGCCTGGAACACAGACACATGCGCTGAGGACTCAGTACATATATTTCCATTCATCTATGATGTTTATACTATTCTATTAGGACTTGGCAATTTAGAGGGCCTGCCAGAATGCCATTGTTTTTCCTTATGTTTTCCTACTGTTTCAGGTTTCTTCTGTTCTTAAAATAATCATAGATGCTGTCTCCTAGGCCTTAGATGCTAAATTCAAGGTCTGTGCTTTGCTCTCTACTAAATCCCACCTTGGGTGGGATGTCACCTTGATAGAAACTATGTCTCAGTCTTAGTATGAAAGCTTTTAGTCACACAAAGCTAAATGCAGGGTCCTGCCTCATCCTATTCCTAGTAGTTTTGGCACAAAGTTTGTCTTGTGTGCCGTGTTTTTATTTGTCATCTTTCTTGTATACAATCTAAAATGATGAAAGATGGGATTGTGTCTTGTTCTCTGTTAGAGTCCCCATCTCTATTATAGTTTTTCATATTAAAAGGTGTGCAGCCTTTGATAAATTCTACTTCTTAGACTCTTTAAAATTATTTTCTTCATTTACTTTTTCCAATATTTTCAAATTAAGGTACCAGGAGAATGCTGCAGCTGCTCTACTGGGTCACAGTTTATATGGTGGATTGTGTCTCTGCACTGGGATGGATTTTTTGCAATGACATGGTATCAGGATCAGAGACATCTTAAAAAAGAAATGCCAGGCAAGCTGACTTTGTCTCGGGGGAAAAGATGTACTGATTCTCCCGAAAATATTTACCTCTGTTTTTTTGAAGTCCTAATATATTGGTCCAATGTTTTAACAGATGTTGCCATTACAGATACCAAATTGAGAACTATACAATTAAGCTATAAACAAGAAAGCCATACATTTTAGATACGGTTGTGATTCATGGAAGTTCATACTCCTTAAGCTTGTGGTTGGTCTACATCAATTATGCTTGGCTGCATCCAATCCACTGACTGCAGGTTGGGCATGTCTATCCCAATCCCTAAAGGAACACTTCACTTTCAGGATCTTCAGACACTACTCTATTAGGTGACTGGACTGAAATAGTGGACTTCAGCCTCACTCTTAAGCTGTTTAACTTTAAGAGGACAATATATGGGTTACCAGTGTGCAGCACTGACACAAGCATTCTATAACTGTAGTCAAGAGATTCAGGTATTTATCCTGACTTTACTATCTTTTACACTGTCAAAGAACCTAACAATCTCTAGCCCACCACTGGAATTGAACTCAGTTTATGAGCCAGGGTAGCATATCTGTTTACCTATGTAGCCATCTCCCAGCTTCAGAGAGTCAACTGGAAATGTAGCTGTTAATATCCTTGGAGTGAATTTAAGAAATGAACACCCTAGAGGTGGCAATGCATGTAATATTGTACCAATGCAAATCATAAAATTTGTAGGTAAAGCAGTCTTGAACTGTGCTTAGTACTGCTATCACAGGTGACTTTACTGTATCAGGCTGTGTTGTTCTGATTTGATTCTTAGCTTCATTTTAAAGAAATAACTTTTTTCAAAATCATCCAAATAGGAGATTATTTCATCAAATCCCAACAGAGTAAACTGTTGTTAAAGTATTTCCTAAGACTAATTGAGAGTACTAAACAATGATAATAACAAATGCCTATAAGACAGTCTTCTTTATTATTCCATCACTACACAGATATCTAGACTATTACATTTGGTCTTCACTGATAGAGAATTGTTGGTGACTACATGCTCTCCACTGATAATCATGTATGCTATACTTGTAATAATTTGAATACTTAATATGCTGAAGATGAATTTAGATTATACTCTTACACTATGATTGGGACTATTATTTAACCTGGACCATATCATGTTCTTCATCGGCACATATACACAATTATTTTTAACTATCTTTTATTCTGCTAAGCTGAGTTAATAAATTTCTATGTTTCATGGCTGTGCCATTTGTTATAAGCACTGAATTATTGGTGGTTGTTGCAGTATTAGTATTGCTGTTAGCGACTCACATACATTCCCTTATATAAAAATCTCATCCATCCAGGCAACCAGATTGTCTCAGTTACAGTTTTCATTGCTGTGAGGAGACACCATGTCCATGGCAACTCTTATAAAAAACATTTATTTGGGTGCCTTACAGTTCAGAGGATCAGTCTATTATCATCATGGTGGGACATGGCATCATGCAGGCAGACATGGTGCTGGAGAAGGAACTGAGAATTCTACATGTTGATACATAGGCAATTGTAAGTGATCTGAGACAGTGGGCATGGCTTAAACATAGATGAGACCTTAAAGCCCGTCACCAGAATGACATACTTCCTCCAACAAGGCCATATATACTCAAACAAATCTATAGCTCCTGAAACTGCCATCCCCTTGGGGGAAATTTTCCTTCATACTAACACATTCCACTTCTTGGACCCCAAAAGTTTGTAACAATATTATAATGCAAAACTGCATTCAGTCCAACTTCAAAAGTCCCCATGGACTGTTATGTCTCAATTTTATTCAAAATCTAAAGCTCAAAGTCTGTTCTGAGATTCATGTAATCTCTTAATTGTAATCCCCTGTGAAATCAAAATCAAAAAGCAGATCACATACTTCCAACATATAAGGGCAGAGGATATACATTACCACTGCAAAATATGGAGAAGGAAGCATAGTAAAGAACTACTTGAACAAAGCAAGACTGAAAACCAGCTGGACAGACTCCAAACTCTGCATCTCTATATTTGACGTCAAAATACTGTTCAGATCTCCAAATCTGTTCAACCTTGTTGACTGCAACACACTTTCTTTTTCTTGGCTGGTTCCTCTCTCTGTTAGCAGATTTCTTGGGCAGGTATCACACCCCTATGGCTCTGTCATCTCCAACATCTTGGGGTCTGCAAGGCAATTCAGGTTTCACTTTCACAGCTTCATGCAACAGTTACTCTAGACCTCCATTAAGGACCACCTCTAACACATGCCTGGCCTCTGTGGCTTTCCTTAGTCTCTGAGGAAATTCCACAGCCCCTTTCTTCAATCCTTGACTCTAAAGCCAGAGCCATGTGGCCAGAGCTGCAAGATCTGCTTTTTCTGGGGTTGGAACATGGGCCTCTCATCCAATTAAGTCTCCACCAGCTTTCTGTTTCTAATGGTGTCCTTAGCTACCTAAGCGTGGATTATCTGAAACTTGCTCTGTTGATCAGATTAGCCTCAAACTCAGACATCCACTATCTTCTGCCTTCCAAGTGATCAGATTAAAGGCTTGCACCACCATACACTGCCTTAAGCTTTTCTTTAATCCCTTTTCACAACGTGGGATCTTGCCCTAAGGTAACCACGACCTATATTCAATTTCTTAATATGTTTATCTCTTTGAATACAGGAATTATCTCCATTCTCTACCTGGTGTTCCTTTTCTCGTCAAATTGTATATTTTCTGCTTTTCTTTACTCAGCTTGCTCCTTTTCATCATGTATCTTTGTAAGCATGAATACTAGTAGCCACACAACAGAGTTCAATACTAGGCTCTTTTGAGATTTCCTCTGTCAACAAAATTAATACCAATCTCTCCCCTTTACCTCAGATATACTCTTTATAAAAGGTCAAAGAGTAGCCTGGTTCTTCATGAAAATATCACAAGAACAACCTAAAGACAGAAACTCTACCTAAATGGCTCAGAGGTTAAGAGCACTGACTGTTCTTCCAGAGGACCTGAGTTCAATTCGCAGCAACCGCATGGTGGCTTACACTGGTGCCCTCTTCTGGCCTGGAGGCATATATGCAGACAGAATATTGTATGCATAATAAGTAAATAAATTTAAAAATAAAAAAAGAAACCCTACCTAAGTCAGAAGTTGGTCCCAGGGACTGGGTAGGGCTTCTTTTTTTATTTTTTCTTTTTAAACTTATTTACTTATTATATATACACTATTCTGTCTGCCATGATCATGGAAACTCTTATAAAGGACAACATCTAATTGGGTAGCTCACTTACAGTTCAGAGGTTCAGTCCACTATTATCCTGTCAGTATATGGTGGCATGCAGGCAGACATCGTGCTGGAGAGGAAGCTGAGAGTTCTTCATCTTGAAGCTTAAGCATATATGAGCTCTCAAAGCCTGCCTGCAGAGTGATACACTTACTCCAACAAGGTAATACCTACCCCAGAAAAAACATATCTCCAAATAGCGCCACCCCTATGGGGATAAGTATTCTTTCAAACCACCACATAGACCTAGCCCTAGTTTAAATTTATTTTCATATTTGAATATAATTATTCATCATTTTAGCAAGCTGTAAATTGAATGCATTCCTTTTCTTGGAAAAATATGCATTTATTTCCTTTAAACCAAACCACCCTCCCTCTTTCCTACTCTTTTTTTCTCTTTTGTATTATTTCATATAAATTTAAGGAACATGGGAAATATCTGATGTTCTTCTTATCTTCATATATTTCCGTAACACAGTTATACATTCAATGAACTATTTATTGTTCCTCCAAGTAATTCACTGGAGTTCTTCCTTGGGAGTATTATTCTGGAGTACTCAAGACTGTTTTGACCTACCCCGGTGATGCTTCCAAATTATTCCACACCTTTCAGATTTGTTCTTCTAATGTGGCTTCTATGTTACCAACATTCTTTACTTGATTGATCTTTCCTGGACCTTGCCTTGTTTCTCTCTGATTTTTTTAATTGTCTTAATTTTATTGAACTGTATAGTTGTCAGATGAACTGGTAGATAAGTTATATTTTCCTTTTGTTTTTAATGTCATTAAAATGGTTATCCTAGGATCAACATTTCTGCAATGGCTGTCTCATTTCATTTCCGATTATTCTTGGAAAGGCCACTTTGCTCTGTCACTACCATCCTCTGCATAGGCAGGTCTTGTGGCTTTTCTGCAAGACCCTGATCCCTTTGTACATTTCACGTCATATCTAAGCCCACTTGTAAATATTTTACAATACTTAATTTTTGTCATGTTACCTATTGTTATTCTCCACTTAATAGATGGTTATTTAAAAAATTAAAACATGAACTCCAGACTTGGCTACAGACTTCCTTAGGTTTTGTGTGTCAACTCGACACAAGCTAGAGTCATGAGAGGAAGGAGCCTCAGCTGAGGAAATGACTCCTTGAGAGCTAGATGTAAGGCATTTTCTCAATTAGTGACCAAGGAAGGAGGGCCCACTCCATGGTGGGTGGGGACATCCCTTGGCTTTTTGTCCTGGGTTCTACAAGAAAGTAGACCAAGCCAGTAAGCAGCTCCTCTCCTTGGCCTCTACATCATCTCTTGCTTCCAGGATCCTGCCTCCTGAGAGTTCCTGTCCTGACTTCCTTCAGTGATGTACAACAATGCTGAAGTGTATGCCAAATAAACCTATCCCCCCCCAACTTGCCTTTTGGTGATGGTGTTTTGTCACAACAATAGAAACCCTAAGACGAATTCCATCAATCAATTTATGGCAGGATGAGTAATAATTTGAGATCTAGATGACACAATGAGACCTTGTCAACAAAAAAATTAATCAAGTAGTAGCAACAACAGCCTGATAGGCCATATGTGCATGGATATACTTATGCATAAATCAGATTTTTACAGATAGGTTTTCATTCTATGGTACAGGATAGTCTGCAACTTGCTGTATAGATCAAGATGTCCTTAAACTAGTTGAAATCCACTTGTCTCAAGGTTATAAAAATTGATGCCATCTTTAGCTTGAATCAATGTTTCCTATGACAGGGACAAGATATCTACATTTTTCAAAATACTAAAATATTTGTTTTTACCCAGCTATGTTGGAATATTCAGAGTCTGCTCTAATAGGAGAGCTGGGCTCTCTTGGTGACATATTGCCCTGGTTCTTGTTGACTGTTTTTTCACTGGCATGTAGGCTGTGGGTTTGGAATGGTTAAAACTCAAGGTGACGATTTATGAGTTTGTATTTGTCGTATGGGCATTTTTCCCTTCATTTCTGTTTCTCCTTTGTTCTTCTGGTCTTTGTGGTCTGGATTTCTGGTAACCAGCATGATTTCTGGTATAGCAGGGAGTCTCTGTCCAAGTTTGTGGCTAGATTTCTCGTGGCTAGCTTGGACTCTGGTCCCACAGGAAAATTTCTGCCTGAGTTTGGGGGTGGAACAGGATGATGGGAAGTGGAATGGGATTGTGGACAGCACAGGGAAAGAGGATACTGACAGAGTAGGGGAGGTGCACAGGTGGGCTGCCCATCTAAGGTTCTTGGAGTTAGCATGTCCTTTGGTCCAGCAGTGAGTCTCTGCCTTAGTTCACCTTTGTTTTTCTGGCCTGTGTGGTTTGTACCTGTTCTTCTGACTGCTAGGATATGCTGCAATGTGGGCCATGTACAACGTCATAGTCCTCAGCAACAGCACAGGCCAAGGATATCAAAATGTCTTCAGGGCCAAGGACACCAATAGGGTCCCTGTAGCAGCATGAATCACAGACATCAACATGGCTTCAGGCACAGACATCTACATGAATTTCAGTGTAACATGGGTCACAGACATCAACAGATTCCCTGGCTGTGGCACTCATGGATATCAACATGGATTCAAGTGGTATCATAGACCACAGGCATCCTTAGGGCCCTCGGTGGAGTTCTGCCTCTCTCCATCACATGCATCTCTCCATTCCTTCCTATTTCTTACTCCTCCTCTGCATATTTGTTCTTTTCAGTGTGTCACAGTACATACTTTTCCCAAACAGATTTACATGGAAATCTTCATTGAGATGAGTTGTTGGTCTGGTCCAAACTTTCTGATTTCTGATCTACCATATATCCAGAACCATTGTAGGGTTTCATCTTGGATAGCCTGATGTTGTCCAGAGTCAGGGTGATCCTGTGGCTGGGCAAAGCATCTAGGTCAGGTTTTGTGGGAGCCCAGGCTGCCTCATACCTCTCCACACCGATATCAGACTTCCTGAGGCTTGCTGGGGTCTACCTTTGTGTTTGTAGCCTGCTGACAGCACCATTTCCCCATGCTATCCATCTTCCAGCAGGGCAAGCAGCATAGGCTCCAGCCAAAGCAAATACAAGCTGGGGGCCAGCTAACCAGCCTAGGACTGGCCCTAGTCAGTATCGCCGGACTGGTTCCTCCATGAGCTCCTAAAGCTCATAGAATGAGTTGATATCGGGGTAGACAGAGAGTTGGTCAGCCTAGCACCCTCCCCCAAGTGTCTTCCTTTGCCCAAAGTTGAATAATTTGGATTCTTGATTCACTAACTGTTCTAAAAATCATGAACACTGTTAGAACTTTAACTTGCTTCTTATATGAGCTCTTGTATTTTGTATACCCTCACATGACGTTAACACTTACATTAAGTAATCTAGCACACAATAATATTTAGAAGAAACAGAAAAAATCCTGGGGCTAATGTGTATTTTGAAAGGCTAAATAGCACAATATATTTTAAAGCACTTGAAATTATAATTACATTTTTCCTCCCTCAAAATCCTTCCAAATACCCATCTCCAATCTCCTTAAAATTTTTGGCCTCTTTATTCAGTAATTGTTATTGTACGCAAATATGTATTGTATGCATATGCACACATACATATGTCTAAATATAACTTGTTTCCCACCCCTAAGACTCTTGGAACATTGTGAAAGTGGTTTTCTTTTCTTTTTTTTTCTTTTTTTTGGTTTTTTGAGACAGGGTTTCCCTGTGGCTTTGGAAGCTGTCCTGGAACTCGCTCGTTAGACCAGGCTGGTCTCGAACTCACAGTGATCCGCCTGCCTCTGGGATTAAAGGCGTGCGCCACCAACGCCTGACGAAAGTGGTTTTCAAAGCCAGAGGATCAGGGTCTTTGTTGTGAGATCGTGTCTTCTAGAATTGTCAGATGCTACACTCATAAAGTCTCCCCAACATGAGTGTATAAATGAAAGCTGAAAAAGATGATACCATTGGATACACCAAACTGCATTGGGAAAATCCCACAAGGCCTTAGCCTACACAAAGGCTATAAGCAAATGAGGAAAATTGGGAGTTGGAGCATACAAATGTTCACCCGTGAAAACATATATACAGTTAACAACACATTTTTAAATCAGGTATTTGGTATGTAGAAATCATTTTTGTGTGTTTTGATGAAGTGTGGTTAAACTGATCATGGATCTTTAAATATTTTTATTTAAATTAAAAAAATATTATTTTACATATCAATCCCAGTTCCTTCCTGCATCTTACCCCCCTCATTCAATCCACATGGAGTGTGAGGCCTTCCATGGGGGATCATCAAAGTCTGTCCCACCATTTGGGGCAGGGCCTAGGCCCTACCCCTTGTATTTAGGCTGAGACAGTATACCTCCACGAGAAATGGGCTCCCTAAGTCCATTAGTGCACTAGGAATAAATACTGGTTCCACCGCAAGAGGCCCCATAGACTGCACAGGCCTTCTAAGTGTCATGCATGTTCAGGGGGGCTGGTTGAGTCCAATGTTGCTTCCCCAGCTGTCTGCCTGTGATCCAGGAGCTCCCTCTTGCTCAGTTCATCAGGTCAGCTGTTTCTGTGGGTTTCCCCAGCATGGTATTGACCACTTTGCTCCTCCCTCTCTACAACTGGATTCCAGAAATTGTGTTTGGTGCTTAGCTGTGGTTCTCTGCTCCTGCTTCCATCAGCTATTGGATGAAAGGCTCGAGGATGGTCAGTCTTGTTATAGTGGAATGTCATTTAAAGTAGCCTCTCCACTATTAGAGAGACCTGGAATTAGACAGAGCCATCCAGCATCCACCACCATTCCTATCTTGGACTGGCACCCACTGGAAGAGGTGAGTGATGGGCTTTTTCCTGTTGGATTCCACAGAACCACAGCCCAAGTCCCATCCCACCACCAAATACTTCAGAGACACCTGGCTGCAGACTGAATTTGTGTTTTGCTGGTTTATTCTTTCAAATGATGTTTTCCTTTAGTGGTTCATGGCTTCCTGTCTTGCCTTTAACACAATTTTCATCTATAATAATCAGTATTATGTTAGATTTTGCAAAATTTTTATTTTGCCTGATTTAGTTTCCTGTCATTTAAGTCATAGCTTTTTAGTCTATAATAATCATTCATGAAGTTGTACATGTGTATATTGTATCTTGACGTATACTTAGGCAGTTTTCTACATGATGTTCATGCAATTAAACTGTGTGCTTACTATACTCATAGCACAGTGAGTTTGGACCAGGACACTAGATAAATGATACTTTTCCAGAGGATATTACTCCATGCTCAACTCTGATACCAGACATTGCAAGATGAACCTGATTTTGGAGAGAAAGTGTCTGTCTATTCTTAGGTACTTGTGATGAGCACTCTCTAGGTTTCCAGATTACAGTGTGGATACCTGCTGCTGCCAGCTCTTCTGTGTTATTCAGGAGAGATTGTCAGAACCAAGAAAACTCCCAATGCAGTGTGGAAGTCAATATTTCAGACAACTTCTTCTTATAGGATGAAAGTGTAACAGGTAAATACATAAATGCTTCATCAGTGTAAATTCACAGGACCACATTAAATAGAATCCATTCTTCAAGCCAATCTCTGTCCAGAGAGTGTTTGTAGCAACATTATCACAATGATTAGCAAACTTAATAGACAGTTGTTCTTATTTTTTTAACAATAACTTTCTAAGGTTAGTGTGTATTAATTTGTGCACACTAGTGTGTACAGTGACATAATTCATACTGGATTCAAATTATCCCAGAAGGCTTTACGTGCTGTATATAAGCTTGGTCTATAATGAAGTAATGTTGAAAGATGGAGGGACCCTTGAGGAGTGTCTGGAAAGATGCAATTAAATAGATAATTAAGGGCAACTCTTTAGAAAAATATTAATGGTATAGTCATGTCCTAGCTTCCTGGAGAACTAACTGTTAGTTACAAAGGCCAACTATCCAATTCTCCCTCTAGTGCCTTTCTAGCAGAGTGATTTGCATTCATGCCCTTGGCATTTGGGAAGCCATTATCCTTGGACACTTACTGGAGAAGGATGGAAGGTGGAGATGACCATTACATGACAATTACACATGACCCATCCTCAAGTGTTTCAGTTTTCACTGAGAAACAGACAATCATTCCTAGTGAGTACAGAGAATTCTAAGCAATTTATTATAAAATTATAGAAAATAGTCAACATCTGTGAGGTTATGTAAAATTAAACAGCATACTTAAGCTTTTCAAATTCCTTGTGTTCCCAGGGTTACTTTTGATTCTAACTTGTTTTTTATCTTGTGTTTGAGTAACACTACCTTCCCAATTTTTATTACCAAAACCCTTCCTTTTATGTTCTCAGTAGTTAAAATTCATGTGCTTAAATTATTGGCAGACTAATTTGGCATCTCATTTCACAATCCCTCAGTAATATATTATTGATATTTAAAAATCTGGACACATACATTGAATTTTATGTTTCAATTTTTCTCTGCTTATTTACTGAGTGGAATGAATATAATTATAGTCACCAGCTAACATACTTATTCTGATTCTTTTGTGAGTTACATAAAACCTTGATCTAGACATGATGGTCTCCACCTATTACCCAGTGTTTGTGTGGTGTGAGATGGGGGAATCGGGACTTCAGGGAAGGATCCCAACTCAAAAATAACCAACAGAACAAAGCAGAACTCAAATAAAAACTAATAAAAATGTTAAATAATTCATTACCACTTTCTGATATTTAGAAATGGAGCAAAAGGAAGGGTACAGGAAAAATAAAGAAAAGTGAAATACATATCTCTAGACTTCTATTCAATCTTTAAAGAAAATTTCCATACAATATATAATTCATTCCTTCCGTTATTGATGACTCAACTTACTTTTGATATTTCTTAATGTATTCCTATGCCATTATATAACTAGAAATATCCAATTTACTGCTCAGATGTGCTCCATTTGGAATGAAATTTTACATATTAAATTTTCACAAGTCTTTAAAATATTTGAATTTTTGTATTGAAATTCTGGGGAGTTTTGAGGATGGTTCTTTATATGTAAAATATACCCATGTGCAGGTGACTGATGCATCCATAGTAACAGAGCTTAATGAGGAAATTACTTTGAACTATTCCTACTGTTTAAGCATTGTCTGGTTGGAGTCAGTTTTGACATGCATTGTGATTGCTACTATATTCAAATATCTACCATGTTTATTCATTTCCCGGCATTACTCTAAACACTTAAAATATTTTATATCAGGGAAAATCTAAATGCAAACTAAAGTTAATTTCATAATGAACTTCCAACCAGCTAGCGTATCTCTCAATCTTTTTATCACTTGTCCAGCATTTCCCAGTTTGATTATTCCTCATGCCCTATCATGTCCTTTATCCATGGGATCATCATAACAATGAAAAACTGTACTTGACATAAGCTTGTCTGTAACTAGCTTAATATACATCACTCTCTATCAACTTTATATATAAGTCAAATAATGAGACTATAAAATAAAATCTTAGTTGAATTTAAATAATTGCCTTGAATTTTCCTCTACAAAATATTCTCATATACAACAAATAGTTGCTTATTCAGCAATATTTGATCAAGTGTTCATATTTCAGTATGCCTAAAAAGCTAGAAGGCAAGTATTACAGCATTTTATATTATTCTGTATAGAAAGGTGAAGGAAACTCTTGGGATCTTAATTTCAAATTCCTGTCCCTGCTATGTTTCCTATATCACCCTTTGTAAAGCAAGGTACATTAATTCAGAAGACACATATTTGCCTCAAATAAACATTTACAAATGTCCTTTGATCATTGGTAATAATTACAACTTATAATATCTGGTTGTCCTTAGAATCCCTTAAGCATATATTATATTTGATCTTTAACCTCCCTTTTTGAGTTGAGTATTGTATCTTTATTTCATGAATGTTAAAATCTAAGGCCAGAGATTCTGCTTCTTGGATATTAAACTCAGTAGCTCTGTAGATCCTCTTCCCAGAATTATAAACAAACACAACAAAAATGTTTTCCAAAACTAATCTGTTTATCATTTTAAAGGTATCCAGTAATTAAATATTTCATTAATTTTTTTACTCATTAGAGTTTTGTATGAGTTCACATTCACAGTGTCCATTCAGGAACCTTTAGTGTTTAGTAGAGGGCACAGGGGCCCCTATAATGAAGTTACAGGTGTTTTCAGGCTACAATGTGAGTTACAAGAACCAGTGCCAGGCCCTCCTCAAGAGCAGCAAGCAGTCTCAACTCATGAGCAAACTTTTCAACCTCCACCCCAAATCCAGCAATTAAAAAGTAATTACTGCATAAAATAACCTAAAATTTAGCAAAAGATAAGTTTGGATAGCATTGATCCCTGGCCCATGCACTGGGGACATTTCCCAACTTCATAGAGCCAAGAGTCTCCCTCTGTGGGTGCTGCCAATGAGACCAGTCCTCTCTTTATAGCTATTAAACAAAGCTGTCTCTATTTTACCCTAAAGAGCCAGCTGGAGTGAAACTCATCCCCTCTAAGCCATAAAGAATAAACTCCTCACACCAGCAACTGAGAAGTTACACACCTTCCTCAAATCCCCAGCCTCTTATGCTCTGGACCTGACGTTTTGGGGAATTTCAGAACTAAAAGTGGGTAGTGTTAAAGTGTCGGTAAAAGTGAATGGTTTGTTTATGTATGCAAAACATCCAAAAATTAATCCAAAATCAAATAAGGAAAGGTATGAAGTGTGTCTGCTAGTGCTGCCTGTGTTGTATCATGTAACTGCACTGTAATAGCATGTATCAGTACTAGCCATGCATGTGCCGTTGAAGTGTGCGTGCTCTAATGCCACTGGATACTTGTGAACACTGTCTGAAACTCTTCAGCGTGGATTCCAGCCTGATGTTTGAAATGGACTGCAGTGCTCTTACCAAACATACAAACATTTCTCCTCTGATAGGAACATAGTGGTTTACTTCTATGAATTTTAGCATATATGGATTAAAGTACTACATCTTTGGACTTAATTGTATTAGAATGCTTAATTCTGAGGTAGTTGTTTGAGTTGCTTATTTGAGTTTCATTACAAAACTCTCACATAAATTTTGGTCTGGTATTAAAAACAGAATTTTTAACAATTTCTAAAGTGGCTCTAATACATTTCCATCATTTTATGCATGCATTTCTATAAGATGGCCTTCTCAACATTGACAATCATAAAATGAAAATACTGATCAAATATGAAATATTATTTAGTTATTTACTATAAAAACACAGTCACACCCATTGTACTAGTATGGAAATTTGCTTTCCTATTTAGCAAATGATTGAATTATATGTATAGCTAAGAAATCTTCCCAAGTAATTTTCATAAAATAAGGAATGGTTGTAAGTAGTCCCAGCAGTTGGGAGAAGGATCAGATCACCCTCAGCTACACTGTGAATCAGAGTTCAGCCTAGACTGACATGCCATTTCAAAACAAAGGAAAGAATAAAGAAAAGAAAATCAATGTCTTTATGTTTTCAAGTATTTTCAAGAACAATTTGATTTATATACATATATTATATGCTTAGATCATTAAAAAATCTTAGGTGTATTTGCTTAAAAACTCTTTTCTAAGCTTTTATAATTTCAAACATATTAATGCCTATCTTTAGTGCTGAGGTGTTTTTCTTCATTCTAGTAATGCAAGACAGTTCAACATGTGAAAAACTGTCAACATAATGCACCACATAAGAAAACTGAAGGAAAAATACACATGATCATAATCATCTCATTAGATCATGAAAAATCCTCTAAAAAAATCTAACACCCCTTCCTGATGAAAGTCTTGGAGACATTTGGGATAGAAGGGACATTCCTAAATATAATAAAGGCAATATACAGTAAACTAACAGTCAACATCAAATTAATTGTAGAGAAACATAAAGCAATTCCACTAAAATCAGGGACAAGAAAAGGCTGTCCACTCTCTACTTATCTATTCAAAATAGTACTTGAAGTTTTAACTACAACAATGAGACAACTAAAGGAAATCAAGGTGATATAAATTGGAAAGGGAGAAGTCAAAGTATTTCTAGTTGTAGATGATATAACAATACACAAAAATTGGCAGGTTTCATCAATGGAACCAAATTGAAGACCCAGATACAAATCCACATACTTATGGACACCTGATTTTTGATAAAGAAGCCAGAAGTATACAAGGGAAAAAAGATAGAATCTTCAACAAATGCTTCTGATATAACTGGATGTGGACATGTAGAAGAAAGGAAATAGATCCACATCTATTATGCTAAGAAAACTCAAGTCTAAGTGAGTCAAAGACCTCAACATAAAACCAGATACACTGAACATGATAGAAGAAAAAGTAGGGAATAGCCTTGAATACATTTGCAAAGGAGCCAACTTCCTGGACAGAATACCACTTGTATAGGCACAAAGATCAACAATGAATATATAGTACCTTGTGAAATTGAAAAGGTTCTGTAAGGCAAAGGGTCTCATCTAAAGTACAAAATGGCAGCCTACACAATGGGAAAAGATCTTCACCAACCCCACATCTAACAGAGGACTGATTTCCAAAATACAAAAAGAAGATATATGTCAACAAACCAAATAAGCCAATTTAAAATGGGGTGCAGATCTAAATAGAGAATTCACAACATAGGAATCTCAAATGGCTAAGAAACACCTAAGAAATGTTTAATATCCTTCATCATTTTATACCTGTCAGAATGGCTAAGGTCAATAACACAAGTGACAGCATTCTGGAAATGATGTGGAGTAAGAGAAACACACTTCCATTGATGGTGGGAGTGCAAACTTTGGAAGTAAATGTGGCAGTTTCTCAGAAAGTTGGAAATTGATCTACCTCAAGACCCAACTATTCGATACTCTACTATACTACAGGGATGCTTGCTCAACTATGTTCATAGCAATTTTTTTCATAACAGCCAGAAACTGGAAACAACATAGATGTCCATCAACTGAAGAAGGGATGGAGAAATTATGATACATTTACACAATGGATTATTACCCAGCTGTTAAAAACAATGGCATTATAAAATTTTCTGGGAAATAGACAGAACTAGAAAATTCATCCTGAGTCTGGTAATGAGGACAGAATGACAAGCATGGTATGTACTTACTTATAGGTGAATATTAATCATTAAGTAAAGGGTAACCATGCTGCAATTCAGAGACCCAGAGAGGATATGTAACAATGAGGGCTGGGGGGGGCACATGATTCTCACTGCAAATGGGAAACAGAATTGACATCACAAGTGTAGGGGCCAGAGGTATGGGTGGGAGGTGGGAAAAAGGAGGGAATAGGTGGGAAGAAGATAAAGGGAGAGAGTACTGGGAAAGACAACTTTAATGAGGGGCGTCTTTGGAATGAACTAGAAACCTAGTGCAATACAAACTCCTAGGAAACCATGAGGTTGATCCAAGCTCTGACTCCTAGCAATGGTAGACAAGTTACCTGAACTGGCCACTTCTTGTAACCAGGCAAGACTTCCAGCGGAGAGATCAGGACCTCAACTCAGTCACATAGCATCTGACCTACAATTTTCTCTGCCTACCAGATATGCAGGGACAAAGGTGGCACAGAGATTGAGGTAGTAACCAATCAATGATTGGTCTAGCTTGAGAGCCACATTATGAAAGGGATCCCACCCCTACCAATGGCTAAAGGGCCAGGACCCAGAAGCTAGACAGCACAGAGACCCAGGATAGAAAATATGACTGGCAAAAAAAGCAAAACAAAAATAGTCCTTGAAATGATTCTTAATGATTTTCTGCTATACTCATAGATTGTTGCCTAGCACATCTTGTCATTAGAGAGGCTTCACCCAGCAACTGATGGAAACATGTGCAGAGATCCACAGCCCAACTTAGGTTGACCTTGGGAAATCCTGTGGAAGGACTGGGAGAATGGTAAGAGTCAGAGGGGTCAAGGACACCATGGGAAAACAGAGAGTCAACTGACTTGAGGTTATCGGGACTCCCACAGACTAATCCATCTACTAGAGAACCTGCATGGGACTGACCTGGGCCTTTGTGCCTGTGTTACAGTAGTGTGACTTGGTCTTCTTGTGGGACTCTTAGCAGAAGGAAAGGGGACTGTCTCTGACTTAGTGGCCTGTTCTTGGTTCCCTTTCCTCCTACTGGATTGCCCCATTCAGTCTTAATAGAAGATGAAGTACCTAGTTTTGCTATAACTTGATATGCCATAGCTGGCTGATACACATGGAAGGCCTGTACTTCTCTGAAGGGAAAGGATAGGGAGTAGATGAAGGGGAGGGGGAAATTTCAGGGACGGACTTGGAGAGGAGGGAGGAAGGGCAAGAAGGAGTCACAAGTGTAAAATCATCAAGAAGCATTAGTCTAGCCTACACATCAAATACTAACCCTGGCAAGATGGGATGGCAGAGCATTGATGATGTCACTATGGCTGCCTCATGGAGCAGTGATTTATCACAGCTCACCTACTATCCTGCACCTACAGTATTGTCAAAGGGACTTATAGAAATAAAACGGATGGAATAAGTGGACATATATGCAAAATACATCTTCCTTGGAAGCATCCAAGATTCACAGAGCAGGAGTTATGAAAAGAAAGACTTACGTGAAAGGGGAAAGCAAACAAGCAAAAACTTGGAGGTAGTAAAGTACCAAAAAATTCTCAAATAATCTGGGGAATATTAACTTAGATATCCAAGAAGTTATGAGGGCTTTCAAGCAGAATAGATGGTGACCTCATAACAAATTTGCAGAAAGGAACAGATAGACAAAAACTGACTTCACAGGAGAAATCAAAGGACAGTCAGATCAGCTGATTTTGCATCCTGAATGGCAGAAACTTGAGGCAGCTGGGCAGCACCAAGTGACCGGGAATAAAGGCCCAGGTCCATATTTTCCTCAACACGGTGGGACTGTGAACCTGCAGGTGGAAGTTAAAGCTAGACTTTGCATTACATTCCTCTAATCCTAGAATTTAGGGATGGAAGTAACAGAATCCAGAAATCCTGGCCAGGCCTGACAGGATCAGACACTGGCTCAAAAAGCAAAACTAAAATGAAAACAGAGGACAATGAAAGCAGTTCATGGGTAAGGGGGCTTGCTGAGTTCAGTGACCTGAATGTGACTCCCTGGGACCCCTGAAGAAAGCTGGGATGACTGTGCATCCTGTAGCTGTAGCACTGGAGAGGGGTTAGTGTAACCTTCAAGAGGCACACCCAGAGAACTTGCCTGATCACCCATTCTCATGTGTGAGCTTGGGTTTAGTAGGAGAGGGAGACACAAAAGATGTCCTATTCTCATCTTCACACACACACACACACACACACATACACACACACACACACACACACACACACACACACACAGGCATGGACTAGCAAAAGCAGGGGATTGCACCTGAAGTTGGTCTCAGAACCTAATTGACTTAAAATTTACCACAGTATTAATTCAAATGCTGATTTCAATTAGATTCAGGAACACATTCCCTTTCGGTGTGCTCTGGAAGTAACTTTGAAATGGTTGTTTTCAGATTCCAGGAAGTAACACAGGAAGAAAAGAAAGAGCCAGCCCCAGCCCTAGCTGACCTATGCTCTGTGACCTTCACCAGCACCCTCCTTCTGAACTCCTGCCTGCATGTCAAGGTCGAGATGCACAGTCCATGAAGCTTCACCTGGATTTGAGTAAAAAAAAAAAGAAACAAAAAACAACTATAGTAGACAGAGTTGTGTAAGGCTCAAGTAAATGACTATAAATTTTAACTGCCAGATAGGTAAGGTTCAGTTCCCCACCCACAGTCTTTGGAACCATGTTTACCAGTACCCTGTTCTGATGGTATCTCCTCCAAGCATGTGCCTATTTTTATTTTGTCAAAATTTGTTGTTCAGCGCTTATGTCTAGTCTCAGTATAATAAAACATTAACCAATATTTCTCTCATTTAATTATGTGATGCTTTACTTTGCTTTGTTAACAAGGTGTTTTCTATGTCCCCTGGGACATGCTATGTAAACGTGGCTCCAAACTCAAGATTCTTTGGAGATGATCTCCTGAGTGCTGGGATTCCAGGCATGAATCACCACGTCCAACAACAACAAAACATTTTCAAAATGAGACTGTGTGCTTAGATTATTAAAAGGAGGAAATACAGGTATGAAATTCAGTGGGAAATACAAAGAATTTGAAATGATAATGCTTCTATGGAAATGGAAATTACTTTGTTCCTGTAATAAATCTAATATTGACAAATCTTTCTGGAAATAAATAACAAGTGTTTGTATTGAATAATCAAATACACTCCATAATTGTTCTTATACTCAAAGTGAACAGGCTCTTTCTTTGGGTATGCCTGCATGTGTCTGGAAGTGAATGAATGCCACTCATGTTCAAACAGTGTCATAGACACTGTTTCATTAAGGCAATCCAGCCTGCATCCCAAAGGACAGAAAAAGCAATCAAAATTCTCCGTCAATAAAGACTACTCACACTCTTAAGTTGATTCCATGGCAAAATCAGTAAGAACAGTACTAGCAATACAGACTACTCCAAGTATGTCAAGTTAGTTCCTCAGGTTTACATCCTCACCCCTGGCATAAACTCCTTCTGTGACTCCTGCCACTTCCTTCTAAATGTGTGGCTATTTATGATATGTGATGATAACAAGCAACCTGTTATGCTATGCTTAGTAAGACTTTCATAAGAATATTGTGGTATATTTATTACTGCTTCTTTGAAAGAATCAGTGGTTCACAAAGGTGGGAAGCTAAGACACAAGAAAGCATTCCATGGATTGCTACTGAGATGAGGCATCAAAGCTCTATATGGCTGAAGATGTATCGGGCAGATTTTTGCCATCATTCTTAATTATCTTGGGAGGAGATGTATCCTCAAAAGAATCTATCAGACCATCTCCCCAATCAACACCTCAAGAGCAGTATTTGAAGACACCATTCAGAGAAATCATATAGATCACACAACTCCTAATCCCAGAATGAAAAATAAACATAGGGCAAGATAAGCTACTCTATTTGTTATAACTTTACAGCAATATAAAAATAAATATATTTCACTTCTGTGATTTGTGCTTTCTTTCCTTGATTACATATATTTTGAAGATTGCCCAATTTCTTCATTATTTGGACTGTTTTAAACAGTTTTTCAAAACATCAGAAAAATAAAGATATACCAATAGATATACAAATACATGCATGCAGTGCATTTCAACTTCCCAGGTACTTCAGTGTACAGTATTTGACATATGAATATATTAAATCTCTCTCTCTGCCTCCATTCTCTCTCCTGCCTCCCCCGCCCCCTCTCTCACACACATAATAGTATAAGCAGAAAGAATCTTGTCTCCTTCACAAGTAAAGAAGGAAAAGTTCAGGAGTCATAACTAGCCATATTAGCATAACCCAGGAATTAAAGAAAGTTGGTGACAAGATCCAAACAGTCAGGTCAGGTCACAACCCTTTGTTACATGTCCTTAAAATTATGACACTATGCTTTCCATATGCAACTCAGGAAATAAATTGGAATAGTGAAGGACACTAATCATAGAGCAAACTTCTCTGCAACATCTCCCATTCCACAAAATCCACAGACTGACTTGATTATCCAGGTGGCATGACAACTGAGTGGGGGACCTGTGAGGCCATCAAAGCACAGAACCGAGGCTTCTGCCTCTGGCATCAATCATTCAAGATGATGTCATATCAGTACCAGGATCTTCTGTTCACCCTTAGGTGAACAGAACCATTTTATGTTCTGTACAGGTGACACAGTCCTGGTACAGGGTGGCATGTGCCTCCACATAACCTCCCACAGCAGGTTATCATTTTGGTACAGGGTGACATGGATCTCCACATGGAACTACCTAACAGGTTATCATTTTGGTTTGCTGATGTTTAAATTTTATTTATTTTTTAATTTTTATTTCTAAATTTAAATTTAGATTAAAAACAAGGTTGCTTCTTATGTCAATCCCAGGTCTCTCTCCCTTTCCCTCCCTCCCTCCCATGGCCTCCCACCAACCCCCCCCAATACCCTCTCCTTTGCCCAGGGAGGGTGAGGCCCTCCAAGGGGTTGTCCATAGTCTGTCATTTCATCCAGGGCATGGCCTAGACCCTTCCCCAAGAGTCCAGGGTGAGAGTGAATCTCTCATTGTGGGATGGGTACTATTTCTTATATCAATGGAAGCCTGTAACTCTATCGTTTTATTTTTATTTAAATTAGAAATGAGCCTGTTTCACATATCAACCCCAGCTTCCATTCCATCCCCTCCTCCCCCAACCCCTACCAGCCCCCAAAACATCTTTCCTCTGCTCCCCAGGGAGGGTGAAGCACTACAAAATTTATGTGAGATTTTTGTAATGAAGCTCAAATAAGTAACTCAAACAACTACCTCAGAATTAAGCATTCTAATACAATTAAGTCCAAAGATGTAGTACTTTAATCCATATATGCTGAAAGTCATAGAAGTAAACCACTATGTTCCTATCAGAGGAGAAATGTTTGTATGTTTGGTAAGAGCACTGCAGTCCATTTCAAACATCAGGCTGGAATCCACGCTGAAGAGTTTCAGACAGTGTTCACATGTATTATGTGGCATTAGAGCACGCACACTTCAATGTGCCTATAACTTTATAAAAAGTAACTGAATGTAAATTCAAAATCAGTACCTTCTTACTTGGGTGAACCTCATTATTTAGCCAAATGTCAAATGCTGCATACGTCTTTCTACATGTTCATTCTTCACAATAGAATTGGAAGAAAAGAGTGATAAAATTCAGGAATTTCAATTATGTAATAACATATTTGGTTTCATTATTTCAGAGACATTTGAGTGGAAGCAAGTGGAGCTTCATATGATTTTTTTCTCTCCCTTAGCTAAACAAACAAGAACAGTGACATAGAAGGACATTTGTGTGCTTGTCATGGATCACTTTCAGTGTTTGTGGTTCATATATGGTCTTCTACATTCTCTCAGTAAGGGAGCCTGAATGCTCTAAACAGAAGCTGCAATTCAGTGTGTTGGGACAGCATGAGGCCATTTTAAAGGATGTGCACACAATGTGTGGGCTTGTCATTCTCCAAAAGAAGAGTCTAGTGCACAAGAGGTAACAGTAATTCTCTCACCATGCTTGTGCTGAAGTTACATGACCAAGGAGAGGATAAAGGAAGAAACAGTATTTCAAATAACAGGAGTTACCAAGGACTTCTGGACTAGCTTAGGCTTTATTTCTTCTATCTGGGGCCTGTGCCTAAATTAAAGTACCAGGAAAACTGTTGTCCTAAATAATCATTTTTAAGATGTATTTTTATTTTTAATTCCCTGTCTGTGTGTTTCTTTTTTCACACAAGTCCAGTTATCCATGGTGGTAAAAATAAAAGTGCTGTAAGCTGCCAGTGTAGATGTTGGGAACTCAAATCTTAATAGATTGAGTCACTATAGGGCTTGAGGAGAGAGCTGACACTAGTGAGATCTCCAGAGATCTCCAAGGAAAACACCAACTGGCAAACTAAGCAATAGTGGAGAGACTACATTAATTGCCCCTCCTTGATGGTAAGGTTGATGACTACCTCATATGCTATCCTAGAACTTTCATCCAGGGATTGATGGAAGCAGAGACAGATACCCACAGCTAAACTCTGAACTGAACTCCTGGAACCTACTGATAGAGATGGAGGAGTAATGAGCAAAGGGGTCAAGACCATGATGGTGAAACACACAAAGACAGCTGACCTGATAAGGGGGAGCTCTTGAATCCCAGACTGATGCCTGAGAGGCCAACAGGGGACTGATCCAGACTCCATGAATGTAGTGTCAGTGAGAAGGCCACAGAAATCTCTGGGGCTTTGGGTAGTAGATCGGTGTTTACCATGGTGTATGAATGATCTTTGGGAGCCCATTCCAAATAGAGGGATGCTCTCTCAGCCTGGACACATGGGGAAGGGCCTAGGTCCTGCCCTGAATGAAATAACAGACTCTGGAGATCCCTCCATGGAAGGCCTCACACTCCCTGGGGAATGATGTGGGGATGTGGGGGGCTGGGGGGGCTGGTGGAGGGAGCAGGGGTGGGAGAGGGAGCTGGGATTGGCATGTGAAGCATTCATGTTTCTAATTTAAATTTAAAATTTTTAAAAAATAAAGAAAAAGTAAGCTAAAAAATCATTCTAGTCCCCTAACTACTCGACCAAACCTCTGATCTTGGAGGTAGTTGTGAATCTGGGAGCAGGCAATAACTTTTACAAAAAAGGCATTAGCATTACAAGCAAAGAAATGAGGAGAAGTCAGATTAAGGACATTTAAAAATGCCCACACCAAAACGAATCAGATTCTCTCTGCAGGCTCTAAAGAGCACCTAACCTTTTCAGTTTCTTTTTACTTTGGTTTGGCTTGTTTGTTTGTTTGTCTGTTTGTTTTTAATCTTGTTGTTCTCCAAGGTTTGATTCAAGAGTGAGGAGCCTAAGATCTGCTTTCAGGCACTGTATAGTTATTGCATTAGCTAGAATGACAGTGTGAAGTCCTGTCCAGGTGGGCTTTGGGAAGGGAAAAAGAAAAGAATTAACTATCATTCGAGCTACCGGTTAAAGCCATAGTTGCTTTGTCCTTGTATTTATTAAGCTATCTGACAAGAACTTCCTTAGAAAGGCTTTGGAATTGGTCTATGGATTTTTATAGTAGAGGTGGGTTAATGACATGAATCTTTGGGTTTTTTGCACTTGACCTCTGGCTTAGCTTTATTTCTTCTCCTTTAAGGTTCCCCATGCAGAAGTTCATGCTGAAATCTAATTTCATTTACCTAAGTCTCTTTGATAACCTGCAAAGTCCTGAAAGGAAGCAAGAGTAGAGACACTACACCCTTCAATACACTGATTTCAGCTCAGTAATTTTAGGTCTTAACACTATACTGTCTTATATTGAAAAGAGACTTTTTTTCAGATGATGTATCCTGATTGTGGTTTATCTTTCCTCTTCCTCCAAATTCTTCCCTACCTCCCCTTCTATCTGAATCTATTCCCTTTCTATTTTTCATTAGAAAACAAACAGAATTTAAATGATAATAATAAAATAAAAGCAAGCACATATGCATAGGACAAAATAAACAGAAAGAAAGGAGCCCAAGAAACAAGGGTAAGTTTTTCAGTTGTCATGGGTTTGTAAGCTTTCCATTGTTTACATTGTAGCTGATATCCAGCTATAACCCACTATAGTCTGCTGTGTGATAACCCTTTGTACACTATGAATATATGTTACTCTCATTGGTGGACAATGAAAACTGCTTTGGCCTGTAGTAACGCATAATTTAGCTAGGAGGAAAAGCCAAACTGAATACAGGGATAAAGAAGGGTGGAGTCAGGACAGACTCCAAGTAGTCACCCAAGAAACAAGGTGCAACAGACTTGTAAAAGCCATGCCCACGTGGCATACTTAGATTAATAGAAATGGGTTAATTCCAATGTATGTGCTAGTTAGCCTGAACTGCAGAACATACATTCTGTAATTAATATTAAGCCTCTGAGTGACTATTTAGAAACAGCTGCCGGATGTTGTAAAAAGAGTAACCTCCTTTTACAAATGGCACCAACTACTGGGCATGGATCCACATAAGACCTAAAAATAAGCTTAAAGAAGGATTCTAAACACACAAAATGGAGTTAAGCACAGCTTCTTGGTAACCAAACTTTCTCTAGTAGATTGTTTGCTGTCTGTGAGCTCTCCTATGTGAAAGATGGCCTAGATGATCCAATACTTCATAGGGCCTCTGTTGCTGTTTCCTTGGAATTCTACATCCAGAATAGCTTCAAGGCTGCAGGCTGAGATAACCCAGCCTATTAGTCAGGACCTGACCATAATTCTAAGTTTTCTCAATGTCCTTCAGAGACCACCAGCACTCACCACTCAAAAGGAAGTAGCCCAGAGAACCACCCTAAAATTCCCAAAATATTGTAAATAAATGTTTGTTTTCATTTAAGATGTATTGGCTACAAATTGCTACTAGTCACAGTCAATCTCTTTCCAAAGAAGAAAGGGAGATATGATATGGAAATGATGAGAAAGTGGTAGATTATCGAATCTACTTTAATGCAAAACAACAGTTAATCTCAAAATATTTTACATGTATGATTTTAGTTTTTTATATAAATTTAAGGTTAATTTTGTTATACTGTGTGTATATTTCTATTCTTGTTTAAGATATTGTGTTTATGCAGCTCAGTTAAAATGGGATGTATAATTAAGTCAGTATGTTACAGAGCTAGGGATGAGACTGTGGGGTTGCATTTGGAACAGAGGAGGGAGAGTGAAGATTTGAAACTATGCTACCTGCTTCTCAGGCCTACTTGGTAGGCTTAACTAGCAAATTTTAGGGAATTTCTGTTGAAGTTGGGACCTGGGACAAAGGGCAAGTGAGAGGAAGGTTGGAGGAGAAGGTTTGAATGATCTGCTGGAAATAAGGGCAGAGAAGGAGGCACCCCAATAGGTGGTCTGCCACAGAGCTGGGGACTTTACTGGTAGATTGGATTTGGAGAGGAGTAGGGAGAGGTGAAGATATGTAATTAGCCTACCCACAACCTACAGGGGTTGCCAGATCAGTTCCCAGGGAATGTTTGCTGGATTTGGGGCCTGGCTCAATGGGAACAGTTGGAGAGTGCAAGGCTTTAAGAGAAGAGCTGCTGATTTGCTGCTGAGGAGGTGTGGGGTTGCTGCAGTAGGTGCTATTCTCATATGAGATTGCCACTGTGAAATAAATTTGGAAAGGATTAGGGAGTGTGGTGATAACTTGCCTGTACAAATGAAGCCTATGGATAGCTAGCATGCCACTAGGTATCTATAGAGGTCTGGAGGTCTGTGAGGTAGTTAGGGAGAAACAGGATATAAGCAGGGAGAAACAGGAATTTGCTATCTTGTCTGCCAAGATGCTAAGAAGGTAAGGTGTGGCAGTGCTTGCTCCTTCTCTCTGATCTCTCTGCATTTCCCTCTATGCCTGACTCCAGAGTTTTATTATCTAGACCAATTAAGAACTCCACTTACAAGGGAGAGGTGAAAATCTGAAGTTGGTATACCTGATTCCCTGGTTGGGTCCTTTTCTCTGGTAACACCTAGGAGACAAAGATTACAATTACCTCTCCTTAAGAGGTAAAAGTCTCTATACAAAGTTAGAGATACTAGCCCTCACCTATAGAGAAAAACATTGAATTAAGGCAACAAGAGATTGACAATACAGGTCCTTGAAGCTTCATATATGATCATTACGTCTAGGTAGCTTTAATTATATTCTTAAGTATGAGTTATGTAGGGTTGTTTTAGATTGATAGAGATCTCAGGATACAAAACTGTCTATATATCAATAGCTTCTATTAATAGTTAAGATAATATATTTGTATAGCTATTGTAATGTAAACTTCACATATAGCTACCTGCACATACTAAGTAATGTAATATAGAAAATTAATAAATAATTACCTTTAATACTTTTGCTGGGAATCCTGAAAATTATAAATATATTATGTTCATTTTAGGAACTTGTAGAAAAATAATTTATGATGAAAATCAAGCTATTCAACTTTTGAACAAAGAGCACTGTGCCACCACTGACCTCCTATATTAGTAACTTCACTTTCTGCCACAGAATGCCTGCCAACATGTGGTAATGCAGAAAAGGCTTAGTTTGGCTCATAGTTTTCCTCTAGTTCTTCATGGAATTGTGGTGGGGAAGGCATGTTGGTGCAAGCATCATGCAACTGGTCACATTTTCTGCAGAATTGGGAGCTATAGGGAGACAAATGCCAGTACTCAGCTTCTGTAGAGAGCTGCGAAGTGCCGCACCCTTAAGATGGTGCTGGCTTCTGCCTCTGCTAGCCCGATAGCAAGTGCTCTCTGTGATAAACAACTCCTTATTTGGTCAAGGCTGGATATCATGCTTGCTTCCTCATATGTGGACCTATCTGCTGTCGCCACATGGCTTACCGGGGTTGGCCGCCCAAGGGCCTTTTTAAGCTGTGGGCGGGCACTCCCTGGGGTCAGAAGATTTGTTCAAGGTTCCTGAATAAACCGCTTGTGAGAAGGATTCCTGAGTCGCGTCTTCCTTGCTGGTCGAGGTGGTCGTGACAATTGGTGGCCCGTACGGGGACGCTCGTACGAAGAAAGGAATTCAGAACTCACAGCGGTCAGGGGGTGCACCGGTAAGTCCCCAGGTAAGGCGGGGGTCCGCGAAAAGAGCGGGATTATTGTTCTCACCCGTAGAGAAGGGGAGAACGGTCAGCAGAGCCGCGTCAAAGCGGACGGGAAAGCAAAGCAGCAGAGCCGCGTCAAAGCGGACGGGATAAAAATGAAAGTAGAGCCGCGTCAAAGCGGACGGGACAAAAGGGAAAGCAGCAGAGCCGCGTCAAAGCGGACGGGACAAAAAGGAAAGTAGTAGAGCGTCAAAGCGGACGGAGTAAAAGTGAAACAAAGGGTATTATTATTTTTTCTTGGCCCTTTGGGTGGTATTTAATTTTATTTTTTGGGTTTTCTTTTCACTGTTTGTTATTAAAACATGGGTAATTCCACATCCCGCCCAATTTTTCTGGCACTCAATGAGTTGCTGCGATCAAAGAATCTTAGACTAAAAAAGGGACCACGACAAGAGTGGGGCAAAAAAAGGACTGGGACAAGAGTAGTTGGTTTATTCCTCTCTGTAGGTAAAGACAGAGCAGGACAAATGGTTCTTGGAGCAGCTAACCGAAAGTAAAAACATTGTTAGCTTGGCTAGCAGGGAACCCAAAGTAAAAGCTAAAAAGAAACATTAGAAGCTTAAAAGAAACATTGTTAGTTTGGCTAGCAGCAAACCAAAAGTAAAAACATTGTTAGTTTGGCTATGGGGGCTTCTCAGTTGCACCCAATTTTTTGGCTCTGAATGAGCTGCTTCGTTCTAAGAATCTAAGATTTTTGAAAGTTAGGGAGAGATCTTGATTTTACATGGGACTGAGAAACAATATGGAAAATACACAGAAATTCTGGATACTGTATACTATTGTGTTTTTCAGTTTTTTTTTTTTGATTGCTCAGGAAGGAACAACTGCTAAGGTACACTTGATGATAAATGCTGCTAAATTATTTCAAACGCTCAGAGGTGGTGTTCGGCCTGTCTGGAGACTAGTAAAAAGTTCCCTTGAGGATTAGAAGTGTACTGAGGCAGTTAAAAAGGGGAGAAATGCTTTAGAACAATTACAAGAGGAGAGATCAGAGCAGGCAAACGGTGAAAAGGGAGGAAAACAGAAAAGAAAGATGTACTCAGCTCTAGAAGACTCAGAGTCTACGGACTCCGAGGAGAATGAGGAGGAACTCAAAACTATTGTCATGATCCCCATGGTATGAACAGTGCCCCCTTCCAGCAATGAAAAGGTAGATTTGCAAACATGCAGACAGGATATCCAGGACAGGTGTTTGAACAGGTGGATCAGATAGCCATTAAGGCTTGGAAAATCACTGCCAAATTAAGGAGAAGTGAGTGGCAATCTTGGCACCTGGAGGCTGCGAGTGGAAAATGTAAGGATTATATGTGTTCCTGTTCAGTATGCCAATTTTACAAAAGCTACAAATTTGTCCAAGTATTTGTCCAGTTTTCTTTTACAGAATTGGTCACTTATATTTGAAGATACTTTGAAGGAGTTGAGGCTGGCAGTGGTCCATGTGAATTCCACCAGAGTGGACCTTTCCTTTGCATCGGGATTATCGTCCTGGCTGACTTCTACAATGAACCATCTTAAGGAGTGGGCGGGTATAGGAGCATTAACAGGTCTCTTGGTGTTGGTCTCCCTGGTTTGCTTGTGGTTTCTATGTAAGATTAGAGTCACACAAAGAGACACAATGCAGCCATGGTCATTCAGGCCTTTACCGCTATTGAAGCAGGACAGTCCCCCACAGGCATGGTTAGCCACCTTAAAAACTAATTAAATACGCTCAGGATGCGAGGCAGAGCACTTCACTCTGAGTCAGCTAATAATGACCCAGAGAAGAGCATGTCTGATTGCATGCGGGTTGGTACCCAAGAGTCCCGCCTCTGAAAAAAAAGGGTATCGGACGGGTCTGATGTTTGTTGAGTGGATGACACCAAACAAAAATAAGTACAATGTCCCTGTCTATGTCAGAGATCAGACCTCTACTCTTGCCTGTTGCATTTTAAACAAAAAAAGGGGGAACTGTAGAGAGCTGCGAAGTGCCGCACCCTTAAGATGGTGCTGGCTTCCGCCTCTGCTAGCCCAATAGCAAGTGCTCTCTGTGATAAACAACTCCTTATTTGGTCAAGGCTGGATATCAGGCTTGCTTCCTCGTATGTGGACCTATCTGCTGTCGCCACATGGCTTACCGGGGTTGGCCGCCCAAGGGCCTTTTTAAGCTGTGGGCGGGCACTCCCTGGGGTCAGAAGATTTGTTCAAGGTTCCTGAATAAACCGCTTGTGAGAAGGATTCCTGAGTCGCGTCTTCCTTGCTGGTCGAGGTGGTCGTGACAAGCTTCCTTTTCTTTTATACTCAGTCCACAAACTCAATCTATAGAATGGTGGCACCTAGATGAGGTTAGGTCTTCTCTCATGATTTAGTCCAGTCTAGGAAACCCCTTACAGACATGGAGGGTAGGCCTCCCCTTTTTAGTTAGCCCAGTGTGGAAAACACCTTACTGACATGCCCAGAGGCTTTTCTCACAGTGGTTCTAGATCTCGTTAAGGTGTCAATCTGTACTAATGAGTACACCTCTCAAGACTCTTAGGGACCCTTATTTTAGCACCTATATCTTGGTATTCCCCTTATATTTCAATTGCTCCATCATTATCCTAATCAGGACATATTAAAGACACATCTTATATAAGACGTGCAAATCTTTTGAAATAGTCTGACATTTCGTTCCACACTCTGAAACACTGATAATATTTTCATTTATTCTATTTAAACATCACAAGTGTCATTCCCACTCTCTAAGAGATTGGCTATGGTTCCAAGAAACTAGAATCACTACAGTATTATCATGTTTGTTTGTTTTTTGTATTGTTTTGTTTTTTGTTTGTTTGTTTTTTCGAGATAGGGTTTCTTTGTGGCTTTGGAGTCTGTCCTGTAACTCACTCTTGTAGACCAGGCTGGTCTCAAACTCATAGAGATACGCCTGACTCTGCCTCCCGAGTGCTGGGATTAAAGGCGTGCACCACCAACACCCTGCTCATGTTTGTTTTCTTTATGGTGGAACAGGCTTGCTATTACTAGGATTTTGGTAACTGATGCCAGAGGATTTGCAAGTTCAAAACTATATCTTATAGAGGAAGTTCAAGGGTCATGCTAAAGGAAATTTTGGAGGCTTGTTTCAAAATAAAAAGGTAAAAACGATGTTCTAAGGGTATAGGTCAGTGGCAAAATATGACAGAACTTTAACCTATAATGTCAATACACACCTTCACAAGAAACAAACAAGGTTTCTCCGTATATCCTATACTGGCACTGACTCTGCAGACCAGGCTGGCCTTGAACTCACATAGATATGCCTTCCTCTGCCTCCCAAGTGCTGAAATTAAAGGTGTGAACCACCACCTGGCAACACCATGGAATTTAAATGTGTTGGTTTGTGTTACCTGTTCAAGGAGATATAATTACAATTTGAGGAATCCTGTCCCTTGGTTCCATAGATGCTTATCCTACGTATGTTAAGTCAATGTTTGTGAAAGAGATTTTTTAAAATTAGGCATTTTGGTCATCATCAATGCAATCCATTTATTTTGTACATATATTTAACATGCCTATTACATTTGAAAACTCAATTACTTCATTCATATATGAATTTTTAGATAAAGGAGAAAAGTCATCTTCGTATTTACATAATTCTTAGCATGTACTCAGCACAATTAAGTATTCAATAACTGTTTCAGCTCAGGAAATGAACTCAGGGGAGAGAATACAAGGGTTGAATTATGTTGTACCCTCCCTAATAAAGATGCATTTTGTATGCAAAGCTCTGAAGCCTATGACCTGTCAGTTTTCACTTACCAGAAGGAAAGTGGTGAAATCGTTCTACAAATGATGACAAAACCGATCGTAAAATGTTTTGGTTATAACTGAAGCTTTCAGTGCTGTTTACTCAAAAGTACTTTTGACATTACAGTGTAATTGAGCAATTACCATTACAAAGGAGACAGACACACTGCCTTGATAATACAAGTGACTGCTGCCCTCCAACTGTGTTCTGATATTTACCTCTTAAATATGCATATGCAAATCAAGTCAGAAGAAAAATTTTCTTACAGAGGTTAGGAAAGAAATTTTCCATATTTATTTTTGAAGACAACTTTATTATTTAAAACATCATATCAACATAAATAAAGAAATTATTATGTATCAATTAGTTTTTATTGCAGAAATTATTGCTGGCTTTTTTGGCTATAGAGCAGTCAGAAATCATTTCTAAACAGTCAGCCTGTCAACCTTAGTGCCCAACTGAGAACATTTTATTTAAAATGGGCAATGGCAGGCTAATTACCCCAGTGAATACAGAAATTATTATGTCGTTGCAGAAATATTGTCAACAAATACTTATTGAGTATGAGCATCTATAGTGTCACATAGAATAGAATTATAGATACTGTTTTCCAAATGTCTATGAATTATTGTTCAGAAATAACTGTCATGCAGGGCTATGCAGATGTATAAACCTTATGTTTTAAATCTCAGATAGATTTGGGTATATGTTATTAAGTAAGCCATCTTACGTTTCACAATTACTCCCAATAAGTCTATCTTCAAGTAGAAGCTTTATTAATTTTATTTATTTGTGTTTTTTTCATAAGCTTTGGACTCTCTATTTGATTATCAATTGTGGCATCTTAGATATGAAATAAATTCTTACCACTGGAAGTTTCAAAGAGATGAGAAATGTCTTGGTGCATCTTTACTGTGCAATAATATTTTGCAATTTTATCTTAAATTATTGGAAAAACAAAGTCATTTTTCCTCAATAATGTGTTTCTAGTCAGGTCTTATCAATTTTCAAAATTATTTTGCTAAATTTGTGAGACTTATGTGGATGTGGAAAGCATGATCAAAACTAAATGGATAAGAGATACAGAGAAAATGGATTTCTACTCTGGATTAAAATAATGTAACTCTTTTTAAATTGAAGCTGGAAATGTCATAATTTATAACTTTACAACAGGCCTTAATAATAAAGCTGTCTGCTAGCACCCTGTATCTAATGTGGTAAAGCTTACATGTTACACTTGTATCTACCTAGCTTTTCATGTGTATAGTGTATGTGTGCTGATGTTTGTGTGTATGTGGACATGGATGTGTGTGCGTGCAGCTACATGCACTCTTGAGTTATGACCAGAGGTCAGTTTCATGCTCTACATTCTTTTGGGATAGGGTCTGACATTCACAGAGTCACTTAAACCTACTGGACACTGAGTTCAAGTGATCTGTCTGTCTTTGGAACCCCAGGGATGGGATTACAGGGACACTGCCCAGGTTTTGTTTTGTTTTAGTTGTTTCAGATTTCTTTATGTTTGTTTGGATGGTTAAGTATTCTACTTGCCTATAAGTATTTGTTCCATGTGCATGTGTATTGCCCTAGGAAGCCAGAATAGGATGTTGGATACTGTTTGCAAGTATCCTCTTAGGTGCTGGGAACTAAGCCCAAGTTCTCTGCAAGAACAGCAGGTTCTCAGAATCACTGACACATCTCTCCAAACTCTACATGCTCAGTTTGTATTTTGTTATGCAAGTTCAGGTGATTCCGCTTAGGTCCTCATGTTGAGTGCTAAGTACTTTTCATGTGAGCCATCTTCTCAGCCCTAAATATGTTTCTGTATTTATAACTGCCTCACCTAGTCATGTGAAATCATTATTGATTATATTAATGGAATAATTCCTAATCTCCAGACCTTTTCGTTTTCAAAACAAAGCATGTTGTATAAACCTAATCCAGGTGAAAAACTGTAAATCTGTCTTAAGCCATGGCATTTCCCAGCTTTTAAAGTATGAACTCTAGGGAACAGGGATGTAGCACACTTCACTAATCCTTTCCCTGGTGCATGAAGATCTGGGGTTGATGCTTTTCACTGCAGGAACTGGGCATAGCCATGCACACACTGCAGTCCTAGTCCCGGGGAGATGCATACGAGTTGAAGGACAGCCTCGGCTACATAGTGAGTTCAAGGTCAAGTTCAGCTACATCAGACTGTGCATAAACAAGAAAGAATAAATATTACAATCTTTATTTTTAACATTATTTTTATTTTTTATTTTAATTTTAAATAGCTTGCTTCACATGTCAATCCCAGTTCCCTCTCCCTCCCCTCTTCACGCACCCCACCACCATCCCCCCAGCCTCCCACCATATAGCCACTTCCTTCCATCTAGAGTCTGTCATTTCACTCAGGGCAGGGGCCAGGCACTCCCCTAAGAGTTCAGGCTGAGAGAGCATCCCCCTTTGTGTTAGGGACACACGAAGTCCGTTTGTATGCCAGAGATAAACACTGAGTTTTAGAGCAGTTTTATGATCATAGAAACACTAGGTAGGAATGTAGTGAGAGTTTTTGCATTCCCTTTAGGCCCCCAGGCATTGTTTTCCTAACCATAAGTACCTGTCATAGAATCACACCTTCGCTAAAACTGACCAGCCCAAATTAACCCATCACTATTATTCAGCGCCTTTAGCTGGCAGAAGTCCGTTTCCTGATCATGTGCATGCTCCTGGTTTTGAAGAATGTGAGATAGTGTATCCTCTACTATACCCCACACATGGTCCTTTCCCTGTGCCGTCTCTCCCCTGCATTCACATTCTACCTGTTTGTAGAGCACTCCACTGTAGGCTACCAATGTGTCTTTAAAATCTGAACCTTCCAGACTGCCACAGCTGGACTTCTACGGCACACACAAGATGGGCACCTGTGCAAATCAGTCAAAATGCAAGTGCTGAGAAGCAGAAGTAAACACAAAATCACACCCCTAACCAAGAAATTATTTGCAATTGTTACCTTCTGGGAAAGGGAAAATAGTTTTCTCCAATGAAGTGTCAGGTCTGTGCTCCAGGATAGGCCTGTAGAAAACATACTTCAGGGTATTTGTGGGCACTTTGCTTCATTTTGATCTGTTTTTCTAGTTTTGTTTGATTTAATATTTATTTTCTGTTTTTTTTATCGAGATAAAGGGTACATAAAGTAGGTCAGAGAGCAGAGCTTGGGGGAAATCTGGAAGGAGGAAGAACATAATCATAATATATTGCATGAAACAAACTCAAATAGAAAAAAAGAAGACAAAGAATAACAAGAAAGGATTCTACTCAGTTATATCTCATCGACATAGACTATCTGTTTTGAGATCTTGGACGGTGTATTTCTGCTGCCGTGGTACAACGCTATGACAAGACAACTTGTAGAAGAGTTTATTTCACTTTGCTCTTCCAGATGTATGAGAGTCCATCTTAATGGGGAAGCTCAGTAGCAAGCGAAAGGCATGGCTTCAGGAGCAGAACCCGAGAGCTCATGTCCTAAAACACAGCATGAGGCAAAGAGAGAAAATTGGAACTAGGTAAGAATTTTTGCTCTCAAACCCTGCCCCCGGTGATATATTTCCTCCAGCAAGGCTGTAACAGCTAAGCCTCCTTATGCAGTGGCAACCACTTGGATCCAAGTGTTCAAGTGACACAGACTATGGAGGACATTCACAGATGGAGGAACAACAGTGTAGGTAAGTTGTCATCTTAGGTTTTTAAAATGTATTTCCATGCAGGAAAATTACACAGAGAATATGGACAAAATAACATTTCATTTTACATGCAAATGTAACAGATTATTTGTCTAGAAAGTAAGATAGAACCACATCTCAATTCACAGCATCTTACTGCTATGCTCAAACGAGACAGTTGGAGTTTTAATTTTAAACAATTTTCTGCGAATAGGTTTTGTAGTCATTTAATGCATACCACTGCACGAACGCTTCTAGTTGCCTTATGTAGCCATTCTATCCAACCGCCAAGATGAAATAATATAATTATTCATATGATGAAATTAGAATGTACAAGTGTGAGTTAATAATAAAGATATATAGAAATATATTCACATGTATACATATACTGTATTATATGAAAACCGTATTTTCATAATTTGATTTGTACTTAGTGCATGAGTAAGTAGTATAGAGGGGATAGACAGACTAGGAAAAATCATCTCTAATATATCAATCAAAAATGTGCTAAGAATGGATATGAGGATGAGATAAGAGCCGTGAAGGAGTCCTTTCAAGGTCAGCACCTCCAATGCTCTAGCCTGTAAAAGCAACTTCAGACTACGAGAATAAACTGAAATGCTTAGTGTAAAACTTTTAATATGGTCCATTGAATGAAAATGTTCATTTTACTTAGTACTGTACTGTTGCTACTGTTTCATCTGTTTGCTCAGTAAACTTCATCAAGTAACTATGGCATTGGTAATATTTGACCATTGCTGCAGCATTGGGTATGAGTGACAGATACAGGACTATGAGCAACATTGAAACTCTCTAGGACAAATGCAAGTATATATGCAAAACAAAGAAAGACATCAGTTTTCATACATACCCCATTTTTTCCTTTTCTTTTCCAATTAGAAAAAGCTTGTTTTACCTGCCAATCCCAGTTCCCTCTCCCTCCCTTCCTCTTCTTCCCCTCCCAACCGACCTCCTATCCCATCCCCTTTCTGCTCCCCAGGGAGGGGGGAGGCCTTCCATGCGGGTTCTTCAAAGTCTGTCATGTCATTTGTGTAGGAGGAAGTCTGATGCCGCCATTAAACATGTGACTTACTAAGTCTATGCCGCCATTAAACATGTGACTTACTAGAGGCGCATACAGATGAGGTAATAAAAGGGCGGTTTACCACACCGCTAACCACACCCACTTTAGGCAGGACTAAAGACGTATACGGCTGGACGTAAAGACGTATACGTACGTAGGCGGAACTACGTCACTAGCCAGGCCTACTTTTGGGCATGGCTAGGGGCGTTACGGGGGGAAGGCATAAAAGACAGCGCACAGGAAGTCTCGTTCTCTTTTCCTGGAGTTCGGCTTCCGGTCCAGTCGCTAGCTGAGATCTGCTGGGCTTCTCGGGTGTCCATAAAGCCAACAGTTTGGTGTCGGAGCGGGATTGGAATCGGGACCCAGGCGCTTCTCTCGGCCTGACCAGGCACACATGGACTCTCCTTTTGCTAAGTTCCTCACCACTTCGCTCGGCAAGGCACGATTCCTGCCGCCAGGAACCAGCACCTACTACCTGCCGGTAAGGTTAGGCTGTATTCCAAGATTTCTCTTGCGGCCACGTGCTGTTTTACTGGCGGCCTGCTGACTCCGGCCACGTGCTCTTTCGCTGGCAGCCTGTTGATTTCGGCCTGAATTACTCCATTGGTAACAAACATAACTGCTTTATACAATGTCAACAGCTAACACTATGATGCAGGATGTTAAGAATTTTCTTGTTTTTTGTATGGATGGGATTTTAGAAAGGGTTGAGGACCTACCTGAAAGGTACTTCCTACCCACGATGGTGACTATTAGCTTCATAATCAATATAATTTTGTTAATGAAATGGCTCAAAAATAGGAATAAACTTATACAGGTCATACAGTCATCGCAGGATAGTTTTGAAATCTTAATACAAAGGATTCAGGAAATGCAAAATTCATTGCAGGAGAGTAAGAAAGGGTTGGTAGATAATATTCAGGATATTAAAAATGATAATGTAGGTCTGACGAACAGATTTAAAGAGACAGAACACAAAATTGAATTACTATCAGGAAAAATGTGTTCCACAGAGAGAATTGAAAAATTGGAACATAATGTGGAAACATTTAACGAAAAACACGGTTCCATGTTTGATGATTTCACTAGCAAATTACAAAGACTGGAACATAAAATTGAAATGCTAGCAGAAAAGAATTGTTCCATGTCTGAGAGCAATGATAAACTAACTGATAGAATATCATTTGTAGAAGGCAGTTTACATGCTATTGAGGTACTTGCTAAGGATGAGAATATTAGAAATTTGGAATCACATGTAAATGATGAATGTAAAAAAATGAAAGATTCCATGACGTCCTTAGAAAATTATTTGTCCCAAGAACTTCAGGAGCTCAGAGAAACAATGATGAATAGACTGCAGGATTTAGAAGACACTCAATCTGATACTTCAGAATCAGAGATACAGGCAACAGGTCAGGACAGGAGTTTCCCAAAGCTTCTCAAATGCCGGAATGATTTCCCTAAGGTTGCTATGCGTTCCCCTATGGTTTTTCCAGTATCTGTATCAGAAAAACCAGCAATGAAAAAACAATCAAATGGTCCCATTGCTTATCACTGGGAGCCTATACAGATGAAGGATCTAAAAAATATTAAGGAGACCATTGTCATGTATGGTCTTCATTCTCCCTTTGTCAGAGAGCTCCTAACCTCATGGGCTACTATAAATAAAGTAACCCCAAAAGACTGGGCCCAATTAGCCTCTGCAGTGCTCGAAAATTCTTGTCAAATTCAATGGAGGGCTTTGTGGAGGCAAGAAGCAAAAGCAATAGAAATTCAGGAATTACAGAACGGTCATGAAGTACCCCAAGACAAGATTCTTGGGGAGGGTCCTTACGCTGACACGCAGGTTCAATCTGCATATGACGAGCACATGTTGTCTTTGTGCCGTACAGCTGCTTTAAATGCCTTGGATAAGGTTTGTGAAACAGGAGAGATAATGCAACCCTACACCAAGGTATTACAGGGCCCAAGGGAAAGGTTCACTGAATTTTTAGAGAGATTATCCAGAGCAGTAGAAGTACAGGTAGCGAACCCAGAATCCAGGCGTCTTCTTATAGAATCTTTGGCGTACGAGAACGCGAATCCTCAATGCAGGCAGGTAATTTGGCCATTAAAAATAAGATCAGCGCCATTGGAGGAATGGGTTCTGCATACAGCGAACCTGGAATGTAAAAGTCAGGATACAGGAGCTTGGGTAGGTGAAGCTATTTCTACAGGCTTGAGGAGGCACCAGGATGCCAAATACCCTACCTGTGATGATATAGAGGCATGGGTAGGGAAGGCAATCTCAAAGAATTTAAATAGGCGTAAAGATCCAACATGCTTTAACTGTGGTAGAATAGGACATCTTAGTAGGAACTGTAGACAACGCATTCCTAGAAATAATGCTTTTACCAGGAATGCATCAAACAGAAGGCCTAAGCCTCCTGGTCTATGCAGGAGGTGTGGGAAGGGGCACCATTGGACTGATGAATGCTATTCCACAATAGACAGACAAGGTAGATCTTTACAGCAGGGAAACGGGCTTCCGGGGCTCAATGGAGCCCCGAAAAGGAAGATTATTCGGTCATTCCCAGTGACAATGGAGGACAGCCTCTCCCAGGACAATTAGAAAAGGAAGATTATCCGGTCATTCCCAGTGACAGTGGAGGACAGCCTCTCCCAGGACAATTAGAAGATCCACTGCCCATTGTAAATAATACGGCACTGGATAATACATTAGCTCCAGAGGATGAATCAATTACATCAGGAGGAGATACAAAACATATATTTTGGCAAACTTCTATACAATATCATAGACCCAAACTTCCGGTTAAGGTAAATAATAGGGTGATTTACGGATTACTGGACACCGGAAGTGACGTCACTATCCTTAATCAGCAGTCCTGGCCACAAAACTGGGCTTTAAAAGAGGTTAATGTTCAATTCTTAGGGATTGGAACCCTATCTGAAGTTAAACAGAGCGTTAGATGGATTGACTTTATTGGGCCAGAAGGACAGAGAGGAAGGTTAAAGCCATACGTTGCAGATATTGCTATAAACCTCTGGGGTCGTGATCTACTCCAGCAATGGAATACGCAGATTAAAATTCCTCCTGTATCAGCTAGGAATTATAGGCAAGCTCTTAGTGGTAGTAAGAATATAGTAAGACAGTACAGAAAACAGATGCCAAATGTACAGGCTGTACAGAAGCAAGATGCTAGTGCCAAACCTACAGAGCAACCAAAAGCTCTACCATTAAAATGGCTGACAGATGAACCCGTCTGGGTGGGTCAATGGCCTATGACATCTGAGAAGTTAGAGGCTTTGGAGAAGTTAGTTCAGGAACAGCTAGATGCTGGACATATTGAGGAATCAACTAGTGCATGGAATTCGCCTGTTTTTGTTGTCAAGAAGAAGTCTGGTAAGTGGAGAATGGTTACTGATCTTAGAGCCATCAACAAGGTAATTCAGCCTATGGGGTCTCTACAACCTGGGATGCCGTTACCTTCTCTAATTCCTAAGGATTGGCCAATTATAGTTATAGACTTAAAAGATTGTTTCTTCACCATACCGTTACAAGAAAACGACAGAGAAAAGTTTGCCTTCACAGTACCTACCTATAATAATTCCCGTCCGGTACAGAGATTCCAGTGGAAGGTACTACCTCAAGGTATGTTAAACAGTCCAACTTTGTGTCAATATTTTGTGAATAAACCTCTAGAAATAATTCGTAAAAAATTTCCACATTTGTTAATATATCATTATATGGATGACATATTATTGTCTGATTCAAATAAGGATACTTTGGAAAAGATGTTTGAGGCAGTAAAGGAAATTTTGCCTCGCTGGGGATTACAAATTGCCCCAGAAAAAATACAAAGAGGAGATTCTATTAACTATTTAGGTTATAAAATAGATGCTCAGAAAATTAGACCACAGAAAGTACAGATCAGAAGAGATCGTTACCGGACTCTTAATGATCTTCAAAAACTATTAGGAGAAATCTCTCAATTACAGACGATTATTGGTGTAGAAGGGCATGATTTAAAACACCTGAAAATGGCTTTAAAAGGAGATAAAGACCTAAACAGCCCACGAGTACTATCAGCTGAGGCTGAAAAAGAATTAGAATGGGTAGAAAAGAGAATATTAGAAGCACATGTGGACCGTGTGGATCCAAATCTGGACTGTATTCTGGTTATTTTACCATCTAGAGAATACCCCTCAGGAATATTAATGCAGAGGGACGACATCATTCTAGAATGGGTATTTCTGCCACATAAACAAAATAAAAAATTGAAAACATATATAGAAAAGATATCTGATTTGATATTAAAAGGTAAATTAAGGCTTCGTCAACTGACTGGGAAAGACCCAGCTGAAATTATTGTACCGTTAACGAATGAGGAAATTTCCTCCTTATGGAAGGATAATGAGTATTGGCAAATAGCTTGCAGTGACTTTTTGGGAAGTATTAGTAATAACTATCCCAAAACAGAGAGAATCAAATTCATAAAGAAAACAATTTGGATTTTTCCACGTATCGTGAGGCAAACACCTATTTCTGGAGTTCTTACCTTCTACACAGATGCAAACAAATCAGGTAAAGCAGGGTATAAATCAGGAAAAATAAGTAAAGTAGTTCAAAGCCCTTACAACTCCGTACAAAAGGCAGAGTTATATGCCATTCTCATGGTACTTAAAGACTTTACAGAGCCTCTCAATATAGTCACGGATTCTCAGTATGCAGAAAGAGTTGTCCTGCACATTGAGACTGCAGAATTTGTTCCTGATAATACAGAATTAACCTCATTGTTTACAATTGCAGGAAATCATCAGAAACAGGACTCATCCTATATATATAACACACATCAGATCCCATACAGGTCTGCCAGGTCCTCTGGCACAAGGCAATGATGAAATTGATCGTTTATAAGTAGGTAATGTGTTGGAAGCTTCAGAATTTCATAAGAAACACCATGTTAACAGCAAAGGTTTAAAGAAGGATTTTTCTATCACCTGGCAACAAGCCAAAGAAATAGTAAGAAATTGTCCCAGTTGCTCATTGTACACTCAAACTCCATTACCAGCAGGTTGTAATCCTAAAGGTGTTCACAGAAATGAACTTTTGCAAATGGATGTATTTCACTTCCCAGGATTTGGCAGTTTGAAATATGTACACCATACTATAGACACGTTCTCAGGCTTCCAATGGGCTACTGCCCTCAGCTCTGAAAAAGCTGATTCTGTTATTACACACCTCTTAGAGGTGATGGCTGTTATGGGTATACCTAAAACAATAAAAACTGACAATGGTCCAGCATATGTCTCCAGTAAATTGGAACAATTCTTCAAATATTATAATATAAAACATGTAACTGGTATACCTTACAATCCCACAGGACAAGCAATAATTGAAATGTCTAACCGAACCTTAAAAGAGATGCTTCATAAACAGCCAGGGAAAACAAAGACACCTAAACACAGGTTACACAATGCTTTACTAACGTTGAATTTTCTTAATGCTGATGAAAAAGGACAAACTGCAGCAGAAAGACACTGGACTACAGAGAAGACTGCTGAACTGAACCAACCGGTGTATTTTAAGGATGTTATGACCTCAGTCTGGAAACCAGAATATGTGTTACATTGGGGAAGGGGTTATGCTTTTGTTTCCACAGGAGAAGAAAAGATTTGGGTTCCATCAAAATTAATTAAAATTCGATCAGAACAGAAAACATCTCAGGAGGAGGAAGATAACAGCCCTTCTACAAATTCATAGTCCACCATGGGTAAAGTGACCTCCTAAAAGGAAAGAGAAGTGTTTTGTTTTTGTATTCACAGGTAAACTCAGCAAAGAATACTGGACTTATGGATTCCTGTAGAAGAATGAATAGCTACCCTGAGGTCCATCAAACAAACAGTATCTCACTGTGTGGTAGAAAAGTCTAAATCTCTCTATATTGCTTTTTCATAGTACACTTTTATCTTTATTTCTTCATATACCTCAATTCCCATTCATTTAACTGAAGCTGGCTTTGGAGTTGGATTGGCTCTCCTACTCTAAACCCAAGCATGTTATTTAAATACAATTCAGAATTTCTGTATTATATCAAAGAGCCATTGATATAAGACAGAAGAAATAAAATGAGGGACTGTTATCTGTGGATTTCTTTTTCTGAACAGTCTAATTTCCTCCAGGTTTTCCATCTTCCCTATTGTCACCTCTTCTGTATGCTTACATATGAAAGTTAAAATATTTCTTTGTTAACAGTAATGTTTGAGTTTTCCAGAGAACAAGGGATTTCCTGACAGCAATCTTCAACTGCTTCCGAAAGAGAATGAGGATCCACTTCCTTGACTTCACCTGATTCGACTGGAGGCATCTGAACTGCCCCACATCATTGACTCCACCGGACAAGCACTATCCTGAAACTGGCTTGAAACTACATCACTCTACACATCTCCGGACCAAGAACCTGAAACAGCACATCTTCTACAATCTGACCAGAGCTTCAAGATAAGAGCTTCAATCAACACTAGAACCCTAGTCAGCAACTTCAATCAAGCATCTCCTGCCATACTGAGACTGTCTGATCTACTGAGATTTTGTTATACTAACATTTTCTTTTCACAGGTCCCCATGAGATTATCATCGTCCCATCTCAGCAGGAAGTAGTTTTGAGAATTCCACGCCCCCTCTCCCTACTATTGATATTATAAGATTACACCTGTTAGTGTTAGTTTTCAATTATTTTAGAGTTGGGATTGGAAGGAGGTGTTCATATTTGGGTGTTTCTTTAAGATAAGTTTAGGTTTAGATAGAATAGATGTTTGATACATTTTGTTCATGGACACAAGTCCTTTTTTAGACTAAAAGGGGAATTGTAGGAGGAAGTCTGATGCCGCCATTAAACATGTGACTTACTAAGTCTATGCCGCCATTAAACATGTGACTTACTAGAGGCGCATACAGATGAGGTAATAAAAGGGCGGTTTACCACACCGCTAACCACACCCACTTTAGGCAGGACTAAAGACGTATACGGCTGGACGTAAAGACGTATACGTACGTAGGCGGAACTACGTCACTAGCCAGGCCCACTTTTGGGCATGGCTAGGGGCGTTACGGGGGAAGGCATAAAAGACAGCGCACAGGAAGTCTCGCTCTCTTTTCCTGGAGTTCGGCTTCCGGTCCAGTCGCTAGCTGAGATCTGCTGGGCTTCTCAGGCGTCCGTAAAGCCAACAATTTGGATCAGGGCCTAGGCCCTCCTCCGAGTGTCTAGGCTGAGAAAGCATCCCTCTATGTGGAGTGGGCTCCCAAAGTCCACTCCTGTACTAGGGATAGATACTGACCCACTACCAGAGGCCCCATAGATTGTCCAGACCTCCAAAATGACATCCATGTTCAGGGGTTCTGGAACAGTCCTATGTTGGTTTACCAGCTATCATCCTGGGGTCAATAAGCTCCCCTTTGTTCAGGCCAGCTGTTTCTCTGGGTTTCTCCAGCCTGGTCTTGACTCTTTGCTCATCACTCCTCCATCTCTGCTACTGGATTCCAGAGCTCAGCTCAGTGTTTAGCTGTGGGTGTCTGCCTCTGCTTCCATCAGCCACTAGATGAAGGCTCTAGGATGGCATATGAGCTAGTCATCAATCTCATTATTAGAGAAGGGTATTTAAGGGCACTATTGCTCAGATTGAGAGTTGGGATCTCTGGACAATTCCCTAGTGTCATATTTCTCTTTAAACCGATAATACCTCCCTCTATTATGGTGTCTCTTTTCTTGCTCTCCTCTATTCTTCCCCTGACACCATCTTCCTGCTCTCTCATGTCCTCTCCCCTCTTCTCTCACTCTCTTTTTGCTAACTCCCTCCCTCCTTCCCCATGTCCTCAATTAGCTCAGGAGAACTTGTCCCTTTCCTCTTCTTTGGGGGACTATGTATGTCTCTCTTAAGATCTTCCTTGTATCCTAGCTTCTCTGGAGGTGTGCGTTGTATGCTGATAATCCATTGCTCTATTTCTAAAATCCATATATGAGTGAGTACATACCATGTTTGTCTTTTTGTGACTGGGTTGCCTCACTCAGGATAGTTTATTCTACTTCCATCCATTTGCCTGTGAATTTCAAGATTCCATTTATTTTTCTGTTAAGTAGTACTCTATTGTGTGAATGTGTCACATTTTCTCCATCCATTCTTCAGTTGAGGGGAAGTTAGGTTGCTTCCAGGTTCTAGATATTACAAACAATGCTTCTATGAACATGGTTGAACAGATGTCTTTGTGGTAATATTGTACATCTTTTGGGTATATGCCTAAAAGTGGAATGGTTGGATCTTGTGGTAGACTGATTCTCATCTTCCTGAGGAATCTCATACTGATTTCCACAGGGCTGTACAAATTGGCACTTCCACCAGCAGTGAAGGAGTGTTCCCCTTTCTCCACATCATCTCCAGCATAAACTTTCATTGGTATTTTTGATTTTAGCCATCCTGACAGGAGTAAAATGGTATCTCAGAGTTGTTTTGATTTACATTTCCCTGATGGCTAAGAATTATCTTGGCGGGCAGTTTTATGGTTGATAGATGTTCAATTAGTGGAGTTAGCTGATGTGACCAATATCAGATATAAAGATATATTCATATTGGAAAATGCTTTAAACATGTTTCATGGGCGCATTAGATTGAAGTGAAGCCAAAAGTTCCTATGTTGTGCAAGGCATTCATTGCTAACATCACATGCCCATGATAATGCTGTTGTAAAGATATTATAATTCCCCCAATTATGTAAATTGATAGCAGACAAATATAATGCAAGTTATGTAATACTCTATAATATACCATGGTACTGACCTGTGTAAGTGCTATTGTATGTTTTTTTGTGTGTGTGTGTTTCAAGTTTTGTATATATTAAACAGTCCCAGGCAAGCTAAGATACTCCAGAAGAAACAGAGAAGCCACTATGACAGGATATGGCACAACCCTGATGACCATAAACATCTATGTAAGACAGATAAACATGATTTTGATCCTCAGAGTCCCAGCCTAACATCTAGACTTTTGTCTTTATTTTTATCAAAAATTATTTAAAAGTAAGATATCTAAATATAAAAAAATAAAGCATAGTAATAGAATATAGTTATAAAATGCAGTTTGCTATGGCTTCATACTTTGTTTCTTTCAGTCTAATACTTATTAATTGGACTCAGTAGACTAAACAAATATACCATGTTAGGAAGCAATGTGTGTGGCGAGCCAGGACAGTGGTAGGTGTGATCAAAATTAATTGTATGCATCTATGAAATTCTTAAAACAATAGTGTTAAAAATGAAAAGTCTATGAAATGAAAATAACTGCATATAGTTATTCAAGTAAAAGTCTATTCTAGGCTGAAATAAAATCAGCTATGACTGTAGTTGAAGTTATTTTAAAGTAATTTTACAGTAGCCTAAGCATGCAGTGTCTTCAGCGTGTAGAAGTGATTTAGGCTCTCATCTCCTGTTGTTTACGTCATCATTCACTAACCCAGTACTACTTCCAGGCCACTTCCTGCTTCCTAATCTCCACTCAAGGGCATAATTTCCATCATATTATTACCTTTATGCCACACATCTTCTATGTTCGCATGTGCTTGCTTACACTGGTCCCAACGTGTTACGATTTTCAACAGTACTCACTATAGTAACATGTAGTTAGGAGGGGTAACCCAGAGTGTAGTGACTACTCCACCCTAGAGTGTTTGCAAGGCAATAATGTCACAGGTAAGTACATTTCTCATAAGGTATCCCAATTGTTAAGCGGCACATGGCTTTATCTATACATTATGTAGAATGATAGATACCTATACATGTATGATTTAGCTCAGTATGTATATTGTGATCTAAAATCTAACATTCATGAGACTATTTGTGTTTAATACTGATACATAAATTATTATGTATCATATGCCAGTGCCCCATTGTGGAATGAATATTTACCTAAACAGAAAAATATACATTCAATATGCACAAATAATAGGTTTGGGCACAAATTTTTAATAAATGTCCTGCTGGTAGCTAGGATAAAAGAAAGGATATGATGCTTTGATTGTCTCCCATAATACAAAAGAAGCTAGGCATGTTATTTTGAAAGAGGATAGTCTCATAGAGCCCAGCTCTTGAATTAAGCCACTACGGGAAACTACAGGCTGCTAAGAGAGAAGTAAGCCTCAAAGATGAACCATTAATAAGCTGTCCTATTCCAAGTGGTCAGCAATGAAGTCAAACACACATTAGCTACACTAATAGATTCAGTAGCATGCATTTATCTATTTATGTATGCCTTTAGATATATAGCAGTCAAAGAAAAGGAGACCATAAATTTGAAAGGTATCAAGGGAGTAGGATGAGTGGAAGTATTTACAGATAGGAAAGTGTAAGGAAGAAATGTGTAATATTAATTTAATTGAAAAATATAATAATGATATAAACTTCTTAGGCAAGTTTCATTTTGTCTATTACTGAAAGTAAGATAATTTCAAACAGAATTATTTACAAATTGTATTGATATCTAAAAGATAACTATAAAGATGAGTGTGTTGGAATTCCTATTTGACTCCAGTAAATTAAAACCCTAGGCAGGAGAATCCGCTGTTTGAAGTTAGCATAGAAAACAGAAGTATCGAGGCATGCCTGTGCTATACAGTGAGACTGTGTCTCAAAGAAAAAGTAAGCCTAGTTTCTTACACTCAGCGAATTAATAAATGAGAAATGTGAACTGTGACCAGTTGAGAAAACATTCCACATTCACTTGGCATACAAATACGATGGGTTGGTTAAAATTCTTGTTCTAAAATGCTGCTGTTATCACTTTACTTTCTCATATTCTGTTTCAATTCTTGACATGCAGCAAATTGCCTTCCAGACTAATTAAGTAAGAGGATAAATCAAAAGACTATTTCTTTAGAAACATTAAAAATATGAAATTAAAGTAGGATATACTTCAATACAGATGTGTTATTTAAGTCACATTATTAAAATAGAAAATGCACCTAAGAGAAGCATGACTAACAACAGAAGTAGGCCGACATAACAATGTGAAGACCTTCTATGGACATACCACCATGGACACACCTGATCTCATTTGCTTAAAGTTTAAATTAATTTAGTTAGAGAATTGCAATAGTGATTCAAATATGGAAGTTTGCAAAATGAAATATAATGGCTATAAAACCTGGAAAGTCCCAAGACACAGTACTAACCATGTTCATATGTTGACTACAGACAACTGATATCACTGCAAGACAGTACTCGGGCCTCAGACATAGAGGGTCTGACACTGTTTTTAATGATAATAATGGTGGACATGGTTTGTTTGTGAAGTCTCTGCTAGGTACCAGAAAATTTTCTGAATATTGTAGTCAGTAACTTACATGATTGTCTGTCTGTCTGCTCTATCGTCTATCCATCCATTCAAAGATTAGGAAATACAAGTTAGAAAATGTCTACTCCACCACCAAAAGCAACAACAACGAAACCCATTTGATTTAGGTTGACAATAGGTATCTATATGGTAAACACTTTCTGGTTCTAGACTCTGCATTCTGTTTTCTTAAGACAAACCTACATTTACTGATTTAGGTTGAAATGTGACTGGAAAATTCACAAGAGCACTGGGAGGACACAGCATACCTCTTCTGTTTCAGCATAGACTTACTGGGCACTTGCAGTATACTCACCACAAATTCAGGAAAGGGTTTACATAATCTATGTAGGGAGTGGAGGACAACAATACCAACTTAACAAAGACAAACATCTCTGACTATGTGGAATGTTCTGTGGGAACATGGCAGAAAGGAATGTTGAGAGTAGTGCAGAGGATGAAGGCTTGACATGTGAGGTTTTTGAGGTTTTAATGACACTATCAGAACCATTTGCTAGTTTGGTTTATGATTCTGTGGCTCTGGTTAGTTAGGTATGAACAATCAGTTGTGAATAAGAAGGTACCAGAAGTACTAAAGTGAACCTTTGAGTTACTGGGACAATTGAGTTACTGTTTGGCTGGAGATAATAAATTATGTGTGGAGACCAGCATCACTGAAGTGGTCTTCTGAGAAGGGTTTCCTAAGAGTATAGAAACTATGCTCCAGAGGCAGCCAAGTTTGCACCTTGTGCTGGCAGTCAAATTTGGTATGGGTGTCACACAGGTATTATCGGTTTTGAGAGTATGAAGGGGTCATGGAGAGCAGGTGTAGCTTGTCACTGTGAAATGCCAGGAGAGGCCATTAGTGAAAACACAATCTAGTTGAAGTAGAAGATCCTGACATTTTGGAGATGTCAGTGCCATGGGATGACCACCAAGAACACCATGAGCAGTTGACTGAAGACAACAGGAGCCCAGAAGACAAACTTTGTGTGGTCTAGAGGGTGAAGCCAGAGAAGTGACTCAATCCCTTGCAGGAGTCCAGAAGATCTTTTATGGATCCCAGTCATTTGGGATTTTGATTTGCTTTGATTGTGACTGTGGCCTGATTTTCCCTCTTGAAGTAAGAAATTATTTTTTGGAGCCCACAGTTGAGAGGCTTTGAATTTTAAAAGACGTTGTTTGGATTTTTGAAGAGGCTGGCTATTTTTAAAGGTATTGAAATTTTAATGTGTTTGAATTTGTAAAGACTGTGGGAATTTTAAAGTTATTTATGCTTTTTATATGAGATCTTTCAGATTGACTAAGAAAGGAAGAGTTGTGGCTTAATAGTGAAGTGTTTGTGTGTCAAGCTGACAACATGTCAGTTTCACTGGCTGGTTTTGTGTCAACTTGACACAAGCTAGAGTCATCAGAGAGGAATTCAGCTGTAAGGCCTTTTCTCAAGTAGTGATCAATGCAGGAAGGCCCAGTCCACCGTGGGTGGTACCATCCCTGGAATCCTGTCCTGGCTTCTGGGAGAAAGCAGTCTGAGCAGGCCAGGAGAAGCAAGCCAGTAACGAGCACCTCTCTGCAGCTCTGCAGCAGCTCCTGCTTCTGGGATCCTGCCCTGTGTGAATTCCTGTCCTGACTTCCTTCAGGAGTGAATAGCAATGAGGAAGTGCAAGCTGAATAAACCGTTTCCTGTCCAAACTGCTTTATGGTCATGGTGTTTTCTCACAGCAATAGGAAACCTAATTAAGATATGGGGACTTTATGATAAATTATTAAAGAGATAGGAAATCAGAGCCTGGATAATTCTATTGAGTAAGAAACTAAAGCATAGATGGCCCACCAAAAATCTACTGGTATTTGCAGAAGGAGGAGGGAATGAATGCTGAACTTGAATTGCCTGAATAGAAAACCTGTTAGAACTGCAGAAACAATAAACTGATAATTTATGAATGACAGAATCAGTGACTACTTAATACTTCCAAAGTTCTCTCACTAAATTTGAAAACACTTTCCCTTTATATGTTGACTAGAGTTCCATATAGTTATGGTATCTTGAAATGGGATAGTCAACCAAGCTAACTAACTTATCTGTCAATTTCCTAGCTTACCAGTAATCTCCATCACATTGGTGAAATAACCCATATTTTTTAGGCTATTTTCTGACTCTTACTTATTGAATTCTCTATACAATATCATTAATGTACTAGACAGGCAACGATTATTTCATTTTTATTGAATTGTTCTTATTTTACCATACTTTTTTTTTCTTTTTGGTTTTTTGAGACAGGATTTCTCTGTATTGTTTGGCGCTATCCTGGAACTTGCTTTGTAGACCAGACTGGCATCAAACTCACAGAGATCAGCCTGCCTCTGCCTCCTGAGTGCTGGGATTAAAGGTGTGCGCCACCAATGCCAAAGCCTGCCTTATTTTACCATACTTTTACTGAGCAATTATTAAAATATTTATTTTACTTATATGTATGTGTGCCTATGCACATACATGCACAGGTCAGATAAAGGTTGTCAGACACCTGGAGCTGGAATTATAGGCAGTTCTGAGCTGTCTATCCTGGGAGTTAGAAAAAGAGCCTAAGCCCTCTGCAGGAGGAATAAGAGTTCTTCACTTCTGGGATGTCTCTATAACATATTAACATTATTATTTGTAAAAAAAAACAGAGCAGGACTTACAGTAAGTCAACTGCTGATTTCATGTGCTTCAAAGCTCCCCCAAGTAGAAACATGATCCCAAAGAGTTGGTCAAGGTAAAAAGCAGAATGTCAAAAATGATAGCAATCACAACATGTATGAATAAAATAAGGAATTAACAAGTAAAACCTCTGCATTAAAACCAAATATGGCTTTTTTTAGAGCAACAAAAACAATTGACAAATTACAGAGAATTGAACAATAAAAAGGGGAATCAATGTGAAAAACAACAAATGAAAGGCATTATTATACAATTTTCAAAAGAATGAATTATAATGAAAAAAATTAACAACTCCATGCCAGTGAATATAAAGTATTAAATAAAATGGAGACTTTTTTGAAAGGAATTCCAGGGAAGATGTTCACAGAGTAGTCTAGACTCCTATAGAAAATGTGTACAAAATAGCTATTTTAATATATATGAGACTCCCAAATAAAGAAGCAAGCCAGGTAGACTGATGACTTGTTGCAAATTCTTAAGGAATAACACATGTCAGTGTGTTAATACCTCTTCCAAACCATGGAATCACCAGGAAAACACCATATCTCATTCTGGAAGGGCAGGATTACCTCTATTCTAGATGCAGGTCAAGGTGACAGATTTGCTCCATTGTATTGTAATTGCCTACAATGCACATGGTCCTGAAGCATGCATATAATGTACTGTTACTTTATAAAAGGAATGAGCTACAAAGCCATCTAAGAAATGAGTGGGACTTAAAACTTCATATTGCTTAGGAAATACAAAAAGTCTAAGCAACTGTATACTTTATGAATTAAAGCCAATGACATGCTGGGAAGCCAAAGTGATGGAAACACTAAAATGATTGCTTTACCACAAGGACTCTAAAAGGAGGGCAGGCAGAGCAATTACAGCATGAGGCATGTGTCTAGGGCAGGGTGGTGATGTCCTGCATACTACTGTAATGGGGATGCATGAACATGGAGCAACACACAGAGAGTTGCACAGCAAATGGGATGGTATAGTTGGAAGTTTTTTGATCTACCAACCAGCTCCCAAATAAAGACATGGAGACTTGTTATTAATTAGGAATGCTCAGCCTTAGCTTAGGCTTGCCCCACTAGATTAAAAAAAAACTTAATTTAATCTGTTTCTATTCTTCTGCATTTTGTCTTTGGGCTTTTTGCCCTTCTTGCTTTTTACCCTTTTTACCATTTTCTACTTCCTCTGTGTCTGGCTGGCTGGCACCTGATATCTCCCTGTTGTCTCCTTTTGCTTTCTTCCCTTGAGCCTAAATTCCCCCTACTAGTTATTCTCCATACCCAGAATTCCTGCATATACCTCCTCCATTGCTATTTGTCATTCAGCTTTTTATTAGACCATTCAGGTACCTTAGGCAGGCAAGGTAAAACAGCAACACATTTACATAGTTAAACAAATATTCTGCAACATAAACAAATGCAACACATCTTCTCATAGCTAAAGAAAGACACATTTTTTATAGTTAAGCAAATATTCTGTAACAGGGTGGACTTGATATTGAATTAAAACAAAAACATTTGGTTAACTTGACAACACCAGAATTCCTATTTTAATAATAACAACAAAAATATGCTGCATTCTAACCAAGACTTCTAAAGAGATGTGTAAACAAAAACAATACTCACAGAAGTCAACTAAAGTTAATGTGAAACTTAAATGTAAAATTATAAACTGAAAGTTCCTAAACTACAAAGTAGCAGAAAGTCCAGATTATACATTACATAATTTTAGCAAATATTTTGCCCAAAGAGAATCCAATGAGTATTCAGGATCTGGCAAAAGAAGGGACCATGATTCCAATTTAAAATTGGAATGAACTCCCACTGATATTAGAAAAAGAGGAAGTAATCTGCATGCTTGTTTTTTGATATTTGATGGAGGTCTATGCCTGCTAAATGTCAAGTTTTCAGATTTTACTAGTCCCATTTTTGATGGGGGGAAGTCCTTCTGTGTACATGCTTGACTGATTGGTTGATAAATAAAGCACTGTTAACCATTAGAGAAACAAGATAGGTGTGAGAAGGAGTCAATGAGGGATTCTGGGAAATGTAGTCAAGAGTAGAGAGGAGATAAGACCTTATAAAATATATATTAATTATTATGATACTAACTAAGTCAGAGCTAGCCACTAAGAAACCATAGCAAACAGCAACGGCTTCAAAATCAATATAGAGTCCTGCATGTTCATTTGGGATTGATGCGGCTCTGGGACCAGGCTGGTGGGAAGAATGCATGATACACATTCTATACTGTATCATACTTTTTTTCAAAATGATTTAGTGAATTTGGTCCATTTTCAAAGCATTTATTTGCATTACCATCATCATCACCATCCTCATCATTGTCTCCACTCTCACCACAGTCTTCATCATCATTATTCTAGGCCCCAGACATTGGTTCCTTGTCCTATATGTTGTCTACATTATTACAATTACATTCTGTACAAGTAGACATGTTTTAAATGATATTTGGTTATTTTTGCTGTTGAGAATATTCTTCCAATAGTAAGGGTTTGGAGGGGCTCAAATTCACAGTTTGGCTTTTCAGTTTGGGCTTTTGTGGAGAGACAACATAAGAGGAAAAGCAAAGCATACTGGCCACCAGTGTGAAGATGTGTACTGAAAACACTTCATGTCAACTTTGATTTGAAAGTGTCTGGGATTTTATGTCATATCTAATCTTTTCTCAAATAAGAACTACAGTGCATTATATTGACACTGAGTCAAAATGTGTCTTCCCTGGAGTATCTGTCTGCCACTGTTTCACACTTAATTGAAAGTGATATAATGTCAAATGCTTGACTGTTGTCAGCAAAACAAATAACACAATGTATTGTGGAAACATACTGAATCGAAAAGCAAGGGTTAGTGTCTTGATAACATCAGCCAGTGCTTGCAGGGAAATACATATTTTCACCTGATGTGGGAAACTATTCTTGATGGCTGTGATTTCCACGACCAGTGGAAATAATTTCTTTGTAGAAAACTTTAAGAGTATTTAGCATTTTATTCATAGGAAATGTGGAGGGTGATCAGTTATCTCCATTGAATTAGAAAAGGCAACTTATAATGCAAAATAATCATTATAAACAAACCTTAATTTAGTTTTTCAAATATTTAACACAATCCTTTATTAATTCTTTAGCTATTCCTATGCATGAATACAATGTATTTTTATAATATTCACACCCATCAGTCTCTCTAACTCTTCCATGGGCTCCCATCCCAACCTCGCATCACCATCCTAAATTCATGTCCTTTGTGATAACACAATGAGTCCAGTTAATACTGCCCACACACATGTGTGGGGCCTTCTCCTGGAGTACGGTCAATTCACCAGGGGTCACATTCTAAAAGAGACCTTTCTTTAGCAGTCATCATGTGTCTGTAGTTTCTCAGGCAGAGGTGGGTTGAGAGGTCCTTCACCTTCCATGCTGTAATGCTGACTGGCTTGATTTTCTACTGGAAAACAGTTTCTTGATACTACTCCAGAAATTAGTTTAAATTGATTATATGAAATTGACATTACTAGTATTTTATAAAGAACAATGAAGGCTGAAAAATTAAATTACATAAAGGTAAATATGTGTATTCTTCTAATACCATAACAAGTAAATATGAGTTTTATACTAATTTCACTACTATTGAAGACAGCTATATCTAAAGGGGCATATGAAAAAAATTAAAATATTCGATATGAGTGAGTCCTTGTAATAATTGACTGAAATCTTTGTTAGTTGCTTCTTTATGTGTCTCCAAACTTGATGCAATAACACCATGGTGACAACTAGCAGGTGACTTTTTCTTCTTGCCTTTGGGAAATTAAGTGTGTGTGTGTGTGTGTGTGTGTGTGTGTGTGTGTGTGTGGTGTGCATTGCAATTGTTACATCTTTTTTCAAACTTTAGGTGAGTATTCTCCATGGAATCCAGTTTATAGCTAGTTTAAAATGGTGACATTTCAAATTCACCCAGCTTTGTTTTTCTAGGTCTGAGCATTATCCTCTAAATAATAGAATTACAGTGAGCTGGAACAATCTCCCACTGCTGGTGTTTTAGCAGGCAGACTTTTCCCTAAAGCACAGTTGGAATCACTTCTACCTGTCAAGGAAATCCGAAGAGATTATATCAAAAGGTCCATATTGTCTGTGCCCAGGCAGGAAATTTTAAGACATCATTCTGCTTCTACTTGGTAACTGAAGGACTACACAGTGGTTGAGAAAGTAGAAGTTGAGTAATAACTTTGTTAGATATAAATTTAGCATGTTATACACGTGGGGATTTTCACTCAGTTTTTTTAGAGATTGAAATGTACTAAATTGTTAATGGGCAAGAGTCTGGCTCTAACACTAAAGACGCCGGAGACTCAGGTTGCCATTTAAAGAGATATTATAGCTGAAGTGCTAATATCCAACCCAACACTAGACTAATTTTGTGTTTTCATTGCATTGAACAGGAAACCTTTCTGTACTAGGTTATTCAAAATGTAATTGTCTTATTCCAACAAATGTTCACTGAGATTGCTATTCATTGGTATATTGTTATATGGCATTAGCTTCTACTGTAATGTAATATTCATTGTTCAAATAATTGTGGATTAATGTCTTATTAATGCTGAATAGATAATTTTATATCTAGTCATTCATACTTGTGTTAACAAAAATAATAGGCATGGTTTATGAGCACAGAAGCACACATTGCCTTGGTTTCCTTGGAACTGAAGAAACTTTTACTGAAAGAATAATGGTTAAAACAGGTACTACTAGGATTTCAGGAACACCAAGATAAATTTGAGATCAATACTTACTGTAAGAAGGGCAGAATAGTCAAAGAGTGTATTTTGGCTAAGGAGGAAGAAGACAGGGGTGGTGTCAAGTACAGGACTCACAGATGAGGGTGCTGAGGACCTGAGGCATCAAGGTCAACACTGCACTGCACTTCATAGTCACATCAGGAGACTACTAATAGTGCCTTGGAAAAGAGGCTTTTGAAATCAAACTCATATATATCTGAACTTTGACTCTTTCCCTTATTAATTCTGCCACACTGGGAAACAGTCATATTTTCTCACCCTTTGTAAGGTTAAATAATCATGGACTGCTTGTAGAGCTGTTAGGAAGGTTAGAAAGAAATGGAAAGAAGTGTTGGGAGGAAAGGGGCTTTATTAAGAGTCGATACCATGAATGGTACTATTAATAACTCTCTGAATGTCAAGGGAAGGCTTTAACTCAGTGTTCTTCAGCAAACTCAGCAGCAGAGACACAGATTGCAACTCTTCTGCTACTAAGCAACATTCAGTAGTGTGTTTTCTGTATTTGAAATCAGCTTCTTCCATCCACTCTGCATAAACGCCATGTTCTCACTCTTCCTGGAGCTGATGCTTCCTGTTACAGTTCGAATGGCTCCGTTAAATCTTGACAGGGAGCATATTCCCACTTTTTGGAACACATGTGGGACAGAAGAAAGCAAGCAAAATCCCAAAGGCTTCCAGAACAGATGTGACTTTTGTAAAACTCCATCCTCTGGTACAGCTGGTATTCAGGGATGTATTTGGGGAATGTGGGCTTTTGCTCAAAGTGCACACATGCAACACACCACTAGAGGCCGTGAGACGCCCCTATAAACAAATGGCTGCATGACAATTAGAACCTTAATTACAGGCAAAAGTTTGTAATCAGAGCAAGCACAAAGGAATTTTTCAGTTATGGTTACAAACTTAGACCAATGGAAATGAAAAACAATACTTTGCATTACTTTCTCTGCTCAATGTGTGGATTTAATCCTCTGCATTTAATTAGTAAAAACAATGTACAAAGCAGTTGCAAAATATGGATTGAGGATATTGCTTTTCTTATGAAGTACTGAGAGATTTTTATGACTTTTTGTGTAGGAAAATGAGTGACGAATCTATGCTCATACTTCAACTACTGCTTTTGGTGACAAGCCAGTTCATAACACAGTTGTTGGGCAAAACACATTCAAGTAAGAGAGAAAAATCCTATTTGTAAAATCTTGTTAATCTATTTTAAAATTTATTGGATTGAGGGTGTATGTGAATACAATATATTTATGGAGAAATGTGAGAATTTAAGTATGAGTTGTTGATTTTATGCTTTGAGACTTACAATTATTATCTCAAGGAGAAAAACACATGCTTTAAACATGAAGATCATAGCTCAGTGGCATCATTATTAAATGTAACAAAGGAACTTATTGAGAAGCACACATGTTAAATTTAGTGTAGCACTGTATAATAGAATTAGTGACTGTGTCTTTGTTACTCCCTTGTCCCTAAAGAAAGTGGGAAATCTGCCATTAACTTGGGTTCTGGACCTGAAGTCAGGTCTTAATGCTTTCATTGCAAGTAGTATAGCCACTGAGCCATCATCCGAGAAAGTTATTTTGTTTTCTTGCCCATAGCATCACTGGCGCAAGAATGTCTGGGAGTCAGAAGGCTCAATGGGTAATACCATTTTCTGAAGAAGCTTGATGTTCAGAGTTCAATTCCTGAACCCTTTATAAGGATCAAAGGGGAGAACCAACTTCCCGAAATTGTCCTTCAACCTCCACACACATTCCAACACACATATATCACACACTAGTAAATAATTGCAACACTGTGTTTTATTTTGGTATCTGATTAAATTAGGTGGACTTGCCAGAGATTTGTTTGCTTCTTTGTTGATATTTCTTCAAAGTATTTCATGAGAAAATTTGAAGTCTTTGGCTGAGAGTCATGTTTCTCACTGACTAAACTTTGCTGAACACTCTGATAAACATTTGTGATTCATGAGCATTTTTGGCTCTGTGGGAAACATGATTCTAATCGCCTCATATGACCTCTGGTAGCTTGTCTGATATGGGACTTCTTCTTTCTGCAACATCATAGAGTTCAATTTTCCATATGCTATAATTATAACTAGTGGAAGTACCTGGAGGATCCTCTTCATATCCCTGGAGCAACTCTCTGGATTCCCTGTCTTCTGCATTTAACAGCACAGTGTTCCTTCACAGCTGTTACTCCAGTACCTATGCTGAATGTCTTTCTAATACCTGCATTTGGGAACCTTACTATTCTAATTTTCTCAACTTTAAGGAATTTTAATTCATGATATTATATAGTGATCTTTGTATCTCTAAACAGAGCACCATGAGAATGCACCTATGGAGCAGCCATGCCTTCCCAACATCATACACAAATTATAATCCCCTTGCAAGTGTCCATGCTCATATAGACTCACTTAACTCGTACTGTTTCTGTGCAATGCATACTTTCTATTTTCTAAATTCTGGCAACTTCTTTTCATGAGCTCCTTGGTAAAGTAAAATGTATAAGCTTTGGCTTTCTATCAGCAATTCTTTGTATGATAAGCTTCTCAATAATGTGTTCTACAAATGAATCCAGAATCCATGGGAATTCATTTACTATATCTCTTTTGAAACTTCTACAATTAGGTGATTCCTGATCTTGGAATGAATATGTATTTAGAGATATCAACAACATTAAGAAAACAATTCATGAAGTAGTTCTTTTTTTCATATTTTTATTTAAATTTTAGCACATGTCACTCTCAGTTCCCTCTCCCTCTCCTTCTCTCCCATCCTCCAATCATCCCAACCCCTCACCCCCACTCTATTCCCCCTCTGCTCCCCAGGGAGGGCAAGGGCTTCCATGAGGGATTTTCAGAGTTTTTCATATCATCCCGGGAAGGGCCTAGGTTCTTCCCCAGGCTGAGAGAGCATCCCTCCATGTAGTATGGGTTCCCAGAGTCCTTCTATATGCCAGGAATAAATGCTGCCACAATCTCCCAGGTCCCACAGATTGCCAAGGCCTCTTCTCTGTCACCCAGGTTCAGTGGGAGAGTGTTTGGATCAGTCCCATGGTGGCCTCTCAGTCATCAGTCTGGGGTCTATGTGTTCCCCCTTGTTTAGGTCAGCCTTTTTGGGTTTGCCAGCCCGATCTTGATTCATTTGGTCATCACTTTTTTTTGCAACTGGGTTCCAGGAGTTCAATTTGGTTCACAGCTGTGGGTGTCTATATCTGCCTCCATCAGCTACTGGATGAGAGTTTTAGGATGGCATATAAGGTAGTCATCATTCTCACAATCATGGGAGGGCATTTAAGCTAGACTTAATGCCAGTTGGTGTCATTCTTGTAGATTTGTGAAGATCTCACTAGTGCCAGATCTCTCCTCCGATTTATACTGGCTCCCTCTTTTCTGGTATCTCCCATCCTTTTCTCTTCTCTTCTTACCCTGGCTAAACCTTCCTTCTCTCTCATGTCCTCCTCTCCCCTCTTCTTTTCTCCCCCTTTCTCCCATCTCCTTCTGCCCTCCCCTTCACCTCAATCCAATTAGGATAACTCATTCCATAACCCTTCTCCAGGCCCTGCACCTCAGACACTCTGGTGGTGGGATTGTGGGCTGGCAGTGCCCTGTTCCGTGTCTAAAATCCATGTATGAGTGAGTACATATCATACTTGTCATTTTGTGACTGGGTTATGTCACTCAGGATGGTTTCTTCTAGTGTCATTCACTTGCCTACAAATTTCAAGATTCAATTTTATTTCTGCTGAGTAGTACTCCACTGTGTAAATGTACATTTTCTCTTTCGACTCTTCAGTTGAGGGGCAATTAGGTTCTTTCCAGGTTCTGGCTATTACAAATAATGCTGTTTGTTATGAACATAGTTGAGCAGATGTCCTTATTGTATAAGGGCACATCATTTGGGTATATGCCTAAGAGGGTAATTGCTGGATATTGTGATAGACTGATTTCTATTTTCCTGAGGAATCTCCATACCAATCTCCAAAGTGGCTGCAAAAGTTGGCATTCCCACCAGCAGTGGAGGAGTGGTCTCCTTTCTCCACAGCCTCTCCAGTATAAACTGTCATTAGTATTTTTGATTTTAGCCATTCTGAAGGGAGTGAAATGGTATCTCAGAGTTGTTTTGATTTGCATTTCCCTAATGGCTAAGGATATTGAGCACCTTCTCAGGTGTCTCCTGGATATTTTGGATTCCTCTATTGAGAATTCTCTATTTAGTTCTGTACCCCAATTTTTATTTGTATCCTTTGGTGTTCTGGAAACTTGCTTCTTGAGGTCTTCGTAAATTTTGCAGATTAGCCCTATGTCAGATGTGGGGTTTGTGAATATCTTTTCCCATTCTGTGGGCTATCATTTTGTCCTGTTGACTGTGTCCTTTGCCTTAAAGAAGCTTCTTAGTTTCAGGAGGTCCCATTTATTAATTGTCGATCTCAGTGTTAGTGCTACCGGTGTTATGTTCAAGAAGCAGTCTCCTGTACCAATTTGTTCAAGGGTATATCCCACTTTCTCCTCTAAGAGATTCAGTGTGGCTGGATAGATGTTGACGTCTTTGATCCATTGGGACTTAAGTTTTGTGCATGGTGATAGATATGGATCTATCTGTTTTCTTTTGCATGCCAGTATCCAGCTACTCCACCACCATTTGTTGAAGATGCTTTCTTTATTCAATTGTATAGTTTTAGCTTCTTTGTCAAAGATCAGGTATTCAAAGGTGTGTGGGTTAATATCAGGGTCTTCGATTTGATTCCATTGGTATACCTGTCTGTTTTTGTTCCAATACCAAGCTGTTTTCAGAACTATAGCTCTATAATAAAGCTTGAAGTCAGGGATTGTGATGCCTCCAGAGGTTCCTTTATTGTACAGGGTGGTCTTGGCTATCCTGGGTCTTTTGTTTTTTCATATAAAGTTGAGGATTGCCCTTTTTAGGTAGGTGAAGAATTGTGCTGATATTTTGATAGGGATTGCATTGAATCTGGAGATTGCTTTTCATTGAATTGTAGGAAGTCTTTTATTTCTTCCTTTACCCAGGGGTGATGCAATTGAGCATTGTTGAATTTCCATGAGTTTGTGAGGTTTCTGCAATTTGTGTTGATGTTGAATTCTAATTCTAAGCCATGGTGGTCCAATAGGATACAGGGGGTTATTCCAATTTTTGTATCCATTGAGGTTTGCTTTACTGCCAAGTATGTGGTCGATTTTAGAGAAGGTTCTGTGTGGTGCTGAAAAGAAGGTATATTCTTTTTTGTTTGGGTGGAATGTTCTATAGATGTCTGTTAAAACCAATTGGGTGATAATTTCTGTTAGTTCCACTGTTTCTTTGTTAAGTTTCTGTCAGGTGGACCTCTTCAGTGGTGAGAGTAGGGTGTTGAAGTCTCCCACTATAAGTGTGTAGGGTTTAATGTGTGATTTGTGTTGTAATAAAGTTTCTTTTATGAACATGGGTGTCTTTATATTTGGACCATATATGTTCAGAATTGAGACTTCTTCCTGATGGATTTTTCCTGTGATGAATATGAAATGACCTTCTTCATATCTTTTGATTAATTTTAGTTTGAAGTCTATTTTGTTACATATTAGGATAGCTACACCCACTTGCTTCTTATGTCCATTTGATTGGAAAGTCTTTTCCCAACCCTTAACCTTGAGGTAGTTTCTGTCTTTGAAATTGAGGTGTGTTTCTTGTATGCAGCAGAATTATAGATTCTGTCTTCATATCCATTCTGTTACCGTGTGTCTTTTTATAGGTGACTTAAGACCATTGATATTCAGGGATATTAAAGACCATTGATTGTTGATTCTTGTTTGCTTTGGATCCATCTGTGGTGGTGGTTTTCTGTGTGAGTTTTTCTCCTATTTCTGATTCCTGGTAAAGTTAGATTATCTATTACCCTTGTTATTTTGAGTGTAGTTAACTTCCTTGGGTCGGATTTGTTCTGTAGGGCTGGATTTGTGGATACATATTGCATAAATCTTGTTTTGTCATGGAATATCTTGTTTTATCCATGTATAGTGATTGAGAGTTTTGCTGGGAATAGTAGTCTGAGCTGGAATCTGTGTTCTCTTAGTGTTTGTAGAGCATCTATCGAGGACCTACTAGCTTTCATATTTTCCATAGAGAATTCGGGTTTAATTCTGATAGGTTTGTATTTATATGTTACTTGGCCTTTTTCCTTTGCTGCTTTTAATATTTTTCTTTATTCTGTACATTTGGTGTTTGGATTATTATGTGGCGAGTGAACTTTTTTTTTTTTGGTCCAGTCTATTTGGTTTTTGGTAAGCTTCTTGTACGTTTGTAGGCATCACCTTCTTCAGGTTGGGAAAGTTTTCTTCTATGATTTTGTTGAATATGTTTTCTGCACCATTGAGCTGGGATTCTTCACCTTCTTCTATACCTATTATTCTTAGATTTGGTCTTTTCACGGTGTCCCATATTTCCTGGCTATTTTGTGTTAAGGATTTGTTGGACTTAAGACTTTCTTTTGTTGATGAATCTTTTTCCTCTAGTTTATCTTCATACATGAGATTCTGTCTTCCATGTCTTGTATTCTGTCAGTTATGCTTGCATCTGTAATTCCTGATTGTTTTTTCAGCCTTTTGATTTCCTGCATTACCTCAGTTTGTGCTTTTCTTATTGTCTCCATTTCTGGTTTCAGGTCTTGAATTGTTTCCTTCACCTGTTTGATTATTTTTTCTTTGCATTTCTTGCTTTCTTTAAGAGATTTGTTGATATTTTGCATTTTTGGTTAGTGTTTTCTTCCACTTCTTTAGGGGATTTTCTCATTTCCTCTTTGAGGAGCTCTATCACTTTCAGGAGGTTGTTTTGAAGGTCATTCTTTTCTGTTTCATTGTTGATATGTTCTGGTGTAGCTGGTGTAGGGTTTCTAGACTCTGTTGGTGTCATATTGGTTCCTCTGTTATTGGCTGTGGTTTTATATTACCTTCTTCCCATCCTTTCTTTCAGTGGGAGCTCGCGGGGTCTCTTCCTCTCCTTAAGCACCGGGCAAGGACCAGAAGGGACTGAAGACTTAAGCACATGGCAAGGACCTGAAGGCACTGAAGACTGAGGTGTGGACAAGACTCAGGGTGATCCTTCTGGGCAGGGCAGGTCCTCTCTAGGCTCAAAAAATACCCAGGGAGACAGAACAGGGAATGTAGGGAGTTGGGGCTCAGAGCATGACCCCTACTCACCTTAAGCACAGGTCAAAGACCATAAGTCATGAAGTGATTGTTATCAGCTTGAGTGCCTAATGATTTTTAACCTTAGCAGTTTTCTCCTCTGTATTTCCCCTCCTTAAAAATTATTTCTAAAAATTAATATTGCTATGCTTTACCTAATTTTTCTATTCAAGACTGGTTGACTCTCTCACATGTGTTTCTTTTAATAAAATATGTCTATATTTGAGTCAAACACAGATTAGTTGTTTATTTCATTGTAAAACTAAAGTTTATTTAATCTAAGTGACTACAATAGGAATAATATGTTTTCAGATTTATGTAAATCTACATATAAATTTTTTATTTCTGATGCAGCAAAGGGAAGGAGAGAGTACAACCATATAATATTGATGTTTCTGAATCCTTCAGTCAGGATTATAGGTCCCTTGTGAGTGGGCTACACTCCATTACATATTAAAGCAAGATGTAACATACTTATGTGAATACTATAAGCTGTCAACACTACCAGAAGAACTGTCAGGTAACCACAGCAAACATATCAAACTAATATTTTAGAGCTCAGGCCAGCTGAGGAGGCTTAGGTGACTAAAGCACCAGCCATGTCCAAATAAAAGACTTAGGCAAGATAGATCACAGCTATTCAGTGTGACATTGCTGCTCCCCACAGAAGATGCTGGGAAGTCTTTATGTTGATGAGTTTTAAAAGCACAGCTTGGATGCAGCCAAAGATATTATAGAATGTGTGGACCCAGATATTTTTGCCTAACCTGGCTAAATACATGAAAACAAAATTAGTCTTTCTTTGTAGAGAGTGGAAAGACAGGTGTTCCCATGAAAGAAATAGGGAGACTGTGGAGGTGAAACCAAACTTGCATGGGAATAGTGCCTTTAGTGACCAATCTGTATATAACATACCTTTAGAATTTCAGTGTTTTCTACTGGTAAGGAATGTAGACATTAAATACAGTGTCAAGGTGTTCTACAGTGGGCCAACAAAATAGCACTATGAAATGTAGTTGTTCAAAAATGATGTTTAATGACATCAAGAGAAGTTTCTATCTGGAGGACTGTAGCGCTTTGGTGACAATATGTAAGCAAGCCTAGAAGGCAAAAATGCAGTCATATAAGATGCCAGAGAGGATCAAAATGTAGGGGTTAAAATTGAAGAAGGGGAAACAGAAGACACTGGAAGCAATGATATAGTGAAACTTAAAGGTGCAGTAGCTACAAGATACTTAGTGGTTTGTTATTACATATTTTTTCAGATATTATTGAATATGATGTTAGGGAGGCAGGATACACCACCTTCACTAACGTAATCCCATCACAGAGGAAGAATACTGGGCCTAGATAGGAAATACATTAAATTAGACAACAATCTAGTAGCCATTTGTATATTAATCCAGGTGACTGCCAGTAAAACCTCATGTTCCTTATAACACACCTTGCTATTTTGAGGTAGCACAATTACAAAGGTCTTGTAGAACCAGTCAATTCACCTGACTAGTTTCATAAAACCCAAGCAAGATGACAAGTAATGACTTTAAAAATCACACACAAAGTTCATACAAGTGTCCATACCCTCCAAGGACATATTTCCAAAGCAAATTTTGTCTGTGACTCAAGATACACCACCTTGAAATGACTAGAGGCCAGAATATGCCATTTCAAATAGCCCTCTGAGATTCTGTTTACTTCAAGGTGCTCATTTAGCAGACTGCAGCACAGAGCTGTCCCCTTATGGAAGAATTTACATTCACAAAGAAGCTTTGCTTGTGAGAGGGTTTGTATCTGAGAGAGGGAGGGATGCTTAGAAACTACTTAGCAGACCAAGCTTCCCTGCAGTATGTGACCTTCCTTCACCAAACATTGCTCACCCTCATCTTCCTTGAGAAGCACAACAATTGCTTTCTCAGGAACAGTTCCAGGTACTGTTTAAGCTTCAGCAACTTGGCTCTGCTTTCAGGTGTGGTAATATATTATTTATGATTTATTAAAACTTATCTGAGGATTCAGAAAGCAAAGTCAGCCATAAGCCATAGAAGCATGACACACACCTTTACTACCAGGACTTGGGATTAAAAGATAGTCAGATCTCTGTTGGTTCAAGGCTACACTGACTTCACGAAATTGATCCAGTGCTAAGAAAAACAGTTCACACAAAGATGATCACAGAACTTGGTATAACATGACTTTAATCCTAGCACTAGAGAGCTAAAAAATATAAGTGCAGGGTCTTCAGTAGGCTCAGTTCCAGGATTTTCCAGCCATGTTGAGGAGAGCTCCATAGTCTGAGATTGCAATCTGAGGTTTGGTGGAGCCAGGATTGCCTTTCAGTCTAAGGTAGAGGTAAGAGTTAGTGACTGGCTGCTTTGCTTTTCTGATCTTCAGCTTGATGCTTGAACCCCAATATCAGTCTCTGGGTCTTTCATTTTTCATGCTACTTTCAGTCATATATTTTTGTGAGAGTCCTGAGTATTCACACCAGAATAGAAATGTACTTTCCCTGTTCTTTGGTGATGACATCACATGTAGCTCAGGCACAGAACTTAGAGGAGTACAGAGAATCTATTTCCTCTGCCTAGCACTCCCACCCTATCATGTTTCTATTGTAATACTTTCAGATTACCTGTGCTGTATCATCATCAGAGAATCCCCAAATCACTAAGAACTGAAGTTTCTAAGTTGTTTGTTCCAGTCAGCACTCATGGCTCACCAAATCACACTGCAGCCTCTTTTAGGAAACCATTTTCTTCATTTGACAAATGGTGGCATTTCCTTTGAAACAAATTATTTTATGCAATATGTAACATTTATGCCTTTCATTAATAAACTGCCATTAATTTGTCTACACATTTCTATTGTATGTAGTGTTTAAAGCACACCATTGAATAGTCAACAAGGACTTTGAAATCTCTGGCTTAGTTCTTTCATTTCCAAGACACCTCCATTTTCTAATGCTTTGAAATGCTGACAGACACATGAGGGAAATAATGAACAAATTCAAAAGGCAGCTAGATCTCTGGTGTACCACTAATATAGTATTGCTTACCATTTTACCCTTTGATGAAGAAAAGAACAAGATACAAGGGAAACCCAACAAAGCTGTGATTTGGAGGATACGCACACTCAGGAAAAAAAAATGTGGACTAGAGGATACACTGGTTTGGGAAATGTGTGGCACACTAGAGTCAACACTGCTAGAGCCAATGCTGAAAGTAGCACTGGACATGCCAGAGATGGATGGGGGAGCATGGTAATATAAAACTCTAGGAGACACAGTTGTCAGGAATCCCTAACAATTTTGTGACTTTCTCTTTCAGGAATCTTGCATAGTTAGCAAACTGCACTCCTACCCCGATAAAACACAATAGAGCTCTACTGGAGGGCCTAGCCAGGTGTGAGGTAAAACTACCACTTTGAACTTTTATTTCCTGGATTTCAAACCCTTAATTTCTGGGTAATACGATTCTTTATTGCCTCACTGCCTCAGAGCAGGGTATTTGTCCATCTGGAATAACTTGAACATCTTTTCTCTGACAAATAGATGTAGTAAGAGAAGATTAGATACATGTGTGTCTTCCCAAACCTTGAATACAGGATATCCACTATTTGGTTTAGTAATAAGATTCCATGAACTTTGTGACAAACTGACAAGGTATCTGAAAGCAGGGAACCTCAATTGAGAAAAATGCTCAATAGATCCCTCTGTAGGGCATTGTCTTAATTAGTGATTGATGGGAGAGGGTCCTCTTCATTGTGGGTGGTGCCCCCCTTGAGCTGGTGGTCCTGGGTTCTATAAGAAAGCAGGATGAGCAAGCCACAGAAAGCAATACAGTACAATCTGCACATTATGTCTATATTTCAAGGGGGGATTTGAAAAGGTAAAATAGAAGCACACTCTGAAGAGTTAAAGCATACTGAATGATGGATTGCTTATGATGCAAGTGTTGTAAACATCAGACAGGGAGTCTAAGTAGTATGAAGATCTGCATAGGAAAAGTGACTACCATGAAGGAGTGGGTATGTCATTTAAGCATCAAAGAAAACACTATAGGAAAAGACAACTGCAAACAAAAGCCAGTGAATGTCATTGAGATGTTCATTATTAGGGTGAACATGGTTGAGGGAAATCAGTGAGCAGGATTATATGGCAATATAAATTTCCCATATTGTAGGAAGGTGGTAAGAGAGAATAGATACCTCAGACACAGGACAAGACATCCAATAACTGTGATTTCACAACAGACTGGCAGATACACTTAAATGTTCTAATAGAAGAAAGAATGAGAAAAAAATCTTTGTAATATTTGAGTTTGGGGTCTTTTGATAAATTCACCTGTGGTGATGATGGCGTTTGTCCTTCTGAATATAATTTTCTCTTATTGATTGATGAATGAAACACTGATTGACCAGTAGCCAGACAGGAACCAAAGGCAGGGTTACCAGACTGGGAGAAACCTGGGGAGAGAGAGGAAGAAAGAGGCTGCCAAGAGGTGCAGATTATGGGTATGACACAGACTTGTGGCAATGCATAATTTAACAGAAATGGGTTAATAATTAAGAGTGAGCTAGCCAGTAAGAAGCCCTAGCCATATTCCAAACAGTTTATAAATAATATAAATCTCTGTGTGTTTCTTTAGGGCAAAGTGACTATAGAACCAGGCAAGAAAGAATCCCCATCTATAGTCACCACAGACACTGAAGCATTGATTCAGGGGGCTCTGAGATCACAAAGTGAGAGCGTTACCTACATTAGGCAGTGCATTCCTATGTAGATAGTCAATAACAGGATCAGAAGGCAACGGAGCTGGAACCTTCCCCCGCAAAATCTTATCATTCCAAAGACAGAACCTGTAAGGATATAATTCATGGTAAAAGAATGAGACCCCGAAATATCTCTCACATGGGAATAATATGAAATTTGAACTCTCCAAGAGGAATCGTATTTGCCCTCAGATTGTCAGGAAATTTAAACATCTGTCAGACTTTTCACACAAACTTGTCCAATAGTTTTATTTTTAAAATTGTGACATCTTATTATATTGCCCTTTGTGCCACTTATTTAAAATTGTATAAAACAATTACAAATAAATCAAGAAAAAAAACACTTCAAAATAATGTTTGCTAAAACCAAAACAGAAACACCATAAAAGTATTGTAAACTGCTATATGATTGGAATCAATTAGAGAAGATTAGTCTATAGTGATAATCGTTGACTTGCAGTTTTTTTTTATAGAAATAGCAGGTACTGGAAGGAGGCACAGAAGAGACTTCTGCACTCTCAGTTGTAATCCTTGTGTCCATCATAGAAGGAAGCCAGATGCCACTATCATTGTATCCATATTTTTCAAGTAAACGAAAAGTCATAGTCAGTATGTTATTCATTTGGGTTAAGAAGTATTAGTGAACTGATGCAGGAAGCTGGACACCCCAGTTTTGCCATGGTGGTTATTAGCATCTATAAACAGAAGCTAGGGGCATCTGAGAAATGGTAGGAAGGCTGTGTGGTGGTTTGAATAAGAAGGACCTTATAGGCTCCTATATTGGAATGCTTAGTCCTCAAGGAATGGCACCATTTAGGGGGGATTAGGAGGTATGACCTTGTTGAAGTAGATGTTGCCTTGTTGGAGGAATTGTGTGACTGTAGGTTGGGTTTTAGTTCCAGTGTCTCTCTCTCTTCCCTGCTGTCTTTGGATTCTAATGTAGAACTTTCAGCTACTTCTCCAGCACCATGTATGCCTGCACATACCATGCTCCCCACCATACTGATAATAGACTAAACATCTGAAACTGAAAGCACTCCCCCAATTAAATGTTTTCTCTTATAAGAGTTGCCATGGTCATTGGGTGTCTTTACAGCAATGGAACACTGACTACAATGGGCTGATAGTTTTTTCAAGAAGACAAATACAGAACAGGGTAAGACTATTTGATTAGGAAGTACACCCGTCCTGAGATCCTATGGAAGAGCAGGTCTTCACTCATCAGGAAAAATAAAAGCATGTAACTTGGTATTTATTTCATTCCCTCACAATAACAGAAGCATGCACACTAGGAGACACACACTGAGCACAACAGTCCCCACTATTTCTCAGGATGCAGAGGAAAAACCTGGAAGCCTGTGGTGAACAATTACTTAACTTCTAAGAATCCTTCCTAACAAAGACTGACAGTGAGTCAAAAATTATCTTTGTAATCACAAGGTCAACTCTGATTTCCAGATCCTTGAAGAGGTTTCAAATTACAGGTTGTATGACCAAGATACAGCTATACTGCAATAGTAAACACTTTCTCAGAAATATTCTTCTTCACCTTTTCAAGAAGCTCAGCTTGTATCTCAGTCTGTCTCCACCACTTTTATCCCTTTATACTATGTCACCTATATGAAAGGTCATCCAAATATATATAATTAGAAAAGTAATCACACACAATGGGAGAAAGACCTATTGATCACAAAATTAATCTTCTTTGATCCATATTACTTTATGGATCAAAGTTTTAAATTTCTATGCATTTAAGTTTCCTGGAAATATGAACCAGCTTGATTCAAGTCTCACTTTGTAATTTTATTTTTCTGTGACTGAATAGAGAATCAGAAGAAAATAAATATTTTGGCCCAATTTTCATTTAAATTTGAATGTCTCTTTGTCTCTGAAACCCTTCTGGATCTCCTGCCCCCTCTGTTGTCATAGCACATTTAACACAACAATATTAGGAATGTAAGCATAGTGACACAATCCATTGTATATGTACATACTTCAATCATAATTTGCCTTGAGGCAGCATTTTGTCCTTCTACATCTCTAGTTACTGTAACAATTCCTAATTTATACAGAAATTCATTCTGAAAAGTGTTGAGTACATGAAGGAGGGACCATTGCCTTCAAACTCCTATTGGACAAAGTACAACCAGATACTATAAGAAAATTAGTATTTCAGAGCCAGCAAGATGGTCTTGCACATAAGTGCTTGCCACACAAGCTCAATGACCTCAGGTCTGTCTCTAGAATGCAAATGTGAAAGTAAAGAACCAGGTCTCCCACGTTGTCCTCCCATCTCCACATGCCCACTGTGGCACCTGTGCCCACACACAGAAAAATAGTAACTGAAATAGTGTTAAAGAAATGAATATTTCAAATACAATGCATCAGTAACAGAACACTGATATTTGAAGATAAGAGAAGATAAATGATAATCTCAAGATGTGTAATTGTCTCTGACCTGAACCCACAGAGTTTTCCTTCAACAGCTATTTGGCACAAACCTTTCTACTAGTTTTATTTCTAAAAAATTCTGATATATCTTACTCTATTGCCCTCTCTTCCAATTACTTTAGTTCAGTTCTACCAAAGTTCAATTAAAGTAGACTTGCTGTGGTAAAAACATTGTCATAACATAGAGAATGCTAAATTTTAAGGAATCAAAGCTGTAAATTATGAAAATCATAGCATTAATTTCTGTGTGTATTACAGTTACAATATAGTCATGGTTTAGAATGAATCAGATGACAAAAAGCATGAAGTAACTATAGCATGTGTCTAAACCCAAAGAGAATTTCAAATATCTAGCTAAGGTTCTTATGAGCGCAAGCTGCACTTTCAGCTGCCTTATGAATCTCGTTTTTCCTGAAATTTCTGGTCCAGCAGTTAGGCTGCTAGTTCTTCCTTCTTGTCCATCACAACATGTTGACTGAACCCTCAACAACAATGCCTCTAAGCTATCCAGATATTCAAGTGCTCCATTCAGAACTTTAGTGAAACATGTGAGTTTTGCCATAGTTATTGACATTCACACAAAAAGTAAACATCAAAATGCTATATAATAAAAAAAGAATAACGTGGTAAGAAAAATAGGGTATTGCTATGAATTTCTTGTGAGTTATTTTACATCCTTTATGCATTTTCTGGAGTTGAGTTTTTGTGTCTCTTACTGTAATGTTTTTTACTATTTGAGACTCTCAGCAATTTAAAAGTAACATCCTTGTAGAACAGATATTTGACAGAGTTGAGTCTTTTGTGTATTCAATATTTTTTAAAAATTATATCTGATCTGGCCTAGGCCATGTTTATAGTATTCTTGTTTATAATAATAGTCAAATTTACCAAAGTTTTAGACCCACAAGCCTCCATTTAAGGTGGCCCATTGGTATTGTTCTATTAAATTATTATAATTAGCATTGGAGATGAATTATTTTTATTTCTATTTTAGAAATGAGGAAAACAAAGTGTTGGATGATAAGAACATTTGCTCAAAGCCATACACTTAAGTAGCAGCTTAATTTGGAATTATGGATGTTTGTGTCTAAAGCCTACACTCTTTTCAAGAAATGAATTTGTTTTATAGAAATGGACACATATAATAAATACCATATATGATCTAAAAAGAAACTGAACACTTTTGAAAACCTAATAGAAGAGACCTAATCTTCTTCTAGCTAAAATATAAAAACAAAAATATTGAAGCCTTAAAAATTGTATTTTTCTTCAAATTGTTTATGTGATGTACTGTGATACTCTAAAACAATAAAAGAGCCCTAAAACAAAAACACTGTCTCCTTCAGAAGAGCAGGAACATGGACCATTTGCAACAGAGATTCCTATCATTTAGCCCATGATATAAAAACATCCTTTAGTTAGAAAGAAAAGCCTGAAGTTTAGTCACATGAAGCTTGCATCTGTAAAGAAAATTTGAAAGAGAACCCCAGATCACTGCCTCAAACTCCCCAGAAAATCTTTTACAAATATTATGGGAATCCAGATAATGATTTTAATTCTCTGTGTTGGTATCTATTTTTCTAGTTTAATGCTTTATCTAAGGAGATACTCTGCTCATCTAGGACTCTACCAGGAAGAGATAGATGATAGATTAATGATAGATATATGATAGGCATATATATATATGTATATGACAGCTAGCTGATAGACAGACAGAAAGGTAGATGCTAGATAAATAGATGATAAATTATAGATATATAGGTAAATAAGCAGGTAGCAAGAAAGCATCATCTAATTGGGTGCTCACAGCATCCAGGAAAAACCAATAATAGCCCCTTTAAAGTAAAGTACACTTCTGGACTTCCCAGTCTACAAATTGCAAAGTAGAGCGAAGCATCCCCTTGGATGGAGCTTCCAAGTAAATGAACAAAAAAATCAAATTGAAAGCTTAAAACATCCAGTAGAAGTCAAATGCGGAAACCCCATTAAGGCAACCTGCTAGAATTGCCTCAGTTTTCTACTGGAGGTTTTAAGCCCTCAGTTTGATGATGTCAACTTTCCACAGTTATTTGTACATTTACTTGGAAGCCTCACCCAAGGGGATGCTTTGCTCTGCTCTGGATTTTTCCAGATTGAGAAGTCCAGAAGGTTACTTTAAAGGACTTCTTCTGTTTGTTTCTACTGGATGTTGTGAGCACCCAATTAGATGATGCTTTTTTGTTACCTACCTACCTACCTACCTACCTACCTATCTATATTGGTAATTTATCATCCATTTATCTACTATCATATTCCTGTATGTCTCTCTGTCTATCAGCTATCTATGTATCTACCAATAATATATCTATAGTTCATCCACTGTTATCAGTCTCTTGCTATTTACTCTTTTATTCTGGATTACTACAGACATAATGAACTCACTAATTTAAAACCAAAAGTATGGCTATCATAGATCATTCTCTGAACCATACATCACTATGTCTGTACTCAGTATGAAGTTGTGACTCTGGGTCTAGCACATTATATACTTTTAGACTATTTCTATCTTATTGAACTATAAATTTCTATACTTTCATTTGCTAGTTTCCTGTTGAGTCACCAAAGCAAACTCTGCCCTTTACATCATAAAGCACGAAGCCTGGCAGTTTTCACTGCATTACTTTCCAGAGTCTCGTCTTTACTTCTCTCTATCCACCTCTCTCTTCCTCATTGTATGTATTCAAAAAAGACACAGTGTAGAAAAATAGTGAAATTTCCTTGGAATATATTTTTAAAAAGACAAAACTAGGATATATGTTACATGAATACAAAAAATATGACATGCTATTTACAACATATTGAAATGTATTTGTTAAACATTATAGAAGAGAAATTGGTACGGAAGTTCATGTTAGGGTTGGATCAAGATAAAACACTAAATAGGAAGGGTAACATCCATGTCAATCACGTTTGTATTGTAAACATTGAGAAGTACTAAACTTTTACTCCCTCAAATTGTATTGGGTATTACACGCACTATTTACACTCACTTCTCGTTTCATTACCTGTCTCCAATTTATTGTACATGTGTCTTAAGTGCATCTTGCCAAACTCTGTAGCACTAAGCACACTCTTACTTCAGCATACACATCCCATGTGATAGTAGAGTGAAAAACCACAGATTTCAACGGCAGCCTTTCATGGTTTGCACAGATGGCATGCTCTTTCTGAGACATAATTGGGGCAAACTCAGTGACCTGACTACCCCCCCACTCTGCTATAAAATGACTCATAATATCCTGTGAAAAAGCTTACACCACAGAACATTCTAAGAGCAAAACAAAGACCATATGTTACAGGATGGGATGAAGACCCCAAAGTTCTTACCTAGGGGAATTATTTTATTGTTGCTGGCCAAAAATAGCACGGAATCTTTGAAAGTGGACATGGTGCCCATCTGGGTCCACTTGGAAAGGGACACAAATTTCTGGAACTTTTCCCATGACAAAGGTGACCTAGCTCTTAAAATGAGATGCAGCATGCTACTGAATGTCTCTTTAGATTCTGGGCATTTTGTTTAGCAAAATTTAGAGAAAAAGGAAAATTTATAACTAGAATGTGGAAAGGTTAATATAGGTGAGCTGTTTAAAGCAGTGATTGTATTAGTAGAGTTTGGGACAATCCATTGTCATTAGTGACATGAAGGAGCTGCAGGGCTTGACTCTGTACAGAAAGGTCTCAGGGCTGATGTCACAGTACCGAAGTTCACTGGTTGCCTTGTCTATCATTACAGGATGTCTAAGAAACTGAAGCTTCTTCCGGGCTCTCAGTCCACCAAGGTAAGCATACACCAACACTGTAAACATACACTAACAGGGATGCATTTACATATTACTGATATACTTCTTAAATTTACCAAAAGCAAAAAATAAAAATTAAGGGAGAGAGATAAAAGAGCTGTTCACTTAGAGGCAAGAGTTTGCATCTTCAGTGAAATTTCCATGGGTGGAAACACATAGGACAAAGTCAGCTCCATCACAATACAACATAGCCGCCAAGATCTAGCAAGATCCTGATCCATTTCCAGCCACTATGCACACTGGATTAGAGCTGGGTTGGAGCTGGTCAGTATGTTCTCAAACTATGTTTGCTTTCTGTTGTACTTAGAAATGCTCTTTACATAAACTTAATTCCTTCAAAGCCCTGATTGGACACCTTCTTCACTGCATGGTAATAAAAAGGAAGCATTTCATGATGGGGAAAATCATAAATCATTTTTCAGGATATTTGGTGCTTACTTTGTGGCATAATCCTATGGAAATCACCAATGCTTCGAAGTTTACTAGTTTTCTTTTATTTCACTGTTGGATTCCTTTCTCTCCAAAAAAATGATGAAAACTGACAATACAGGGACAAACTAGATTATTTAGCATCCACAAACCCAGGCTTCTCTATTGAGAAACCAATTTTTTAATACAGCTATATTACCACAAAGAACATAAAGTGTTTCATCATCTACTTTTGTTTTAAATATGCGCTAAAGATTTGCAATCCTCAAAATAGAAAGGCTTCTGAGGTACTTTTATATACAGTTTATCAATTCATTTATACATGAATTATTGTAAATTTATCAGAATGCAAGTACCCAGAATAAGTGAATGACCCTAGATAAATAGATAGACAGACAGACAGATAGATAGATGGATAGATATATAGATAATCCAAGGTACTCTTCAGAGCAGATAACTTACTTTGGGAGGCTATATCCCAGTAACATGATAAAAAGCATGTTGTTCTTAATACTGTAAGGGCATGTGGCATCTAAGAAAAGGAATAACCGACACCCTGGGCCTAAATATTGAGTAGAACACAAGTCCTCAGGAAGTGCACCTTCCCAGATGCCCTCTCATTACCCTTGACACCGTCTCCTCTGAATCCCTGGAGTGGCATTCTGGGTATACAAGTTAAGGTGAGTGCTTGAATGTGATGCATTTTAAACAGCGGCAACCCAGAGATACCTCATGGCAGAAACTGCAACTGATGCCAAGATGATTTGCATACGTTCCAGCTGCAACCAGCCCTTCTGCTGATTTCCCCAATGAACTGTGAACCTCAGAAGTGTTTTGCTGACCTTGTGTTGAATGTGCTTTTCCAGAATCCCTGCATGGAAAGACAAAAAATATTTTTAACTCACACTGGCAGCTGTCTTTTGCTCACTGGTTAACCTGGCCAGTGATGACACCTGGATCTGTCTCATTAGAACATTTTACTGGATGGAAAATGCTGGTGAAATTCTGAGAGAGAGAGAGGGAGGGAGGGAACAAGGGAGAGGAGAAGAAAGAGAGAGTGAGAGATTGGTTGCTGAGGTAACACTATACATTAATATTCTGAAACTTTAAAAACTACAAGAACTTCACTAAATACTGTGGATTTGTTTAAAACAGTAACCTAAAATAATGTTTAATTGTCCCAAAGCTGATACCATTCATGAAAACTGTTTTTGCAACATTGAATTTTATTGTAAAATTCTGCATGTATCTAGATAAATTACTTCTATTCACTTACTTTTTTCTATTGCACTGAGTATTAAGCTCGATGATAATGCATTAACACTATTGGAATTGCAAGGTGCTGCAAGCATGAAGTCATACCCATGGACTTTAAAATTATTTTCATGAAAGCTTAGTTTTAAAGCCCCTCAAAGGAAATGTCTGAAAGTTTATATATGCCATATCCTTCTGATAAAATCAAATCACCCCAAAGGGCACACTAGGAAAATCTACAGCTTCCATTAATAAACTTTTCTGAGATTCTTGGATAAGATGATGGCAGACATAATGAAAATTTCCATTTGACATTTCCATCATTTGGAGAGAAATCTTTCCCCAAAGCCCTGTTCCAAACAAAATTCATCTTGAAAAATGTATCTCACAGTGTGAAAGCAAATGGATCTTGAAATGTAAATTCTGATTTTACACAAGGTTGTATTGTAAGGAAGAGTGGTGATCATACCTGTCTTGAGAGGTCTTTCATTAACTGGTGTGGTCATTTAACAAAATACCAATTAATTACAAATGTGGATAAGTTATGCATAGAAAAGAGGTTAGTGAAGGATATGAATCAGCATGAGAAGATAATTTTATATAAGGCGGATTAACTGAGTAGGGATGAAGGAATAATTCATGCTTTTATTAGCAAACATTCACTCAAGGCTGGAAACTGAGGACAGAACTTAACTGGATTTAACAACTCACATGTATTTCATGGAATGACTGGTGGATGGGGTGGATAAGCGATGAATGAACAGGAGTCATTAACTTCATTAATGGAACCGCTTCAATGGAAGATGTCACAACTGAGCCTAAAGGTCTGCGGTTACAGAGAGTGTTCAGTGCTTAGGAGCACATAATGCTCTTCCAGAGGACCTGAGCTCAGCTCCAAGAACTCACAGTGTGCCTCACAACTACAACTTGGTCTGCAGTTCCAGGGGACTGAAAAATTCTTCTCAACTCTGGACTACCAGACATGTATTCAGTGCATATACATAGATGCAGACAAAGCATTTATACACATTAAATACCAAAAAATATAATTTGCTCAATACAAATGTGGATCCATGACGATAACAGGCATTAATCCCTCACTCCATACACAAAATGCATCCAAGATAAATATATGCATGAATCTAAGAAGCTTTTCAAACATGTAATAATGTCTGGATGTAGGTGCCATTGTTAAGATTTTTTTAAACAAGAGCAAACAAATACAGACCGAGAAGTAGAAGACATTAATGAACTCCAGTTGAAAATTTCGTTGATTTTAATATTCACAAGATTGACAGAAGGGAACATTAATGAAAATTCACAGATCTTTGCTATCTTGGAGTTTATAATAGCGAGAGACAGACTGAAAAATAAGAGTACATACCACAAATAAGTTATCACATATGTGAGGAATCTGTATACTACAATAAAAAATTAAAAAGTAGACAAAACAACATTTCTAGTGTAATATTTTTTAGACTGAGGTTTCAGAACAGGCATCATGGATAGGTATTGTTGAATGTTGAGGTTTGATCAAAGACTAAAAAAAAAACCTTTCACCTCACCATGAGGATAACCCAGGGGAAAGGATTTCTGGAAAAAGTTAGAGGCAGTGGAAAAGTCCCAAGGTATGACTGTGTGCATGTTGGTATATGTGTATGAGTGTGTATGTATATGTGTGTATGTTTGCATGTGTGTGTGTGTGCATGCACACATACTCACATTGTATTTACTATGTGCCTATGCATGTCTGTGTGTATATATGTAATATATACATTCTGTTATCCTGTGTATGTATATGTGTCTGTGCTTGTATGTGTGTCAGTGTATCTGTATGTGCTTGTATGTATGTGTTTGTGTGTTTGTGTCTGTCCTTCTGTCTTTCTGTATGTGTGTGTATTTGTATGTTTGTATATGTGTCTATATGTGTTTCTGTGTCTCCCTGTGTATATGTGTGTGCTTGGCTGTTTAAGCAACAATATGAAAGCAAATGTCAATGAAGCCAGTGGCAGAAAGAAAGCTGGTAACTAGGGTGACACAGGTGGGAAAGTTTTTTCCAGGTAAAGTTGACCTTTATTTCTCAGGTACATTTCAGAGATCTTTTCTTATTTAAGATATTAAAGACACCAAGATATACTTTCTCCTCAAAGTTTAAAGTTTTGAGTTCTGCATGGGTGTTTATTTGATATTAACAACTTTTCATTGGGAAATTTAAAAAGTAGATGCAATATAAACATAAAATATTGTTCTTAATGACAGTCTCCTATTCCGTCACTGGGCATCAGATCACTCTTCACTCCCTCTAATTTCTAAGGCCACCACTGCCTCCCTTATCAAGTCTTCCTGGCCAACACCACCTCACCAAGCCTTCCTGACCATGTGCTCAGAGTTGTCCATTCTATGGTTGGTTTGCTGTCCACATATGCAGGATTACTTATTCTCTGCAATAATCTTGCTGTTGCCTTATAAACAAACCAACTATTCTGTATCCTTGAGTTTCTTTAAACAGAGATGGTTGCTGGGTGAACTGTCACTGTTTCTTTGTTCTAATCTTGGTGACATTAACTAAAGATCTTTGTTCTAATCACTACCACACACCTTGGCTCATTTTACTTTCACAGAGCCCTTTTGTGTCAGAGTAGACAGAATATTCCCCTCTGAATATCCCTTGCCACAGAGCTCTGTGCAGAGGAGTTTCTCAAATAGCCATTGAATTATTACTTTAATGTAGCTGAACACATTGTACTCTGGTAATTCTCTCAACTGAATAAAATCAACTTTTACAATTTGCAGAAAATAAGATTTAAGTTAAACTAAACTTATTTATCAGCTCTTTGCTTTTGGCTATTTTTGTTAATATTTCAGAAACTCAAATTCTCAAATATTCTCAGAAAAGAATTCACATTGTTGCTATTAGAGGAAGTCATTTAAAAACATTCATGTATGTATTTACATAAATTCTATTAATATTGATTACCATATAAAGAATTGCCAAACAGGTGGAAGAGAAAGAGGAAACTTTGCTTATTGGTTTCTAAACTTAAGAAATACAACAAGGTACAGATTGAGATGTGACTAAGAGAGAATTGATTAGGTAACTGTTTATCTGGGGTTTATTACTTGTAACCATTGTATGCTTAATATGATTAAAATGTGAAAATGTCACAATTACAAAATCAAGCGTGTTGTAATTTTTTAAAAGTGGCTCTAGAGAGGAAGGCATCGTGCAGCAGAGTTCAAGTGGATTTTTTTTTCTTTTTGGAAAGGAATCTTAAAAAGGGGGAAGGGGAGGTGGGGAGACTGACCTCCAGGGAGGAAAGAAAGGGGGGGGCAGACAGACAGAGGGAGAGAGAGGTAGAGAGAGATGGGAGATGAGGAGGGCCCTTTTAAAAGGGAACATATTGAATAGGTGGTCTTATTGGCAGTGGCTGAGGGCATATCTTGTCAGAACTCCAAAGGCAGGACAGTGCGAATGCCTGATTACTAACAAAGAATGCACAGAATGTGTAGCTGTTGTCAGCTGTCATTAGACGCCCATTTCTAAGCACTCCACAATGACACCTCACACACATGAACCTCATTTCCTTTCCTTGGCAAGCTCATAGCTCATTGCTTAAATAAGTCACAATATGCCAATCATAGGTATAAAAATTATCTTCTAATAACTGTACTGTGTGAAAATACAAAGACTCACAGGGAGGTGAAGGTATAGGTACAGAATGAGCCTTATATATCATGACAATAGATCTAAGGTGTAAAGCAAACCAAAAGGAAATCAGCTTTGAATAGCAGCCACTATGTGTGGCCATTGATTGGATTTATAGTTTCTATGCCCTTCTCTCTTCCTCTTTGTCCTCAGCTAGTCCTCAGCTAATTCAGTTACCTTTATTACTGGGTGACTCAAAGTTTCTTCAATAAGGTGGTTGAACAGCTCTAGTATAGGCATCGCGTGGTGCTGTAGTTCTCAACTGCCTTTCACTGCAGAATATGCACCTGTTATGAGAATCTGTCCTTCTAATCTGCTTGTGATTCTGTGATACTTCAAAGCTTCGCCTCCTTGATGGTGTGGGCATGGCCACAAGAAGGCATGTGCTTGGCAAATGGAGGATCTTGGCTTCAATCAAGCCCTTCAAAACCAACAAAACAAAACAGAAAAATTCAAAACTCACCAGTTCCTAGGAGTTTCAGCTTTGACCATTATCATTTCCTGTCTAGTCATGCTGCAGATACTGCACTGTTAAGGCAACAGAAAACTGTGTGGGTCCTAGAGCACTCATAGGTCCAAGCTAACTGCTAATCACTGTAGAACAAAGAGTATTAAGTTCTTTATTCCCAAACTTATATGGTGTGACACATGGATCAAATGTGTTGTACACATCCAACAATGGCTGTGTAAACAAAATAAAAATAAACATTAATCTTTCTCCCTGTTTCAGTCTCTTCTGCACTGGGATTATAGGACTTCACCATCATTCCCAGGCCCATCTAGCTTCTGTTTTAAAATATGAAGCATTCAAATTATAAGTTATTTGCTTTTCTCAATGTTTGAAGAGAAACAAAGGAAAATCAGCTTTGCAATTATTTTTTTCAAACTACACATGAATTCCAGAGGTTTTCACACTCCTTTCTATCCCATCTCTCACCACACCCTAAATTCAAATAATGATGAATATAATAGACCCAAGTATGGTGCCATGACATTTTACTATTGTGGCCAAGAATGTCTGTACAATTTACCGCTGTTAAAGTTGACAAAATGTTAAACCAATTATTCAATGACATTACTTTTTTAAAGAATTAAGAAAAAAGAGAAATTTGTGTCTTCCTCCCTAAATAAATAATACATAATTTAAATAATTAATCTTGAGTAGATTGACATTTGTGGAATATATAGGAAATACAATCAACTCTCAGAAAATAAAGAAAGGTCTTGAAATAAAAGACAATATGTGAGTCACTAAATCATTTTAAAATCCATATATGGCTTTAAGATGTAAAAGTCACGAAAATCATTATTTTCTGTTGCTGTGTTGCCAATTAGTCTTACAGAAAGCATTAAATTTCTATTGTTATGACATTTTAATATCTAAAAGATTAAAACTTAAGAACTGATATATAAAAGAAGGGACCATATTTGATTAATAATAGATTTCATGTATCACTTAAATATTTCTTTTTTTACTTTTAAGCAGTGTAGGGCTGCATTGGGGGAAAATCTGTGGGGGTGTGGAGTCTTTGCATGTGCTTACACACTGGAATAGTTATAGACAGAAGGGGGTAGAAGAAGAAGATTTATGTTGAAATTAGTGCCTATAATTTTTTAATTCAGTAGCAGTTCAAGCAAATTGTATGTGGGATCAGTCAACAAATGTAGCAGTTCATAATGGCTTTGTATATCAGTGTCCATAGAATTTCAAATATTTCTGCTCTTCAGAGATTTTTAACCACATAATAATGCTAATTGGAAGCCTACGTCCAAAATAGAGGACCCACGTATGGAAGACTGAATGAGAACACTGAAGACCTACCTAATAAAGGATAACAAACAGGAACAATTCTGTCGACTGATTCCAGGTGATAAAAAGGGGACTGCTAGAAATTTATGTTCATTAAGTGTTAACTATTGGTGAGGCTTTAAATCGTAAATATCACTGGAACTAGACACACATTATCAGGCATATTGGTATGTGAACCTGAAATTCTATACCTTTAGGATCTCAGGATTTGTTAAGGATTTTCTTGGTAAAATGGAAATGTGAAAACTATTGTAATTGAGACACCAAAATGAATAAACTTTCTTTCTGCAAATCCGTAAGATCTATGATAACCAAATAAATATAGGAAAAGCACAACATTTTATAAAATAAATACTTGGGCATCGTTTTTACAACTACATTTTGATGCTCAAGTAGAAAATTACTCAGTTTTACTTACAGCTTCCTTAGGCATTTCTGCACTTCATCTATGCATTGAATCAAAATTTTGAAGTAAAAGAACTTCATGGCTGTACAGGTTATAGTTTTAACCTGAATTCACATTGGATGCTCCTCATGGATGAATGAAAGATGTCTTCAGAGAACCACACAGAAATGTTAATCATGGACCCTTCTGTTTGCACAGGTTTCCACAACCTTTCTCATCATCAGGCTAAAATTGCATTGCCTACTTCAGACCTGGAAGCCTTTTGTGTTCCTTATGAATTCTAACTTCATTGGCTGCTATAAAAAGCAGACTCTATTGTAAATATTTTCTTCTTTGGGTGTTTTACTCTCAGCCTTAAAGTCAATGTCCTTAGATATGTAAACGATATTTGGTCATGAGAATAGGTACAGCAACATTCTTTGTAGACAAACAAGATGATGGTGGCAAGACAGCTAGCTATGCATATTCTAGTTTATAGTCTGGGTTGATAAGGCAATAATTCAGTTCTGTTTGTTTTTAAATTCTTATTGCATTTTAACTTATTATTTATTTTGGGCATGTGTGGAGATATGTCTATACCACCTCATGAATGTTTATGCAGATAATCTGAGGACTAGTCCCCTAGTCAGTTCCCCACCCCTCCCACTACTGAGAAGGATTTTGTTGCTATGTTATTCTTTTGCATGTTTTGAGTAAAGATAAAATAGGATATAATTCTGGTAAAATGATTTAGATTAACTCTAATATAAATGCTAGCTCATCTTTGACAGTTTCTCTTGGAACGAGCCTCTTAATATTTGAAATTTCTCTAGTAGTTGTTCAACTTTTAGCATTTGAAATAGTGCCCTCGAATTACATGAGCGAGTGTGCTGTCAAGATGGCTCCCATGAGGGATGGACAAAGAATAAAGGCCAACTATGTGTTTAAAGGAGGAGGAACTTAAACCCAGAGGTATCAGTTATCCTAGTGTAGGAAAACTCGACATGTGAGCCAAGTGTGCTGGATGTGGATCAGTCCTGACTAAGAAAGGGACTCATGGTAAACCATCAAAAAACAGATGGGCATTCTGAGTCACAACACCCCTCAGTGTGCTTTGCTCTGGAGATGGAATTAAAGGCATTTGTGAGTCTCGTGATGTGGGTCCTGAGAACTCAGATCAGATCCTCTATAAGAGCAGCATGCAGCCTTAACAGGTGAGCCATCTCAGCAACCCAAGTAGGGTAATATTTTAAAAACAAACATTTTTAAATTGTATTTTCCATAGAAACACTGCTTAAATTTCAGGCATGCTTAACTTTTGTCCACAAAAATTTCATTCAATATATAAGTAGACAAATCACCTTTGTACACTGAAATTCTGTGCAAGCTATCAAGGAATGAACTCTTGTGTCATGAAAGATAAAAGAATTTGAAATATACTTCACGAAGGATTTCAAAAGGATACCATACATGTGTGTGTATATATATGATACATACATTCACCCATCTTTATACTTAACAGTACTAAGTAGATTCCTTGGGTTTAAAACAAAATGAAAAAGAAGAGAGAGCATAAATTTGGTAAGTAATAAATGTGACAGGAATAGGGGAGGAACTGTGAGGGTATGGGGTGATTTGCTCAAAATTTGAAGGCATGTGTGAAATATGCCATCAAAAAAAAAGTAAGAAAAGAGCAGGCCTCTGGTTGGCAATGCACATATAAATGAAAAGTCATATACATGGGGGAGCTCATCTCCGAGGCAGGAATGCCAAAAGGAAAGTAATTGTATACAGCATAAGTGTTACATAAAAGCAAAAAAAACCAAAAACCATAAACAAAAACAAAATAATATATTTGATTTTCAAAAAATACTAGAATTTTGATGAAGGATGTCCTTCTGTATACATGTTTTCCTTATTGGTTGATGAATAAAACACTGTCCACTACAGGCAGGAATATAGGTGGAACTAGAATACAAGGAGAATACTCAGGAGAGAGGCAGAGAGGCAACACACACAGACCAGGAAGAGAGGATGTGCCAGGCATTCCCTGGTAAGGTAAGGCCATATAGGAATATATAGATTGGTAGTTATGGGTTAATCATTGAGAAAGAGCTATCCATCAAGAAGCACTAGCAATATGCCAACATTTTATAAATTAATATATGTATCTGTGTGCTTATTTGTGGCTCAAGGGTGGCAGCACCTGGCAACAAGAAAACTCCAGCAACAGAATGTATCTGACCATAGTTCATCAGTATATGCTAAAAAACAATAAAAAAAAACTTGGTGTTTTATGGCTGAGCAAGGTTATAAATTGAAATAGGCATAGTTAGCCTTAGAAAATTTATTACTTTAGGATCTACAGAGAGTCACAAAGGCTAGATGATGGAGGATGTCCTTCTGTATGTTTTGAATATATGTTTCTATTATTGGTTGATAAATAAAGATGTTACAGCCATTGGACAGGCAGGATGTAACGAATCAGGAAGTATAGGCAGAGCTACCAGACTAGGAGAGCCTGGGAAGAAAAACACAGAGAGTTGCCAGAGGGACACCATGTAGCTGCCAAAGGAGTAACCTGCTGGATAATTGCAGGTAAGCCACAGCCTTGTGGCAATACATAGTTCAATAGAAATGGGTCAGTGACAGGCGGTGGTGGCGCATGCCTTTAATCTCAGCACGTGGGAGGCAGAGGCAGGCGGATCTCTATGAGTTCGAGGCCGGGCTGGACCGACAGCCTCCAAAACAATACAAAGGAACCCTGTCTTGTAAAACAAAAAAAAAAAAAACAAAAAAAAAACAAGGAAATGGGTCAGTAATTAAGAAAGGGCTAGTGAATAAGAATCCTGAGTCATCAGCCAAGCAGTTTATAATTAATATTAGCGCTCTGTGTGTTTATTTGGGATTAAACTGCTGTGGGACCTGGAAGGACAGAAAACTTCTATCTACAGCTAAGCAGTTTCATGATGTGTGGTACAAAAAGTATTGATCCAAGAAAGTCTAAAAACTGGGAAAGCTGGTACTTACAATATGGGTCCAAAAACTGAGGAAGGAAGAGTTAGAGTTCCTACTGAAATCGACAGTGAAGAAACAAAACATATTGTTGGTTTACTTTTTATTTGAGGAGGGACTATAATACATTGCTAAAAATATTATGCGTTGATTGGCGACTGATAGCAAAATTTGTAATTTAGATTTGGGGGCATGATTGTAAGCTTTGTGATGCCACTTTTCCATGTTTGTGATCTGAACTTTACAACTCGAAACTGAGTTATCACATTTAATCACCAATGACAATTGCCCAATTGAACATGTACTACTGATGTTTTGCCAAGTGAGACGGTGTCTCACCTGCTTCTTAAACCTTATTCAAGAGCTAAGGCTTGGGGAAGAGAATAATGAGATGCTGTTTGGGGGATATAAGGTGGCCATTGGAATCATGAAGACATCACACCTGTGGCCGTGGCCACCTTCACAAGACCTTCATGAACAAAAGGACACAGGTGTAGATTGATGACTATCTGGGAAAAAAAGGAATCAGTAAGAGTAAGTGAAGGGCAAGAGACGATAACTGATGCAATTATGAAAACAGTTACAAGATGCTAGTTATATCGTACAGAAATTAAAAAATAAGGCCCCTTTGTCCCTTCTAAGTACAAAATAAATGCTGTGATGGTTCTCAATCTTCATGACGCTATGACCCTTTAGTATAGCTCCTCACATTGTGGTGATCCACCAAACCAAAATTATTTTTGTTGCTATTTCCTTACTGTAATTTACTACTATTACAAATTGTAATGTAAATGCCTGTGTCTTTCTGAGGGTCTTTGGTGACCCCTGTGAAAATGTCATTCGAACCCCGAAGGAATTGTGACACACAAATTGACAGCCATTCCTTTAGTGTTTTATAGTTTCTATTTCTGTGAAGAGACACTGTGACCATGGTAACTCTTACGAAGGAAAATATTTAATTGGGGTTGACTTAAAGTTCAGAGGTTTAGTCCATCATGGCAAGAAGTGTGCAGACAGACATGGTGCTGAAGAAGGAGCTAAGAGTTCTGCATAAAGATTAGCAGGTAGCAGGAATAGTGAGCCACTAGTCTTTGAGTTAAGCTTCTGAAAATTCGAAGCCTATCCCTCCATAACACACTCCTTCCAACAAGACCACACCTACTTCAACAAGACCACACCTATTCTTACAAGGCCATGACTCCTAATAATGCCATTCACTAATGACAAAGCATTCAAATCTGTGAGTTCATAGGGGCCTTTCCTTTCCAAATAACTACAGTTAGTATTATTGCATTGATTAGACATATAAATTCAAAATGGAACTTTACATATATACACAAATTATTATGGCTGTTAGTGTAAATAAATAGGTTGCAGGAACCTGGCTAATAGCAAATCAAGCAATGTAGTAGGATTTCTCATCCTGAAGATGCTTAGATTCCGTATATTTCCATGATAAAGTAATGTCTCATATTTATCACATCAAATTGCTAATAGAAACTATTGCTTTATAGTCATAGAATCAGTAACTTCCCATATATTGCATTTAAACTGTAAATTTTTTGTGGTTTCATTTTCCTAATAAGAATAAAATGAAGTTTATGTATTATATACCAATTTATGATCATTACAATTTTAACCTATATATGGAAAAAACAGTAATATAAAAGCTACAATGAATATTTCAGTAAAGCACGATGAAATTTTACCTAAAATGTATGCATGCACCTAACGAAGAAAGCTAATCTCTTTACCACAATTATTAATGTGTAGGTATTTGTGCAACATTGTCTATCACCATTGTCTTCCTAAAGTTTCCATATACAAAATAATGAGACAACCTAGCTGTGTTTATGTTATATGGCTATATACATATATATCAAGTCTAGTATCTTAATTTCTTGGTAGCAAAACTAATTCACTAACTCAATGAATTTACATTATAGTTGGTTAAATCGAACAGAATAAATACCAAACTATCCGTTTTAAAAATAATTGTGTTATTTTTTGTATTTTTCTCTAATAGGTGAATGAAAAAGAAGCACTTTAACATTTTTCAACTCACCCTTTAAATAAGAAATAAAATACAAACAATGTTCTTATTTTTTAAACACATTCAAATGTAAGTAACTATAGTGGACAAGCTGAAAAATAGAGCAAAATTAAATTATTGTATTTAGTTTTACAATATAGTTGAATTGATATAAAACACTTAGAAGTATAGTTAAAGTATGTTCAATCTGAAATAATATAAAGATACAATAATATCACTAAAATAAAATTAATATTTATGTTTAAATTTAAACATAAAGAAAAAGAAGGTGCTTTTTCAGTTCATTCCTTTTAGCTTAAATGCTTCAATACGAGTGTCTAAACAGGGAAATCTAAAATTTCCAAATGTAACTTTGTTTAAAAAAACAATAAAAATGTCATAATAAGCTGAACTTATAAATATTTTTAAGGACAGAAAGAGACTTTATAATGTCAAATAAAAATAAATCAAAGAACTTATAAGAAAATTACCCTAGGAAAATATTGTGAATTATAATCAATTATTAAAATGCATTTAAGATTTATAAACATTTTTCTCCATAATTCCCTTTCTTCATTCTACATGAATTAAAATGATATAACTGAATTAAGAAATAAAGCCATGATTATAGTTAGTCATTTAATAGTTGATGAATTATTTAAATTTATAAAACCACAGATTACTTTTTCTTACCAACCTCATGAAATCTTATCACAATTTTAAAAAGTAATAATTGTGTGCAGAGTCTTTGATTTCATGATGTAGTAATTTCAGGTAAAAAATCCAAGTTTTGTACTTTATATATTCATAGATTTACAGTTAATATTTACTATCAACCACATTCTTATTCTCACCAATGCAAAACTGCTATAGATACCTACAGAAAACGATACAGTAAATGAAACTTTTGTTTCTGTTGAAAACCTAGCACCATTATAGGATTGCAAATTACTTCCCCACCTTAAAAATGGGGATCTACTCAGATTAATGCATGCTGGATCCATGGTCTTACGTCAAGAGGCATAATATCACATGTGCGTGTATGTGTGTGTGGGTGTGTTTGTCTGTGAGTGTGAGTGTGTGTGTGTGTGTGTGTATGCAGCGTGTTGATCCAGCTCCTAGACATTCACACTCTCTGCATTTTTAGCAAGAGTGCACAATGTCACAGAAACATTGGTTCTTTGGGATTGGTAGTTGAACTGATTCTTCTGAGTACATGGCAATTATGAGTCAGGAGAAAACCAAGTTTTCCTTCGGGAGAGTTGTCAACAGGAGATACGCTTCTGGCTCAGGGATAGGGTCTTGTGTTCACTTCCCTGTCAGTATTGGTAACCCATCAGGCGTGGAACTGTGCAGGCCTTGTATATGCCGCCACAATAACCGTGAGTTCACACGTGTGTCAGGCCTGCAGTCTCATTGGGTATACAAACCACACTTAAGGGCAGGCCTCATGCCCAGAACTAGATTTCAACCCAGGGATATTTTTGGAGGGTTTTTACTCATATTGCTTTTTCTTGTCATTTTTTTAAAACTTCAGGTCTTTTGCTTATATATTGTGGTTCTCCAACTTCATGTTTTTGTGGGATTTTCTGTGTGTGTGTGTGTGTGTGTGTGTGTGTGTGTTTGAGAGTATTTGTATATGCTTCTTGTGATTGTCACTTTTTATTTATTTTGTCTATTCTGCATTTTTTAGTTGTTCATTGAATTTTAATGACAGATAAAGGGGTGTGGTCTTGGGTGATGGGAGATGAAGATTTGTGAGGAGTTAGGAGAGGACAAGCAGTAATAAGAATATATTGTACAAAAATCTACTTACAATAAAAATAAAATTATATGTAAAATGTACTTTCAAAATGTTACATTTGTCTGGTAGCATTTATTGACTCTACCAATATCTGTATGAGGATAATTTGTACTTTTAAAAAGTATACAGCTGAGAATTTTTGGTTGATCATAATTTTTAAGTTTCTCATTATGTGATACTTCTAATTCTCATGTGCTTTTAATTCTCATTATGTGCTATTAATATATAGGTAACATTTTGAAAAAATATTGTTTATGTTTTGATTTTGGTTGTTTCTATAATTTTATAAGGGTGTCAGTAGCATACTATTTCTGAAAAATATATTTTAATAGTTATTTCTTAAAAAAAGTAAAATGCTTTCCCAGTCAGAATAGATGTCCTCATGGGTTAGGAGTACTTGCTGCTCTTGCTAAAGAAATAGTTGGTTTCAGCACCCCCGTGGCAGTTTCCAGCTATGTGTAACTCTAGTTCCAGAGACTCCACTCTTCTTTTCTTGGTTTTTCATCTACCATGCAGGCATGCAATGCACTTTCATGTATGCCAGCAAGGTACTACTATGCATAAAATATAAGCAAATAAATATTTTAAAATGAAAATATTATTGAGATCATATCATGGTTTCTCACTCATCAATCACAAAGCAAGAGACTTCCTGACTTGGTTTCAGCTTCCTAAATAAAAAACAAGCATCCACAATACTCTGGCAGAGCCAACAAAAGGGCATGCTTGAGAGTCAGCTGTCTCAGAGAACATTGCTTACATTTTGCCCTTAAGCACATAATCATTCTTTGGCTGCTTTCTGTGATAAACACCAGTTTACCTGGGATTTAGGCAGACTTTATATTCATAGATGAATGCAGCAGATGGGGTGAAAATTGATACTCAGAGAGATCGGTCCATCAGAGAAGAAAAATGACAAGCATAAAAAGGCTTAAGCGTTAAGTAATCTTCAATTCAAGAGAGTGTTACTTGTCACTTATTATGGATTAGTAAATCCACAAAAGAACAGTGTGCTACAGTTAGTGTCAAGTATTTTCATTAAAGGACACACACTCTGTTTGGTTTCTGAGTCATTTGCTTTCTTAATTTTCTAGTAAGAAAGAGACCACAGAGATTATACCACAGCCCAGGTTTAATGCAATCCTAATGCCAAATTACTTATATTGTTCATGTAAGTGACAGACAAAAAGATAAATGATGAAGTGACAGAAGGATATGGGTTTCGTTGTACACAAATACTTCAAAGTGTAACTCAGATTATAGTGGAAAATTCTGTTATTGATTCCAAGAATATTTTGAAAATAAAAGCAAGGGGCCCAAGTAGGAAACACCACTTAGATTTAAGAGATCGATCTCCTCTTATCAATAAATTATTGCAAGTGAATCAAGTCATAAATAGTCATGTCACCTATTTCCCCAAATTTTTGCAAGAATGAAATTTGAAATTTAGAATTATTTTTGAATTGCAAATGTGAATATAAGGGGTTATTACTATAATTTTAGTCCTTTCACCGGTGACGTTTTGTCATACTCTTTTTTTTGTTTTAGATATTTCTTCATGTGCTTTATGTACATGGTGTTTTGTCTGTATGTATATTTACATACCAGAAGTGGGCATCTGATCCCACAGTTACAGATGGTTGTGAAACACCATGGGGGTGTTAGCAACTGAACTCAGGACATCTGGAAGAGCAGCTAGAATTCTTAACTGCTGAGCCATCCCTCCAATGCCATTTGGTAATATTCTTAAAGTAGCGCTGTTAAGAACTATTTTATAATTTCAAAAATATTTAATATTTGATGTTTTATTCAAATTTTTTTATTATTGTCTAATGTAAAAAAGTCACAACAGTTATAATTAGATATTTTCACTGCTAAATAACTTCTGGAAATGTCCATGTTGAATGAGAAGGACCTTAGCTCTCAGAGTCAGGGAAGTGATGAGTTCAAGTACTAGGCTACTGCATAAGGAAAATGTCTCCCTGATGACTCTCCTTTGGGTGAGCCAGAAGGGATGTTGTTAAAAATGTGCTGTGGATCTGATTTAGCCCCTAAAGTCTTTGATGTTTCAGGTGTGAAAATGAATTCAGGCTTATTAAGAACAGGATGTTGTCTTTTCCCATACACCTGTGACTAGCCTGAAACAGACACAGTAGTTCACAACAATATTGCAGATTTGTATAACTGTTCTCCAGAGAATGGTTTTAACCACAAGAGTGTTACAGAAATTCTGATAAAGAGGTGATATCATGAATTAATTGGAACAGTCTTGGAACAGGGAATGAAGCAGAATCATAGAAACACACAGCACCCTCATTTCTATAGTTGTGCCAATACTGTAGAATGTTGAGAGAAGAAGTAGATAAGAACAAGGGAAAGCAATGCTAATTATTGAGAGTAAGCTTTTTAGTTATGCAGTTTACATGGTGATAGGAAAACAAACAGGTATATTCTCTATAGGAGCTAGAGTAGTATAGAATGAAGAATGAATCGATTCAGCCTTGGTTGATGAGTTGGTTGTGGGAGCTTAGATTTGACTAGAGGTAAACATTAACCACTAGAGGAAAGTCTCTTTCACTTTGCATGACCCTGTAGCCAAAAATGGCTGCCATTGGTGCACACTGTTCTACAGGTAGGTGTGCCTAGTTAGAAAACTTCATTTTTCACTTGCAATACTGCTTGTGCTTTAATATTAGAGCTAAGAATCAAGTAGGTAATGGTTACTGGTGGGAAAGTTGGTGAACAGAGGAGGAATGAGGTAATGGAACAAAGCAGCAATTATTGTAACCATTATTAGAAACTTAAGGAAACAAATGTAACTGTATGAACTGTAAAACGGTTCATAGAAACCATTGAAATTGTATAAACAAAGACTGCCCAGATTCCATTATTTTCTGCTGAGTATTGAAATTGTATAAACAAAGACTGCCCAGATTCCATTATTTTCTGCTGAGTATTGAAATTGTATAAACAAAGACTGCCCAGATTCCATTATTTTCTGCTGAGTATACTCCATTGTGTAGATGTACCACATTTTCTCTATCCACTCTTCAGTTGAGGGGTATCTAGGTTTTTTCTAGGTTCTGGCAATTACAAATAATGCTGCTATGAACATAGTTGAGCAGATGTCCTTATTGTATGAATGTACATCTTTTGGGTATATGCCTAAGAGTAGAATTGCTGGATCTTGTGGTAGACTGATTTCCATTTTTCTGAGGAATCTCCATACTGATCTCCAAAGTGGCTGCACTAGTTGGCATTCCCACCAGCAGTGGAGGAGTGTTCCCCTTTCTCCACATCTTCTCCAGCATAAACTGTCATTAGTATTTTTGATTTTAGCCATTCTGAAGGGAGTGAGATGGTATCTCAGGGTTGTTTTGATTTGCATTTCCCTAATGGCTAACTATGTTTAGCACTTTCTCAAGTGTCTCTTGGCCATTTTGGAATCCTCTATTGAGAATTCTGTACCCATTTTTAATTGGATCCTTTGGTGTTCTAGAGTCTTGCTTCTTGAGTTCTTTGTAAATTTTGGAAATCAGCCCTCTGTCAGATGTGGGGTTTCTGAATATCTTTTCCCATTCTGTGAACTGTCATTTGTCTTGTTGACTGTGTCCTTTGCCCTACAGAAGCTCCTCAGTTTCAGGAGGTCCCATTTATTAATTGTTGATCTCACTGTCTGTGCTACTGGTGTTGTGTTCAGGAAACGGTCTCCTGTACCAATTCGTTCAAGGGTACTTCCCACTTTATCCTCTAAGAGATTTAGTGTGGCTGGATTGATGTTGAGGTCTTTGTTCCATTTGGACTTAAGTTTTGTGCATGGTGATAGTTATGGATCTATCTGTTGTCTTTTACATGCCAGCATCCAGTTACTCTAGCAACATTTGTTGAAGATGCTTTCTTTTTTCCATTGTATAGTTTTAACTTCTTTGTCAAAAATCAAGTGTTCATAGGTGTGTGCATTAATAACAGGGTCTTCGATTCGATTCCATTGGTCTACCTGTCTGCTTTTGTGCCAATACCAAGCTGTTTTCAGGACTATAGCCCTATATTAGAGCTAATATATATACATATGTATATATTATATATATACATATTTATATATTATATATATATACATATTATATATTAGGAGGGAGAAGGAACTGAAAGTGACATTCTTAAAAAGTTAAATAAAAAATATATGGGAAAAAAGACTGCCCAGGCTATCTTGGATCACTTGTTTGAACCAGATAGGCATAGTTTCTTTGCTGAGCTGACTTCATACATCCATACCCATCACTGGACCCATTTGGAATTAGAGTTTCAGCATATCATTAAACATTATTTGGATTAAGGAAGTCTTTTATACACGATCCCCTGAAAACCAAGCATAAAATAGGATTTTAAGTTTGAGATTTATACTTACAATTGAACTGGGTAACAACCATTTCACAGTCACTCCATGCCACCTCAGCACTTTGAAAAATAGGTTATTTGTTTAAGCCACACTGCAATGTTAACTGTCCCAAGAGACTACCTGAGAACAGACAGAACCTACCATTCCTGATAATAAGCTAATTTCCTTTAAGCTGATAATTTTCACGTTTTATCTAATGTCTTTAAGAAAAATTTTAATTTCTTTTATGAGTGAATGGGTACTGGTAAGTTTATATGTGAAAATCAAGAATAGTTGGCTGGCAGCATTTTTGCTCATCATTTATTTACAAAACACTATTAAAATTCACCATTATGGTTTTCTTTCTTTATCAGAGAAGCTCTTGGTACATACCCCAGGTTGGCCTCAAACTTTCAGTTCTCCTACCTTATACCTAAAAGTTTGTATTACAGGTGTGAGTCACCTCACCCAACCTGCTTATTATTATTATTTTTACTATTATTATTGTCTTCAGTATATAAGTTGGCAGAAAGCCTTTAAAATGCCCTAAAATTTAAGTACAACAAATAGTTGGTTAATTTACTTTTAATGGCTTACCTACAAATTTCCCTAGGAAATGTGTTTTCTAACTCATTTATTGTTGAGTAAAGGTCCTAGATTTTATGAAGTAAGTTGATGTAGAATAATTTTAGTTTAAAATCTGCACATAAATTTTACTTAGTTCAAAAGATAACAGTAAATGTTAAAGTTTATTTTTCAGTAAGACATGACTCAATTTTAAAACTAATCCTAAAATATTAATTTATCATCATTAATTTTTAAATTAAAGCCTAACCCTTCAAATGCAATTTAGAATCAGTCTTAGCATCATGCAGTTTTTTCCATATTAACTATTGAACTGAATAAAGTACTGATCAGTGGCGCGTTACATTTGAAAAGAAGTCATAATTTTATCTGCAGAAAATTATATATTAGCAGTTTTGAAGCTTCAGCATAATACCCAGAGGAGCCAGGCTTAAAACATCCAATGAAAGAGTGCTGTTTGCCTAATGAGGCTAAACTCCTGATATATTTTAGTGATCAAATAAGAAACTATTATATAACACTTATGAATATGGACTGCATAGACTACATGGAGTACTTATGTAAAAGTATTTATAATACGATCATACTTTATATGTTCTAAATTTGAAAATAATTTCAACGCTTTGTAGATAATTTAAAGGATAAAATTGGGCTGGTATTTCAGCAAGCTACTTAAGAGATACTTATTGGTTATTTAACCAGCAACTCCTCTCTTAGGCATATATCCAAAAGATGCCCATTCATACAACAAAGATGCGTATTCCACTATGTTCATAGCAGCTTTATTTGTAATAGCCAGAACTTGGAAGCAACCTAGATGTCCCTCAACCGAAGAGTGCATAGAGAAAATGTGGTACATCTACACAATGGAGTACTATTCAGCAGAAAAAAATAATGGAATCATGAGATTCGCAGGCAAATGGATGACACTAGAAGAAACCATCCTGAGTGAGGTAACCCAGTCACAAAAAGAGAAACATGTCATGTACTCTCTCATATATGGATTTTAGACATAGATCTGGGGAGCGCCAGCCTACAATCCTATGGCCAGAGAGTCTGGGAAACAGAAACTTCATTTAGTGGCTGATCGAAGAAGAGGCAGACTCCCTTGGTTAAGTAATGAGCTGAACTCAAGAAAGCCAGTAACAGAGAGGGAGGACTGATGATCAAAGAGATTTAGACTGGGCTGGTTTAACCCCCAGAAACAGCTGACCAGACAAAGGTTAACTCTTGAATCCCAGGCATCAGCCTGGGAATCCAGCATGGGACTGATCAAGACCCCCTGAATCTGGGTGTCAGTGAGGAGGCCTAGGGAATCTATTGAACCTTGGGCAGCAGATCAGTACCCATTCCAAGTATACACATGGATTTTGGACTCCCATAGAACAATGTGAGGTGCACTCTCACCCTGAACTCTTGGGGAAGGGTCTAGGCCCTGCCCTATATGAAATGACAGACTATGGACACCCCCATGGAGGGCCTCACACTCCCTGGGGGAATGAGGGGAAAATGGGGAGGGGATTGGGGGGAGGGCACGGGAGGAGGGAGGGAAAGGGAGAGGGACCTGGAACTGACTTGTGAAGCAACCTTGTTTCTTATCTAAATTTAAACTGGAAAATAAAATAAAAAAATAATTTCAAAGTAAAATGTGATGCTAAAATTGATAATTTAAGTTCATATGCCTTTACTTTTATATTTTATAATATACACATCTGAGTGTTTCTCAATGACATTTTAATTTTTCTGATACTCAAAGTTGAGAAATAATATGGAGAGATACATAAATGTTGCATGTATTCATGAGTTTCAGCTTTACTTACAGTTGAATATATGCCTCTTAGCTTATAGCTACCTATGTTTCTCATGAAATACCAGTTGGTAGCATTGTTACATTATTATTACTATAGTATTTCTGATGAGTGCAATAATGGCCTGAGATTTCTTTTCATAGTAAAAAGGGTCACTTAAGAGGAGGAGACAGGAGGATTAGGAATTCAGAGTTAGGATCAGTTAGTAGCAGTTCTCTGGTCAGCCAGAGTTACCTGAGACCCTGCCTTAACACCAACAAAGAAATAAGAACCATGATAATCACTGAAAATGTCTCAATAAATTTTTCTAACCAAAGAAAACTTGTAGATCAGAGGTTAGAGAATAAACTGTGGAATAGCAGAAATTATAGCCTTCACAAACTTCATCAGAAATTACATGCAAAGCAAAAGTCAATGGAACAGGATTTTGAAAGTTTGATAAAAGAACAACAGTATGAAGTATTTCTCGAATTAAAGGAAAAAATAACATGATTTCTGACATCCTTGAATTAGCCCTCCCTTGAGCTGAACTAACAGTATCTGAAAGAGGTTCTGCCAGATGAGATAAACAAAAATATAAACAAAAAACTACAAAGAAAAATTATGTTGGAGTAATCTTCTAGAATAGGGCATGATAACAGGATCCCATTTTTTATTTTAATTTTCGAATTATTTAGATGATAGAATTTCAAGCTTGAAGATCAAGAATAAAGGCATGGTGGTATATACCTGTAATTCAAGAGATAGAATAGCCTGGCAATGGTGGTCCCTACCTCTGATCCCAGCAATCAGAAGGTTGAATTAGGCAGGTCTCTGAGGAGGTGAGGCCAGTCTGGTCTACATAGTGTGTTCTAGGTCTGCCAGGAATACACAGAGAAATCCTGTCTCGAAAAACAAACAAAACAAAGAGATAGCATATGTGCGGTGATTTGAAAGAAAATGGCCCCCAAAGGGAGTGGCACTATTAGGAGGTGCGCTTTTCTGGAGTATGTGTAGCCTTGTTGTAGGAAGTTTGTCACTATGAGGGTGGGCTTTAAGGTCTGCTATGCTCTAGGTGTGATAAGTGCAGCACAGAGTTCACTTACTGTTGCCCATGAATCAACAAATAGACCTCTCAGCTCTTTCTCCACAACCATGTTTGCATTCATGCTGCCATGTTTCCAGCCATGACAATAGTGGAAACCCCTTTGAATTGAAGCTAGCCCCAATTAATATTTTCCTTTATATGAGTTGCTGTGGTCATAGGGTCTCTTCACAGAAATAGAAACTATGAGTAAGACAGGATAGCCTATATAGTTTTTGGCCAGCTATAGACTCTGTCTTAGAAAAACGACCAAACAAATGACACCCTGAACACACACACACACACACACACACACACACACACACACACACACACACACGCACACGCACACACACACATGCATACATGAAGGTGCACAAAGAAAAAAAAGAAAATTTTAAGTGTGTTGAAATGTTTTATAAGTTACAAGATTGAATTTATAATTTTCATTCTGAATATAGTTTTTACTATCATTGCAAGTCCAGTCAAGATAAATGCTAATATCTAAGAATATGAAACAACAAATAGTATTTTATACGTACATGGTAAAATAAGTGAAATATAAATAAGTAAGCAGAAGTTGGATCATGTAATTAAACAGTTAGTGCTAAACCAACATAGAAAATAGAAAAGGTGAGTATTTTTAAGAATATATTTAATGTGATAAAAACACTGGGGAGAAGATAATGGAATGTATCCAAATTACTAAAAACTTCTAGAAAAATAAACACACATAGAAATACTTAAGTCTATTCTCTTTAGGGACATAGATGGCAGTGCACTCTGTTGTTCGTGTAACAAGGGAGTTGGTCAGGTCTGGATGGTACATACACAGGAGTGTTTATCCCCAGAAAGGAACAGGCTCTCTGGAGTCTGGGAGCAACATCTGCTCAAGCTAACTGATGGCAAGGGACATCAGCCAGGGAAAAAAATCCTGAGGGGACAGCAAGCTGCAGAGACAGGCACCCTTCACATCAGGACAGCAGCTTTTGTGCAAGGAGGCTTTGAAGCTTCAAAATCTCAAACCTGTCTCCATCCTCTTCTCTTGGGTACTATGCATATATGCATATCTTTTAGGTTCTTTCCTGTTTCCCAGACTCTCTATCAGTGGAAGTGTGGAAGGATTTGGCAATATGGTGGGAGGGTGGGGGGGAAGGGGAGTGCGGGAGGAGGGGAGGGAGAGGGAACTGGGATTGACATATAAAACAAGCTATTTAAAATTAAAATAAAAAATGATAAAAAAATCTCAAACCTGATTTTAAGACAATCTTCCTAACGCTACAAGGGAAATCTGCTAGTGTTTTGTCAAGGATTGTGGCTTTAAATCCTCTGACTACATTGTTTATTATGATCTGAGTTAGTCTCACGTTCCTCTCAATATATATGCAACTCAATACATAGTATATAATATATATAATATATGTGTATATGTTTTGAAAGTCTTTAATTTTCCCATTTGTCAAGCTGCATTTACAACCCTTAAATTCAATCCAAAATTCAATTTCAGTGTGTTTGTTAATTAGAAAGGAAGGAAGTGTTAATTGTGGCTCACTAGTTGAAAGGGCATCAGTCAGTTACAAAAGGGAAGGCATGGCAGTCCAACGGGTTGATCCTTGTTTGATGAAATGCTCATCTCATTTCCTGGAGGAACAGGAAGCTGAGGGTGAACAGGAAGTGGGCTAGGCTTGTGAAACCTCATACCCCTCCAATAGTAGCCCACTTTCTCATTGAGGCCCCACCTCCCGAAGGCTCCACACGTCTCTGAAGCAACATCATTAGCTAGTGGCCAGCCACAATCACAGAGCCTGGAGGAGAGTTTTCTTTTCCTGCTTTTCTTTGGGTCATAATCATGCCCAAACCATGCATGCTTTTTCATTAACGCATTTGCTCCCAAAGAAGCATACCACTGTACCTCTGAAGGCCCTAATTCGATGTCCAGTGAAATAATAAATTGCCAAAATAATTTTAGGTTTTCAGCTTGGGTACACCATTCATAAAAGCCATGAATAATTGATTTGAATAATGATAATAGCACCAAACTCCCATGTGTCTATCATCTATTGCTAGTAGCACTATTGCTAATAGTACTGCCTTCTGTTTTCAATCACATACCCCTTAAAATAATTTTATCACATGGCATAACACTTTCATTTTTCAAGATTTTATGCTTCATAAACAATATTGACAGTTCAACATCTAGGTGGCACATTCAATTATACAACATATTCTTATTAACTGAACTAAATAGTCTCCCTAGAAACAAAAAAATTCTCTTTAATTATGAGATAGTTGATATGGAAACTGTTCATATTACTAATTTAAGATGTTTATTTTATTTAAAACCTAAATGATTCGAGATTTTTCACCCTCTAAAATTTCACCATTTAACTGCATATATTTCTGATTATCTTTTAAAGATTCAGCTGATTTTTCAGTGAGTATATGTGAATGTGGAAGAAAACACTACTTTGAAGCATTCTGAAATAAGCTTTCATATGTAGCTCATTCTCCTTTTCAGTGAGAGTGTCTTGTTGTGTTGTCATAGTTCGAGACAAGCAATAGTAGAAGAGCCTACAGTGAACACTGACACAGACACACACACCATCAATTTATCTTTAGTGCATGTATTGAGTGACAGATGGTATGCAGTTTTACTAAGTCATAAAGTGTTTTGTGAAACGCTTTGTGTGCTGTTACTCAGCTTTAGCTTTAGCTTTAAAGCTATCACTCATGAACTGCTTTGTGATGCTGGAGTTAGGACTCTGTAAGCCACCTTATCAGGTGGTTACTAGTTAGACTTTACCTGGTGCAGGATAAAATATGGCAGGTAAGATGTGGAGTAGGAGGACTGAAAAATTCACCTAGGTTACTTCTGTTTGTTTCCTGTCATCACATGTGTCACCAGAGCAAAAACTAGTCAGCAACGTGGACGTGGTTCTCACTGTCAGAGCCAGCAACTAATTCTAATCACTTTGCCTGCAGTTTGTGACTCCTGAACCACAAGGACAGTAGCAAGGCTACTGTAGACTCAAAAATCCATGTCCAGTGAGAGTGGTTTTTCCTTCAACCATTTGTATAATTAATGCAGTCAAGAGGATGCATTTTTCCAGGACCTGAATCCCAGTCCTTTTTAGCTGTTCCAAAATTCATGGTTCCCCAAGTTCCGGAGTAGTGGCTGAAGTATGTGACTCTCATGCGTGGAACACCTCAGTGTACTACTTTTGCATTTGGTACATGACTAGACCATTTCATATCATATGACGTGGTTAGCTTCCCTAAGGAATGGCATTTATAAATTAAGAGGGTAGTCTACCACAGGACAATGATTTGAGGCATATTTTCATTGACTTTATTTTAATCATAAATAAAAGCTGCTATGTTTCATATTCAAACCACTTATGTTGCTTTTACTGTGTTGAAATCAGTTATTAAGTTTTATTCATGTTTCTAAGAATGAATCTTTCAATGTCTGATCCCTTTTCTCAAATCTTAAAGTGGTGCCAAAAACATCAGAGACAGAAGAGGTGCTTGCTAGTTACCTGGATAAAACCATCAACTCTTCAGCAGTAGTCATGCCACTGATGTATGGATGTTCCAAAACAATTACGTGATAGGATACATTTTGTGCATTTGACCATTTTATGCAGAGGGAGGCAGATCTCTCTGAGTTCGAGGCCAGGCTGGACCGACAGCCTCCAAAACAATAGAGAAACCCCATCTTGTAAAAACCAAAAAAAAACATTGGGGTGCAGAACTAAATAGAGAATTCTCAATAGAGGAGACTAAAATGGCTGAAAGACACTTAAGAAAGTGCTCATCGTCCTTAGCCATCAGGGAAATGGAACTAAAAACAACTCTGAGACACCATCATACACTGGTCAGAATGGCTAAAATCAAAAACACCAATGACAATTTATGCTGGAGAGGATATAGAGAAAGGGGAACACTCCTCCACTGGTGGGAGTGCAAACTTGTACAACCATTTTGGAAATCAGTATGGTGAATTCTCAGAAAAATGGGAATGAATCTACCCCAAGATCCAGCATTTCCTTTCCTGGGCATGTACCCAAAGAATAGAAATTCATACAAAGACACATGTTCAACTATGTTTATAGCAGCATTGTTTGTAATAGCTAGAACCTGGAAGCAACCTAGAAGTCCTTCAACTGAAGAAAGGATAGAGAAAACATGGTGTGTTTACACAATGGAGTACTACTCAGTGGAAAAAAATGGAATCTTGAAATTTTCAATCAAATGGATAGAACTAGAAGAAACCATTGTGAGTGAGGTAACCCAGTCACAAAAAGACAAAGATGGTATGTGTACTCACTCATATGTGGTTTTTAGACATAGAGCAAAGGATTACCAGCCTACAATCCACATTGCCAGAGTTGATAGGAAACAAAAGGATCCCAAGAAAAGAATGCATGGTCCCCTGAAGAAGGGAAGGGAAGCAAGAACCCCTGAGCAAATTGGGAACATGGAGGTGGGGGGGGAAGAGGAGGTACGTGGAAAGGAGAGAGGGGGAGAAATGGGGGAAGGAGAAAAGGAAGACTGAGACAGGGGAGTTATAGAGGAGGGCAAGAAAGGAGATGCCTTGATAAAGGGAGCCAGTACAGGTTTGGAGAGATGTCTGGCACAGAGGAAAGGGTAGGGTATCCACAGGGATAGACCCCACCTAAGAATCTAGGCAGTGGTGGTGAGGCTGCCTTTGATATACTTCCCCTATAATAAGATTGATGACTACTTTGGTTATCATTCCTAAAGCCTTGGCCCAGTAGCTGATTGAAGCAGAATCAGGCACCCACAACTTAACACTGAGCCATACTCATTAATTCAGTTACAGAGAGGTAGGAAAGATTAGCAAATGAACCAAGATGAAACTGAAGATACCCACAGAAACAGTTGACCTGACCTAATGAGAGTACACAGACCCTAGTCGTAAACTGGGGAATCCAGCATTGGACCAAACCTAGGCCTCTGAATGTGGGTGCCAGCTTGGAGGCCAAGGCAATCTATGGAACCTATGACTGTTGAACCAGTGTTTATTCTTAGATCACAAATGGACTTGGGAAGCCTATTCCCTATGGAGGGATACTACTGCAGCCTAGATAGGAAATGAGGACCTGGGCCCTCCCCCAAGTGATGTGATGGACATTGATGAGCCCCCATGGAGGGGTCTCACTATCCCTGAGGAGTGGGTGGGAAGTGTGTTGATGGGTCAATGGGAAGAATGGGAGGATGGGAGGTTAACGGAATGGGGTGATGGATATGTACATAAAAGTGTTTCTAAAATAATAAAACATAATTCTGCAATAAATTTTAGTTCTTTTCATTTTGGAGTATGCTATCAATGAATCTATGATGCATGTCATGAAACAGTCATTTTATAGACGTTCTCTATTCTTCTGGGTACCTTGACATGAATTTCTAGGCTGCCAATTAGCTGTAGCTTTAATTAGTATGGTCTGCATGTATGGTGCCAGATGACTGTCAATAATTGAGGGTAGGAAGAACATGAGTTGGTGCTGCTAAATGTTTCTTGAGATTCTTTCAAGAACTTTGAATCTTCTTGTAACCTTTTATACAATGAACAACTTCATAGTTGGGGGTAGAATAAGTTGAGGCAATTTTGTTTACATTTCAAGAAAGGAAACTATAATGTCAATGACTCTCATTGGCAACTTTGCTGACTGCTTGATCATAATAGATAGCTGACCATATTTCTTAGGTAAAAGAGAAATCTTCATTTTATTATTGTGTATGAGTCCTGTAGCTTTTACTACCCTATCCAAAAAACATCAAGAAAACATAGAAGACATTTCCATATGTACTTAACAGAATTCTTCCACTTATAGAATGAATTAAAATTTTACTTATTTAAATGAGATGTGGGATTTATCAGTTTAGGGGAAATTAGTGTATAATCAGGAACAGTAGGTTCTGTCTGTCTGTGGGTACTTGCCTGGCTCCTTCATGTGATAGGGTAGCTTAAATAAATAAGATCTTCTATTTTCAAAGTGCTCTGAGAAGGCATGGCATGGTGGTGAAACGGTTGTTTCCCAGTTCAATAGAGAGAGATTGTACATTTCAAAAGTAAAATCCTAATTTGTACCTAGATTTAAGGGGAACATATATGCAATGTTTATTGAATCCAAATACTACCTAATGATGTCAAGTGCCAGCAAACCAAGTTGTGGTTCTGAATGAAATACAAACTTTCTCTCTCTCTCTCTCTCTCTCTCTCTCTCTCTCTCTCTCTCTCTCTCTCTCTCTGTGTGTGTGTGTGTGTGTGTTTGTGTTGTGTGAATTTTGTATTCTGACTTTTAACATTTATGGACCTAGCTATTTTGATACAATGGTTGTTCTTGTAATCAAGGAAAACAGTAAGTGCTCATCACATCTGGAATTTGGCTACATCATACAGCAGCAGTTATATATTACATTGAAAATTATAATGCCCCTTTTTCTGTTTAACAATGTTTTACTGGTACCTGGATTCACTTTTGATCATTTTGCTCCAAAGAGCCTGAGGCCTGGGTAATATATTAGGAAAAGTAATTTGTCTCTAGTTGTTTGAAAAGGTAGTCCATAAGGTCCTAGCATCTGACTGGCTGAGGGTCTCCTCACTGTGCTCTTTTTACACAGCAGAAGTCAAAGGACAGCCAGCCAAATGCTGCATTCAAAGCCATTTCACGGCATGTCAATCTCACTAACAATAGCTTAAGTTCTCACTGTCCAATAATTAACCTACTCTCTTTGGCCAAACTGACTTATTCATAGAGTGCATTCAAGACACAGAAGAGTCTTCTAGGGTGCATCCAGTAACAGCTTTCTGGTGGGTAATTTTTTGTGTGTTTGTATTATGATGGAGAACATGTGAGAATAACTTGAGGTAGAAGAGGGATTTCAACCTATTCATGGATCAGTGACCTGCTGGAGTTGAAAACCTGTGTAATGAGCCATGTATTCATGTTACAATTCCCACCATCTCCACAAATAACACAGAATTACTAAATTCAAAATGATCCATCTGTTTGGCATTTCTGTCTTTTGCTCACGTAAATCAGGAAAATGTGTGTACATTGTGAGTCTGTGTGACAATTAACAGTAGGTTATTCTATCAGGAGAAAAGAACCTTAAATTTTTTTCTAGCACATCAATCTCCCCCTCCCGCCACACACACAAGTGTGCATGAGCTACCTTCAAAGGCAACTGCTTTTCATCTCCACCCAAGCACAGCGATTTCAAATAAGGAATATATAATCTGACTTCAAAGGACTCACAGCAAAACATTAGTGAATGACAGACATATCCTCACATGGAAAGCACAGGATATAATTTTAAGAACTTGAGAAGAATGAAATCAACTCTATCCTAAAAAGTTTTTTATGTACCTTTAGCATTTCCTTTTTTGGCACTTGAGTATTTATATGAGTACTTAACATTCATCAAAACATTTTGCTCCATAAATAATATCATAAGAAAAATGATACTTGCAATTCATATAGAAATTTATGCATAATGGGCTTTTCAAATATTATTTACATAAAGGACCAAATTAATTTTAAATGAATTCTTTGAGTTTTAAAGCAAAAGAAATTGAATATTATAATATTTAGCCACATTTTTACTGAGTGTGACCACTTGTAAGTTTCAAGATTTGCCTTGAACTTGAGTTAAGATACCATGGGATCATCTCAGACACATTAAAACTGAATGTATGGAGCAAGTCCAGCTTCAGGTGAGATTGGGTCTCCGGCTGGGACTGCCTGCCCATCACCCATCCCCCTCCATCTTCGGGGCCGCTCCTGGCTCCCAGAAGAGCCGCCCACACAAGAAAGACATCAGCCCCTCCAAGACCCCAACCCCAGGTTGTCCAGCTTCAGGTGAGATTGGGTCTCCAGCAGGGACTGCCCGCCCATCACCCATCCCCCTCCATCTTCGGGGCCGCTCCCTGCTTCCAGAAGAGCCACCCACACAGGAAAGACATCAGCCCCTCCAAGACCCCAACCCCAGCGAGTCCAGCTTCAGCATCCCCAGCTTCAGCTGCAGTAAGGAAGGAGACCAGTGGAGATGGAAAGACCCCAACAGCACCCACTGGAAGAAGAGATGGGAAGAAGACAGAATAAGAGATCACTCAGTAATAGAAACACCAACATGACCCCACCAGAATCCAGAGATCCAACACCAGCAAGACCTGAAAAGCACTACATAGATGAAGAAGAGGAGACAGACCTTAAAAATTATTTCATGAAGATGATGGAGACCCTCAAAGAAGAAATGAGGAAATCCCTTAAAGAAATAGAAGAAAAAACAAACAAAAAATCCATGAAATGGGGGAAAAATTAAAGAAATAAATCTCTCAAAAAATCTAAAGAGCACCAAGAAAAAACAACCAAGAAAATTAAGGAAACAGCTCAAACAGTTGAAGGATTGAAAGCTAAAATAGAAACGATAAAGAAAACACAGAATGAAGGGATGCTGGAAACAGAAAAGCTCGGTAAACGGTATGGAACTACAGATGCAAGTATCACCAATAGAATACAGGAGATAGAAGAGAGAATCTCAGGTGTTGAAGACTCATTAGAGGATATAGAGTCGTCAACCAAAGAAAATCTCAAAACCAACAAATCCTTAACACAAAATATCCAGGAAATATGGGACACCGTGAAGAAGCCAAACCTGAGAATAGGTATAGAAGAAGGTGAAGAACTTCAACTTAAAGGTACAGAAAACATATTCAACAAAATCATAGAAGAAAACTTCCCTAACCTAAAGAAAGATATGCCTATGAAAGTACAAGAATCTTACAGAACACCAAATAGGCTTGACCAGAAAAAGAAGTCACCTCGCCATATAATAATCAAAACATCAAACCTACAGAGTAAAGACAAAATATTAAGAGCAGCTAAAGAAAAAGGCCAAGTAACATACAAAGGCAGACCTATCCGAATTACACCTGACTTCTCAATGGAAACGATGAAAGCCAGAAGATCCTGGTCAGATGTCGTACAAATGCTAAGGGAACAAGGATGCGAGCCCAGACTACTATATCCAGCAAAGCTCTCAATTACCATAGATGGAGAAAACAAAATATTCCATGACAAAGACAGATTAAAACAATACGTATCCATGAATCCAGCTCTACAGAAAATGCTAGAAGGAAAACCTAGAGCCAAGGAAGATAACTACATTCACAAACACACAGACAATATATAATCATACTTTACAAAAAACCAAAAGAAAAAGGGAGGAGAAACTACACAAAATAACTTCACTAACAATAAATCAAGCGCAAACAAGGATCACCAATCAATGGTCATTAATATCCCTCAATGTCAATGGCCTCAACTTGCCTATAAAAAGACACAGACTAGCAGAATGGATACGAAGACCGAACCCTTCCTTCTGCTGCATACAAGTAACACATCTCAACACCAAAGACAGACGTTAACTCAGAGTAAAGGGCTGGGAAAAGATCTTCCAATCAAACGGCCCCAAGAAACAAGCGGGCGTAGCAATCCTAATATCTAACAAATTAGACTTCAAATTAAAATAAATCAAAAGAGATGAAGAAGGGCACTTCATATTCATCAAAGGAAAAATACATCAAGACGAAGACTCGATTTTAAACATCTACGCCCCAAATACAAAGGCACCTACATTCGTGAAAGAAACATTACTAAAGCTCAAAATGCACATAAAATCTCACACACTAATAGTAGGAGACTTCAACACTCCGCTCTCACTGCTAGACAGGACCTCCAGAGAGAAACTTAACAAAGAAACAAAAGAATTAATAGAAGTTATGATCCAACTGGGTTTAACAGACATCTGTAGAACACTCCACCCAAATACAAAGGGATATACCTTCTTATCAGCACCACATGGAACCTTCTCTAAAATTGACCACATAATAGGAAATATAGCAAATCTCCACAGATACAAAAATTTGGAATAACCCCCTGCATCTTATCAGACCACCATGCATTAACATTAGAATTTAACAATAACACAAATTGCAGAAACCCTACAAACTCATGGAGATAGAACAATGCACAATTGCACCATCCCTGGGTAAAGGAACAAATAAAAAAATAAATTAAAGACTTCCTCGATTTTAATGAGAATGAAGACACAACATACACAAACTTATGGGACACTTTGAAAGCAGTGCTGAGAGGAAAGTTTATAGCACTAAGTGCCCACATGAAAAAACTGGAGAACAGTCATACTAGAGAATTAATAGCACAGCTGAATGTTCTAGAACAAAAAGAAGCAAACTCCCCCAGGAGGAGCAGACGCCAGGAAATAATAACACTGAGGGCTGAAATCAATCAAGTAGAAACCAGGAAAACACTGAGAAGAATCAATGAAACAAAGAGTTGGTTCTTTGAGAAAATCAACAAAATAGACAAACCTCTGTCCAAACAAACCAAAAGACAGAGAGAGAACATGCTAATTAACAAAATCAGGGATGAAAAAGGGGACATAACAATGGACTCTGAGGAAATCAAGAGAATCATCAGGGCATACTTTGAAAATCTGTACTCCACAAAATTTGAAAATTTAAAGGAAATGGACAATTTCCTGGATAGATATCACTTGCGAAAACTAAATCAAGAATAGATAAATAATCTAAACAGACCTATAACCCCTAATGAAATAGAAGCAGTCATCAAAAGTCTCCCAAACAAAAAAAGCCCAGGCCCAGATGGCTTCAGTGCAGAATTCTACCAGAAATTCAAAGAAGAGCTCATTCCAATACTCGTCAAAGTATTCCACACAATAGAAGCAGGAGGCTCACTGCCAAACTCTTTCTACGAGTCTACAATTACCTTGATACCCAAGCCACACAAAGACACAACTAAGAAAGAGAACTATAGACCAATTTCCCTCATGAACATTGATGCAAAAATACTCAATAAAATACTTGCAAACTGGATTCAAGAACACATCAGAAAAATCATCCACCATGATCAAGTAGGCTTCATTCCAGGAATGCAGGGATGGTTCAACATTAGAAAATCTATCAACGTAATCCATCATATTAACAATCTGCGAAAGAAAAACCACATGATCATCTCACTAGATGCTGAAAAAGCCTTTGACAAAATCCAGCACCCCTTCATGATAAAGGTCCTAGAGAGATCAGGGATAACAGGAACGTACCTGAATATAATAAAAGCAATATACAGTAAACCAACAGCTAACATCAAACTAAATGGAGAGAAACTCAAAGCAATTCCTCTAAAATCAGGAACAAGACAAGGCTGTCCACTCTCTCCATATCTCTTCAATATTGTACTTGAAGTTCTAGCTACAGCAATAAGACAACAAAAGGATATAAAGGGGATACAAATAGGAAAAGAAGAAGTCAAACTTTCACTATTTGCAGATGATATGATAGTTTATATAAGTGACCCAAAAAACTACGCAAGGTTACTCCTAGAGCTGATAAACACCTTCAGCAATGTGGCAGGATACAAGGTAAACTCAAAAAAATCAGTGGCCCTAGTATATACAGATGATGAAGTGACTGAGAAAGAAATCAGAGAAACATCACCTTTTACAATAGCCAAAAACAGCATCAAATATCTAGGGATAATGTTAACCAAGGAAGTGAAAGACCTGTATATCAAGAACTTTGTGTCTTTGAAGAAAGAAATCAAAGAAGATACCAGAAAATGGAAAGATCTCCCATGCTCTTGGATTGGTAGGATCAACATAATAAAAATAGCAATCTTGCCAAAAGCAGTCTATAGATTCAATGCAATCCCTATCAAAATTCCATCACAATTCTTCAAGGACCTGGAAAGAACATTAATCAACTTTATATGGAAAAACAAAAGGCCCAGGATAGCCAAAACATCCCTATACAATAAAGGAACTTCAGGAGGCATCACCATACCTGACTTCAAGCTCTATTATAGAGCTATAGTCCTGAAAACAGCTTGGTATTGGCACAAAAATAGGCAGGTAGACCAATGGAACCGAATCGAAAGCCCTAATTTTAACCCACACATCTATGAACACCTGATTTTTGACAAAGAAGCTAAAACTATACAGTGGAAAAAAGAAAGCATCTTCAACAAATGGTGCTGGCATAACTGGGTACTGGTATGCAGAAGACTGCAGATAGATCCATGTTTATCGCCTTGTACAAAACTTAAGTCCAAATGGATCAAAGATCTCAACATACATCCAGCCACACTGAAACTTTTAGAAGAGAAAGTGGGAGATACTCTTCAACGAGTTGGTACAGGAGACCCCTTCCTAAACATAACACCAGTGGCACAGGCACTGAGATCGACAATTAACAAATGGGACCTTCTGAAACTAAAAAGCTTCTGTAAGGCAAAGGACACAGTCAAAAAGACAAAAAGGCAGGCCACAGAATGGGAAAAGATATTCACTAACCCTACATCTGACAGAGGGCTAATCTCCAAAATTTACAAAGAACTCAAGAAACAAGTCTCCAAAACACCAAAGGATCCACTTGAAAGGTGGGGTACAGAGCTAAATAGAGAATTCTCAGTAGAGGAGGCTAAAATGGCCAAGAGACACTTAAGAAAGTGCTCAACATCCTTAGCCATCAGGGAAATGCAAATCAAAACAACTCTGAGATACCATCTTACTCCTGTCAGAATGGCTAGAATCAAAAACACCAAAGACAATTTATGCTGGAGAGGATGTGGAGAGAGAGGAACACTGCTCCACTGCTGGTGGGAATGCCGACTCATACAGCCTCTTTGGAAATCAGTATGGATATTCCTCAGGAAAATGGGAATTAATCTACCACTAGACCCAGCAATTCCACTCTTAGGCATTTATCCAAATGAGGCAGGTTCATACAACAAGGGCATCTGCTCCACTATGTTCATAGCAGCATTGTTTGTAATAGCCAGAACCTGGAAGCAACCTAGATGCCCCTCAACTGAAGAGTGGATAGAGAAAATGTGGTACATTTACACAATGGAGTATTACTCAGCAGAAAAAAACAATGGAATCTTGAAATTCGCAGGGAAACGGATAGCACTGGAAGAAACCATCCTGAGTGAGGTAACCCAGTCGCAAAAAGACAAACATGGTATGTACTCACTCATATATGGATTTTAGATATGGATCAGGATAGTGCCAGTCTGCACTTCCACAGATAGAGAGTCTGGGAAACAGGAAAGAACCTAAAAGATATGCATATACGCATAGTACCCAAGAGAAGAGGATGGAGACAAGATCCTCTGAATAGATGGGGAACACGGCGAGGGGTGGGGGGGGAGTGGGACCTGGGAAGAATAGAGGGGGTAAAGAGGAAGGGAGTTGGTCATGGGGGAACAGGAAGTTGAGGGGGTGGGGGTAGAATAGGGGAAGAGGGAATCATAGGATCGAAGACAGATCAGGCACCAGAGTGACCTCGAGTGATCTAAAGGGATAACACCAATTGGCAAGCTAAGCAATAGTGGAGAGACCACCTTGAATGCCCATTCCTGATAATGAACTTGATGTCTATAACCATCCGGGAGCCTTCATCCTGTGACTGATGGAAGCAGAGGCAAACATACAACTAATCACTGAACTGAACCCAAGGAACCCAGTGACAGAGAGAGAGGAGTGATGAGCAAATTGGCAAAGAATGGGCTGGCAAAACCAGCAGACAGCTCATCTGAACAGGGGAGTGCTCTTGGACCCCAGACCGACAGTGGGGAGGCCAGCATGGGACTGATCTGGACCCCCCCAAATGTGAGTGTCAGCGAGATGGCCTGGGCAACCTATGGGGCCCTGAGCTGTGGATCAGTGTCTATCCCTGGTATACAAACTGTCTTCATGTGCCTATAGCACAAAGAGAGATGCTCTCTCAGCCTGCACTCTTAGGGGAGTGCCTTGACCTACCAAGAGTAAAATGACAGACTCTAGATATCCCCTTTCTGGAAGGATTTGGCAATAGGGTGGGAGGGAGGGGGGAAGGGGAGTGCGGGAAGAGGGCAGGGAGAGGGAACTGGGATTGACATGTAAAACAAGCTATTTAAAATTAAAATAAAAAATGATTAAAAAAAACTGAATGTATGAATTGAGTGAGAAAAAAAATATCCCGGGACAAGAATATATCTTTCTAGATTTCAAAGGTAGTGTTAGAGGTTGTAGAGATATTTATATAGTTAAAAGCAATTGGGTCAAAAAGATTGATGACTTGAGGGCAACCAACAACCTTTTCTGGCCTCGGCCGGTTTTCTCTCTCCCTCCCACCATTCCTTCCTCCCCCCTCTCCCCTCTTTCTCTTCCTCCCCCCCTCTCTCTTCCTCCCTCTCTCTCTCTCTCTCTGACTCTCTTATGCACTCTTACATAACCACATGTGCACAATCACACACATCAATGTATAAGAAAGGCAATTCTAAGATTCTCAAATGATTCCACGGTGTTGAGCTGCTTGTAATGGTACCACTTGAAAACACACCAGAAGATTTGTGAATCACTCACATTGAATATGTCGTTATTTTACAAGGAGCTGGCTGAATGGACAGTACTAAAGAGAGAGGTCATGCACATAGCTCTGCTATTAGAGTCTCAGCATTAAATTTAGCACCTAAAAACAAGTACTAAAGGTACAAAGGAGGAATTAGAATAAAATAAAATTAGAGCCAGAGCTCCCAAGTGCACTTCAGAACCCATAATATGATAATTTCTCATAACCAAGCTAAAATGAGAGACCATGGTGAACCAATGACTAAGATTTTCTGTTTACTGAATATGCAAAAGATTCCTGGGTTTAGGTATTGAGGAATACATATATCCTGTGACTTTTCTATCAAATGGTAGTTTATATATATGTAATTCTATCTTTGAAATAAAATTTAGAAGATTATACCAAATGTTTAGTGGTACTGTTTCCATTTAAGTTGTTGGAGCATTGTGAGAAGAAGGGAGACAAAGAGTTTGTTGGAGTCTTGCTAAGGATTGGTGTATTAGGTTCCTTCACATCTATTGTGCTTATTTAGTCAGTATCCCCAGGGCATGTATAACAGAAACATATGTTTAATGGTGCCAATGTCATATCAGCCTACTCTGCATTCACAGTACTTATTCAAAGACACACATACATATTTTTCTACAACATACCCATTGACTCACTGTGTTTTCACAAAATTATACTTTCTTCAAGTGGGCAGATTTTTGGATAAATTTTATATGTCTTGAAGTGTGTGTGTATATATATATATACATATATATATATATATATTTAATCCTGTGTGATGTACTATAGTTATATACTGCAGCTTTCCATCGAATGATAGGATAGTAAGTACATTCAAAAGTAGAATGTAAGTAGAACCTTGTTTCAGGGAGTCATATCCTAAGAGATGGATCCCATGTCAATAAGCAGTTGCCACAGATCCCTGCAAAGGCTGAACATGCCTTGCCTTGAGAGATATAGAGCTTGTAGCAGTGAGAGTGTTTGAGTGAAGGGTGCTCTGCATCTAGTAATTGACACAGGACACACAGCAGAGATGTCTGCATGTGAGGTGGCATTGGTTTCCATAAGGAAACTTACAAACTGAGTCCAAAATACCCAGCAAAAGATCACTGCTGTTGTAATAGGGAAGAACACAAGTGATTGACTTCGGGAGTATGATAAGCTGTGAGGCTCTTTATGGCTCCTTGAGAAGGTCATCTTCCACCCCTGCTCAGGAGAGAAAGGAAGCCACTCCCGTGCTTGACCTTTATTAGGAAGTCCTTCTCAATTCCGAAGATGTTTGATGACAAATGCTTCAAAAAATGCAGGAAAACATTCACAGAAAAAATTAAATTCTATATGGCAGACAGTTTTCATGTTTGAATAACTTCAGGTCAATTTAATTAGATAAATCAACAAAACTATTGATACAGTACTACAATGAGATGTATCATCTTTAGGCATCAGCCTTTCTTATACTTGAATATTACTCTAGCTTATAAGAGGCTGAATGATTTTGAAGATCCCCCATGGAAGGGTTCACCCTCCCAGGGGCGCAGAAAGGAGATGGAATAGCTGTTAGATGGGTGGCTGGGAGGAGGGGAGGGAGAGGGAATAGGGATTCACATGTAAAACAAGCTTGTTTATAATTTAAATTTAAAAGAAAAGAATTTAGAGTGAAAAAAATCACTAACAGCAATTATGATGCAAACAGAGATCTGTATTTCATTGGGAATCATCAATTCCCTTCTATGTAAGGTTTTCTCCATCTCATGGAATGACCTAAAGACAATTCTATTTTGGCTTCAGACCAGCAGGTGGGCTTATAACTTTCAAAGGAATTATCACTGCAATGTTTTTACCTTTGTTCTGTCGTTGCAAGTGCACTCTGATTATTGGGCCCTGAGACATTTTAACTATAAAATGTACATAAGCCTTCCCCATACAGCCTATGTTCTTTACATTAGCATTGTTTTTGCCTAAGCATGTCAAAGAAATACAAACCCATTACATACCATTAATTAAATGTGTACTTTGTCACACAGCAATGATTGTGAAATAAATATTAGTTCCTCAGATATAGTCATCATAATTTGATGGTATTTCCAAATCTTTTTTATTTGGTGATGCTCTTACAATGCTATTGAAACAAGTCACAAATCTAAATAAAGATGAATTTATCTTTTAGGAATCTTAGGAAATGGGATGGTGTTATAATGAGGACTCTGATGTATTATGGAATGAAATAATATGAGAGCATTAAGGTGACACTTAGGAAAGTACATTTTCTCTTGCAACTTTCTCTTTTTACTCTGCACCTGAGCTTTCTTCCCCAACTCACCATTTGTAAAACCATAGAAAAAAAAACATAATAAATAACAACAGAACTAATGATAGCTTATATTCTCTGCTTGGAATGGGCCAGCAATATTTCTCTACAAATTTGATTATATTGCCAAGGAAATTACATCTTTCATATATATAATGTGGCAAAAAGACCATCTTTGTCTTCATTAGTCGTTGACCTCAACTGTGGTCATTACTGAAGTCCTTTGTTCATCCTGCTACATAACAGGGTGACTGTAACATCTAAGAGGCAAACTTCTGAGCATGCTTATGAGTCGTTGCCTAGGTTAGGATAACTGAAAGAAGAAGATCCACTCTAAATGGGGTCAGTGATATTTGCAATCCTAGAATGAATTAAAGGAGAAAAGCCAGAACAGCTCAAGCATTCCTTCATTGATCACTGTCTCCTGACCACAGATTCCCTGTGACCAGCCATATCCTCCTGGTCCTTACACAGTAATAGTCTTTCCCTGCCTTGATAGACTGTGCTTCTTTTTCCTCTTTTTTATTGTTTTTTATTTTTAAATTTAAATTAGAAACAAGGTTGCTTCACATGTCAATCCCAGATCGTTCTCCCTCTTCCTCCCCTCCTCCCATCAAACCCTCCTCCCCCCTCCTCCCAATCCACACTCCTTTTCCCAGGTAGGGTGAGACCCCCTTTAATCTTCACAACCAGGAGCCAAATGAAATCTTCTCTGACAGAAGATTGTAAAACAGCATTGAATCACTCACAATGGGCAAATTTGAAGAGACTACTGGTTTCTCTTTCTCCTGAAGAATGCTGTGTACCAAACCATAAAATATTTTCAGCCATTTCTTATTTTTATAAAGCACCAATGGTAGATAAAAGTTCTAGATAACAAGATGGTTGCTAGCTGTCATAGTTAGGGTTTTTTATTGTTGTAAAGAGACAAGTCTTATAAAGAAAAATATTTAATTGGGACTGAGTTATTGCTTCAGATGTTTATTCAATAATCATTTTGGTAGGAAGAATGGCGGTACACAGCAGACATTGTATTGCAGAAGGAGCCTAACGTTCTATATCTGTGTTGGCAGACAGATGGATGAGAATGAGCCACTGGGACTGGCATAAGCTTCAGAAATCTCAAAGCTAGCCCCGAGTGACACACTTCCTCCACTAAGGCAACACCTACTCTAACAAGTCCAGACATCCTAATCTTGTCAAATACTGTCATTCTTTATAAGTCTATGGGGGTCATTTTCATTCAAACTACCACATGAACTTAGTTGGAATTCTTTCACTTTTTTTTTGGCTTTACTAAGAATATTGTGTTCAGTGATGGAGTGATGGCTCCACAGTTACAGTCACTGGCTCTTTGTGCACAGTACTGGAGTTTGGTTCCTACATGCACGTGGTGGCTCACAACCATCTCTAACTCTAGTTCCAGATATCAGATCCCCTCTTCTGGCTCTGTTCAAACCAAGCATACAGGTTTCACATAAACATACATGCATGCAAAATACTCATACACAGAAAATGAAAAATTAAAAGGAATATTATTTTGTGTTCAAGAGAAAAAGAGATGGGAGAAGGTAGGCCAAATGGGGCCTATGGGAATTGTCTAATTGTATACTAATGAAATCTGTTATGAATTATAAAGGATATGTATGATAAACAAAGCCAATAAATGTCACCTTAATTTCAGTAACTTTTCTTTGCGAGGCAAGAACTGTGTATCTGGAATTCTGTTTTTAGAGGAGCTGCATCCAGTAGTGATTTTTCAGGTCCCTGATACTCCCGTTTTTTAAGAGTTAACTTCTTGGCCTTGTGTTCTATTCAAATCTCCTTTCTTTTTATGTAATATGCTTTATCTTGTCATGGGATCAATAGACTCCTGTAAATTCTTTTGGTATCATAAATTATTAATTTATCCATTCATTGTTGGATATTTTCTCATGGCTTTATTATAATTAATAATTAAGGTTAAAAAGACCCCCTTTTGAGTCTCACATTAAAAATACACTACAGTTAAAAACATAATAAAATAAACATTAAAATGGAATGAAATATTTAAAAGCTCAGCAAATGCGTCAATAAACCAATGGGGAGGAACTTGCTTCACTGAGGCTCCTGAGAAGAGAAACCTGTAAGCACATGTGGTGGAGCCTTATTTCAGAAGGCAACATCTCTTGTTCAATCACTCCCTGGTCTTGTGTCTTTTACTTTCCTGATTATTATTGGTAGATCTGTCATTTTGAAGGATGAATGGGAAAAAATGAGAGACTTTGAGTTATCTGAATGGAGACCTGGCTCCTCAACCAAAATAACATTAGTAAATGTACTTAACAATCTTTTAATAGCTGAATTGGATGTCTCTATGTCTGGCTTGATTTGACTAGATCTAATTTATATGATGTCTTCAGCATAATTAATTAGACAGTGTACTTTACTTAGTGGCATCAGTAGTTGTAGAAGACAAAGGTAAGGAGAATGGTATTCAAATTTTGGGTCTCCTTTGCCTTTCAAATAAATCCCCATTAAGGTTTATTTTTCCAAAATATAAAATGAGAGAACAGATCCTCTATAAGCTGACAGTTACAAATTTGAAATGATTTATTTACTAATGCCTGACACTACCTCAAGTTCAGTGAAAGGAACAATCATCTCAGAAATCATTGAACATCAATAACAAACAAAAATTCCTACATAAGAAACAATGACATTTCATGGTGTTTCAAAAAAGAATAGATGTAATTAAAGATTAACTACAGTTATAAGGATGTCTGTTTATATCTGTGTCCAATGGTATTTGTTTTACTTGGGAGGAAAATTAGACCATAAGGTTTATTCAAAATTTACAAACCAGTCCCTTCATGATTCTCTTAGCTACAATTAGACATGTCTCTACTTCAGCAGCTAAAGTACAGTCTGATTCTCATATTCATCTCCTAATCTCCATTTGTACTTACTCTGGAATATTAGATCATCAATATCTTTCCTGTCATCCAGTTATTAGGAAATTCATGAAGTTTGCATTGTGTGCTATTTTATTAGTAAATAATCTGGAATTTTTGATGTACATATGAGATGTTTTTCTGTATATATGTTTCTATTATTGGTTGATGAAAAATCACTGATTATCCAGTAACGGGACAGGGAGTATAGGCAGAGCTACCAGACCAGGAGATTTCTGGGGAGAGGAAGGCCTAGAGAAGCCTCCTGGGAGACACCATGTAACCGATGAAGGAGTATCATGCTGGAGCCTCCTCTTGTAGGCCAAAACCACAAGGAGGTACACAGTTTAATAGAAACTTGCTAGTAATTAAGAGAGAGCTAGCCAGTAAGAGACCTGAGCTATCAGCCAAACAGTTTATAATTAATATAAATGTCTGTATTTATTTGGGGCTAAATGGTTGCAGGACCAGGCTGGATAGAAACTCTGTTCATATATATTAGTAATTACTTTATTAACAGTCAATAATATTATAAGTTGTTGATGGGTTAAAATTTTGTGCTGTTTTTATTATACTGTTTTTTGGTGAAAATATATCAACTGAAACAAGGCCAGATAAAATAGAAGAGCTACACTGATTGGCATTGTTAACAGGACACAGAACAAGATATAATCTGGGTTACAAAACCATCAAGAAAATGTGAGAAAGTGAGTGGAAAGCTGAGACTGCCTTTGGTAGAGGCAACATACATAAGAGGTGAGTGTGGGTCTGTGGTTATTCTCTGAGGGCAGAAGTGATACCTGACTCACAGCATCCTGAAACACAGCCTGTGCAAAGGCTGTTTTTCCTTATTCTCCTACAGGTGGTGGATGCATTTTATAAAGAAAACTGTACCTCTATTTCACTATTATTCCACAGTAATCCCTTTGCTTAGGAAATTCTTCAGTTTCCCGAAAGGTTACCTACTCATTAAATCAATCTTTCCACCCAATGAAAGAGTCACAGATCAAGTGAGCATCTGGGTCTCTGTAAAGTATTAGAAATGTGACCTCTAGTGATCTAAAGGGATAACACCAATTGGCAAGCTAAGCAATAGTAGAGAGACCACCTCGAATGTCCATTCCTGATAATGAACTGGATGTCTATAACCATCTGGGAGCCTTCATCCAGTGACTGATGGAAGCAGAGGCAAACACACAATTAAGCACTGAACTGAACCCAAGGAACCCAGTGGTAGAGAGAGAGGAGTGATGAGCAAATGTCTATAACCATCTGGGAGCCTTCATCCAGTGACTGATGGAAGCAGAGGCAAACACACAATGAAGCACTGAACTGAACCCAAGGAACCCAGTGGTAGAGAGAGAGGAGTGATGAGCAAATTGGCAAAGAATGGGCTGGCAAAACCAGCAGAGACAGCTGATCTGAACAGGGGAGAGCTCTTGGACCCCAGACCGACAGCAGGGAGGCTAACATGGGACTGATCTGGACCCCCCAAATGTGAGTGTCAGTGAGAAGGACTGGGCAACCTATGGGGCCTTGAGCAGTGGATCAGTGTCTATCCCTGGAATACAAACAGTCATCATGTGCCCACAGCACAAAGAGGGATGCTCTCTCAGCCTGGACTCTTAGGGGAGTGCCTGGACCCTACCCGGAGCGAAATGACAGACTCTAGATATCCCATATGTGGAAGGAATTGGCAATAGGGTGGGAGGCTGGGGGGGAAGGGGAGTGTAGGAGGAGGGGAGGGAGAGGGAACTGGGATTGACATGTAAAACAAGCTATTTAAAATTAAAATAAAACATGATAAAAAAAGAAATGTGGATGCAGTCCACTTATAGCATTTACATGAAATTGTACTTTTTAAACTGACCATTGCACACTCTGTTAGTCAGGGTCACAGAACTTATAGAATGAATCTCTCCCTCCCTCCCTCCCTCCCTATCTATCTGTCTATCTATCATATGTATATATGTTTTGGAATGACTTACAGGCTGCAATCCAACAATGGATAGCCGTGAATGAAAAGTCCAAGACTCTAATAGCTGCTCAGTCCCGTGAGATTGTTTAATCTCAATTGGTGTTTTGTATATGCTAGAATCCCAAAGAAGCAGACTTAATGCCAGTGAAGGAAGGGATGTCCTGACATTGCAAGGGAAAGTAGAAGAAGGAACACTTCCTTCTTCCATTGTTCTTAATAGGTTTCTGACAGAAGGTGTGGCTCAGATTAAATGTTTGACTTCCAGCCTACAGTTCTGGATTAAAGGTGCATTTTCTTCAGCCTCAAGATACTGAACATAGGTATGTTGTCTTGTTGCATCAAGATCCAGAATACAAGTGTGTCCTCAATTTCTGGATTATACTTCATTCTAGATACATTCCTGTTGAAAACCAATAATAGATTCTCTGGATGAATTAAGTAAAATTCTTTCTCCTCCTCCTCCTCCACCTCCTCCTCCTCCTCCTCCTTCTGTTCCTCCTCCTCCTCCTTCTCTTCCTTGTCCTCTTCCTTCTTCTTCTTTGTAATTAACTATATGTTGGGGGAAGTCCTGTTATTTGCCTGTGGATTTGTCAATAAAGTACTGTCTGGCCAATAGAAAACCTAGATAGGAGGGACTAGGAGTCGAGGAGGATTCTGGGAAGGGGAAACACAAGAGAGTTCAAGATGTAACGCATGGGGTAGGAGCCCGGAACTATTCTCCGGTAAGAGACATACTTGGATTAACAATTATGGGGTAATTACTTAAGGCAGAGGTAGCCAGTAAGAGACAAGCAAGGCCAACAGCTTCATAATTAATACAGCGTCTTGTGTGTTTATTTGGGACTCATGCGGCTCTAGAACCAGGCTGGCGCGGCAGAGCCCAGGCGACTGGCGGGGGATAAACCAAAGCGGCTAGCAAAGAAAAAGCTTCTCATAACAAAACTATAGAGTCTTCTTTCATGCAATACACCCCTACCAAGATCTCTCTCCTCCTCTGAACCCATAGTTCCTCCATCTCCCTTCAGAGAAGACCAGGCCTCCAAGAGACAACAACCAAACACAATGAAGCAAAAGTACAATAAAACAAGGCAGAAGCCCTTACACTGAGGTAGGACTATACAACCCAACAGGATAAAAAGAGTCCCAGAAACAAACACATGAGTCAAAGATACACTTGTTCCCCCTGACAGCACACCTACAAAGACACCAAGCTAACTGCCCCAGCCTAGTCACAGAGACCCTTGCAGTCCTGATGCTTGCTGCTTCAGCTTCTGTGAGCCCATTTGCTCCATGCTTAGCTGATTCATTGGGCCAGTTCAGTTCTCACGGAGTCTTCCATCCCCTCCAACTCCTGTAATATCTCTGCACCATCTTCAGAGTTTCCTGAGCTCCAAGTGGTGGGACCAGATGGAGACCTTCAGTTTAGACACTGTCTGCATAATATCTGACAGAGGGTTTCTGCTTCTGCTCCAATATGATGCTGGAGGTGAAGTCTCTCTGGTGAAAACTCAACAAGGGACGGATCTATGAGTAATAACAGAAGTATTATAAGGAATAATTTCATTGATTATTTTTAGACTAGTCATACTTGGTTCTACCTGATTCCTCTGGGCTATCCAGTCTGGTTTATGGCCATTCATATATGGGTTTCTCTCTCAAGGGCCTCAAGTTAAACCAAACACTGGTCGACTATTCCCACAAGTTCAATGCCACCATTGTCTCAGAATGTCTTGTAGGAAGGACAGAGTTTAGGTCAAAGATTTTATGGCTTGGATATTATCTATCATTCTCTTTTGGAAGCTTACAATGTCCCTTCCAGTAATAAAGAGACTAGAACACAAGGTGAAGATTCCATGTAGACACCGCCTCAATGTTTCTATGTTCAGTTTAGCAATGTGGGTGTTGCCCTAGCAAAAGAGCTCCATTGTGCATTTGTACATAGCAACCCTCTATCCTAGCATCAGTTCGTGACATCTGGGGATTACCGTGGAACCCTCTTAGCCAATAACTCAACTGAGTACAGCCTAGAACTGCCACTAGGAGCATTGCCTGGCTGCAAGAAATAGTCAGTCAGACTCTGTCCTGCATAGCTACACGTCCTCACTAGGGCCATGTTCATATATTGCAGGAAGTTTCCACTGCCCTAGGGTTCTACAATGTCCTCCAAATGTCTCCCAATTCCAACTTTCTCTCCCGATACTCTCTTCCACCATACTATCTCTCTCCCACCTGATCTCTCTCACTCCTATCCCCACCTCTCCCCATTCTTCCTACAAAATCTGTCCTTCTTACCCCTCCTGAGAGATCCATACTTCCCCGCTTTACCTACTCTCTGTGGTCATGAACTCTAGCTTGATTATCAATCATTTACATGACTAATACCCACTTATCAGTGAATGTATGGCATTCTTGTATTTCTTTGTATCATTTACCCTACTCAGGAAGATTTTTCTAGTTCCATGCATTTCCATGCAAGTTTCATAAAGTCATTTTTTAATAGTAGAGTAGTAATCCATTCTGTAAATATACAAGGTTTTCTTTATCCTTTAGTTGAGGAACATATAGGTTGTTTTCAGTTTCTGACTATTGACAATAAAACTACAATGAACATATGTAAGTAAATGTCCTTTTGATAGGAATGAGTACATTTTGGATATATCCACAAGAGTAGTATAGCTGGGTCTTGAAGTACATGGATCATCAATTTTCTGAGGAACCAAAGAATTGATTTTGATAGTGGCTATACAAGTTTGTACTTAGACCAACAATAAAGGGGTACTCGCTTCAATCAACATGCTTGTCAACATGAGCTGACATTTGTGTTGGTCTTAGTAATTCTGACAGGAGAAAGATGGAATCTCAAAGTATTTTTGAATTGCATTTCCCTGATGGTTAAAGACAGTGAGCATTTCTTTAACTGCTTCTAGTCATTTGGAATTCTTCTGTTGAGAATTCTCTGTTTAGGTCAGTACCCCATTTTTAACTGGATTATTTGGTTTTTTAATATCTAGTTTCTTGGGTTCTTTAAATATTTTCTATATTTGCACTCTAATATAAGTGAAGTTGTTTAAAAACCTTTTTCCATTAATGTAGTCTGGGACTTTATCCAAATAACAGTTTCCTTTGCCTACAGACGTTTTTCAGTTTCATGAGGTCCCAATTATTAGTGTCTCCACTGCCAGCGTTTTGTTCAGAAAGATTTCTCCTTTGTCAATATAGTCGAGGCTATTCCCCACTTTCTCTTCCATCAGGTTCTGGGTATATGGCTTTACGTTGAGGTCTTAGCCACTTGAACTTCAGTTTTATGCAGAGTGATACATATGTATCTATTTACATTCTTCCATGTGTAGGTAACAATTATGAGCAGCAAAAGTTGTTAAAGACATCTTTTTTCGAGTGTGTATTTCTGGGTTCTTTATTAAAAATCAGTTGTGCATGGGTGTGTGGATTCATGCCTGCATCTTTAATTCCCTTGGATTGATCAACATATTTGTTTTTATGGCAATGCCCTGCAGTTTTTATTACTAAAGCTCTGTATTAGCATCAAGTCAGGGATGGTGAAACCTCCAGATGTTGTTTTATGGTTCAGTATTGTTTTAGCTATTCTGAATTTTTTGTTTTCCCCACATGCAGTTGAGAAGTGTTCTTTCAAGATCTGTGAAGAATTGTGTTAGAATTTAGAATTTTGATGGGAATTGCATTGAATCTGTAGATTGCTTTAGCATGATGAATATATTTACTACGTTAATCTTACTGCTCCATGAGCATGAAAGATCTTTCCATTTTCTGACATCTTCTTGAATTTCTTGATTCAAAGACTTGAAGTTCTTATCATACAAGCCTTTAACTTGCTTGTTTATACTTACCCTGAGATATTTTATATCATTTGAAGGTACTGATAAAGCTGTTGCTTCCATGACTTCTTTTGCAGCCCATTTTTCTTTTGTAAATCAGAGCACTACTCGTTTTCTTGAGTAAGTCTTCTATTCAGCCACCTCACTGGAGGTGTTTATAAACTGTGGGTATTTCCTGGTAATATTTTTCAGATAACTTATGTATAGTATTATAACATCTCCAAATAATGATGCTTTTACTTCTTCATTGCCATTCTATCCCCTTGATCTCCTGAAGTTGTATCATTTCTTTAGCTAAAATTTCAAGTAATATTTGATATATATATATATATATTTTCCATATATATGGAAAGACTGGATAACCATGTACTATTCCCGATTTTAGTGGAAATATTTTGAGATGCTGATTGCTGATGAGGGAATGTTCTTTTGTATATATGTTTCTCTTATTGGTTGATGAATAAAACACTGATGGCCAGCAACCAGTCAGGAAGTTTAGGTGGGCTACCAGATCAGGAGAATTCTGGGGAGAGGAGGCAGAAAGAAGTGGCTAGGGAGAAGCCATGCTGCTTAGGGTGTATCATGCCTGATTACAGGTAAACCGAAGCTTTGTGGAATACCTAGTTTTATAGAAATAGGTTAATAATTAAGAGAAAGCTAGCTAGTAAGAAGGCTGAACCATTGGTCAAACAGTTTATAAATAATATAAGTCTCTGTGTGTTTATTTGGGACCAAATTGTTGCAGTCCCCAGTGGGACAGAAAATTCTGCCTACAAGATACTTCCAATTAATTTGATATTGACAATAGGCTTTCCATAAATTGTGTTTATCATATTTAGGTATGGCTCTTTCATCCTTGACCTCTCCAAGACTTTTATCATGAATTGTTGTTGGTTATTCTCAAAACCATTTCTGCACCTAAAGAGATGATCATATAATTTTTTCATATGACCGATTATTGATTATTGAACCATTCCTGCATCTCTGGAATTAAGCCTATTTCATCATGGTGGATGCTTTTTATGTGTTCTTAGATTTAATATACATGTGTTTTATTGAATAATTTTGCATCTATATACATAGGGAAATTGATCTGCAATTCTCTTTGTTGAGTCATTATGTAGATTGGGTATGAGAGTAACTGTGATCTCATAAAATGATATGGGGAATGTTCCTTCTGTTTCTGTTTTCTGGAATAATTTGAGGAAAATTCTGCTAGCTCTTCTTTGAAAGTCTTGAAGAATTATGAACTAAAACCATGTGGTCTTGTGGTTTTTTGTTTGGGAGACTTTTAATGACTACTTATAATTTGCCAGGGGTTATAGGTCTATTTAATTGCTTTTCTGATCTTGATTTATCCTTGATAAGTAGTATGTATCCATAAAATTATCCGTTTCTTTTAGGTTTTCTAATTTGGTAGAGTATTGGTTTTTAACCACACATGTATGATTCTCTGGATTTCCTTGGTGTCTTTTGTTATGTTTCCATTTTTTCCTGATTTTGTGAATTTTAATATTCTTTCTCTGTCTTTTAGCTAGCTTGGACGACATTTTTTGTGTCTTTTAGTTAGTCTAGATAAGGATTTGTCTATATTGTTGATTTTTTTCAAAGAATGAACTCTTTGTTTCATTGAACTATATCGTTGTTGTGTTTGTTTCTTCATTGCTTTTAGACACCAGATTAATTTTTTCTTTGTTTCCATTGCTCTTGGATGTGTTTACTTTTGTTTTCTAGAGGTTTCAGGTGTGCTGTTAAGTTGCTAGTATGAAATCGCTCTTTTATATGTACTTTTGCTATGGACTTTTCTCCTTGTATTGTTTGGATATGCTGTTTATTCATTTTCATTGAATTCTAAGAAGGCTTTGATTCCTTTCTTATATACACCTTTACCCATTTTCAATTCAGCAAAGAGTCTTTCAGTTTCCATTTGTTTGGAAGCTTTCTGTTATTTCTGTTGTTTATGTCGTGTGTTATTCCATGGTGGTCAGATAGGGAAATAATTCAGGGGATTTTTAAAATTTTGTTATTATCAATTGTTTTGTGTCTAAGTACATGGTCAATTTTGGAGAGAGTTCCATTAGGTGCTGAGAGGAATATGCATTCTTTTGTGTTTTGGTGAAATTTTGTGTAAATATCTTTTAGCTACTTTTTGATTTATTATATTTGTAAGTTCTAGAATTTCTCTATTTTTGTCTTGTTGGCTTTTCTATTGGTGAGAGTTGTGTATTGGAGTCTTCCACTATTACTATGTGAGAGTCAATATGTGTTTAAGGTGTTATAATGCTTCCATTGCAAAAGTGGGTGCCCTAGTTTGGGGGCATAGATACTAAGAGTTGAAATGTAATCTTTGTGGATATTTTTCTTTGATGAGCAAAGAGTGTGTCTATCTCTTTTGGCTAGTTTTGATTTGAAGTCCAACTTTTTATGTATTAAAATGGCTACAATGAACTTGATTCTCAGGTCCATTTGCTTGGAATATTTTTTCCCAACACTTTACTCTGAGGTAATGTCTATCCTTGATGTTGAGGTGTATTTTTTGATGCAGCAGAAAAGCAGATCCTGTTTTACATCAATTCTGCTAGTTTGTATCTTTTTCTTTTTGGAATTGAGAGGTATCAATGACAAGTGTTTATTGATTCCTAGTATTTTGTTGTTTTGGTAGTGGTGATGGTTGTGGTGGGGGGGAGGTTTTGTATGTGTGTGTCTGTGTGTTTGTATTTTTGTGCTTTCCCTGTTTTTATTTTATTTTCAAGGGTGCTGTTAATCTTTTTAGGTTATAGATTTCTTTCTAGTACCCTTTGTAGGTCTGGATTTGTGAACAGATATTGTTTAATTTCAATTTTTATCATAGAATATCTTAATTTTTCCATTTATGGTGATTGAAAGTTTTATTGGATATAGAAAACTGGGGTGGCCTCTCTAGACTCTTAAAGTCTTCAGTACATCGGTCCAGGGCTCTTCTGGCTTTTAGATTCTCTGTTGGGAATTCAGATGTAATTCTAATAGGTCTTTCTTCATATGTTACTTGGACTTTTTCCCTTGAACCTTTAATATTATTTTATTTGTTCTGTATGTATAGTGCTTTGATTATGTAGTGGCAATGGGACTTTCTTTTTGAATTTAGTATATTTTATGTACTGCATTGTAGTTTCTCTATCTATCTATCTATCTATCTATCTATCTATCTATCTATCTATCTATCTCTATCTCTCTCTGAGTTTGGTGGGACCCATCACCCAGCTCCCAAATGAATACATTGAGGTTTAGTCTTACTTACGTATGACTGGTCTTGACTTGACTTGGTTCTAGCCAGCTTTTCTTAACTTAAAGTATCCCATCTACCTTTTGCCTCTTTGATTTTACCTTTCCCTATTTCTATATATATATATATATATATATATATATATATATATATATATATTCTTTGCTTCTTACTTTGGCTGATTGTGTGGCTGGATAGCTAGACCTTGGCATCCTTCTGTGCTTCTCCTTTTATTGACCCTCCCTCTTCCCCTTTTCTCCTTCCATTTATTCTCTTTGCCTGGCATACTTGTCTATCATTCCTTTTTTATTAATTCAGTCAAGTGTTTCAGACAGGCAAAGTAACACTGCTCCACAGTTAACAAAGGTAATGCAAAAGAATGCCACACATCTTTGCATCAGGAAACAAATGTTCCACAGCATAAATGTATGTAGCACATCTTCAATTACACAACACTGTATGCTTCTTGTGTCTTCATAGGTAATTCCTTTATGTTAGGGAATTTTTCTTCTATAATTTTGTTGAAATTATTTTCTAGGCCTTTGAGCTGGGTTCCTCCTCCTTCTTCTATACCTATTATTCTTTCTTCCATACCTATTATTCTTTTTATTGCACTTTTTATTATATATTTAAATTAGGAATAAGCTTACTTCCCATGTTAGTCCCAGCTCCCTCTCCCTCCCCTCCACACCCACTCCCCACCAGCAGCCCCCCCAACACCCTACCCAATCCCCTCTCCATTCCCTAGGGAGGTAAGGCCCTCCATTGGTGATCTCTAGAGTCTGTCATTTCGTTCCTGGGAGAGCCCGGGCCCTCCCCAAAGTGTCCAGATTGAGAAATCATCCATCATTGTGGGATGGGTCTCCAATGTGCATTTGTGTGCCAGGGATAAATACTGATCTACTACACAAAAAACCCATAGATTGCCTGAGTCTCCTCATTGACACCCTCATTCAGGTGGTCTGGATCAGTCCTATGCTGGCCTCTCAGCCATCAGTCTGTGGTCCAAGATCTCCCACTTGTTCATGTCAGCTGTTTCTTTGGGTTTCAATAGCCCAGTCTTGACCCCTTTGCTCATCACTCCTCCCTTTCTGTCACTGGGTTCCAGGAGTTCAGTTCAGTGTTTAGCTGTGGGTGTCTGCCTCTGCTTCCTTCTGTCACTGGATGTAAGTTCTAGGATGGTAGGTAAGACAGACATCAAAATCATTATTAGGGAGGGGCATTTAATGTAGTCTTTCCATTACTGCTTAGTTTGCCAGTTGATGTCATCCATGTAGATCTGTGGAGATTTCACTAGTGCCAGATATCCCCTCAAACCTAGAATGGCTCCCTCTATTATGGTATCTCCTTTCCTGCTGTCCTCTATTCTTCCCCAAACTCAACCATCCTACTCCCCTATGTCGTCCTCTCCCTTCCTCTTTTTTCCTGGCTCCATTTCATCTCCCCCATCCTGTGTCCCCAATCTGCTCAGGAGACCTTGCTTCATTCCACATTCTCTGTGGTACAATGTATGTCTTTCTTAAGGACGTTCCTGTTTCCCTGCTTCTCTAGCAGTGGGATTGTAGACTGGCCTTCGTAAATTCATGTCTAAAATCCATATATGAGTGAGTACATACCATGTTTGTCTTTTTTGAACTTGTTACCTCACTCAGGATGGTTTCTTCTAGTGCCATACATTTGCCTGGAAACTTCAAGATTCCATTTTTTTCTGCTGAATAGTATTCCACTGTGTAAATGTACCACATTTTCTCTATCCACTCTTCAATTGAGGGGCATCTAGGTTGCTTCCAGGATCTTGATATTACAAATAGTGCTGCTATAAACATAGAGGAACAGATGTCCTTGTTGTATGAATGTGCATCTCTTGGAGTAGACTGATTCCCATTTTCCTGAAGAATCTCCTTACTGATGTCCACAGTGGCTGCACAAGATGGCACTCCCACCAGCAGTGGAAGACTGTTCCCCTTTCTCCACATCCTCTCCAGCATAAACTTTCATTGGTGTTTTTGATTTTAGCCTTCTGACAACAGTAAGATGGTATCTCAGAGTTGTTTTGATTTGCATTTCCCTAATTGATAGGGATGTGGAGCACTTTCTTAAGTGTATCTCGAGCATTGTAGTCTCCTGCATTGAGAATTCTCTATTTAGTTATGTACCCCACCTTTTAATTGTATCTTTGGTGCTTTGGAGACTTGTTTCTTGAGCTCTTTGTAAATTTTGGAGATCAGCCCTCTGTCAGATGTGGGGTTAGTGAATATCATTTCCCATTCTGTGGGCTGCCTTTTTGTCTTGTTGACATTGTTCTTAGCCTTGCAGAAGCTTTTCAGTTTTAGAAGGTCCCATTTATTGATTGTTGATCTCAGTGTCTGTGCTACTGGTGTTATTTTCAGGAAGTAGTCTCCTGTACCAATTTGTTCAAGGGTACCTCCTACTTTCTCTTCTAACAGGTTCAATGTGACTGTATTTATGATGAATTCTTTAATGCATTTGGACTTAATTTTTGTGCATGGCAATAGACATGGGTCTATCTGCAGTCTTCTACATGTCAGCATCCAGTTATGCTAGCACCATTTGTTGAAGATGCTTCTTTTTTCCATTGTATAATCTTAGCTTCTTTGTCAAAAACCAAGTGTTCATAGGTGTATGGGTTAATACCAGAGTTTTCTATTCAATTCCATTGGTCTACCTGTCCATTTTTGTGCCAATACCAAGCTGTTTTCAGGACTATAGCTTTATAATAGACCTTGAAGTCATAGATGGTGATGCTTCTGGAATTTGCCTTGTTGGACAGGGTGGTTTTGGCTATCCTGGGCCATTGTTTTTCCATATAAAGTTGAGAATTGTTCTTTTAAGGTCTATGAAGAATTGTTCTGGGATATCAATGGATATAGCATTGAATATGTAGACTGCTTTTGGCAAGATTGCCATTTTTACTATGTTAATCCTACTTATCCAAGAGCATGGGATATCTCTCCGTTTTCTGGTGTCTTCTTTAATTTCTTTCTTTAAAGACTCAAAGTTCTTGTGATAGAGCTCTTTCACTTGTATGGTTAGTGTTACCCCAAGATTTTTTATGTTGCTTTTGGCAATTGTAAAGAGTGATGTTACTCTGATTTCTTGCTTAGCCCTTTTATCTACTGTATATAGTAGGGCTACTGATTTTCTTGAGTTGATCTTGTATCCTGCCACATTGATGAAGGTATTTGTCAGCTGTAGGAGTTCCCTGGTAGACTTTCTTGAGTCACTTATGTAAACTATCATATCATCTGCAAATAGTGAAAGTCTGACCTCTTCCTTTCCAATTTGTATTCCCTTGATCTCCTTTTGATATCTTATTTCTCTGGCTAGAATTTCAAGTACAATATTTAAAAAGTATGGAGAGAGTGGGGCAGCCTTGTCTTCTTCCAGATTTTAGAGGAATGCTGTATATAGCCTTTATTATGTTTAGGTATGTTCCTGTTATCCCTGATCTCTCCAAGACCTTTATCATGAAGGGGTGTTGGATTTTGTCAAAGGCTTTTTCAGCATCCAGTAAGATAATCATGTGATTATTGTTTCTCAAATTGTTTATACTGTGGATTACATTGATGGATTTTCATATGTTGAACCATCCCTGCATCCCTGGGATAAAACCTTCTTGATCATGGTGGATGTGTTTTCTGATGTATTCTTTGATCCGATTTGCCAGTATTTTATTGAGTAATTTTGCATCAATGTTCATGAGGGATATTGGTCTGAAGTTCTCTTTCTAAGTTGTGTCTTTGTGTGGCTTGGGTATCAAGGTTATTGAAGCCTCCTAAAAAGAGTTTGACAAAGACCTTTCTGCATCTATTGCATAGAATACTTTGAGAAGAATTGGTATAAGCTGACCGTTGAATTTCTGGTAGAATTCTGCACTGACACCATCTGACCCTTTCCTTTTTTTAGTTGGGAGACTTTTGATGACTGTTTCTATTTCCATAGGGTTTATAGGTCTATTTAAATTGATTATCTGTTCTTGATTTAATTTTGGCCGGTGATATCTATCCAAAAAATTGTCCATTTCCTTTAAATTTTTAAATTTTGTGGAGTACAGGTTTTCAAAATATGACCTGATGATTCTCTGTATTTTTTCAGTGTCCGTTGTTGTGTCCCCCTTTTTATTTCTGACTTGTTAATATGCATGTTCATATTCTGTCTTTGGTCAGTTTGGATAAAGGTTTGTCTGTCTTGTTGATTTTCTCAAAGAACCAACTGTTTGTTACAGTGTTTCTTTGTATCACTTTCCTAGTTGCTGATTTATTGCGTTCAGAGTATCAATTTGATTATTTCCTGGCATCTACACCTCCTGGGTGAGTTTGCTTTTTTTGTTCTAGAGCTTTCAGTTGTGCTGTAAATTCTCCAGTGTGACTATTATCCAGCTAATTCACGTGGGCACTTAGTGCTGTGAACTTTACTCTTAAGACTGTTTTCTAAGTGTCCCATAAATTTGGGTGTGTTGTTTCTTCATTCTCATTGTAATCTAGGAAGTATTTAATTTCTTCTGTCACCCAGGGATGGTGTAATTGTGCATTATTAAATTTCCATGAGTTGGTAGGGTATCTGCAATTTGTATTGTTGTTGAATTCTAACTTTAAAGCATGGTGGTCTGATAAGATACATGGATCTATTCCAATTGTTTTGTACCTGTTGAGGTTTGATATGTTGCCAAGTATGTGGTCAAGTTTTGAGAAGGTTCTATGTGATGCTGAGAAGAAGGCATATTCTTTTGTATTTGGATGGAATGTTCTATAGATATCAGTCAAAACCAATTGGGTCAAAACTTCTATTAGTTCCTTTGTTTCTTTGTTAAGTTTCTGTATGGTAGTCCTGTCCAGTAGTGAGAGTGTGGTGTTGAAGTTATCCACTATAAGTGTGTGAGGCTTTATGTGTGATTTGAATTTTAGTAATGTGTCTTTTATGAATATGGCTGCCTTTGTGTTTGGGGCATAAATGTTCAGAATCGACACTTCATCTTGGTGGGTTTCTCGTGTGATGAATATGAAATGCCCTTCTTCATCTATTTTGATTGATTTCACTTTAAAGTCTAGATTGTTAGCTATCAGAATTGTTACCCTTGCTTGTGTTTTGGGTCCATTTGATTGGAAAATCTTTTCCCAACCCTTAACTCTGAGGTAACATCTGTCTTTGAAGGCGAGGTGTGTTTCTTGTATGCAGCAGAAGGATGGATTCTGTCGTCGAATCCATTCTGCTAGCCTGTGCCTTTTTATGAGTGAGTTAAGACCATTAATATTGAGGAATACTAATGACTTTGATTACTCATTCTTGTTTGTTTTGGAATGGTTGATGGTGGTGGAATTGTGTGTGGATTTCCACCCCTTTTCTCTTTTGGCTGTTGGTAAATTGGGAGTATCTATTGCCTATGTTTGTCTGTTTGTAGCTAACTTCCTTGGATTGGAGTTTTCCTTCTAGAACTTTCTGTAGGGCTAGGTTAGTGGATATGCATTGATTAAATCTGGGTTTGTCATGGTATATCTTGTTTTCTCCATCTATAGTGATTGAAAGCTTTGCTGGGTATAATAGTCTGGGCTGGCATCCATGGTCACTTAGTGTTGATAGAATATCTATCAAGGACCTTCTGGCTTTCAGAGTTTCCATGGAGAATTCAGGTGTAATTCTGATAGGTTTTCCTTTATATGTTATTTGGCATTTTTCCTTAGCTGCTCTAAGTATTCTTTCTTTATTCTGTATGTTTCGGATCTGGATTATTATGTGGTGAGGGGACTTTTTATGGTCCACTCTATTTTGTGTTCTGTAAGCTTCTTGTACCTTCATTGGCAAGTCTTTCTTTAGGATGGGAAAGTTTTCTTCTATGATTTTGTTTAATATGTTTTCTGCTCCTTTGAGTTGGGTTTCTTCACCTTCTTCTATACCTATTATTCTTAGGTTTGGTCTTATCACCGTGTACAATGTTTCCTGGATATTTTGTGTTAGGGATTTGTTGGACTTAAGATTTTCTTTAGTTGAAGAACCTATTTCTCCTAGTGTGTCTTCAACACCTGAGATTATCTCTTCCATCTCTTGTATTCTTTTGGTTATACTCCCATCTGTACTACCTGACCATTTCCCCAGTTTTTCTGTTTCCAGCATTCCTTCAGACTGTGTTTTTTTTATTGTCTCCATGTTAGCTCTTAACCCTTGCAGTGTTTGAATTGTTTCTTGTAATTTTTTCTTAGTGTTTTCCTCCCTTTCTTGCACGTATTGAATTTTTTGGTTTGTTTTTTCTTCCATTTCTTTAATGGATTTTCTCATATCCTCTTTGAGGGCCTCTATAATTTCATGAAGGTGTTTGTAGGGCATTACTATCTGCTTCATCTGCACTGGGGTGTTCAGGTCTTGCTGGTATAGAATCTCTAGACTCTGGTGGTGTCATATTTGTTTTTCTGTTGCTGAGTGTGCTCTTATATTCCCTCTTTCCCATCACTTCTTATAGTGGGTGTAGAAAGAGCCTCTTCCTCTTCTGCGAGCAGGGTTCCCTTTCTGTGGGTGCAAGCAAATTCAATACTCTCTGGTCTCTGCTCTCTGCTCTCTGTCCTGATTGCCAGTAGGAGTAGACCTGCTCTCTCTGCAGGCTCCCTGTAGCAGGCTCTCTGAGATGTGTCGACATGGCTTTGCCATCTCCCTTGAGTGTAGGCAGAAGTCTTCTCTCTGGGACTAGGTGACCTGGCTGTGCTCCCCAGGCCAGGGGATCCAAGAGAGGGCAAGCAGAAGAAATTCGGATCTAATATGGTGAGCCAGAGCTCACCCCTGCCATCTGCCCTGAGTGTGAGCAGAAATGCCATACCTATTATTCCTAGATTTGATCTTTTCAGAAGGTCCAAGACTTCCTTGATGTTTTTTGTCAGACATTTTATAGATTTTCCATTTTCTTTGACTGATATTTCCCTTTCCTTTTTCATATCTTCAGTGTCTGTCAGACATTTTATAGATTTTCCATTTTCTTTGACTGATATTTCCCTTTCCTTTTTCATATCTTCAGTGTCAGTATTCTCTCTTTCAGCTTTTGTATACTTTTGATGAAATTTGCTGCAGTTCCTGATAGAATTTTTTAACTTTTCATTTCCAGATTTCCCTCAGATTGTGTTTTCTTTGTTGTTTTTATTTTCATTTATATGTCTTGAACAGTTTTATTCATTTATATCAACTATTTCTCCCCTGGCTTTCTTTAAGGGATTTCTTTATTTCTTCCAATTCTTTGATTATATTTTCCCAGATTTCTTTTGAGGATTTATTAATTTTCTATTTAAGGAACTCAATCATCTTCAAATAGGTAATTTCATTGTCTTTTTTCTTGTGCTTCAGCTATGGTGAAATATTCAGGGCCTTCTGTGGTAGGATAGCATAAGTTGATATTTGCAGGTCACATTGACTATACAGCATAGAGGCAGAGAGAGATGAATTGTCATACACAACTAACACGCTCTTTTAATGTAGTATAGGACAGCATCCAAGAGAGTAGTGTTGACTACATTGAGGTAAAGCTTTTCCCTTCAGTTCACCTAACCTTGATAACCCTTCAAGTGAATGTTTAGAAATTTTTCTCTTCAGTAAATATATATATATGTATATATATATGTATATATCAGCATTAACTGTCATATATACCTTCCATTTCTGTACCTTCTACTGTTTAGTCATAATTAGTAGAAATAAAGCACACACATTCATACCCATTCAGAAATAAACTACTTTCTACATAATTCTACATCCTATCTCCAAAAGAGATATTGTAAATTTTTGGCCAGTTTCCTTGTTTAATTTTTATCTATAGGAAACTACAGTCAGCACATTTGTGTGTTCTTACATTTTTTAGACAGATGCTCTTACTGTTTCATCCTAATATTTTTTATTTTACTATTTACCTCCATAAGAAATTAATTTTATAACATTTTATAAATTAAATGTTAATAATTTAAAATATTTTATTGTGATGACCTTTAGGCATTTTATTTTATATAATATTGAACTTATTTTTATTAATATATTCAATCTGTGTACTAATATCATAGGGTAAATATTTATAGAAAATGACATGGAATGAGCTAATTTTCAAAGTGATAATCAATTCCTATTCCCTTACCAGTGATACATGGACCTTTCCACGAAAATTCTTTGAAGAAAGCAACTGCAGGAACATGGGATCCTTTATCAGCATGCTAGTCCTTCTATTAAGGAATCAAGTGTGTTGAAAAAAAAGGGATCTTCCCTCCTCCCTCTCTACAACTGTATTCCAGGAGTTCTGCTCAGTGCTTAACTGTGAATCTCTGCTTCTGCTTCCATCAGTTACTGGATGAAGGCTCTAGGATGGCATTTAAGGTAGTCATCAATCTAAATGTAGGGAAAGGACATTTAAAGTACCCTCTCTACTACTGCTTAGATTCTTAGTTGGGGTCATCCTTGTGAATCTCTGGACATTTCCTTAGTTCCAGATTTCTCTTTAAGCCTATAATGGTTCCCTCTAAAAAGCTATCTTTTTTCTTGCTCTCCTCTGTTCTTCCCTGACTCAGTCATCCTAATCCCTCATGTTCTCCTCCCCTTCCTCCCTATCCCTGTTTCCTATTTCCCTATCCCTCCCCCCATGCTCCCAATTTGCTCAGGAGTTATTGTACCTATCCCTTTATCTGAGGGACAATGTGTGTCTCACTTAGGGTCCTCCTTGTTTCATGGCTTCTCTGGAAGTGTAGATTTTAGGCTGGTAGTCCTTTGTTCTATGTCTAATATCCATATATGAGTGAGTACATACTATACTTGTCTTTCTCTGACTGGTTTACCTCCCTCAAAATGGTTTCTTCCAGTCCCATCCATTTGTCTGAGATCAAGACCATACTAGAGAAACCCACAGAAACAGCTGACCTGACTAAGTGAGAGCACAGGGACCCTAGTCATAAATCTGGGAAGCCAGCATTGGACCTAACCAAGCCCTCAGAATGTGGGTGCCAGTTAGGAGACCTGAGAAGTCTATGGGACCTCTGACATTGAAACCAGTACTTACCCGTACTGGGACTTTGGGATAACAATACCCATGGAGGGATACACACTCATTCTAGAAACATGTAGTTGGGCATAGGCTCTACCCCAAATGATGTGACAGACTTGATGATCCCCCATGGAAGGCCTCACTCTCCCTGGGGAGTGCATATTGGATAGGATGGGGGTTCAGTGGACCTTATGGGAGGATTACAGGGAGAGGGAACTTGAATTGATCTGTAAATTGAGATTGCTTATAAATTAAATAAATACATGTTAAAAGGAGGAATTTTGAAACTCTAAACTTGGGCATCTCAGAATGTGAAGGTATTTGTAAATGGGGGTATTGGTGAACTAGAAATTTTAGTGAAAATCACATTGAAGTAGGGTAGAGACTTTTTAGCTATATGGCTATCTTAAAACAGAAGCAAATAAGCAGATGTACAGATAGGAGAGAGAAGTTTAGTTACAGTGGAGACAGGTCGAGGAGCTATAAAATGCATGTAATAATACCGTGGATTACAGTAAAGCAATGAAAAATGAGAAGACATGAAATAGTCCTGTCTATCAGTTACACATTTAAGAATGTCCTTGCTGAATTCCTATGTACAGATTCCCGGCAGCCAGAAGTACAAGATAGGCTGCCTTTTGTTGTTTATTACAGCAACTCTGGAGACTTTCTCTGCCATGTAAAACACATTGTTTCTTAAATACATGCTGCCCACTGCTTACATATACCCATAAATAAAATCAATTTGGTTCTTTCCAAAGGATTTCAATAGTTTTCTTCAACTGATGTCTTCATTAACCTCTAGATTTTAATAAGCCCTCATTCTAACTTATCAATCATTTTGCATGCCTAAAACTCTGTTTTAATTTTATTTAAACCATTTATTCTTGAAACATCTAGTTTCTTTACAACAAAAATAATAAAATTTACGTTAAGTTAGAAAGGTTGGGAGTTTCTGGAGTATTTATCACAAAAATATCTGTTTTATATGTTGAGGGGAAATATCTCACCGCTACTACGGATAAGAACTGAAATTATTCAGTGAGTTATAGCTTACATTAACTTGTTATTTACATTGGAAGCTTTCATTTTTTCAGTTGAGATGTTTTCAAATGAATTTTAAAAGTAAACTGCCAGCTTATTCATTTCCATTGATTTATAGCCATGCTTACGGAACTGAGAAACTTGATTAAAATAACTTGCTGTTGTATTTGTCATCCAGAACTATAAATTTTGTAAGAGTTTAATACTTCCTTTTGCTCTAATATAAACCAAACCTTCAGTTTGCTTTGACTCACAAGTGTAGTTGGGGCAGAATGAGCAAGTGTCCCATGTACACTTTATCAATCCCACTGGACCAAATCATAACTTTATGTGGAGTGCTTCTTCCAAGTGCCTTCTGCTCCAGGTGTCTCCTGCACTAGAAAGAGCCTGTTAGCCTTTCTTTCAGCAAAATGATTGCCATTGTATTCTGTGGGTGACAAAATACTACCCAGAACCTCTGAGTGTTTTTAAACAAGCCTTGAATCGTGGGTTCCATATCTTGTCTTGTGGAATGTCATTTTAGATATAGGTGTGATAGTTCAGGGTTATAATCATGGAAACCAGGCAACTCAGCCTGAACAACCATGAATAAAATGTCAGTTTGTGCTCTGTAGCTGGTTTAAAGCAAGCCTCAGCTACATGTAAAAACAAAAAACCGTTTCAAAAGAAGTCCGCTAACCATACAAGTGAAAGACCTGTATAGCAAGAGCTTTCAGTCTTTAAAGAAAGAAATAAAAGAAGATACCAGAAAATGGAAAGGTCTCCCATGTTCTTGGATAGGTAGGATCAGCATAGTACAAATGGCAATCTTGCCAAAAGCAATCTACAGATTCAATGCAATCCCCATCAAAATATTGGGACAATTCTTCACAGACCTTGAAAGAATAGTACTCAGCTTTATATATGGAAAAAAGACTACCTTTATAAAACAATTTACTCTTCAGCCACCTCTTTCTGATAAAGTTTTTCAGTCCTGACTCTAGTGCTCAACCACCTATTCCTCTTTCAGCACTAATACTATGGAGATAAAGGAGCCCAAAGATGGCCTCACTCTCTCTGAGTAGTTACACACCCATTCATCCTTTCATACCCACTGTGCCTTTTTGATACAGTCATGCTAACTTTGACACTAGACAAGTTTTATGTGAGACCTATTTTCCACCATTGCAATAGCTTTCCTTCTCTCCTTGTAGAATTATTTATTTTGTCACTTTAGGATAAAGCATCTTCCTCTATCTTTTTTAAAAGCTATACAATATTACTTTATTTTTTCCTGTGAATGACTAAATTGGCCCTCTGAAAGCTGATTTTCCATAGCAATTCTGCAGTTTAGCTAAATCATAAGTAAAGACAGTCATTAGTGATCCAATGATGTTTACAAACAAAGACATGAGGTACAGTCAGCTTGCTTCAGGATGTAGCCACTGAGAGATTTTCCAAGCCCCAATCCTTTGCCCATGCCCATGGCAGCACTAAGTATATACAATGTATTTTAAGAGGAAGAAAACATGCACTTTGGAGGAAACAGAGGTAGTGGGGGAAATATAGGAGGGATTACAGGGGAGGGAATAGGACGTGGACTTGAACAAAACCCATTATAAACTTGTGTGGCATTTCTGATTTCAAAAGAACCTTGTAAAGGGGAGATAGCGCAAGAGTCCTGTCTCTGGGCGAGACTTATAAGCAAGCTTATAGAGTTCTACACCTCCAAGTAGACTCAGAATAATGATGTCTTCAGTCCCTCTGCAGGAGAGCTTTCTTAATTTGGGGATCGTTCTCTTACCGTGTGGTCCACTTCACTGTCCCTTCACAGGAAGTGCCATCTGTCCCATACTATGGGGCCCAAAGGCTGGAGCAGCAGTACAAGCTGCTGCTTTGGCTGCTGACTTTGTTGCTCCTAATGAACTGTCTGTCATTGATCCACAGACATTAAGAATTATAAACATGCCTACTTATATATAAGCCCCATGAATGTTGTCTTATAGGAATACTTATATATGCAGCTATGTCTTTGAATGTACACATTTTCAAATATGCACAGTTCAGGTCTTTCATAGTGATTGGCTTAGTAGTCCACATGGAAATTAAAAATCCAAATACTCCTTATTTAACAATTTTGATTTACCCTATTTTTATTTTATGTCCCTAATTGTGATAATGGGTTTAATATTATTTGAAGAAAAGCATTAACATGTAATATAGATATCAAATAAACATATCAGTATAATGTTTATGTAACTAATATCTTAGTTTTTAAATCTGCATTAATTTCATTTTATGTATAAGAATGTCTTGCTTGCATATGCCTATATGCACCATATGCCTGCCACATACTTGCAGAGGCCAGAAGAGGGCATAAGACACATTGGAACTGGAACTGCTGCTCTCTGGGTGCTGGGAACAAGGTCACTATCAGCTGTTGAACCGTCTCTCCAGCCTCATTTTTGGGATTTAATATGGTTATGTCACAGGCTGTCCAAGTTCTTAAATAATAGGTCCTGCAAATTCAAAGAATAGAGAAGCATCCGGTCTGAAATCACATGAAATTTTAAAAAAATCAGAAGTTTCCTCAAGCAGCAAATGTTCAGTAGTAGAAACTCTATGTGGACTATACAGAAGTCCCCAAAGATCATTGGGAAAACTTTTTGATGAGACACACCTAAGTTTACCAGTAGGTGTGAATACCTCTTGAACAAGTCTTACTGGTGTTTCAAATTGGGTGAGTTAAAAGGATAATGAGGCATTCTATTTTTGTTGCCATTGCTGTGATAAAACACTCTGATTAAAAGTTTGGGGACCAAAGGGTTTATTTGGTTTATACTTCTAGATAATAGTCTATAATTGCATAGTGTCAAGGCAAGCACATAAGCAGACACATGAATTAGGCATCGTGGAGGAATAGCACTTGCTGGCTTACATGAGTGCTTCATGCTCTGCTAGATTTCATATTCAAACCAGGACCACAAGTCTATGAGTAGTCACACCTAAACTGAACCATTAATTAACAAACAAGTCAATCCCATAGACATGTCTATATGTCAGCCTAGGCCAGGTGTTTTCCACCTGTGTTTTGCATCCCTTTTGGGGGTAGAGCAACCGTTTCACAGGGGCTGCTTAAGACCTTGAGAAAACACAGATATTTAGGTTATCATTCATCAGAGTAGCAATATTACAGTGATGAAGTAGTAATAAAATAATTTTATGATGAGGACTATATTAAAGAAGTTAGAGGAAGGTAGAGGGCCATCTCTCTAGGCAATCACTCAAGAGACTTTTCTCCCAGGTGGCTCTAGGTTGTGTCAAGTTGATAAAGCTAGCTAGGACACAATTTAGAATGGAGGACATATAAAGCTAATATGTTTTAGGATTGATGAACAGAGAAAGAAGGAAGCCTAGGAACCATTCCCACTGAAGAAGCTGTTGCCAAAAACACCAGACACTGGACTTGGATGAACACAGCTGGCACTGACCCAACACTGGACTTGGATGAACACAGCTGGCACTGACCCCAAAGCTTCCTTCTCACGACCAGCTCTAGTGGTACCTGGAGGTGCTATACAAACTGTTGCGTAGGAGAGCACTTGACAGCCACAAATCAGCTGCAAAAGCCCATGAAGCAGAGCCATGACCAACTCAGGATGACATCTTCAAGGATTCAGTAGAAGCAATTATAGGTTGAGAATGACCAGCAGCTGTCTAATTGGACTTAAGGCCATATCAGTAGAAGAGAATTTGTGGCTGATACTGTAAATCTAGCCAACAATCAGTTCCTGGTGAGGTTATGACCCCTAGAGGAGAACCTACTGCTGCCACTTTTCTTAATGTCCCCGAACTTCATCTGAAGCACTTGCTTTTTTGTTTTGTTTATTTTTTAATCTACAGATATATGTATCTCTTATCCCTCACCAAGGAAGACTCTATTGCAACAGACAGTGACCATTTTGGAAAGTTACAATGTGGTTAAAATGCATTACATTACATTATGGTCAAAATGCTTGATTAGAGCAGCAGATAAAAAACATACTGTGGTGCTAATTTGCTTATGATCTAATAAAGCTTATCTGAAGATTAGAGTGCAAAGATAGCCACAGTCATGGAGGCCAGGCAGTGGTGGCACACATCTTTAATCCCTGCACTCCGGAGACAGAGGCAGATAGATCTCTGAGTCAAGGTCCTCCTGGGCTACATGAGAGTGGATCAGTCTAAAAGAGAAACAGAGCTCACACTTTTAATGACAGTGCTAGGAATGTGGAGGCAGGAGTGATGTTGCTGGGTGGAGAGTAGAATATAAGGTGGGAGGAGACAGGAACTTATTGCAGTCTCAGTCAGTCTGAAGACCACTGCAGTTTGGATATTCAATCACAGGACATGAATGCCCCTTAAGTTTGAGCATTGGTAGACCTGAGAATTCTAGTGGCTGGCTGCTTAGCTTTTACTGATCTTCAGCCTGAATCCCAATATCTGTCCCTGAGTTTTTATAATTCATACTATGGGATACCTAGCCCTAAGGCTCAGAGAGCATGACAGAAGACAGGAAGAAAGATTGTTGGAACCAGAGAAAGTCTGCTGTATATGATAGAGAAGTTTTATCAACAAAAGGTTTCTTTTTTTTTTTTAAAGATTTTATTTATTTATTATGAATACAACATCCTGCCTCTACATATGTCTGCACGCCAGGAGAGGGCACCAGATCTCATTACGGATGGTTGTGAGCCACCATGTGGTTGCTGGGAATTGAACTCAGGACCTCTGGAAGAGCAGTCAGTGCTCCTAACCGCTGAGCCATCTCTCCAGCCCCCAACAAAAGGTTTCTGTTGCTATGAAAAAACACTATCACCATGCTAACACTAATAAAGAAAACATTTAATTGGGGTACCTCATTTGCAGTTTCAGAGATACAGTCCATTATCATCATGAGAGAGCATGGCAGAGTGCGGACAGATGTGGTACTGGAGAAGTAACTGAGAGTCCTATATCTTGCAGGCAACAGCAAGTTGACTGAGACATTGCTCAATATCCTGAGCATAGACAATCTCAAAGCTCACCCCCACAGTGACACACTTCCTCCAACAGAGTGATAGACACTCCAGCAAAGCCATCCCTCCTAGCAGTGCCCCCATTATCCCTGTGAGATAATGGGGGCCAAATTATATTCAAACTACCACAACATGATTATCTAAACAAGGTCTGAAGAGCACAACATCAGTTGAAATATCAACTTAGATAGTGAAATCTCACAAGTCATGACCTATGGAAGAAGAACTACAGCTACATAGAGTTAAAGCTGCTTAGAAAGTAGGAACCAGTCTTCCCCAGGGATGAGCCTCTGGTAAGTTTTGAAGTCCCAAGTGGTCAACCATAGACACATACAAATATGAACAACACTAAAAGGGCCCATGTTGTGTGTGAGTGTGTGCATGGCATGCATGCATGCGTGCATGTGTGTGTGTCTGTGTGTCTGTGTGTACATAAAATATATGTGAGTATATCTGTGTTTGTGTGTCTATTGCTACCATTTTCTATGTATCTGTATGGAAATCCATCCATGTATTTAATATAATATATGATACAATACATAGTGATGCAAACTTAAGTTATCTCTGTGCTTTGAGTTGAGGAAAAGCAAGTTATTTAACCCATTATATATGATTCCCCTGTTTTTCTATTAATAATACACACAGGCAGATGCACACTTTTTGAATGCTCACTTTTGCAGCCCTGTTTTCTCTATCAATTTTTGCTCTCGAACATATTTAGTTCATCAGAAGTCTAAGAACCTGTTCTCAGCTTCTTAATATTGTTTAAATTTACATGAAAAACAATCAATAGTGTTGTATACTTAAACTTCCTTTGTGGACAGGCAAGAATTAGAGAAACTCATTTGCATTTTTGAAAATTACATTTGCACATTTTCCTGTGGCATGAATCTGAGGAGACATGTCATTATCACACTTCTGAAAGAATGGCTACAGAAATATGCCTATGTGTAATTGAGATAAATAAAATGACCATACATATATAACTACAATTCAAGATATGCACCATTCAATACTTCTGAATTTATGACTTCCTGTTGGAGAATCATTTTAAATACATAACGGTCATATTGATGTTAGGTCTGATCAGTATACGATGCATTTGTTCATTTCTTTTCACATGTTAGATAGCTTATTTTTATTTTCTCCATTGATGGTATTGAGCCTTCTGCCACACTCTACTTGAAAAAATTGAAAATATCGAACTTAATTTTACCTAATCCATTTGAAGATGGAGGATTCACATTCACTGTATGACATTAAATATGTTACTTTATTCTGCAGTGATCATTTTCATCTTCTAATGAGGTTCCATCATAGCTGCAGAATAGGATTGGAGTAAAAGAGGCTCTGGGGATAGGCTGGGTTAAAAATCTCTGCTATGCCTTATACCATTAGCCGGATCATGATGTATTTACCTATCTTCACGTTGTAGCTCCTTGCATGAGAAAGGAGTCTCTGTTCCATAGCAGGATGAAGTATTAAAACACAGAAATCATATTAATATTGAAAATTATAGCTCCTTTTTATAATTTATTTCTATTTTGAAATTTTGTTTTACATTCCAAACACAGCTCTCCCACTCACCTCTCCTCTCACCCCCTCCTCCTTCCAGCCCACCACCAGTCCACTCCTCCTCACAGGTAATGACTCTCATGAAGAGTCAACAAAGTCTGACAGAATAGGTTGGAACAGGGCCAAATAAGTCTCCCATGCATTAAGGCTGAGCATGTCATCCCACCATAGGGAATGGGCTCATATACCTGGATTGTATCATGGGCCTACTTCCAGGGACCCCTCTGATAATCCAAGATTCACAACTCTCTTCCACATATGGAGGGCCTAGCTTGGTTCCCTAGAATCTCTACTGCTGTCAGTCTATAATTTATGAGTTTCCATGAGCTTGTTTCAACTGTCTCTGTAGATTTCTCAATCATGACCTTGACGGCCCTTGCTCATATATTTATCCCCTTCTTATCTTCCACTGGATTTCTTGAGGTAGGTCTGGTCCTTGGCCATAGATGTCTGTGTATGGTTGCATCAATTTCTGGATGAAGGCTCTATGATGATAGCCGAGGTACTTACCAATATGGTTACAAGTGAAGGGCAGTTCAGGCACCCTTTCCAATATTGCTAGTAGTCTTAGCTGGAGTCATCCTGTAGATTCTTGGGATTACCCTAGCATCAGAGTTTTCTGTAATCTCATAGAAGCTCTCTAAGAAGACATCTCTTTCAGTTCTCTTCTACTGCATCTCTTCCCCCATTGACCGTCCCATTCCCTTGTGTTCTTATCCCCCCTTCCCTCTCCCTTACCATCCCCTTATCCCTGGTTTACCTCATATATCTCATTTAATTTCCCTTCCCAAGGTCATCCAGGTGTCCCTGATAGGTCCTCCTTGACAGTATATATATGTGATCCCCAAAACCCAACCTGAGAATTACAACTGATAAGCACCTTCAGTAATATGGCAGGATACACTACTAACTAAAAAATATCAGTAGCCCTCCTGTGTACAAATGATAAATGGGTTGAGAACAATATCAGAGAAATATCACCCTTTACAATAGCCACAAATATAAAATGTATTGGGTTAACTCAAATCAAACAAGTGAACGACCTCTATGATAAGAACTTTAAGTCCCTAAAGAAAGAAATTGAAGAAGATATCAAAAATGGAAAGATCTCTTGCTCTTGGATAGGTAGGAACAATATAATAAGATTGGCAATCCTACCAAAAGCAATCTACAAATTCAATGCAATACCCATAAAAATCCCAACATAATTCTTCACAGATGTGGAAAGAAAAACAGTCAACTTCGTATGGAAAAACAAAAGCCCAGAATAACTAACAACAGTCTAGTACAATAAAGGAACTTCTAAAGGCATCTCATCTCTGACTTCAAACTACTTTAGAGGTATAGAAATAAAAACAGCTTGGTATTGGCATAAAAACAGGTAAATAAATGTAATAGAATTGAAGACTTGGATATTAATCCTCACACCGGTGAACATCTGATTTTTCACAAAGAAGCCAAAATGGTGCAATGGAAAAAGAAAAACATCTTTAACAAATGGTGCTTGTATAACTGGATGCTGACATGTGGAAGATTTCAAATAGATCTGTATCCATCACCATGCACAAAACTCAAATCCAAGTTAATCAAGGGCGTCAAAATAAATACAGCTACATTAAACCTGATAGAAGAGAAAGTGGGAAGTAGCCTTGAATGCATTGGTTTTTCCTAAATATAACACCAGTAACGAAGACACTGAAAGCAACAATTAATAAATGAGACCTCCTGAGACTGAAAAGCTTCAGTAAGGCAAAGAACCCTGTTCACAAGACAAAACAGCAGCCTACAGAATAGAAAAAGACATTCACCAACCCCACATATGACAGAGAGATGATCTCCAGAATTTATAAAGAAGTCAAGAAACTAAACATCAAAATACAGAATAACCCAATTGAAATATTGTGTATAGAGCTCAATAAAGAATTCTCACCAGACAAATCTCAAATGGACAAAAGACATGTACCAAACTGCTTAACCTCTTTAATCATGATGGAAATCTAACCAAAACAACACTGAGATACCCTCTTACACCTGTCAGAATGGCTAAGATCAAAATCACTGATAACAGGTCATGGTGGAGAGGATGTGGCATCAGGGGAACACGCCACTGCTGGTGGAAGTGCAAACTTGTACAGTCACTTTGGAAATCAATTTCTAAGAAAATTGGGAATCAATCTACCTCAAGACCCCGTGATACCACTCCTGAGAACATAAAAAAAAGGACTGTCAATCATAGCACAAGCACACTTGCTCAACAACGTTCATAGCATTTTTCATAATAGCCAGAATGTGGAAACAACCTAGATGCCCCTCAACTAAAGAATGAATAAGGAAAATGTGTTACATTTACACAATGGAGTACTACTGAGCTGCAAAAATTGATGACCTCATGAACTAGAAAACCAAACTGAGTGAGGTAGCCCAGACACAAAAAGTGAAACACGGTATGTACTCCCTAATAAGTGGATATTAGAAGTAAAGCAAGGAATAACCATCTACAACCCACAGTTCCAGAGAAGCTAGGTGACAAGAAAATGGTAACTCTTTTATTAAGGTAATACACAAAATAAATAACTGGTCTGTATTGACCAAGGTTGCTATATAATATTACTTAGAGGATGGAAATAGGGAATCTTATTGCTGTCAATTGAAACCACTTTCAAAATGTAACATTTTTTAGTTTTCAGTTTTATTTGTCATCATTATTATTTGCATGTGTGTCTGCTCATGCACATGCAGACATGCATATTTGAAGTTATGGCTCTGTCCTTCCACCCTTATGTGAATTTCAGAGACTGAAGCCCTGCCACTAAGTTTTCATTTTTTATTTTTGTTTATTTTTGCTTTTGCATTGTTTTTATTTTGCTTTTAGAGACAGGGCTTCTCTGTATAGTACTGGCTGTCCTGGAGCTCACTGTGAACACCAGGCTGGCTTCAAACACAGACCCTGCCTGCCTCTGCCTTCCAAGTGCTGGAATAAAAGGCATACGTCTGCCACAACATTGCAAGTTTTTTTTCTTAATGGTTATTTTTACATATGCATTTATCATGCTGTTGATTTTAGGTCTGACCACTTGGGTCTTGGTTAATGATTCTGGAGTCTGAACCTGCAAAAAACTGATCCTCCTCACTGAAGTGCCTTCCCTCAGGAACAACTGATAGCCAGGAGCACTTCTTTTAGGGGAATTGTGAAATTTCCTCAATTGAAGTTGTCCTGTTGACTGCTGTGATCATCATTCATGTCATATGTGGGAAAAATCTATTGTTGAGGTATCATGGGTTCAGCATTCCTGTCATGTCTAGAAGATACTATCTTACAGAAGATGTTCTGGTCCTGTTTGTTATCATCTCTCTACTCACCCATCCACCCCACTTCCATGATGTTCCCTTGACTTAAATATAGGGTTATATGGTATTTATAATGATTGGGCCTTGACATCCACCTGGTTGCTTATTCTCTGCAGCTCTTTATATGATTATATCCATGTATTCGCAGTCACTTTACAATATGAAAATGCAATATCCGAGGCATCTAACTTCATAAAGACAAAGGTTTGCTTATATAACAATTCATAAATTCCAATTCAAAAATGAGCCAATGCTCCCTGGACTCTGCTGAGGAGGGTTGATAGCACACAGCTTGGCAGGAGGACATGACTATGGATTGGCTTGTATCAGCCAAACAAAAAGTCAGCCTGAGAGCACTTACATCCAACATCACAGCTAACAACGCAAATCCCCGGAGACCTATGAGTTTACCATCCATGTCTACTCTCTCATGTTCTGCCTACCTTCTTAGAGTACTGCTCTGGAAAACCAGATTTAATCACCATGGATTTCAGAGCTGATTCAGAGACTAGGCAAGGAGAAAGAGAATGAAATGGGTCATCTGAAGCCACTGGCTTCCTGGACTCCATCTAGGAAACACACATGTATATGCCATATTCCTCAGGCATGAATGCCAGGGTCAGTAACAGCCCTCCTGACTAGACAGCAGATGCCTCCTTTTGAGACATTTAAGTATTAGCACGGTAACATCCTGTAACATAAACCTCACGATTGATGGCTATTAATTTCCCTTACAAAGGGTGTAGCCTGTGGTTGATAACCTACTTTGATGTAGGTGCCTGGAGTTTCCCTTACCCAGGAGAGCCAGCTAGTGATATCTGGTGACAGGGGGAAAGTCATGTCTTGCAACCAAAAGAGAACATGCTGAAGACATGCTGAAGAAATGCATCAACTGCACCATAACTGAGACACAAATTTATACCCCAAAGCCCCTCCTGAGATGCATTTGCATTCAGGCTTTGTCCTAGATAGTGTTTCTATTGTTATGATAAACCATAGCGAAAAGGAATCTGGAGGGAAGGGTTTATTTCACCTTATAGATTGTAGCCAATCATCAACGGAAGTCAGGGCATTAAAATGAGAGCATAAACTGGTGCAGAGTCCATGGAGGAATGCTGCTATAACCTCTTGACTTGTTCAGCCTGATTACTTAGAGAACCCAGAGCTACCTGCCCAAGGGTGGCCCTGCCCATAGAGACCTGGTCACTCCTTCATCAATCATTAGTCAAGAACTTGCACTACAGTCTTGCCAGGGGAGACTCTGGTCGGGGAACTTTTTGAATTGAGGTTCCTTCTTCCATAATAACTCTCACTTGTGTCAAGATGACATAAACTAGCAAGCACAGGCCTGCAGTCTAGGCTGCCTGCTTCCTGATTTCTAACTGAGGGAATTCGACCTTCTCTCCCACCTCCCCAAGGGAGCTTTTTGCAGCCTGACCTCAAAGACTCATTGAGTTCTATCCCAGAAATTAACTTTTTGTTTTGTTTTGTTTTTACTTCTCACATTTCTGTTTGCAGACACCAGATAACACCTTGGAGCTGGTCAGTTGTGCTGATTCTCCAAGCACTCTGGTGCTCTCTGAACCTCCTTGAAATAAAAGATAGAAGCTCCTCACAAATTTCTATCACTGAGGCTACCTGATTCGCTATTTGTTTGCTTTTATTATGTTGGATTCCACAATGTCATTTTTATGCAAGCATATAACACACTTTGTGAATAGTTCCCACACAGTCTGTTGCTCTCCTTTTTTCTTTACTCCTCATTAGTTCTCTCTGTTTCCCCAGATAGTTTGCTTCCACCTTCAGATCAGCTAAACATCTGTGATTTATGCATCTTGATAAAATTTATGATCCCCAAATGGGCTGCAGGACTGTGTAATGTCTTTCTGAGACTGACTTAATTAATTTAATATGATTATCTCCCATTGTAACCATTTCCAAGAAATGACATAATTTTATTCTTCTTTATGGATGGAAAAATTCCAATGTGTATAAATTAAATCCCCTTTTCCCATGCTCTGTTTATGGACATCTAAGCTGGTTCTGTCACTTAGCTATTGTAAAGAGCCATGTGATAGACACTGGCATGCATGTATCCCTGTGACAGGTTGACTTAGGGGCTGGAAGGTAAATACCTGAGGTTGGTGTCACTGCATCATTGGGTAGATCTAGTATTGCTCATTGAGCTACCTTCTCACTGATTGTCAAAGGGGCTAGACCACTTTACAAAGGCAAAGCATGCTTCTGTTTCTGCATCCTGGTCAACATTTGCATGTGTTTCTTGCTAAGTTCTTCTCAGATGGGGATGGATGGAATCTCAATGTAGGTTTTAACTGTAATTCTCAGATGGATGATGATGCTGAACCCTGCAGCTTACCTGCTTTTTCACCTGTAACTCAGAAAGAATACCCTTTTCCTTTTCTCTCTCCAGCCCCTCCTCTTCACAGCTCCAAGATCTCCCGAGTGCCTACCCTATTGTTTTCCCTTTAGTCTGCCCTAAAATTGTCCTTGATTTTCCTTCCAAGTCTGTTTTTAAAATCTTTTATCTATAAGATTAAGAACGTGCAAAAGAAATACTATGTCCCATTATGTTAAGTGGAAATTGTGACACATTTGAACCATGACATTTATTCCCTGTTAACTATTATTTTGATGAGGTGATTACTAAAATTATTTTCCTTGCAAGAACATGACTATTCACAGTAAAAGGTGCTCCCTTAGTTGTCTGCTAAAGCAATTATAAATGGGATAGGATAATAACCATATTTATTTAATTTTGCATACTTTAAAAAGTATTTCCAAACTCAGTGCCTTAGAAATTTTATTAACTTCCATTGCTTAAATAAAAGTATGCTAAGGTCTAAGGTCTGTGTCTACAAGGAAAAACTCTTGAAGGCATTTTCACAGAGTGCTTCTAGAGGAATAGACTTTGTATATTCTGCAAGTACACCAGACACAGGCAATACAGGACCAGAGGAACCCACATTTCAAAGCATGGCTTTACCTGCAGTAGTAGCTTAGTGTGTGTGGAGGTGTGGGAGAGTTCGTTCTAGTAGGCGTTATCATCTGTGGGCCAGGTAGACTTGTTATTTTTAAAGGTATTTTGAATGCATATCTAAATATGAATATTTTTCTTTGTGGAGGAAGCAGTTAAGAAAATGGATTATACAAATGTTTTTTTCTGTATGAGTCAATATTTGTGACCATACCTAAGCTGCAAGAAGCAAAAATACACTCTGTAAATTTCATGGATTAGCATCATTCCATGATTTTCCTGGGGGAACAGGAGAAATGTCTATACATATGGGGTTGGCCACTACATCTCTCTCTCTCTCTCTCTCTCTCTCTCTGTCTCTCTGTCTCTCTCTCTCTCTCTCTCTTTCTCTCTCTCTCTCTTTCTCCCTCTCACACACACACATACTCAAAGAATGAAAGGAAGGTAGAACACAGAAAGAATGGAAGGAAGGAAGGAAGGAAGGAAGGAAGGAAGGAAGGAAGGAAGGAAGGAAGGAAGGAAGAAAATAAAATACCCAACACCAAAAACAACCTTTACCCAAGTGGACAGTGGTGAACCAGTGAGTTTATTGCCATTGTTTACAGGAGCATGGGTTAGTCAAAGACAGTTGTAATACTATGAAGTTAATCCTAATGTGAGTGAAAACTCATAAAACCTGACCCCTGGGGCTCCTTACACAACTTGCAGACAACTAAGCTGGCTAGAGCATGTCTTCTCCACGATAATGTTAGTGCTCATAAAGCCATCCGGTAAGTCATAGGGGTTTTCTGAATCCTGAACATTGAGTTTATTTGTAGACTTCCTGAGTCGTATGAGACTCCTCCCTTACTCCAGGAGGAGGTATCTCAATTCAGATAAAATAGATATGTAATAGGAAATAACGCATGCACTGTAAGAACTAGTTCACTTACATACCATATAGAAACTTTATGCAATGAATCAGCAACCTGTAATAACAAGTGTCCTGGACCTAGGAACACACAGTGCACCTAAATGATACTTTAAGAGAATTGCAGTAACTAGGAGAATAAAACAAGAAATGTTGGGAGCCAGACTGATCCTACTGCTTTTTCGGAGGCCCTATGAAAGGACAAAGGTAACATTTATTCTGTGTCTTTTCCCAGGGTCAGAATTGTCAGTGTCAGTCTGGGGCTGTGGTCATGGTCTCAAAAGAGTTATGGCTTGTTTGCTGGGTATAAAACTTTTCCATTCAAAGGATACTGGAGTTATCCATTCCAAGGATGCTGAGCATTGGGTCTACCTGACATACTTGAGCTATCCCCTTGTTCTATTTATACAGCATTGCTTCATTAGCTTCCTGCTGGCTTCATCCAATTCTATGGCAGCTTTATGCTGACTGCTTTGTCCCATTCCTGCCTTGCAAACTGTATACATGACGCTGTACTTCTAAATAATTGTTTTGTGTAAGATAGCTTTGGAAAGACCTCCTGACCCCAGCTTTATCTTGTTTATTGTTTCCCATCCCCTGGTTCTCTTTCTCAGGAATTTGAAGAATAAGCTGCTGGTCTAGATCATACTAGAAAACCTTAAATGACAGAAGTCACTCACAGAACACGTTAAGTATGTATCTTGATCATGTCAGTTTCCTGTCTCTAGTCAAATCATTGACATAAATGAAAAGAAAATGATAAATGTTGTAAATGTTAGAAATGGAAAAATAAGGTCCTGAATGTCTAGCAAAAATTAGTGATAGCATTTATGATCCATTTCTTCTAATTTATGTTTTCTCAAAGTATGGATCAAATCATCAAAATTTTCAAACAGAAGACCTCTTAATACAGTAAAATTAAATCAAGACTTTATATAGAAGCTCAGAATTTTCACAGTTTTTCCATACTTATGCTTCATTCAGTTTTTTTTTACTTACTGGATTGTGCAATGCAAGTGTTGTAATTGTTTACAATTGGAGAACACACCTATCTAACAGATCATTCTGGAGCAAACCTTAAGCTATTTTGCTGGAGCACAAAATAGTGTGTCCTTTTATGACTTTTGTACATGTTTACCACTATTCTTTGCTCACGGTTTCTTCCCTAGCACTATTTCCTTTCCTGTCTCAAGTCACTATTCATCTTTCTCAGACCAAGTACACCTATCATTATTTCCATGATTAATATTTACATGATAAATAGAAGATGGATAGTAGATATACATGATTGGATGTGTATATGTTCATCCAGTCTTAGTAAACAACCTTCACTTCATAACTTGATAATCTGAGTGTGAAGACACTTGGAAAATTTAGTAGACCTGACATAGACAAATACGTAGATGATTGTGAGGGATAGAATGCTATAAATACTGTAAACAAAACTGACTCTATTCCCAAGCAGAGTAACAGAATCCTCAATGTGAGTGAAGGCTAAATTACACATTTTGTGTATTTTGTTTGTGTTCTGTGTATTAATAATGTCATTACAATCTCAGACATAAACATAAATTATACACAATATACTTCCTTTTGAATGTCTTATGATTGACAACTAAAATTATGTATAGGATTGCTTTATTCTGAAGTAACTTCTTCTGGGTTTCACAGCCTCGTTGAGTGAAATTACTGAGCTTGTACACACTGTCCATATAACCTCTCAGTCTATAAACCATAACCTGCCGGATTTTCCCACCTCTTGTGCTTCTCATATTCTGCTAGTTTTTTATAATTTCTTTTCTCAAAATAAGGAGCATTTTTAATCCTTCTGATGTTGAGCTGTTGATAGCTAATATGAACCTGAAAACTCCTTATTTGAATTTTGTTTTCCAAGAAAGATGATTGATAATTTTCCCTTGATTTAGTCTTCAGAAAAGTGGAAATACCATTGCCTATGAGAGTTGATGTATTTGGGAGAATATCCTGGATTTTCTCTTTGTAAACAATTCTAAGAATTTATCCACTTATAGCATTCTGTCTGACTAAATCACCAATTATCTGGAAATGTTGCCTCGTGATGACTAATGATCAGAATTAATACAGATTTTGCCTTCATGGAATCTAATGCTTTATAGTTATCTTGACTTTAGCCTTGAGTAGGACACAAATGGAATAGTCAGTAAGTGTCCAAATAGGCTACAGCACCCTGAGTCAGAGGAACTTAGAAATTCCCAAAAATAGCATTTAGAAGATAAGCTTGACAATTCAAACGGCATAGCAATTCCCTTCTTATTATGTAATTGGTAGTATAGTGGCACAAAAATGAAAAGAGTCTGCACTAAGGTTCAGGGTTTGGGGTGGCAGTGATAAAGGAAGATTGCAGAAAATTCTGTGGACTGTTAGAAATGCCTGCTGCAGCTATGATGGATGCTGTTACAGAGGTGTGCAGTTTTCAGCTTTGTGGTGGACATTGTATGCCTGATATCAACAAACGTCTTCAAGATTTCTTGGCTACTCAAAATTTTCCTCATGTATGTCACAGTACAAAAAAAAACCAGTAATAATCATTTTCCCCTTCAAGCAACTTAGTTATTGCCCACTTTATTTTTCGGTTTCAGTTTGCTGACAGAAAACAGCCATGCATGCAAAGGTGGTTGTGCCTGTAGGATCCAGCTAGAACTCACACAGAAGGACCTCATCTATGCTGCTTTTTATGACAAAGAGGTGCCTGACTGACCCAAAGTATTTGAAAGTGCACGTTCATCTCATGTTTGGCCAAGTGCACATGCTCGTTTTCTTTCTTATACTCTGCAAGAAGTTGAAAACCTGGAAGAAGGAACTACACCACGCAGATTTCAGAATAGAACCTTGTCCTAAGAGAACAGAGTAGAATGATGTGTTCAGAAGCAAGGAAATACTGACTATAGTGGAAGTAATTTTAAAAGCAAACAAATAAGCTAAAGGTTTATAAAGGCATTGCTGGTATAACTATTTCTCATTAACAACCATTTCCTTTAGAACTGGCATTTACAATATTTCAGTTGTCAAAAACACATTACCATCTTAGTGATCTGTATATGGCCTCCTTCTTCAGGGATATCAAGGGTATGCACATTGATTTGAAACTAATATCCATGCTTTTAGACTTCGGAAACCATCGTGTTGTATTTATTAATCACAGCTTTTGTTTATCTCTCCACCCCAATACCAAGAATAGAGTGTGAAGAAGATTTAATTTATGGCCACAAAACAGAATTTTCTTTTATAAAAAAAACACTTTTATCTTTGGCTCCTAATATTGACAATACAAGATTCTACTTAAAACAGATTACTAGGAAAGAGGAGGAGTGAAGTTTGTATGTAATAGAATATATCTCACCCAACAAGGGAACTCTTTTTAGATTAAAGATCATGGTCTAAATGTTTTACATTCAAAAATCAATAGCAGTCTAGTATATCAATGGCTGTGGTAAACAACTTTAAAGCTCTGTATAGAACCACACCAAAAATCCACTAAGAAATTGTCATCCTGTTGTACAAAGGAACACAGATAATCTATACAACTCACATTTCCCCCACACAAATATTGTCCTCTTCTATTTTTTCTCCTCCCCTAACCGCCTTGTATCTTGACCTGTTCACTATCGCCTACTGAGTATATCGACCTGGCATTTAAAAGACGTAACTTGGTAAACACATTAAACCTTAACTCTTCCTAAGAGTCTACAGTGCTATGGGTATTTATGATGGTGTGGAGCAAAGCTCCATACTTTCTCCTCTTGGAAAGCTGAACTGTAGTCTCACCAAGAACAATATCCTGGTTTTTCACTGCCTCAAGCACAGACAACTACTATTTTTGTGTTTCCATGAATTTGACTTATACACAATGGAGCCGTACACCATGGTCTTTGACACTGGCTCCCACCATGTAGCATGATGTATTTATGATTTACTAAAGCCATGGTAAGTGTAAAGCCTCCTTCTTTCTTGATGCTGAATATCATTCCTTTGTACATACTTTTCATGACTTATTTATTTATTAATCCATTAACATACTCCTGTCTTGATTCCAAGTTTTTACTCATGAAAACACAGCTTTCATGAAGGTAGCATATCTTTGTCAAATGGTATTGCTAGAAATCAGGTAGGTGCTGCCTTTTAATCGTGGTGGAACAGAACAACCGACTCATATTTGAGGACGTAAATCACACATGTATAAGTCATGTGACAAACATAGTTGTGTAATTATTCTACCATTATTATGTAGAATATTTTCTCTTGGTTGGAATGAGATTAATTATCTGTGGAGGTTTTGTGGGAGAAAAAAAGCTCAGTCCTTATATGGGGTATGGAAATGAAATGGGGGTTCTCAGATAGTCATCAAAGGGAATGGAGTATTGTGACAAAGAAACCGTAGAATAACGTATTTCTTCAGACTAAAACATAATGAAACTTTTATCCTAGGTAATGGCAAATAGTGGTAAATATGTCAAAGTCACAGTAGGAGCTAACAGGCACTGTTATAACTTTCTGGTTCGACACACTGGAGTGACAACTTTGGAGGAGTTTAGCATTTTACTCACGTTGACCATTCATGAATCATGGAAACTACATTCATATTTTTAAAAAGACCTTGCTGGGTTTATATATATGCATAAGTGGTTGCTCAAATGCACTCTAAGGTACTTAAGATAGGTGTTATGGCACAGGGTTCCAATCTCAGCATTAGGAAGATGAAGTAAGAATACTACCAAAACTTTGTGGACAGCTGGGTCTACAAAGTGAAACTCTGTCTCAAGTAAATAAAAATTAAAAATTTTTACAGTGAGACAAGATGCAGAAGGGAATATGTAATCATGAAAGAGTCAACTGAAGAGGTGAATCTGTACAAAAACATGTATGTCTGCTCCTGGCACTGTTTATTCCATCCCTGCCAGATTCCAAGTTTTAAGTATTTCTAGCCTTGCTATAAAGTACAAGATGACAGACTTCCCCTCAAGACTCAAGTATTATTGCTTTTATTTGTGAGACACTGTGAGTTAAAAGATAAGATACACATTTCTAAGAGCCTACAGCAGGTTATTGATATGGTGAGAATATTCTTTTTCTAAAAGAAAGGGAGATGTATAAAGAAATGTTTTCCCTAAGGAAAATCAAATCCCAACAGGGCAGACATGACACCCTAAACCCTTAGTTTGGAATTGTTTTGCTTCAGAAAGAAAGTACATACTGAACACCAGAGGCAACTTTGACCCTGTATCTTTGTTGTTTGGTACTCACATAGCTCCTCTACAGTGCGGGGTGTTGAGGTTGGTGGGTTTTGAAGGCTGAGATGCTGTGCTGCCGCCCACTGTAAATCTACTCTCAGCTTCACAAGGTGACATTCTCTGCAAGGGCTCCATCCTGTGACTGATGTAGGTTTGTTTTTTCTGGTTTCACTTTGAAGTCAAAGTCAAAGTACCCTTGACCTTAAACTCTATTACACAGTGCTATGTGGTCATCCAGTTAGGGACCCAGCATGAACTATGCCTATGACTGCTAGATACTAGAGCAGACGCAGGATGTTTTGACAGTTGAAAGAAAAGAAATGATTTCTCAGACATCTTGGTCTGTGAGTCCATGAAGCATGTCCCTGGGTCTGAGAATGAGTGTTGTTCTTGCAAACCTCTGTGCAAGAGGTGGAACTTGCAACCTTAAAGATTTATGACATGCACCTGAGCACTTTCTTCAGCTGCCTTGATGTAAAGTTGTTGCCCTCCTTTTATCCTCAGACTTTCAATAGCAAACAGTCTATCCATGTGCAAGCCCCTTATAATTTCCTACCCTCACTATAGCTAATGTCAGTATGCCCAAGAACTTAAAAAGAAGGGGAAATTCATTTGCAACATGGATAAGGGGTAACATGGCTATTATTTCCTTCATTTGGTGAGCTTATACATATTTATTAAAGAAAACACTTCATGAGTAGGCACAATCCTGGTCATCTTCAGTTTAAGGTCAAAGAGCTAGTGCGAAGGCAGTATAGTTTTGTGCATGCTTACCTCCGGCTCATAAGGCCTGTGTGAGAGGTGAAGATGTCAGACAGAAATGCTGCTGGCCAGCTCGCTTGTGTTACGAAGATGGCAGTGAGAAATGAGCATCACAGCTTTCTCCAAATGCTTGACATGAAAAGCAAAATGAAATGTGATCGGTGTGTTTTCTCAGTGGAACCTGGGGCCTGAGTATAAGTTATTACATTTTCATATCTTTCTACTCCTGGCCACATTTTCTACAAGATATTCACTTGCTATTCCCGTCTAAAACATGAGGGTAACATTTACTGTCCTTACCTGGCCAGCGTTCTCTTCAGTGATGTTTGACTGTCTCTGAGGCAGCCCACCTTACATTGAACATTGGTAGCGACTACATAACGCAGGTGTAAGTCACCATATAAAGCCTCCTCTCCATCACCATGATAGTAAACTGTCAGATGAGCAGTGTCATGGTACAGAGAAACAGGGTACATCCAGGCAACTGCTGCACACATGGGAAATGTTATGGAAACTGTGGAAAGAGTCTGGTTTGTACTCAGAGGAGCCCCCAACAGACAAAGCAATTCTACTCACACATTCATGATAAACATGTCCATAAGCATGTCTATATTAATGATTAGTATTAGTCAAAAGGAAGAAGCATTTAACTATCAATCACTGAATGTCATATATGAAAAAATGTAGTGTATAGATACTATGAGAAAGAATAGAATAGAGAAAGATGTTCCAATAAGAATCAAATATAATTGGTGACTATTTACAATGGAACCCGGGCGTTGAGCATAAGATACTTTATGTTTATACCTTTCTATTCTTGGCCACGCTTGAAATTTTCTACAATAATATATTTTTATAACAAAAGAATTCATGCATTGTCAATTTTAATTAAATTTATAGATATTTTCTACTAAATTGGATTAAGTATTTAAAAATAGCACAATCAGTGTCAAGAGCTGGAAATGACATTTATAACACTAATCAGCTCATATATGCATCTTTCTAAAAGCTATTTTGAAGAGTAAAATGATCTTTTATATAAATTTTTGTATCAAATGGCAGCTGCTTTTCATAGAGCTATTTGGTATAAATCAGCACTGAAGAGGGAAAAATTTGGTTAGTTGTTGGTTAAAGATGAATAAAGATGAATGTGTTTCTTTTTCTTTTTTTTTCTTTTTTTTTTTTGGTTTTACGAGACAGGGTTTCTCTGTATTGTTTTGGAGGCTGTCGGTCCAGCCTGGCCTCGAACTCACTTTAATCCACCTTCCTCTGCCTCCTGAGTGCTGGGATTAAAGGCGTGCACCACCGCCCGGCTAGATGAATGTGTTTTATTATTAACTAATGAGTACTTGTATAATCATAATTAATTCTATACCTTTATTCACATTTTCTAACTCATATTGCCATTTTACTAGCACACCATTTGTGTTTATTTATACTACTCTTTGTGAATGCACTAAGAATTTCCTACTGTCTTTCCTCTAAAGGCAGTGCTGTGAGGCATTTTCCCATGCTGAATGCAAGCAACAATTGAAGCTTTCCAGGTGGTGAAACAAAGCAGAAAATCTGTTTCCATACCCTATGCTAGCTACTTGTATAAGCACCATAGTGACAGGAAATACATCGCAGCCAGTTCCCTGTGCCCCAGTCTTTTGAAGGATGCCGCAGAGCTGTGCACTGGAATCAGAAAATGCTGACAACAATAAATGGAGTGTTTACGTCTGTGCCTGGATTAAAAGTGAAATGAAGTGCTCTCATGTAAACCATTTAATATAAGTCAGCATGTTGCCCTTCATGTGTCTCTCCTTGCTATGAGACCATTTCCCTGGCAATCCCCAAGACCTTGGGAGCCTCAGGCAATCCTCAGGGTACTTTGTTTCTCACTTGTTTAAATCCCCACTCTCAGAGGCAAATGTCATTAGGAAACTAGTAAACTGGTCTTATCTTGTCCTCCAAATATTTTGTTTGGTTATAGTAAATTGTCTGATTCTTGTCATAGGAGTTAAGTAATATTCCCTTGCTTCCTTCACATATCCATTTACATTTTTATGATAACAGAGGTCTTTTGTGTTTGCGAAAACAATGAGAAACACATGTTGGTTCAATTGGGAAAGTATTTGAATTAATTACCATTAATTCTTTGACCAAATAATCGTAAAGGTATGCAATGACCTGACCTGACTACATACATGTTTATTTTGTAGTCTTTGAAAATCTAAGAAGCTATTTCACAGGGAAATGGCGACACTATCCTAAGAGCATATTCAGACACCCAGACTGCTTCTTCCAAGTCCAGTATGTCAGGTAGACCAGTTAGCATCTGTTATAGTTGCCTTCAGTGACAGTAGGAAGCTAAAGCCAGAGGGTCATGTGCAAAAAAGCTGAGGAGTATTTGAATCACCTCTTCCCAAGAGTGTGTATTTCACTTTTGTTTACACAGCATTACTAAAACCTTATAAGGCTCAGCTTATGACCAGGGAACACTGGATAATCAAAGTCTTTCACTAGATTCCTGACTTCTAGATAGAATTCTGAAATTCAGAAGGTCAGTGCCGGGCAGCGGTGGTGGTTCAGGCCTTTCATCCTAGCACTCAGGAGGCAGAGGTAGGTGGATCTCTATGTGTTCCAGGCCAGACATCCAGAGAAACCCTGTCTTGAGATCCAGAAGATCACCACATGGCTTTTGTGGCTCTTTCTATTTCTGACTCATGATAATTTTCTCAAGATAATAATGTGTGTTGGTTTATGTCCATATCTAAAGATGGAGAACATCAGTTTTGGATCAAAGAGTGCATGTTTTCTGTGACTCTCTTGACAAACTGGTAAAAGACCAAATATTTTTCGTAAGAGGATAATGTTTGCTTTCCCTCGAGGTAATGCTTAAATGACTTATGCCTTTATAAGATATTTGGCTTACATGTTTTATCCTGAAATTCAATTACTTTATTATAAATAAAATGCACTAGATATATTACTAATGATTGGGAGAGAAAATATAGTATAGGTAAAATATTTGGTTGGAACATTACAAGACTCCAGCTATTCACACAAAGCCACCTATGAAAATATTTGTAGCTGAGTGGAAAAATAATTTTAGTAGATGGGAAAGAACATTCTAGCTGCGAATATGGCTAAAAGTGTCATTAATTACTTCTGATAAGCAATAAACTTTGAAAGAACATAGAAAGCTAGTAAAAAAGAATGGCTGAATAGCACATGGAAGAAAAGGGAAATGCCTTAAGTATATGCTAAGCCTTAGCTGTAAGGTAAAAATCTACAGGTAATGAAGATGATAAGGGTGGTGAATGTTGCAACACTACCTCAGTCTACCTACATGGAGTTCTCCAGAAAAAAGAGGCAACTGCTATTTTACCATTTAGAGATGCTTGGAAATCTTGCCCTGTACATGTTGGCGCATACAAGCACAGAAAACCACACCCATGTACCAGGTAACAAAGTATGCCTTGCAGCTTATCGATTTTAAGTGCATACAACTGAGACAGACTATTACGGTAGAAACAATCACTTAAAATCTAAAAATACATTCTTTAGAAAACAAAATCCAATGAAATGAAATTTTCATAGATTTAGAATGCTAAGTGATTTACCATTTTTAAATTTCATACTGTTTTGAAATAAATATGTTAGTCATAGCTGGTTTTTTTAAAGACTTTAGATTGAAGATCCTTATGTTACTTAGGACTAGAAGCTGTTTATATTTTTAATATTTTAATATGCATAAGGAGATCTTCTGTGAATGGGCAGTGCTTACACATGAATCCATTGTTACTTCATATATATGCATTATGAACCTAGACTGAGGTAAGTTCATACAACAATTTTAGTTCTTCTGAATTTCACCAAGACCAGTCATATGGGATACAATGTAGAATTTCTGACTGTGGCGTCATAGTGGTACTCAAGAGAGTTTCAGATTTTAGAAGAGTAAGACTTAAGATATTTTGATTAGGGGTGCTTAAGCTGTGCCATATGGATAAATGTTCAAAAAGTAAAGCCAAGAAACACAATATGTAAGTCAAGTGACATAAAGTGTTCAGTCCTACCACAGTAAACTCTTACAGCCCAAACCATTGCACCAGAGCGCATTTCTGCAGCATGTGAACTGCAATGAATTATAAACATTATTTAAGAAGGCTGAAGAGAATACTCAGGGGTAAACGTACCTGGTTTACAAAACACAAAGAGCTGAGTTTAAATTCCTATGATCCATGTAAATCCAGGCAAAGCACCTCTGTAATCCCAGTGCTCATACAGGGAAAGGGGAGGTGGAGGCGGGTGGTTCCCAAAAGCTAAATGTTCAGCAAGCTTGGTCTATGCATCAGTGACCAACAAAGAGAAAATGTCAAAGACATTTTCCAGCTTCCAAGGTTTTCCTCTGACTCACATGAATGAACTATGACATGCATGTCCCATAATCACTCATGTAAATTCATGCACCCCCACATCCCTCCATGATACACACGTTGCACAAAATAATAAAATATAAATCTGTCCAAATGAAAATTTCTCATTTAGTTTTCCCCATAATAATATCCCATGAGTATGCAAATTTAAATTTATCATAGTTTATTTTACACCTAAATGGACAAGTGGATTATTTCTGCTGTTTGGGTTAAACCTACAGTTAATGCAATCCATGTTTAGATTCCTATGCTTGTGGTTTCATTTATATTCAGTTTGAGTTTTATTTCCTTTTTGTTTCTTTCTTAAAGTATGGGGTACTTTGATAGATATTGTTTAATTTTTTGAAAAGTTTACAGTATTTTCCCTAGTTTCCTGCTATTATTTTTGTTACTATTATTTTTAATTTAGTTACTTTATGCTCTGAGGATGTACTAGGAGCTTAAGGTATCAAATTTTACTCAGTTTTTTCATAAGTAACGGTTTAATCTATAAATGTCCCTGACAAAAAATATACATTTTCCTATTGTTTGGTCCCCTGCTTCATAAATGCAATCACATCAACTGGTTGGTGTTAATTAAGTCCTGCCAGCATGACTGATTTGCATGTTACCCATATAGATCAATGATACAGAGATTGAAAGCACACAGTCATAGAGCTATCAATCAGTTCAATCAATATCTGTTTCATATACGTTGCAGCTCTTTGTTAGTTTCCTAATATCTAAGATGTTTGTGTATCTTCTCTTAGACTCTTGTTTACTTATTGAGTAATACGTTAATGTTATATTTGCTTTTCTGCCTTATGTCATTTAATAATATCTATATTGGAAAATACAGATTCCGTTAGCTATATATATCATGCCCTGTGCAATTCCCTTTTCGCTCTACCAAAAGTTCAGTAGAGACGTGTACTTGGCATCCATCTATCTATCCTGTATCTATTCATCACTGTCATCTATCTATCTATCTATCTATCTATCTATCTATCTGTCTATCTATCATCTATCTATCCATACATCTATCCTTGATCTATCATCTATCATCTCTGTCATCCATCATCTATCTATCTGTTCAATACACTGAATCATTTTCTTCCACATTATCATTTCTTTTCCAACCCCCACAGAACATCTCCCTTTTCCCAGTTCCCGCTCACTTTTTCTCACCTCCTTTGTAGTCTGTTGCTCTTAAATAGACTTGCAGTCATGAGCAAGGATGAAGGTTTATTTCCTAATTAACAGGAACATCCCACCAGTGACTACACCCCTGTGGAATATGACTCTCCTTGCCCCAAAAGGATTAACTGCACATCAATTCCCAGGAAAGAGCAGGAGACTGAGTCATTTCCTTTTGATCTATATTTGTCTTTTTGTGTACAATGTATTTCTTCCATCATTCATTGTAATCGTGGTCTTGAATTATAGTGTTTAAACTATGAATACAGTAAAGTTTGAATCTATCACTCTGTTCTTTATTTATATCCTGGTGTTCTTTGTCACCTGTACATTATTTTCTACATTTCTTTAGATTTATTCACTACTTCAAAGTTTCCATGTTGATTCTTCCACATAATAGATATTACTTTAGCTCTGGATTTAAAGTCATCTGCATATCTGTATATTTATCTGCATATCTGCATATTTAGATAATTTTATATGCATTTATGGATATAGTTTATGAGTATGCATTAAATACATATGTATATATTTACAATATATATTCACACATGTCAAATAATAAAAAGTAGCATCAATATTCTGCATACAATTCTACACATAATAAAACATAAAGATCATACAAAATATTGTAATATGAAACTCTTCATTTCTTAATGATAAACACAGTACATACTACTCTATCTTATCTTGTTGCACTGCTTCTAGATATTTGAGTTGTATTGATTGTTAATATCACAAACAATGTTTCAGAGAATATCTCTGGATATACTATTTCTACTCTTCTTCTCCAGTGAGGGTTTAGATGAGAATGTCCTCCCCAGGCTCTGACATTTGAATACTTGATTCTTAGCTGGTAGAGTAGCTTGGGTAAGTTTTAGAAGTGTGGCCTTGCTGGAAAAAGTATGTCACTCTGGCTGAGACTTAGAAAGTTAAGCCCTGTCCTCAGTTCACTCCCTGTGCTTCCTGCTTGAGTTCCAGATGTGAATGCTCAGCTGTCACTGCCACTGTGTCTGCGGATTCCTGGCAACACTACCTCCTTCATGGACTCCTAAATCTGGAAGTCTAAGCCAAACAAACCCTTCCTTCTTCAGATTGCTTTGGTTGTGGTATTTTATCAAAGCAATAGAAATGTAGCTAATATGCCTCCAGTACCTCCCCGTTTCTCCTCCCTTCTGGTTTCTCTACTTCCAATTCTTTTACTTTGCTGCTTTTCCCCCTTGGCAGTTCCAATAATTTAAACATTTAAAGTTCTTTCTAACTTCCAATTATTAATACCTCAAATACAGCACTAGCTTCTATTGTGTCTACTTTGAAGTTTCAATCTTTGGTCTCTAGGTTTGAAAATGTAAGTTAACCAGCTGTCATCCTTTAGGAGTAATTTGCTAAATTCTATATCCAGGCAGTCAGTGATTACTGGGGGACACAAGGAAAGTATCTTGTTGGGTTATGACATTAAAGAGAAGAGATCTGGAGTTTGCAATGCTTCCTAGAATATGTAGCACATTTGAAGAAAAGGAGGCAGCCAGTAAGGGGAAGGCTGTATTTAACCTGCAGTGTTTAAAATACTAACTAGTATAGGATGTGAGCAGAGTTGCAGCAACTCTCTCAATGCTACTCACATTTGATATTTAAAAAGTGGAATGTTTGACTGTTTTCTTGATTTAATTTACACTGCATCAAATATCTGGCATGCAGATACATGGAGGAATTCCACAGAGATTCCAGGGTTGTTTGTAATATTCAAATCATGAGAGAGTTAGAGCATAGCAAACATAACATTTATTCTTCCTCTGAAGCATTCAAGTCATTGCAAGTGAGATGATCCTCAGAGCTCCAGTCTGAATAGGAGGCTCCCCAAGGAAACATCAATGACACTGCTCTTTCCTCCATACTCACTCAAGTCCTTTGCTCATGACACTGGTTCTAGCTCCATGACAAAGTCTCCTGATGCTGTTTTTCATACAGTGACACAATCATTACAACTTCTTTGCTGTACCTCACATCGTTTGCTTCACAAATCTTTAGAAGCACATCTCCCCACCCCACCCCCACCGGCATGACTTGGCAAGTTATCTGGGGCTGCATGGCTGGACAGTGGGTGTGTCCTCTACGTTCCCAACAGTGCATCAAATATTTCTAAGGTATTTTCCCCTTCTTATGTTCTCAAAGCAACCTTATTATTGTATGTGTGAGTATGTAAACAAAGGGACTTAAAAAAATTTCTTATACTGACTAGAGTAAAAAGTGACTGAGAACAACATTCTGAGCAGACAAGCACATAACACGCTGATTTAAATGACTGTATAGGGTGTTAATTCACTTTCCACCATGCCTTGGCACGGGCGACATTCTTTGCTGAGATGACTGCGTTTCCATGTGTTTTCCTCTAAGCAGAGGGACCTGCTAAATGCAAAGTAGACATAGAGTCCTGTTAGTTGGAGATTAAGCCCTGACAAGCTGCTTGCCAATGCATTTCAAATCCAGCTCTGTAAGTCATTCAAAAGCAGCAGACTTTCAAAGCAATTAAAGTCAGCCGTTCCTGCCTGAGTTTCCTTTCGCTTTGAATGGTAACTTCAAAGCAGCAGGCACGTTCCCAGGTGAGAGTGAACACCTGAGTCTTCCCACAGGAGATTATCATTTCTTTTTAAGGACCTGAGAGACAGCAAAACCACAACAGGAAAACCTATATTCAACAGAGACACCCTTCAAGACAAAGCCAGGAATTTGCTAGGGGTGCCACTGTGTTTCAAGAAATTTTAAACAACTATGAAACAACAGTGCAGTCACATTCACATGAAGGAAAGTAATAGTTTTGTGAGGCAGAAATATTGTGTGCCTGGATAGAGCACTGTCTGCCTTCTCTTTCCACCAATTCACTTTTCTAATCATCTAGTCTGTTTTCTTGTTTGCTTTCCATTGTTGAGCTTAACCTCATAAGCTTACAACACTGAAATACTAAATATTCAAATGGGTAAGCTAGTCAACAACCAAGAATCTGCTGTGTGTTTTCTGAGGCTTACCTTTTGTTATTTCTGCCTAGAGTGGTTGTGTATCATTGACAATTTGCTAGATGTATGACCCTGAGGATGGAGAGACAGCTTAACTGTCAAGAACAGTGCTGCATTTCCAGAGGATGCTGGTTGTGTTCTCAGCATTAAGGGCAGCCAGTTCACAACTATCTGTAACTCCAGCTCCAAGAGATTCCATTATCTTCTAGCCTCTGTGGGTCCAGCAAGATCATGCTCTCTCTCTCTCTCTCTCTCTCTCTCTCTCTCTCTCTCTCTCTCTCTCTCTCTCTCTCTCTCTCTCTCTCTCTCTCTCTCTCTGTTTCTCCCTCCCTCCCTCTCTCTCGCCTTCTCTCTCTCCCACTCTCTCCTCTTCTGTCTGTCCCCTCCCTCCCTCTCTCTCTCCTTCTCTCTTTCTTGCCCCACTCTCCTCCCCTCTGTCCCCTCCCTCCATCCTCTCTCTTGCAAACACACACACACACACACACACACACACACACACACACATAAACTTGTAAGAAGCATACATTTTCTCATCAACTCTCCTTTGCTTTCAGAGCTAGTTCTGTGAATAGGTTTTTTTTTGTACACAAACATAGCACATTGCTATTTTTTTCAGCTTCAAATTAACATCTTAAATGAACAACGGGTGTTTATAAAGCTCTTATCTATTTCAGAGTTTGTCCTGAATATATGTCATTATGGTCATTATGCAAATATCTTAATACATACTTACTCTTCAACAACAATGGAGTCATGATATATATATATATGGTCTCATATGATAGACTGCTTCATTATATGACATATGGAAGAGCATTTGAAATAATCTGAAAGTGTAGTACACAGCATAATAAATTTTATTGTCTGTAATAATTTTAAGCACCTGTTCAATATTTCAATACTCCAATTTCTCTAATTATTTAACAGTCATTTTGTGATTACTGCATCTGCTATCTCCATTTCTTACTACAATGTACTGTCAACAACTACCCTTTAACCGATAATACTACATATGATTATTCTTTTTTTCTTAAAAAAGGAGAATATTTTTTCTTCACACAATATATTTCCCCTCCTTCAACTTTTCCGAGATCCTTTCCACCTTCTTACCCACCAAAATCCATACCCTTTATTGCTTTCTCTTTTCACAAAGCAGACAAACATCTAAAATTTTTGATGAATTAATACATGAGTGCAAAATATAATTTGGGAATGAAATTTCTACATAAAATAAGAATTTTTAAAAAAATCTTTCCAATTATCATTCAAAACAGATGCATGAATTCCTGCTTAATCAAAAGTTTGTCTGAGCATGAATTTAAATGTCATTTTCTCAATTCCTGGCAACAGTATCCATAACAATAAGGAATATGATAAACAAAATCTGAAATTTTCTTGCGAATCTGACTCTGTAGGTATATTAGTACGACATCTAAAGATGTTCATCTCACACAGTAAAACTAAAATATTTATTTCCTGGTACTGTTTGTGTTTCATATTCTCCTATGGATATAAATATATTATTTTAAGGCAATTGATAATTTAAAATAACATCAGAGATGAAAGCTAGATCATTTAATATAGTGCTGGTCTCACAAGTATGTAGACCTGACCTCAACCTCCCGTATCCATGTAGAAACACCAGACATGGTAGCACTAATACGCAGCCTCAGCACGGGGAAAAGGTGGTGGGAGGATCTCTGGGCCCACTGAAACCATGATCCCAGCTGCTGAGCTCTAACCCACTGAGAAATCCCTCTCAATGGAGATGAACGCTGCTCCTGAGGATGACACATGAAGTTCCCCTCTGAACTTTACATGCTTAAGTTCACATAGGTTGATGAGTAAGTGCATACATATAAACATTCATTTTTAAAAAGCAAAATGAAAATAAGCAATATTATTTAAGCATATCTCATTACATTTTTTAATTTAGTAGGTGTATTCACAGAAGTGGTAGGTATAAGGCGGCTCACTAGTAACATGTGGAATTTCTTATGATGGTATTTGTAGGATGGCCTTATTGTGAATACCACTGCATTTATTATGGTGAGATGCGGTTTGACTCTCCAGGACTTATATCATGAAGGAAGGTTGGATTTTCTCAGAGGTTTTCTCCTTACCGAAAGAGGTGATCATATGGCTTCTGCCCTTTAATATACTTACCTTGTGCATTATATTTATTGATTCATAATCATGCATGCACAGCTTTCAGACAGATCTACAGTCAGAATCTCCCTAAGCTGTTTGGCTGGTCGGAATTCCAACACCAGCAAGAAGTTACTCCCCTCTAAGATGCTGCAGTGGCCCTCTGTAATCTTCAAAATTTTCACTCTCCTGTGCATTGATGTTTTGTTTTTGTCTGTGGCTGTCAGCTTACTCTTGCCTCCTGAAGAAAATGTTTCAGTTTGGAGAGAACGTTGCCTTACAACGTGCTGTGATCCAGACCAACTACTCTTGGGTATGTGCCGAGAAAAACTCACTGGGTGGTTCTGCGGCAGCATCTGTACAGTCCTTAATTGTGAGTTTTCATTCTGTTCAAATATGAGGCAGGGCATGGTGGCTCACACTTTTAGACTCAGCACACAGGAGGCAGGCAGATCTTTGAGTTCCAGACCTGACTGGTATACACAGTGACTCAGTCCCAGGTCAAACAGGGCTACACAGGTTTGGCACCAACAACTCCAGAAAGGGGCTCCTGGAGGCTCAACACCCAAGTGTTTTGCTTGAGATAGGCAAGCACCTAGAGTGGTTCAGGCACAGCCAGGGAATGCAGCCAGAGAAGGACAGGAAGGAAAGTTTAACCAAATGGACAGGAGAGTAGAAAACTGACAAGAGCCCGGGGGGCAAAGATGTAGACTTAGCACAGATTTCTGGAGAGGGGTGGGCTTTTCCGGAACAGCCTGAGAGCTTATGTGCTTCAGGAATGTTCACCTCCATCATTAGAGTGTGCCACTTGCCACCACTCCCCCACAGCCTTTATTGTACCTCTTATTGACACTGAGGGGAAGGCAAGAAGCCAGGGAGCAGCTGCAAGAACTTCCTGCCTCCAACAATCTCTAAGCGGCAATGGCAGAAGGACCCTCAGCTGTCTTCATTGTAACACATTTTTCTAACCAGCAATCACTGAATTCTTGGGTAATCAACTAACTGTAAAGTACTTTGTATCATTAATTTGTTAAAAGGCACTCTTTCTCTTGAGCCTAGTACCTTGTTCTTGTAAACATCAGTCACTGTAGATCCTGAGACAAATCTAAAAGCAAACTATACCCAAACTTAAAGCTTTTATTCCATTTGACAAAACAGTGTGATTTATTTTGTTTTGTCTTTATTTAGAGAAGAAAACAGCTGGGAGTCAAAGTGGAATGTCCCATTCCCTCTCTCACTGATCAACACTCAGTTTGCACTTTTGGAAACTGTGCCCTTAAATGCTGGTATCTTGTCGTATTGTGCTCCATTCAGGGCACCCATACCACATCCACTTTCTAAGTGATGTGCTCAACAGGAAAGAGTCCCCTTTGTTGTCCTCCTAGAACAGCTATTGCTACACACATCGGCTGTATTTTCACTTCTGAACAGGTTAACAACGTCTCATTGAACAAATTTGAAAATGATGAACTGTGGATGTTTCTCTTGGTTTTGAATCAATTGTACTTCCAATACTGAGTTTAAATGTGCCAGACACTTTCAGAGTTTATTAGAAAAGTATAAAACTAATTTATAAAGTCATTGCCTGGTGACTTTAAAGATCCATGCCACAACCTGGCACTAGGGAAATGCCCAGGAATATACAAGGATGACCCCCGTTAAGACCTTCCCCTGTAATCAAATTCAAGACTACCTTGGTTATCATCACAGTATCTTCATCTAGCAATTGATAGAAGCAGATCCATAGCTAAGCACTGGGCTGAACTCCCAGAATGCAGTCAAAGAGAGAGGAGCGATAATAGGAGCAAAGACATCATGACAAGTTTGGGGATACCCACAGAAACAGCTGACATGAGTTGGTGGGAGCTCACTGACACTGGACTGGCAATGGGGGAACCTGCAAAGGGCCAGACTAGGTCTTATGAATGTGGGTGACAATTGCATGGCTTGGCAGTCTGTAGGGCCACTGGCGGAGGGCCAGGATTTATCCCTAGTGCTTGATCTGGCCTTTTGGAGCCCATTCTCTTTGGAGGGATTCCTTGTCACACTAGATAACGGGGGGGGGGAGGGTCTTGATCCTGTCTCAAAGTGATTGACAGACTTTGTTGATTCCCCATGGGAAGCCTCACCCTTTCTAAGGAGTGGATAGGGGATAGTGTGGGGGCAGTGGGAGGAAGAGGAGGAGGGGAGGTTGTGGGGATTGGATTGGTATGTAAAATGAGAAAAGATTATTTTTAAAAAATGATCCATGCCACAAAATAAGGTAAAATTAAAGTTAATAGCATTGTCTAGTAGTAATCAGTGACATTAAGTGTAAATCCAGAAGTTATGAGTCCAGAGCAAATAAAATCCACATGTGAACAACATTCATGCTTATTATTGAAGAGCCCAAAGAGCCCAGGCTCTTACCCGGAACCCTAGCATATCAGGACTGCAGAAAAGACCTAGTAGGATGTAGGCCCCTGACTCAGCAGGATATGGCAGAATGTGCTCATCCCTGCCTTGTACAGTGTCCCTGTCTTTGCCCTTCTTGTTAAAAAGAAACTCAGAGGTATCCTCTATGGGGTCAGGAACCAATTAGGAGCTAAGCTAACAGGTTCTGCATGTGCTTCTCTGATAAAGGTGGAATGTAGTTACCACAGCAACCACCCAAGAGATAGCAATCTCCAGTTAACCAAAAATCAGTGTCCCAGTTCTGTGGGACACCAATCCTCAGTCTGTTCCTATAAAATCTGTAGTCCCCTAAACCCTCCCTTGCATTTACCCCCAATATACACCCTGCACCACTGCTACATAAGGTCTTTCTTGCTACCCAGATGCATCGTGTTGACCAGAGACTCGGGTAGGTACTCACAATTAAAAGACTCTGCTTTTGTGTCAGATCTGGTCTCTTGATGGTCTTTGGGTGTTGGGGTCTACCCACCACAGTGTCTCTGAGTTGTTTGTCAGCTGATAGCGACAGATGCATCCTGTTTTCTAGTCCTGGCTTACTGCCCCCAAATTGCCCCACTGACATCAACATCTATTACAAGGAAAACACGCTCTCTTCCACCTGGGGTTTTTCTACTGTGTTGTAAGACTATATATAAGACTATTCCCTCCTACAAGAGAAAGACCTCTTAGCACTTCGTAAATAAAGACACTTCTTAGTACAAACAGCTGGACGTCTGGTCTTTCTTTGCCTGATACGCTGGACTTGCCTGTGGCGTAGGCACTGCATTTGGGGGTCTGGATTCCAGTTATAAGGATTATCATGTCGCCCCCATCTCTGTAGTTGGTATACACACCCAGGTCTTCACATACTCTGCTACTCAAATTTGCATCTCTATCTCCAGGAAAAAAAATATAGAAAAAATATTTCTAGCCTCAAATCAGAGCTTGGCATATATTTAAGTCAACTTAATCTAACTAAAATGAGTTGAAGCACTGGCTGTCAAGAACTATGGAAATGATTAGTCCACTGTTGCCCTGAACCTCCTTCCAGAAGTCCTAGACAATCTCAGTTTTCACATGCAATGGAGAAAAAAGAACTGTGGTGAAACCTGTGAAATGTAGAATTCATTCATGTTCTTTAAAATCATCTTTACATTTTTGATAAAAAAAGAACTTTGTCTTGAAGATAATTTCTGACCTATCTTCCTGGTATTTAAGAATTTACCTTTTATCTCATTTCTTTTGTGAAAATCTGTACTCATGTTATTCACCACCGTCGTGTGCACGTGGGTGACAGTGGACAATGGAGGTCACTTCTTTCTGTCTGTCCTGTGGGTCCAGGGAAGTAAACGCAGGATGGTCTGCAAGTACCTTTATCTACGGACCTCTCTTGCTAGTCCCAGATTATGACTAAAATATTAATACTGTTGCTTACATTTTCACTGGAAATGTTTTCTAAATGATTGAACATATGACAACAGAGTCATGTGGCTAAATAATAAAACACATTACAAAAATACAGTTCTTATTCAACTACCAACATTTATCTTATAGCAATAAATACAATTTTCTCATCTTCACTGCAGAAGAAACTACAGATCTGGGTTCATCTCAGCATATCTCCAATACTTGGGCAAAAATAGTTTTTGTTTGTTTGTTTATTTTGTCTTAACATTCTAGCCAGTCTCAATCAGAGCTACCAATGTTGTCAGATTGAGAATGACCTCTCCAGGAGGTCATGATGTCTCTAGGAGAAACTTATTTAAATGACGGCTTCAGGAAAATCTCTTTCATTATTGATGTATGTTTGTTAATCTGTTATACCCTGGAAATCTGTTCTGCTGTGTCTACTACCCAGGGATCTCTGCTTTGGAGCGTGCTTCTCATCCAAGTGGGGTTTGATTGCTCTGTCCTAAGATAAGCCTCCAGCACTACTGCCAGGATATTTCCTGCATGCTCCCTGCCATCAGTTTTCAAAGCTTGTTTTTTTATCATTATCTGTGAGTTTCTGATGAATCGTAAACTCACTGTGATGGGGACTTCTCTGGGTTTAGTTGCCACCTCGACCTCGCTGAGTACCAATGATGGGATCAAGGCAAGCCAGACCCAGCTCTCCTCCCTCCAGTACCATGACTTCCTCCTATTTCACTTTTTAAAGACTGAGCTCACACCACTGCATTTGCTTCTCTCCCATATGAAGAGAAATTTTGTTTGACTTGTTTCTGAAGAACAGAGTATACTCAGTTATTTCAATTAGAACTTGCCTTTCCTTGCTGAAAACAGTAAGCATGTTAGTCTTTTCTTGCCTTCTAAAATGTCCTTTCATTTCCACTGTGGGAGTAGTTGTAATTTGTGCATTTTTAAAGATTTAATTTATGATATTTATTTATGTCTGCACTTACATATGTATGCTCACATGTGTGTATTGTGCTCATAGAAGTCAGAAAAAGGAGTGTTGGGATGATTATGGAGTTGGGTTTATAAAGGAGCAACTGCTAGTTTCATGTAAAGTATGGAGACCCTAATCAAATACACATACTTTGATATTTAGACTCATGGGATCTTCATGTGACTGGTTGACATACTTCAATTAGTAATACTTTGCCTCTACTTTCTATCCCATTAACTACTCTAAGTTTAAGGACTGCGACAGTGGTGTGTTATTTAATGGTAACTTAGAAGAATTTCCATCCATGTTACAAAGTTATTGTGGCATTTACAGAGATTTCCCCAGAACTAAGAACTAATTTATGGTCCTGACATTTCCACTTTCCTTTAAATATTCCTGGGACTAGTTAGTCACATACAGGGTTTTAACTGCATTTTTTAATTCTACCTTTTTGCTGTTTAAATGATTTTATAGTCTGACCCTTTTTAAATAGATGGCAAATTACATCAGAAAGATATGAATTAATACAGCCATCCTTAAACACTCCAGTAGGAAACATTTTTCTCTTTTCTTTTGTTGCTCAGCCTCTGAGGTGCATATGATACAATGATTTTCATCACCAGTAGCATCTGGATTAACCTGCTAACACTGTCTTTCAGTGCATTCTGTGTATATTATATATATATATATATATATATATATATATATAGGCTTTGATTGAGTAAAGATTTGAGGTTTACTTGTGGGCATAAGAAGTGTCCCTCAGTCCATCCTTGGTATTATATTTGCTAAGAAGCCTATTATCTTTATCTTAAAATCATGTTGGGCACTTCCTTTTTATTACATTTCAAGTTCAAGAGGTACCAACTAGTGTCTGTTGTTGCATCAGGTTTTAAAATAAAATCTTTCAAAATGCCACTCACTTCACTCATCCTCTGAAATTACTGTAGATATTTCTATAGCATGAAATTTGTAGTATATTTCCATGATAACCATTGCTTTTTTAAGATCTTAAAGTAGTTTCATATTGCTCATTCTATATATTCTATGCATCTTGATGTCTTGTGTGTATTTCAAAGAAACAAATCATTTTGTTTTCATACTGCCTCTTTTCTCGTTTTTCCAAAACATATCTATTGTCATATGGACCATCACCCACAGTGCCATGAAGCACACATAGCTTAAATGACCAACTTTCTTTCCTCATCCTGGGTACATAGGAAGTTACTTTGCAGGTTTCTTTGTTGAGGAGAGCACATCCTGTGAACAGACATAGCTGAACAATGTGCTGAATACAATCACGTAAAGTTTCACAATGGGCCCTTGTTCCTAGACAGATCTTAATATCTCTCTCTCTCTCTCTCTCTCTCTCTCTCTCTCTCTCTCTCTCTCTCTCTCTGTCTGTCTCTGTCTCTCTCTCACACACATGTGACACCTACAAATTATTTTTTTATAATTTTAGGTTGCCCATGAGGTGGAATCTGATTATCCCTGTTCACTAGTCAGAAGAGAATCACATTAATATTATCTACTGTTTCCTGAACTCTGGCAAGGATGAAAAAGACGCGACCCATTTAGAGGAAGCAACAACACCTGAAAAATGGAGTAAGAGAGAATATTCTTTGAGAACAACCAAAGTAAAAACATTTATAACACAGTGTCAGTACACAAGAGGCTCTCATTTCAGGGGTTGAAATGTATTCCTAGTGTAAACACTGTCCAGGCTATGCATAAAATGCCTGTAGAAATGGCCACAAATGGTCCAAAAATGTTTTTAAGTATCTCAACCTGATCAGCTCCAACTAGAAAACTAAATTTAATCTCAAGAATAAACATTTCAGTATTCAAAATGGTGAGATTTATGAGTTTTGAAAGAAAAACAACAGGAACAGAAACCACATTAGTACAGCTGCCATTCTAAGGATCAGGTGGCAAGATAAAAGGTTAGACAGCTGGATAGATGGCAGAGATAGATGGATAGATGAGTAGGTAAACAGGTAGATAAATGATAGATAGATACATAGACACATAGATACATAGATAGATGATAAGTACATAGTAACTAAAAGCCTGTCCTAAAATAACTTACTCCCTCCCACAAAGTTCCATTTCCTAAAGGTTTCACCACCTTTCCAATGATGCCACTGACTGGAGAACAGGATTTCAAGCACTTGCACCTTTGGGTGGACATTTCATATTCAAACCACAGCAGTCTCAACCTTAGCGCTAAGGTCACAGTGACGATCAGGAATGGTCTGTCTGTGTCATTATGCTTTCTGAAAGCTCACTGAGCTAATCCTTCCCTCCACTCATTACATATCAACAGACTGAAAGAACTGATGTGTAAAGAGTTGATGTGAGGACATATCCATCTTAAAACAAAGCCTTTTATCTGCTGCAAGACCACCTCCAGATGCAGAGCTCTGAAGTAAGTCATCTTAACATTGGTTATTAGGTTCCGAGAAATAACCCCCCCAGAAATTAGGTGCCTGCTTTATTTATACTAAACTGTTGTGGGATATTTTGGTACCACTCTGATACTCCAGAGACTGCCCAATGAAGTTAGATGTTACATCAAGGAACAGAGACAATTATTAGCTGACTGGAATTGGCCATAGAGAAGCCAACAATCTGGATAGAGAAGAAGCAGAGAAAAGAAAAGGGACAAGGGAAGAGATATATCTTTTGAAGTGTCTCTGGCCAAAAGTTAAGGTCAGCTAGTTGCTACTCAGCCTCTCTTAACTGGTGGAAAACCTTTGTTTTCCCCCAGCCTTTGACTCCTGAGTCTTTCTGATAAATAGAAAAATAGATACTTAATTTAAACCTACATATCATGGCTGTGGCTGACAAGAGCCCTTGGACTTGAAGGCATTCTAGGCTAGGCTATGACCTGAGTGACTAGTTAGACACTGCCTGAGGGGCCCAATATAATAATTAAAATATCAATAGATTCATGTGTAGCCACTAAGCTGGCAGAAAAACATTCACAAAATAATACATGTGTCTGTATTGATGTTTTCTGTGTTTCACACAAGTTTCCAAGAGTTTTATAAGCAGGAACTCATGAGACCCTACAACATAGATAGAAGCATAAAATCCCACACTTGTGGTGTGAGTTCTCTTGTACCACTTATAAGATTATTGAAGTGAAATCCATTAAAACACACTCTTGTTCCTCTTTACTATTCTAAACGAAGATACCAGAACATCTGTGGTGAAGGTGAAATTCCCCAGCCATAGAGAGACAATGGGGCATGTTCCATTGTGACAATGCACCAATTGTAGAAAAGTATTATTAGCAGATTTCTGTCTTTTCCACGGGCACAATATCTTAATCAAGAAGGACAGAATGCTAACATGAGCTGTGATATGTAGAGAGAGGGGACACGCATGGTGAAGAGCTTCCTCTGCTTGGAGAATCACTCTGCAGATTAACCTCGCTGGTTCCAAAATCCAGTGTCGCTGCAGAGGTTCCCAGACTGACATGTGTGGGAGACACACACACAGAAGCTGGTTTTCAGATTACGCCTTGACCATTTATATTGCTGATGAATCAACGGAGGGTGAGCTTTATAATGTTTCAGGTGTTTCCCTTCCCCTGTATATGATTCTTTTCAATTCATTTTCATGGTTTGTTTTATGTTCTTAGAGTTTTGCAATTATATTGGAATATATAAAATATAGTTTCTTGTCTTCAAAGCCAATTTAGAATTTGGACAAGAAGTGTGTGGCTGAAAGTAACAGCAAGAAACTATTTTAGGAAATAATGCAATTATATGTTTTTACCCAGAGGAAGGAGCCTGGATAGTGAACTGTGAGTTGTTTAATTAGCACCTATTAGACACCTGCCATAGGGTATCAGCTAAATACAGTGAAGAGTAAAATGACTGGCCCCAGGCATGAATGAATTATGTGTCTTGTCACACACCTTAAGTGGAGACATGCTGCCAATACTTATGTTAAAGCATCAGTTCATGGGGTCCTTCCTCTTGTTCCAGAGAATTCTAAGCACATCTCTAGCCAAACACATCGGTTTCAACCCAAATATGTACTTCTTCTTCTTCCCACTGTGGCACAGACTCTACAAACACACTATTCATAAGACACCCATGCGCAACCCAGAGGCTTGTTTTGATGGAGTCTCGTGTACACCCTCTATTCTATCAACACAGCCTGTGAGTTATGGCTTGAAACTGAATGCGGATGTCAGTTCTGAGACATCAGCTGCAAGTTCCTACACCCCATGCATTCCAAAAGTATTTGCCTCCTTTACTACCAGAAGAGATACCTGGATGGTTCCCTGTTTTTGCTCTTACGCAACATCCTTTAAATTTAACTTGCCACGTGACAAAAATGTTAAAATACATTTTAAATGTCTAAACAGGATCTATCTAATAGTGTCCATAGCAATACAACCTTTCCTCACTTGAAACCACTCACCCCTTTCTCCGTAACTGTGGCCTCCTTCATAAAACGCCTGGGTCACTCCATCCTCGTTACCCTACCTTCTTCTTTCTGCATTTACTGACCTCAGAAATTCTATTTGTGATTCTCTTAGTGTGTTATGCTGTGTATTTGTCACTTGACAGCAGGCGTTTTGCTTGTCATGACAGTGGCTATGTTCTCAGCAAAAATGAGTTTGACACAGAACAAGGTAGCAAATTTAAAAGTTTTAGAAATCAGAGTACATACATATTGAATAAAGAGAAATGCAAGCTATAAATATACTCTTGGGAACTGAAATATATCTCAATAAATAAAAAATTGAAATTGAAATTCAGGTTTAAAATGTTAAATTTAAAAAAATGTTTCAAGATGCATTATATTGATAATTCCTGAAATCATTGATGTGCATTCATAACTGATATTTTACTACTGGGCATCCTTTAAAAAGAAAGGCAGATAAGTAAAATAAGATTCCATATGTTAAAATGAATAATCCAAGTTAATAAATACAAATAAGACAAAGTATTAAATTAATTTCAGAAAAAGTATATATAAATGTTTAATTATTGCATTAGATATACTTGTGCCAAAATATCCATTATTTATTATAAATATCTACTTTATGGGCAATTTAATTGTTAATTCATGATATTTTTGTTTAACTGGATATCTCATATTTTACAGCAAAATCTTATTACAGACACATTTGAAATTGTTTTTTATTTTTTTGTTTGTTTTTAGAGAAAGGCTTTCTCTATATTGTTTTGGAGGCTGTCCTGGAACTCACTCTGTAGATCAGGCTGACCTCGAATTTACAGAGATCTGCATGCCTCTGCCTCCCCAGTGCTGGAATTAAAGGCATGTGCCACCAACACCTGGCTAAAATTGTTTTTGTGTGTGTGTGGTGTAATTTCTTTTTCTTTATTTTCTTTCTTTTGTTGTAGTTATTTTTTGAGACAGGGTTTCTCTATGTAACAGCCCTCTTTCCTAGAACTTTTGTATATCTGGACTCATAATTAAGATATCCAACTGCCTCTGCCTCTCAAGTCCTGGGATTAAAGACTTTGTCATCATGCTTGGCTTGGAATTTATTTCTTTAAGAAAATACCAGGGAAATGCTGGTCATTGGTAAAGTGCTTTTCTTGAATATACAAGGACCTGAGTTCAATACATCTACTGCAAATGCTGGTAAGAAGAAATTCTCTATTATGGAGTGACATGGACCCCAATGCCAGAAAATACACAGAGAAAACAGAATTTCTACCTGGCTATGGAGTCATAGACCTATGTTGCATGATGTTGTTGGGGCATATATAAACAGAGCACAAACAACAGACTCCATTCAAAACAACTTAGAAAACTATTTATTTATTTATTTATTGGGATAGCTTACAGGAGTGTGGATGAGAGGATTCTGATATATTAACCCACACATGTAGCCAGGCGGTGGTGGTGCATGACTTTAATCCCAGCACTCGGGAGGCAGAGGCAGGCGTGTCTCTGTGAGTTGGAGGCCAGGCTGGACCAACAACCTCCAAAACAATACAGAGAAACCCTGTCTTCTAAAAACCAAAATAAAAATTAACCCACACATGTGTGAACATCTGATCTTTGACAAAGAAGTTAAAAATATACAATGGAAAAAAGAAAGCATCTTCAACAAATGGTGCTGGCATAACTGGAGGCTGGCATGTAGGAGAATGAGGATTGATCCATGTTTATCGCCATGCACAAAGCTTAAGTCCAAATGGATCAAAGACCTCAACATAAATCCAGCCACACTGAACCTCTTAGAAGAGAAAGTGGGTGGTACCCTTGAAAGAATTGGTACAGGAGACAGCTTCCTGAACATAACACCAGTAGCACAGACAGTGAGATCAACAATTAATAAATGGGACCTCCTGAAAGTGAGAAGCTTCTGTAAGGCAAAGGACACAGTCATCAAGACAAAAAGGCAGCCCACAGAATGGGAAAAAATATTCATTAATCCCACATCTGACAGAGGGTTTATCTCCAAAATTTACAAAGAACTCAAGAAGTAAGTCTCCAAAACAACAAAGGATCCAATTAAAAAGAGGGGTACAGAACTAAATAGAGAATTCTTAGTAGAGGAGTCTAAAATGGCTGAGAGGCACTTGAGAAAATGGTCAACATCCTTTGCCATCCGGGAAATGCAAATCAAAACAACTCTGAGATACCATCTCACTCCTGTCAGAATGGCTAAAACCAAAACCCCAATGACAATTTATGCTGGAGAAAATGTGGTAAAAGGGGGACATTCTTCCATTGCTGGTGAGAATGCCAACTTGTTCAGACACTTTGGAAATCAGTATGGAAATTCCTCAGAAAAATGGGAATAAACCTACCACAAGACCCAGCAACTCCACCCTTAGGCATATATCCAAAAGATGCTGATTAATACAACAAGGATGTCTGTTCCACTATGTTCATAGCACTATTATTTGTAATAGCCAGAACTTGGATGCAACATAGATGACCCTCAACTGAAGAGTAGATAGAGAAAATGTGGTACATTTACACAATGGAGTACTATCCAGCAGAAAAAAACAATGGAATCCTGAGATTTTCAGGCAAATGGATTCCACTAGAAAAAACCATCCTGAGCGAGGTAACCCAGGCACAAAAAGAGAAACATGGCATGTACTCTCTCATATATGGATTTTAGACATAGATCTTGGGAGTGCCAGCCTACAATCCTATGGCCAGAGAGTCTGGGAAACAGAAACTTCATTCAGTGGCTGATGGAAGAAGAGGCAGTCTCCCACGTCTAAGCACTGAGCTGAACTCAAGAAAGCCAGTGACAGAGAGGGAGGACTGATGACCAAAGGGATTAAGACTGGGCTGGTTTAACCCCCCCAAGAACAGCTGACCTGACAAGGGTTTTAGCTCTTGAATCCCAGGCTGATGCCTGGGAATCCAGCATGGGACTGATCAAGACCCCCTGAATGTGGGTGTCAGTGAGGAAGCCTAGGTTATCTATTGAGCCTTGAGTAGTAGATCAGTATTTATCCGGGGTATATAAATGGACTTTGGACTCCCATCCAACCATGTGAGATGCACTCTCACCCTGAACTCTTGGGGAAGGGTCTAGGCCCTGCCCTGGATGAAATGACAGACTATGGACACCCCCATGGAGGGCCTCACCCTCCCTGAGGAAATGAGGGCATACTGGGGGGGTGTTGGTGGTCTGGCACAGGCAGAGGGGAGGCAAACAGAGTGGGACCTGGAATTGACCTGCGAAGCAACCTTGTTTCTAATTTAAATTTAAATTAAAAAAAATAATAAAAAAATAGAAAAAATAGAGTATGTAACAATTAGGGATGCTCTCTCAGCCTGGACTTTTGTGTGAGGGCCTACGCCCTGCCCTGGATGAAATGACAGACTCGTGAGATCCACCATGGAAGGTCTCCTCCTCCCTGGTGATTGGAGTGGAGATTGAGTGGGGGGCTGCAGTGCCTGGTGGGGAGGGCAGGGGAGGAGGGTAGGCAGAGAGAGCTGGCATTGACATGTGAAACAAGCTTCTTCCTAATTTAAATAAAAATAAATAAATAAAACATCAAAACAAAAACAAAACAAAACAAAACAAAAGAGTATGGGTGACTCAAAGGCAGTTGCATCACTGAAAATAAATAATGAAAAACCACCTTGGTGTGGGTGACAATTTAGTCCTGAAGCTCACTGTCCTTGTAGGCAGCTCAGCCAAAGCCGAGCAGTCTTCCCAACAGTTGTCAATGCTTTGATAATCCTGAAATCATGTTTTTTTGCAGAGTATTCTTTAAATATGTATTACATTTGTTTATGGTGTGGAACATTTTAATCATGGAAAGGTGTGTTGAATTCTTTTATGTTGCGTCTGTTTAAGTCTGTGAAGCTGTGTTATTTTGCCTGCTTAATACATCTGAATGGTCTAATAAAGAATTGAATGGCCAAAAGCAAGGCAGGAAAAAGGATGGGCAGGACTGGCAGGCAGAGAGGATAAATAGAAGAAAAAGGAGAGAGAGAGAGAGACGAGAAAAGGAAGACAAGAGAGACCATGGGGGCCAGCCACTAAGTCACACAACTAGACACAGAATAAGAATGAAAGAAAAGGAACACAGAAATGAGAAAGACAGAAGTCCAGAGGCAATCAGGGTATTTCAAATTAAGAAAGTCTGGCAAAACACAAGCCAATCTAAGGCTGCACATTCACAAGGAAGAATAAGACTATATGTATTTATTTGGGAGATAAGTGACAAGTCCCCAAAATGCAAAGAGTGAAAAACTACCAACTACAGGGCCTTGGGTTTCTTGTAAGTTTAATTCACTGATTTAGCCTGTTATGTTATATTTACTTACTGAACATTAGTTATCTTCTTCCTCCCTTCCAGACCCACTGTTTCAGTTCAGAGGAAATAGACACATAACAACCAATAACCCTTGCATTTCCGAGGATGATGCTTGATTAGTGACATGACCTACTATCTGGCCTGAGATGTATTCTGGCCAGCTAGATATGTACAGCCGAATCCTGACCCTCTCCGACACCATTCAGCGAGGAGGCTGGAAAGATTGCTCAATGATTAGGCACACTTACTGCTTTTCCAAAGGACCCGGGATCTGTTCCCATTATCCACAAGGTAACTCACAACTATCAGTAACTGTAGTTCTAGAGGATTCCATGTTCCTTTATGCTCTCTATTGATCTACTTTGTATGTATTGTAGATGTGCATGCAAACAAAATTCCATGTATAATGAACTCACTTTCAGTTCCTTTACTGTAATAACCATATCTCATAAAATGATAATATTTAAGGACTAACCCAGAAATATGACAAAACTTTACATGAAATCAAGTTAATGAGGCCATTCTCACATGTGAACAATGCCTACAGACTGAAGAATTTAATGTAATATCCAGCAATATTGAAGAAGACAGGAAATTTCAAAATCAGTAGAGGATACAGATGACATGTGAATCCTGTTTCAAAATTATGGATCAGTCTAAAATTAAAAATGGGAAAAAATGATCCTGAAACTTTCTGAGGGTAAGAAGCTCTTAGGGACTCACAAAGTTGATGGATATCTTCCCCAGAATTACCACATGCAAATGCTTATCATGGACAAACTGCAGGTGTGTAATAGCACAAGCTCATTGGCATCTGTGACATCATCAATGAAGGCTCATCAGGTCACAGAGCAAGAATCTTGTTTTTAAAGTGGCGGAATAGAAGTAGATTAGATCATCAAGAAAAATAAGTCCATAGAGCAAAGGGCAGAAATTAAAACGAATGTCTCCCTCTCTGCAGATGTGAAATAATAGGTGTTGCTCAGAAGCTAGAAATCAAGCCTAGGAGTAACAATTGAGTGTAGGAAGAGAGCATTAAGTAAAAAGGGTCTGAAAACACATGGCATCCAGATCATAAGAAATGGAATGAAATTAGCTCCAGACAAAGGAAAGAACTGGGTTGAGGTAGGGAACTCCAAGATCAACACAGTGTGCTTTTGAATACAGAGTAGATTACCCTACACATTGATAATAAGAAACATGGTTTTCAAAATTTTAGAGACTCAGAGGCTTTTGGAAAGTAGATAAACCATACAGAGAAGAATCAGTCAGGTAAATAAAAATGAATACTAGCCTTGTGTCTGAGGTTGGTGTTTCTAGAAAGAGAATTTTTAACTTATTTGTAATTTTCAATTCAGGTTGCACTGTGTAACCTAGTCTGGGACCAAAGTTTCTACTTTTCTTAGTCATATGAATGCTGGAGTGGCAGGCATGTAATAGGTGTCCTTTAGATAGTCATCTATATTGATAACATCCACACATTGACTTCAGACAAAGATAGAAAAGCAATGCTCCAACAGAAAGGAAACTGAACTGAGATGAGTGTTGCTTTTTAACTGCCCAGCCTAGGTTTGCATTTCAAACACCATTTTCATCATTATTCCTTAATTCTTAGGAGATGATAATGATGACGATTTCTTATTCCATATGGAATATAGTGTATAGTTATTGTGTGTGTGTGTGTGCGTGCATGTGTGTGTGTGTGTGTGAGTGTGTGTGTGTGTGTGTGTGTGTACACATGAATGTAGATGCCTACAGAGGTTAGAAGAAGGTGCCTATCACCCAAATCTGGAGATACAGACAATTGTGGATATATATGGGTACTAGGAACTGAATCCAAGTCCTCTGTAAAAACAGCATTCATTCTTAAGTACTAGCCCCCAACTGCTTTTCTTGGGTATCTAGCATTATCCTGCCACTAGGACAATACATTCTCTCTGTATTTCCTGTGGTTGTTTTAAATGAAAATCAAAGTATATTTTCTCAAGAGATTTTATCTATTTATACTCTACAATACAAAGGAAAATCATGACGTCTTATGTGACTTTATTAAAAAGAAGCAATTGGTAAGATTTTGGAGAATGGTCTCCAAGTCGATCACCAGCAATTTCTCTCCTGTCATCTAGGGATCTTGACTTTGTCTATATATAATCACTCTCAGCACTGACCTGAAATGAAGAAGAAAAAAATGACTGAGATAATGATCTGGCCCTCCCCTGAAGCCAAGCATACATGACACTCTGCAGAGCAAGTATATATTTGTATTTATGTATACCTATGTTTGTGTGTGTGTTTCTTTGGCTACAGAATGTTCTTTGTGTAAAAGCTAGCAGGAAATTTTCAGATGTCAGTTGCTATGGTGACTGCCTTTGTTAAAAAGTGAATCGTAGATTAAATCGCTTCATAAAACATACATACATGGTTAGCAGATAAACTACAGGTGCCCCACAACCACAGTAATTTAAACAACTTCAGAAACTTTTAAAAACTTCACTTCGGAAAGGCACATCTAATAATAAACTCACAGTGGCTGCCCCATCCTTACTGGTGACCATGCATTTCCCTCAGGGGAAAATCGTCCTTGCTAGATTTAACTGGAAATTAGAGGCAGGAAACACAAAGGCCTTACAGGGAAGGTTGTCATTGCCCTTCTCAAATTCTGAGAGCTTGCGGCTTTGCACTTATGTCCCCAGGGCAACACCCCAGACACTGTCCCTTTGCATTCCAGATGTCACTGTGAAACTGAAAGACTATACTCCCAGGCATTGAACACCTGGGCTAATTGTATTCATCGCTCACATTTTAGGGGGCAGAGGAGTGCACATGTCGTATATGACTGCTTAAAAAGTCATGGACACAATTTTAACTACTAATTGATGTCAAACAGTTGAAGATGGAGAAAGACAGACTTCTAGAAAATAGCAGCCAATAATTTTCTAGTGTAGTGCAGCTGAACTTTTAAGAACATCTTAGCTGTATGTACTTACTTTTGTGTTAGCAAAAGGAAAGTTTGTTGCTCTCTGCTTCCATCAGCTCCTAAGATAGAAAATACAAACAACACCTACATATATATGCATACAGCTACTGGACACTATACCCTACTTTGTGAGTATGTTTGAGTGTGTGTGTGCGTGCATGTGTGTGTGCATGAGTGCGTGCGTGCGTGTGTGTGTGTGCATGCGTGCGTGCGTGCGTGCGTGCGTGCGTGCGTGTGTGTGTGTGTGTGTGTGTGTGTGTGTTTGAATGTTACAGGCTGTTCCTATCTCCTTTCTCTGTCTTGGGCAATTTTCCACTTCTTTAACCCTACCTCAGCTCTATGCTACATACTATCTAGCGCCAGCTCTTCTGCATTTTTGATGAATATGCTTCCTTCTTCAGGGGCATCTCTCAGCTCACTGTTCAAGTGTGTGATCTGATACCTGCCAGGTTTCACTGCCTTTGCGTCTGATTTGAGTCCCCCAGCCTAAAACCCAGATTCACTGAGGGAGGCAGTTGCATGCCTGTTATTTTCTCTAAACCTTGTGTTTAAATCTAAACCACACATTCTTGCTTGTTAGCTCGTCTTTAAAATGCGATCCATGACAGCCTGCGCTCACCGTCTAAAGTTAGCCTCTGCTGTCTGCATTTCCTGTTTGCTTGACTGTTTCCTCTGTGCCATACACCTCCCTTGTAAGTGTTGTGAAGATTCAATGTAATTACAAATATGAGAAAAATTTCACTTGCTAACAACTTGCTAGGCATAGGTTGTAAAGCTGTGCAGCTGCTGTGCTGGCAAGACAGACAGACATGGAGACCCTGCTCACAGACTTTCCTTTGGGAATGCACTTTCCATCTATAACACCAGAATCAATAAGCTGACAGCCTTGAGCTATCTCTTCTTGAGGAGTTTGCTTTTGCTACAGAGAAGCCCCTTGCCCAAGGCTATGCCTGTAGGAGAAGCCTTCACTAGTGAGATGGGGAGTGGGGCTGTCCATTCTATTCCAACGCAGGAAGTTTAGATGAGCAGATTCATGACAGAGTCCCCACAAATGGGCTGAGGACTCATCAGCTCTGTTTGAGAATTTGACAGCCCACTGCCTAATCCCCAGCTTTCTCTTGAATGATGGCTGCTGATGTTGAGTGATCATCTTGTATCCATATGGTGCATACCTAATGTGTAACACACACCTCTCACAAGTGTTTGCAGCCATGAACCCAAACTAAAGCAATGACATGCCTTTGAACCTGCCACCCTGCCTAGTGTTACCATAGCCAGATTCCATCATCTACGTGCATATTAAATTCTGACCACAGAAAAACTGATGATCCCAAACTCAGAGCTGACACTGAGGAACATGGCAATCAGAAAAAAAAAAATGTTTATAGTACTTAGTTTTAAATGTTTGCATATGAGACCTTCTTTTACACTTTCATGTAAACATTAGAATATGTTGGTGAATTCCTGTTTATGAAAATCCTACTGCGTTTTTGATGCCTATCATAGTCAGTCAATGAGCTAATTTAGGAGAGCTAACAAGCTTTCAGTTAACTGACAAAAAACTGGCCATCATAGGACATTTATCTGAGTTATCAATTTAGTGAGCACAATGTTATTCTCAAGAGTTCCCTGGTACTATTTCACACCCAAAAAAATATTGAGCGTTTTACCCATAGGCAAAATACTACACGTTTTTTCTTCACAGGGATTTTACTATTGAAATAATGAGTCTGGAGTATGATCAATATGGGAACTTTGTCACTTTATAGAAAATTGGCAGCATGATTTATTCATCTCACTAATCTTGATGTGGAATATTCCCCAAAGGCCATAATTCACGTATTCACCACAAATGATCATTATTAAGGTCATTTCAACAACCATTCTCCTATAGCATCAGAGAATTTGCAAAGTGAAATCACTATTTGCATTTTCATATATTAGGATGTAATTACCTCCACTTAAGCAAGAACACATAAAAAGAGCACTCAAGTGTAAATTATAACTTTGAATAGTTGTACAATAGTGATTATTTCCATTCCATCACCTAGCACATATTCCTGTAATTAACATACTGATGAAGGTGTCTAATTGTTGTAATGAATCTTTCCAGCACAATTATCTTTTTATATGAATTAAGTTGTAGCCATCCTGTAAAAACATCAACATGCTGAAAGAACTGTACAACCCTCCAGGTGAAAGTAATAAAGCACACATCTGGGCCCTGATTTATTTTAATTATGAAAAGCAGCTTTATAAACCTAGAACTAATTTCCTCAATGGTCAGTTTTAATACACATTTGATATATACCAATAATCCTAATGTTAAATTAGTTGTGGAAAGGAATCATTGGTGCTGTGATTTCCCCAACAGAGTCTCTATACCTGTATGCACCCTTTTTTGTCATGGAAATAACGTGTGAGGTATCTGAGCAGTTTACATGACTTAAAACTATAGAGGTGTAGGCACAGTTCTTTTTTAAAATTCTTTTCTATTCCCAAGTTAAGTGAATAAGGCAAAAACATTCAGCTAATTTTGGGGAGTGATTTTATTTTTGTCTGCCCTGTTCAAAACAAAATGTCCTTAATTGACTTGCAGTGGTTGCAAATCGATTCTAGAATGTCAGCGATGTCAGAGAACAGATGGTTGTGTGGAATCCATTCCTCCCAGGAGCTACGGGAAGTTCCAGCTGTCCAGGGCTACATGTAACATGTGCTGTGTTGCTCTCTGTTAGCTGGAAACTTCAGTGATGTGTGCCTGTGCTGATCACCCTTTTCCAGTGAGAGTTCTGCCCCCTTTACACACTGTCTTTGTTAAATGCACAGAACTGCATGGATTCAGGGAATATTAAAGGGTTTTATTTAAAAGGTGAGGGCACACAATAAACCTAATGTCTCAACTAATAAGCACACTCATTCTCTTTAGATTCAGTCTGATACATACAAGCACATCAGCATCCTCTATTTTATTCCACGGAATAGATAAGTTAGAAAATAATAAAAAAGAAGCATCTTCACGAACCCCAACCAAAAGTTTTTGTTCATCATTCAGAACAGTGTGTGAAACTTCAAGTGGTCATTGCTTGAAGAACAAGAAACTGGTTTTATGAAACAAAACCACTGGCAGCCCACACCTGTGAGAAGCCAGCCATGGTTCTGTTAATACTGCAATCATATTAACATAATCATATTGCACCCTAGAAATACTGATTATGCATATAAAACAGAGAAATTCAAACGTGTTATGTGCTAAGATGTGACTGACAATAGATATCTTCAGATTGCGTAAATTATATATTATAAAACTTGTAGCTTTCAGTATGCCATATGCTTGAAGAGTTTTCTTGGAACAAATGTGTACATACAAAACTATGCTTCAAGTATGCCATGGCTAGTTACTTGGCATGATAGCTTATAAGAAATCTGTCTTGGGTTTCACTCTTGTTCTGGAGCGTGTTCTCTGGAACTTCATGAGTGTACCCTCTGATGTTCTTCCTCTCTCAGATACTAGATTGAACGCATGGCTCACACCGATGGCTGACTCATTGTCTAGTCGGCTCCTCCACCTCCTGAAGTGTCAAAGGCAGCTTCTTCTTATGTTCTAACACTGTTTGTTTGCTTAGAATTCCAAGAAAGAAAAAGGGAAAAGAGGGCTTGGAACGGTGGCTCTGTGGTCAAGGGAGTTTGAGGTGGATTCTCCTCCTAGCACCCAAGGGCATCTTACAACTGTCCATGGTTCCAGTTTCAGAATATACCAGGTATGCCCATGGTGCACACAGACAGACCTCTTATAAACATAAAGTAAATACAATTAATAATTTTAACATGGGTAGATTTATGTATCTTCTATAGTCTGCCTCTTTTGCTGGACTCTTCCTCACAACACAGTCCTTTGATTTGCTGTTCATTTTGTAGCGATGTGTCTGAAGTACAAACCACATAACTTACTGTCACAGAACTTTGGACATGCAAACGCATCAAGTGGGAAATGCTGTTAATTTTTAATTACTGATCCACAGATAAAACCAGGTTAGTCATAGCCTTCAAGGCCATACAGCTATGAACTTTACTCCAAAATTAATCATCCATACTTAACAAGCTTGCTAGAACAGATAATTGTCAACTATTAAGCCACAACAGTATTTTTTATAAAATATATGAGCATTTTAAAGAAACCTTTGTAAATGGCTATTTGTAGAAAAATTGTGGAAACTACACATCAAATAGGGTCTATATAGAAAATAATTTAATTTGTGATCTTATAGAAGCTAGTATTGAAATTGAATTTTGCACTCTTAGGGCGCGGTTTACATGAGTGTGGCGGGGGTCTTTCATTCCCCCATTTCTTTTATCCTTAAGTAAAATCCTTTACTTAACTGTTGTGAGGGTTCTCTGTCTCCTGTTGCTTTAGAACCTGATATTGATGAGTTAGGACTAAGGTCTGGATGACTGACAGCCTTTCCTTGATAAACTGAACCAGCCGGTTAAGGATACAGGGACCAAATGTCAGAATAATCACCAGTACAACTAAAGGTCCGATAGGAGTTGAAAGTAAGGTAACATACCAGGGTGATCTGTTATACCATCCTTCAAACCAGCCTTGTTGTGAACTAAATTCTCTTTCTCGCAGGGCCAGGCGCTCTCTTAGCTTAGCCATGGTCTCTCTCACTACCCCTGTCTGGTCTGCATAAAAGCAACATTCTTCTTTAAGGGCCGCACATAATCCACCCTCCTTTAAAAAGAGTAAGTCTAATCCCCGTCTATTTTGTAAAACAACTTCAGATAAAGAGGTCAGGGATTTTTCGAGGGCAGTGATTGACTTTTCAACCGCTTTTAGGTCTGAATGCATGGCGTCATCCAAGGCTTGGAATCTCCCTGTCTGTATCATGGCATGAGTTCCAATGCCTATCCCTGCCACAATCCCCCCGACTCCCAGAAGAATCACCAGGGTCATAGTTACTGGCTCCCTCCTCTGCCTTCTAGGGGTGTCTTCGAAGAACTCATAAACGGTCTGTGAACTAGGATAGGTGATCCTGGGCCACAGCAGGATCAACACACAGAACTCTGAGGTTTGGCTCCACACTTGGGCCGATATACAGTGGGTGAGACCTGTTTTACAGGCCCAGTACGTACCATTTGGGGTGGCCAGATAATAGTTCTCTGCTGACAGAGTTTGGACGGTCTGATTGCAGAGTGGCTGGTGCGACCTAGGAACCTGACCCAAACATGTCCCTTGCCCAGAAACGTCGGGTAAAGTTAGCTTGTGGTGAGGCAGTACCAAACACGATTCCGGGGCTCTGGTATAATTAGAGAAATTTCCTGAAACAGCAATTCCCTCATAGTGTGGGGGGGGGCCCTACGCTGAGGCATAGCCAAGAGTCTCTAGCTCGATCGGGGTCTGAGGAGTTAAGGGCCTAGTGGGCTCCTTTTACTAAGTTAATAAGTCTATCCCCTGTCCCCAGGAAGTCTTCCTAGGACTGGGCATCCTGGGACTGGTTAGGGGGTGAGGTTGGTGTGGTTATTTCAACTCTAACTGAGTTACCTATTGGCAGGGGGGTTGGTATGAAACCGGAGGAGGATGCCGGCCTCTGCTCTGCCAGGACTTGGTTGGGACCGATTGGTTGGGAGGCCTGTTGTACTCTAAGTTGTATTTTAAAGTTAACCCCCTGATCTTCCCCTTCTATGTACCAGCGGAGCCCCCAAGTATATCCCCTGATCCATTCTGGAGCCTTTTTACCACTCGATGTAAAGGTGATGTTAAGGGGAAGGCAGAGTCCTCCAGAACAGCTGGAACAATGTCCCTTTCCCCAGCCCTTTAATATGGTGACCTTGTCCCAGGAAGATGAGGGGTTCCAGTATGCACCGCCGGTGGTCTCACAGCCCCAGGCGGCGAAAAGTAAGAGTCATAGCTTCCACATTTACGAGACGTGTGGAAGTCCCTCCCATCCTTTGGGCACACATAAAAGTCTTAGTGACCCAGTTTACACCGTCTCTCAATGGCGGCACACCCTATTGGGGTCCGGACTCCCCGGACACCATAGCCACGCACGCTTCTATTGCCAGGGTTTGATCTTAGTTTTTCTGGCAATGTGTCTGCCTCATAGTCGGGTATATCCCAATAGTCTGACCCTGCCACCAGTTGGCAGAAGTCCGGGGTGAGCGAGGGCCACCAGGTTCCCACGGCATGGTTCCCTGACTGAGACCACAAGACATTTCCTGCTGGGGAGACTATCTGCCAGGCTAATTGTTTTAGGGTATGGGGGCTGGTCCACAGGGTGGAGGTAGTCAAAAGGGCAAACAAGACAACTAATTGCGAATAAGTCTTGTCTTTAGGGGGTTTTGAGAGCGCTGGAGTCTCCATGCCTGGGCAGGAGACGTGGAAGCATCCGGATGGGCAGCCTTCGTGTGAGATGCGTGGATCCAGGTGGCCATACCGTCAACTTTCAGTGCTGTAGGCGTTATCAGGAGTACCGTATATGGTCCCTTCCAGCGAGGCTCGAGGTTTTTGGTTTGGTGTCTCTGGACGCAGACTGAGTCTCCTATTTGGAACTGGTGAGGCACTGTTTGCGTATCAGTGGCGTCCCGGTAGGCGGCTGCTAAGGGCTTCCAAACTTCCTTCTGCACGATCTGCAGGGCCTGCAGGTGTGCTTGGAGAGAGGGGGAATTAGCATAGTCCGAAATATCAGAATCAAAGAAAGTGATGGCGGGGGGGGGGGGGGTGGAGCCCCATATAGAATTTCAAAAGGGGTAAGGCCGTGAGGGCCTTGGGTGTTCCTGGCTCGATACAGAGCCAGGGGTAGGAGTTGCACCCAATCCTTTGAGCCAGTTGCTGGCGTTAATTTATATAAGACCTCCTTAATTGTTCTATTCATACGTTCTGCCTGACCTGAGCTCTGGGCTCTATATGCACAGTGTAATTTCCAATCAATCCCCAGTATCTTGGCCACCTGCTGACTCACCTGGGAGACAAAGGCTGGCCCATTGTCTGACCCTATTACCTGAGGCATCCCATATCGGGGAAAGATTTCTTCTAATAGTTTCTTGGTGACCACCTTTGCAGTTTCATGTTTGGTGGGGTAGGCCTCTACCCATCCAGAGAAGGTGTCTATAAAAACTAAGAGATATTTGTAGCCATACATGCCAGGTTTAATTTCAGCAAAGTCTATTTCCCACTGCACTCCAAGTCGGTGTCCCTGGAGATGGACCCCGGGGGCAGTCTTGGCTCGTTCTGTGTTGACTTGAGCGCAAGCCATACAAGTCTCTGTGACCTTTTGTAGGGCCTTATCTCTATTGAGGAAAAGTTTTCCCGTCTCCGCTCGGTCCACTGGGACTTGCATTTTTCAGGCACTTAAATGAGTTAGTTTGTGGAGGTTATTAATTAGGTCCATTGTAGGTTTAGTTGGCACAATGGTTTTTCCTTGGTGCACCCATCTGTGCCACTCTGGGTCATAGTCCGCTCCTAGTTTCTGTATCAAATCTAAGTCCTCAGTACTATATTCCCAGTTCATTAGCTGGGTCTGTCCTGGTTCAGTTAAGATCATGACGGTGAGGAGCTAGGGACCCAGAGCGGCCTGTTTAGCAGTCTCATCTGCTAAAAGATTGCCTTTTGCCTCTGCACTGTCTCCTCTTTGGTGCGCTGGGCAGTGCATGATGCTCAATTTCTTGGGGAGGAATAGGGCCTTGAGCAGGGCCAAGATCTCAGTTTTATTTTTAATCTCCTTGCCCTCTGAGGTTAGGAGTCCCCTCCTCCGGTAGATTTCCCCATGTATGTGGGTGGTGGCAAAGGCATACCGGCTATCAGTATACACGTTGAGTCTCTTACCTTCTGCCAGCTGGAGCGCCTGAGTTAGGGCGATGAGCTCCGCCCGCTGTGCCAAGGTGCCTCCCGGAAGGGTGCTGGCCCAGACTACCTAGTTTTCGGTGGTCACTGCTGCTCCTGCTCGTCGTTCTCCATTCAGCAAGTAGCCACGTGTGGTGCACGTCTTTTAATGGCTGATCAGACATGGTCAACCCTGGTCCCATGTGCTTCCGCGAGGATCTGCAGGCAGTCATGGGATGTAGGGCCCTCTGGCAGCGGCAGCAGAGTTGCAGGACTAAGGGCGACTGCTGGGGCAAAGCGAATCCGATCAGCGTCCAGGAGCAGGGACTGGTAATGAGTCATGCGGGCATTGGATAGCCAATGATCAGGAGGCTGGCGGACGATAGACTCAACCACATGTGGTGCCAGTACAGTTAATGGCTGTCCCAGAGTCAGCTTTGTTTCGTCCTTGATGAGGATCGCAATGGCTGCCACCATTCTCAAGCAAGGGGGCCATCTGGAGGCTACTGGGTCCAATTTCTTGGACAAGTAGGCGATGGGTCAAGAACCCCTTTGCAAAGCCTTGCTTCTCGTCCATGAATAGGTTGAAAGGTTTGGTTATGTCGGGCAAGCCCAAAGCCAGAGAGGAGAGTAGGGCCCGTTTGATGTTACTAAAGGCCTGTTGTTGTGCCTCTGTCCATTCAAAGGGAGCCCCTTGTTTGATTAGGGAATACAGAGGAGCCGCCATTTCGGCGAATCCGGGGATCCACAACCTGCAGAACCCAGCGGTGCCCAAGAATTCTCTCAGTTGCGGATGACCCCGGGGAACTGGGATCTGGGATATTGTTTCCTTGCACGCGGCCATTAGCCAACACTGTCCTTTTAATTTATACCCCAGATAAGTCACTTCTGTCTGGCAAATTTGGGCCTTCTTGGTGGAGGCTCTGTACCCAAGATGCCCAAGGGTTTCTAGTAGGGCCCTGGTACCTTTAAGACAGTCCCGTTCGGTTGGAGCTGCCAGTAGGAGATCATCCACATACTGGAGTAGAATCAGGGATGGGTGCTGAACCCGGAAGTCTGCAAGGTCCCGATGTAAGGCTTCATTGAAGAGAGTGGGGCTGTTCTTAAATCCCTGGGGGAGTCGTGTCCAGGTCAATTGTCCTGAAATTTCTAGTTCAGGGTTCCTCCATTCAAAAGCAAACATTGGCTGGCTCTTAGGGCTTAGCTGGAGACAAAAGAAGGCATCTTTTAGGTCTACTACCGTGTACCACGGATGAGTGGGTGGTAGGGTACTCAGAAGGTTATATGGGTTGGGCACCGTGGGGCGTATATCCTCCACCCTCTTATTAACTTCCCTAAGGTCCTGTACCAGTCGGTAGTCGCCTGTGCCAGGCTTTTTGATGGGTAGAAGTGGAGTGTTCCATGGCGACCGACAAGGAGTTAAAATTCCCTGGTCCAAGAGTCTTTTGATGTGAGGCTTAATTCCTTGATAGGCCTCATTAGGCATGGGATACTGTTTAATCGAGATGGGTGTAGCTGTTGCCTTTAACTCAGTGACTATGGGAGGTTTTTGTTTAGCTAAACCCATGCCCCCAGTTTCAGCCCAGGCCAAGGGAAAATCTTCCAGCCAAGAGTCTATCTCGGGTTTCACTGTAGGTTCCCCCTCAGACAATCTGTATTCATCATCCATTTTGAGAGTTAATACTTGGAGAGGGGCTCCATTTGGGCCTGACACTGTGGCCTGATTCCCCTCGAAATGGATCTGTGCTCTGAGTTTGGTCAGTAGGTCTCATCCCAGTAGTGGGTATGGACAGTAGGGGACGTGGAGGAAAGAAAGAGAAACCTTACCGGTATCCAGATGTACCTTCCTTTCAGTAGTCCAATGGTATCGCCTTCCACATGTGGCCCCTTGCACCCAGGCTGTCCGTCCACTGAGTTGGCCCGGGGAGGTGGTGAGGACCGAGTGCTGAGCTCTGGTGTCGACTAGGAAGGTGACTGGTTGCCCCCCGACTCTGAGAGTTAGCCTAGGTGCAGGGTGCCTCCCGGCCTTGGTTCCACTAGTCTTCATCTAAAGCCAGAAGGGAGGTTTCTGGCCGAGAACCCTTCGGTTTTCAGGGTTGCTTTGGGCATTCTCTCACCCAGTGGCCTCGCTCCTTGCAATAGGCACACTGGTCCCGATCCACCCTGGGCCTCCTCTGGTTTCCCTGCCTATCTGACCTATTGCTATTCTGCACTATAGTGGCCAAGAGGCGGCTTAGTTCCTTACTTCGTTTACGGTCCCTAGCTGTCTCCTTCTCTTCAGTTTCTCTGCATATACGGTCCTCTCTCTCTTTTCTACAGTCTCCCTCTTATTATAGATAGGTTCTGCTTCCTTTAGTAGATCCTGGATTGTGTAGCCCTGTAGTCCATCCAGCCTCTGTAACTTATTCTTAATGTCAGGCGCCGACTGCCATATAAATGCCATGGCCAATGCCAGTAGCCTGTCCCGGTTCGTCCGGGTCATAGGGAGTGTATATGCAATAGGCTTCCTTGAGTCTCTCTAGACAGGCGGCAGGAGACTCCTCAGAACTCTGACTTACTTGCTTTACCTGTGCCAAATTGATGGGGCATTTACCAGCCCCTCGGAGGCCTGCTATGAGCAACTGGCAATAAAGGTGTAGGTGTCCCCTACCTGCATCTGTGGTAAAATCCCAGTTGGGTCTGGTCAAGGGGAAGGCGGCATCGATCTCGTTCAGTAGCTGAGTCGGCTGTCCGTTCTCCCCTGGCACATTCTTCCTTGCTTCTAGAAAAATCCTCTGTTTCTCCTCTGAGGTCAGGAGAGTTTGCAAGAGCTGCTGGCAGTCATCCCAAGTAGGTTGATGGGTAATTAATATAGATTCTATTAGATTAGTCAAGGCGACAGGATCCTTGGAGAAAGGAGGGTTGTGCTGTTTCCAGTTGTATAGGTCAGAGGCAGAGAATGGCCAGTATTGCAGTTGGCCATTCCCTCCTTGTCGTAAGGGGAACGCCTGGGAGGTAATCTCTGAGGGCAGTTGGTATGGTGAGTGTGGCGGGGTCTTTCAGTATAACATTGACTCTTTAATTCCCCTACCTAGAAAGCACATAGAAAATATAAATAAGTCAGATAAATTAACAAACAGAAAGTAGATGTGACAACATATTCATCTATACAGGTTCATAAACAACACAGATTCTGTGTGCATGCACATACACACATATAACACATACCTATACACATGCATACAAACACATATATATATACATAAAGACACATTTTCACACACACACGCATACACATGCATGCACACACACATGCATGCACACACAGGCACACACATGCATGCACACACACACATGCACATGCACACACACAGGCACACACAGAGGCACACACACATGCACACACATACAGACACATACATACACACAGACACAGGCACACACACAGGCACACACAGCCACGAACACACACACCCGCAGGCACACACACATGAACACACACACACACACACACACACACACAGGCATGCACACCCCTCTGGTATTTAGCCACACATACATATTCATTCGTGATTCCCTCCCAAAGCAGCAATTGGGACAAGCCAGTGTCCATGAAACATGGCTGTCTGTGCACACTGAGGCATGATGATGTCAGTTCCCAGAGACAACACTGGTGCTATTTGTGCCACTTGCAGCATGCCCCAATTACTCATCAATTGGTGACAGGCATGCTGATATGCAAATTGAAATCAGTGTATCTTGTTTTTCACTTTTTGGTTGAATTAAGACTGTCAAGCTGTGACTTTTACAGCAGAGTACATTTCATTAACACATGTTGAAACTCCTCATCTTTACAGGCTCACAGGAATCTGCTAACTCAGTACAGCTTCTCCATGTTTACAAAGATGTCACCTCTTGACTTCTGCTTACATACCAGCATTGAGAAAGCAGAGGATGCCACATAGGCTTACTTTTCATTCAGGGCTTTATTCTTTTCTCTACTGGTAGTTCCATGCAGGGAGCCAGGTGTATTGTTTGGGTAACAGCCATCTTGAAGAGATTAGGAAATACAAACATAGTTCTGGCTTAATCTCTGGATTTTTCTTGTATTGGCCTGGTTTCACATAATTAGGCTCAGATTGCTAAGATGATTTCTCACCAGTATCAATAGATTCAGTAGTTTTGATTAACTTCCAAGGCTTATATGTTCCTGGAGGAGAATCTTAGACTCTCTAGGAAAGATTTATTCCTTGTGTGCAGAAGGACATGAACTGTGCTGAAAAATCTGAATAAAGATTCCCTGAGGACACCTGATAAGAGGCCCTTCCCTAATTCCACTTGCTGTATCTCTCCACAGTCAAATGTGGAATTTCTTACTCAGGAGATAGTTTTGGTAATCTACCAACCCTGCTTCCCATCCACATTTAGCAGTTCAAAGTGCTGAAGTTATTACAGTACTATAAATAACAGAAACTTGTACTGTAATACATGAAACCATCTCTAAATCATTTGGGTCATTTTTCTCATGAGTTTGAATACTGTTTACCTGGATTTTGAAAATCTGACCTTTACAAACACCTTCAGGCTTCAGGTCTCTGGTCTCATCCTCTACCAAGTGAGATATTAAAAAGGGTTGTTTGTCTGAAGTGGTGGGAGATGAGGACAGGTAAATGGTTTTGTAAATGTTAGTGGGGGTGGAAAAACAGAGGGAGAGAAGAAGGACTTCAAAGCACAGTGGGGATGTGGAAGGAACAGAGGAGATGAGACTCACACTGTAAAGTATCTTAATCATTTTATATACCGCTAAATCCTAATTTCTGAATAAATTGCAGTGTACAATTTTAAGTGAAATCCAACTTCTTAATTTTCTTCTAAAGTATTATTATAGATGATCTTGGAGTTTTCATGTTCGAGGATCTTCATGACAATCAAAGACAAGCAGTAATTGAGTGTTCATAGTCTTGCATCCATTTGTCCTCAGCCAAAACACATGTAATTCATTCTGTTAACATACTGAAGTTTCAGATTGAGTATTAAAATCCACACTGTCCTTAATTACAAACTATACTGCTTCAAATATTTCATGGTGAATGCTTGGTGCCATTGCTACCATAAAACCTGTGCATATAGGAGAAGTGACAAAGTGTGGACATGTTAAGTGGTGGATGATTCTTTGCATTCAAAGATATCAGCAAATGAGAGTCAAGAGTACTCATGCAGTCTTGGCACTATGACTGTACATAATTCAGGAGAAACCTGTGTGATAACAGACATCAAAGAATATACCATTTGAAAATATACATTTTGAAAAGGACAGAGGGTCACCTGGAGCACTGATGTACTGACAGATGGGAGCAGAATTTGCTCTCTGTACTGTTCCTTGAACTCTGATGATTTGGGGTGCTTGACCTGAGGAGCAGTGGAAAATGTGCAAGAAAAATGAGCCTGAGATTGCTAATTGTGGAAAATCTTGGCCATTAAAAGTTCAAATGAGGGTTTTGTCTTGAGAATAAAAGAACTTCATCAGATGAACTGAGAATTCAGCTTGTTTCAGGACACGTTAGTATAAAAAACTGTTTTGAAAGAAATAAATTATTCTTGTGATTTTATAGCTCTTGATTGGACAAACTGGGTTTATCTGGGTGAGTACAGAAAATAAGTTGCATTGGCAGGACCATGGCCTATGGAATCTTCAATTTAATCTTTTTAATACTGAAGACACAAGATTAATAGTTATTCAAAGGTATTAGACTTCCTTCCAGTGCTCAGGACAACTCAAATGCATATAATTCATAGTATTTAAAACTGTCCACAGGATAGTTACAAAGCATGAAAGAAATTTGAGTGTGGCAATAGCATTTCCATTTTAAGAAGCAGGAATTATATCTATGTCTTAGGTTCCATGATGCATAGAGAATTAGGACAGGAAGGGAAGGCAGGATCTGATACAGAGGAGAAATGCATAATCTTTGAAAATATATTAAAAGTAATAATGGCAACCACTCTCCAACTCTATAGCTTAGGAAAGACTAGATTGAAGTGTGGACTGTATTGTTGGGTAAAGCCTTCCCTCCAGCCTGGTTCCAGAGCCGCATCAGTCGCAAATGAACACAAGACACTGTATTAATTATGAAGCTGTTGGAAGTTTGCTTGGTTTCTTACTGGCTATCTCTGATTTAAGTATTTGTCTCAATTGTTAATCTAAGTATTTCTCTTACCGGAGAAAATATCTGGATTTCTTACCCCTATGGCAGCTACGTCACGACTCCCCGTGTTTCTCCATCCCAGAGTGCTCCTCGACTCCTAGTCCCATCTATCTTGCTTCCCTATTGGCCAACAGTGCTTTATTCAACAACCAATAAGAGACAGATTTCAGAATGATGTCTCCCATCATCTCCTCTTTTCTGTCTAAAATAAGAGAAAGCTTTTAACTTCAACATAGTCAAATTGTATATAACAGAACAGTTATAATGAACAATATTTTGTTCATTAACATTTAGTAATATTTAAAGAAAGTATTTTATCATCTATCCTATCTGTTTGAGTCTCAAGTCTTATATGTAGCTTACCTTCTATCATAACTAAGGAAAACTATGATGATAACTATCTGTCTTCAACTCCATCAAAGACCACAGAAGGAAAATATATAAACACTAGGATGGACAGAGACAGCTTGCTGCCTGGGCAGTCACCTGAAGTTCCTCTGTAATGTTGGGGCATCCATCTTTAGCACATAGGACACGGTGTGTCTGGAAGACTTCTCAGCAAAGTAGAAAATTTCAAACTGTCCATCTGCATTGGCAGTCTGTCATTTATTTTTCTGTAACCTGCAGAAAGTATCGTAGACTCTTCCATGGAGCAGGAACCCTGAAGGTCTTTTTGAGTTCAGCAGTCACTTTCCTGTGGGTCCTATATGTCCAGTTTATACAGCAACAGTCAAGCAGTCTAGGCAAGAGCAGTTTCTTGCCCAAATGGCTATTCCTACCATGTTGAAAGCAAACTCCATAACAAGTTTCTAAGATGCCCATCTTTCTCTCAGATATAAATGATGTGCCAGAAACAGACATTTCATTGTCAAGAAAAACTCTAAACCATTTTAAATGCCATTTTCTGAAGGACTTTGAAAAGTTTGAAGACTGTCTATCTCAAATATATTTCTGTATATCTAGAAAACCTAACTAACCTAAGTTCTGACTATTATAAGTAACTATCTATAGTGTGTATTTAATTATGCATTATGTTTTAAAAGATCAATATAAACACAATACTTAATCAAGAGGAGAAATATACACATCACAAAATTGACCTTGAATTTGTATCAATAAGTGAACCATATCAATACAAAGTATTCATATACATAACATAATTCCCTTTTACCATTAAAAAGAGTTTGGTTATGATCATTAAATAATTATAAGCAACCCCATTCAAGTGAATAAAGATTTATAAAAAATATAGGAATTTGGACGTCACTCATTCCAAACTGCTTCCTGCTGGATGGGGGAACTTTTCATACCATGAGGATCATGACAAAACTCAAAAACCTTAGCCAAGACCTTTTTTGTAGTCTCTAAGGCTGCATCATCTTAGCTGTCTTAATTGTTGGAATACCTGGCCCATTGCTTCCGGGGGTCTTGCTTCATCAAACTACAGAAGCCTAGAAGTAATCCACAGCGTTCCATTTTCTGTGGAAAAAGACATAAAATATCTTTTCCAAAGTAACATATCCTTATACTTAAATTTTGAAATCAAGGCATTTTCAAATGATATAAGTTGAATTAATTCAGCAGCATTTATAATCAAGTGTACTTTAACAGTTCCTTCCTTAGCAATCAAAAAACTGAAAAACACAATAGCATACAGTATTCTGACTCTCTGTGTATGTTCCATCTTTACAAGGCTTATTTATTTATCTATTGTTACTCTATTTCTTTTATTTTTATTTATTTATTTATTTCTCTGAGACAGGGTTTCTCTGGAAATCTGCCTGCCTCTGGAGCAAATGCTATCAGAAGTGCCACCACAGCCGGCTTCTCTATTTATTTACCAATATGTCATTTATTTTTCTGTCTCAATCCTACGTATATTTTTAAACACATTGTACACCTTTAGAGGTTTTGTCCTCATCAAAGTCTGACTTTACTGTAAATCTTTATGTTTTTCTGGCCACGTGTCTTATCTGCTAAAACCGAGGCTGTTTAAACTGTAGTTTTTCCAAGATGGCAGGTGTAAGCATGACAAGCAGCAAAAGCTGCTGGCTTGGAGATATGGTCACTGCCACTTCCAGCTGTACGTACACACCTTTCAATTATTACTAGAGCCTCTTAAAAGAACCTTACTGGGTTTTATTTTTTATGCTGAGTCAGGAAGACTCCCTTAAGCGAGCCATGTGAGTCTCTGTTTGTCTCTAGCAAAACAGAGTTCACCTGAGAAAAATGCTGATATCAAGAAGCCATGTTTCTCTATGTTCTTTTGTTTCTAAAATTCCTTTTACATGCAAATTCAATCCCACTCCTGACAACCATTATGTAACATGTATTTTTCTTCTGTCAGCTGCTTTGGTTTCTCCCCCCTCCTCCCCGCCCCTGCCAGCCACAATTGTAGTCCCCAAATAATACACAGGACACTATATTAATTATGAAGCTGTTGACTGTTTGCTTGTTTCTTACTGGTTAGCTCTGACTTAAGTGTTTAACTCATAATTGTTAATCTAAGTATTTCTCTTACAGGAGAAAGAGTTCAGATTTCTTACCCCTATGGTGGCTACATCGTGACTCTCTGTATTTCTCCTTTCCAGAGTCCTCCTCGACTCCTCGTCCCACCTATCTTGCTTGGTGACATCATTTCCAATGTCTAAAATCCCATTAATCACCATATTATTTACTTTAACTGGTAACTTGGGTCTATGATATTATATAGAAGATTGCTTATAATAAATACTTAAATTAGGGATATCCAGTAAGAAACCAAACAAACTGCCAACAGTTTCATAATTAATTCTATGTCTTGTGTACATTGGGACTGATGCGGCTCTGGAACCAGGCTGGTGGTAAGGCTTTACCCAACACTGTATGTATTAAAAGAACATGAACAGCTCACTCAGTTGATGATACATGAGAGAGTGAGAGCAATGAAGCTACAATGTATTTGGATAAAATGAACTTTCTAAACTATCACCTCTATTGCTCTTATGTTGAAATGAGTATCGCCTGAAGGTGCTACTCCAAAAGTTTAGAGAAGATATAGAGGTGGGTGTGTTTCCTTGCATCTATCTGTAGAATTCAAACCTTGGAATATAATAGATATTTTGTGTCAACAAGAATTGAATTGTACCTGATTAACCACATGGACAATTTAAACAAAGGTCAACGAGATCATGAGAATTCCACAAAATGAAAAGATCAAATACAACTGTGGAGGTTGTAGAGAAGTCACATTGCTACCCTGTCAATGTATGTGTGTCTAACAGTGGGTGACAGAGTGGCAGTGATCACAGAGGCACACTTACAGAATAAAGACAGGACACTGTTGTTGAGTCACTGAGGTTCTGTGAGGATGAGTTTATATATGATTCTGTGGACTCTGTGAATCAAAGCCTAGTCAGATATCCCTACACAGAAATCCTATTTTATACAAAATGACACATGCAGAAGCACATATTCATGAAATATCTAAGATAATTTCTTTGCTATAACAATGGCAGCTTGATTGTCTTTCCATCTTATGCGTTATTACTGTATGTGCTTGTGTTTGGGTGTATGTGTTTATATATGATACTGTATTCGTGTGTACTTGTATATATGGATGTGCCTGCCCATTCAGACACTTGTGGAGGCTAAAAACTAGTTTGGGATGTCTTTTCAATAGCTCTATACTCTATTTTTGAGCTGAGGTCTCTCACTGAACCTGGTGTTTGGATCAACAACTGCCTGAAATCCATTTGTCTCTGCTTCTAAACACTGAGGTTACAGATTCGTGCAGTCATGTCAGGTTTTTCCTGGGTGCTAGGTACTGGCATTCTTCCTCATATTTCTTTAGTAATACTTTCTCCATTGAACCATCTCCCCAGACTCTCATCTCTTATTTTGCAATCCTTCAAGTGTTTTTTTTCTAATCTTCCTTCACTCTTACGCTCATGTACTTTATTGCTGATACCAAGACTTGCATTAGCATTCTGAGAAAGATTTGCCCATTTCTGAATATGGGGTGAGGATTGGTGGCTTGCATTGCTCTGGATGCATAATCATTTATGTAAATACATACCAGCTTATATGCTGCAACTTCACGCAAATCAAAAATTCCCACCATTTTCCTTTACTTGACAGTGAGTTAGGATGATATCAAATCAGTAACATTCATTAGACTGAATCTAGTTTTTTTTCTTGTTAGGAACTAGGTCATCATTGGTGCACTTGTGAACAGCTTCATTTGTTACCACTGAAATGTGTATCAGTTTGGGGGTAACATATGCCCATTTGTCATCCTCTGTAAACTGATTTTACTATTACAAACTGTCATTCTGAGGAGAGCAAAAGAAGAGTGGGTTAAAGGCTTGCAATGAGCAGACCATTATAGTGTTGTTTAAGTAATCAGCAGTTAAGAAGGTCTTGGATTCTATCTTCATGAGAACTTCCTGCTATGACCACTGATAATAGTTTCCCCAAACCTATGTGTCTTTGGCATGGTTATTAAAACAGAACAAACAACAACAAAACATATTCACAATAAAGGTGGATTAGAACTCTGAGCTCTGCACACTTCTTTACCCATTGTGTTTCTGTCCCCAGTAGTGTACATTTGTGAACATTAGGAAACATCAGAGTGGTTCCCTGAGAGTAGCAGCACAAAGCACCTCTCTGCTTTGGGATTGATGATGGTGGGTGACTTTGAGGGAAGCAGACATATTCTCAAGTAAAAAAGTTCTGAGCCTTCTGTGGGGTGACGTAGAAGCTTATGGAACACAAATGCATTCTCTTCCCCAACAGAAGGTCCAGAGACCCTTACAACATATTGAAGAATTCACCCTCTTCTCCCCCGTAGGCTATGGAAAAACTGAAGTTTTGACATAAAGTGATAAGCTTTCCTCAAATTCAAATATCTACATAAACAGTCCCAGCTTCCATTGCTGTCTGTTAATGTTCTCTTGGATGCCTTTCATACTGATCCATCATGCACCCTTTTACCAGGATCTCTTGTTCCATCTAGCAGGACAGAGCTGTCATTAACAAGAAATGCTTAATTTTTCCAAATGCAAATAGAATAATTAAAATCTAAATGACCTAAAAGCATTCTTTTGAGATTACTTGTAACACACCCAGATGGTTAAGTAGCAGCTTCTATGTTTTCATATTGAGAGGAGACACCTTGACTTCATACTTCCACTACGTAGCATCTCATGGCCGTGAATTAGAAATTGTAACAATGGGTCATTTTTTCCAGGAGAATTCTCAAGACAAGGTATATTTCAGCAATATTTAGAAAGACATTCTATTGGTGAAGTCACCATCATTTTCTTATTACATGTAATGTATTAACTCCTTTCTTCCCAGATTACCTCTATTACTGACATACAACTTGTTTTATTTTTATCAACTTCTCAACAAACTCTACATGGAGACCGTTGCTATTGAACATGAATAAGCTGAACCAGTTAGCTCCCCCAGCTTGGTCTTTAGAAGCCAGATGTTGCTGGCTTGAGAACTTCCCAAGACCCTGGTGAGTCATAAGAGGTTGTGGTTCTTTAGGCTGCCTTCACCCTGCCAATTCCTAAGCACAGCATTAGCATTCAGGAGGAATTTTTAAAAAGACAATGAGGAGGGAAAATAACCTTTCAAATGATAGCTGCAATATTTTTGAAGAATGATTCATTGGCAATAAAGCTTTCAGATGATGCTATAGTGTATATCACAGGGAGCATGGGCTTCCATATTAGAGAGTGGTAAGAAAATATTTCCCAGGAATGTGGACTCCACCTGACAGGGAACCCAAGTCATTACCGCCAAAGTGATCAATAACCACCACTAATGTGTGCAGCTGGCGACACAGACCTGATCAATAAAACCTGCCACATGCTTTTGTTTTAGGAAATGAAGCCTTTTAGTACTTAATTAAGGGAGAGACCTCACATCCGTGATGATGTCTGCAATGATTATTACCGCAGAGCACAAGGGGGAGGAATATGAGTTTGCTGTTAAAGAGCTGTGTAAGGAAGGTAGAAAGCAAGACCACAAATTAGGAGGTCTTTTTAGTGCTTCCTTACTGTTAAACTGCTATCCTATACAAAATCCTATTCCGATCAAAGTGAGAAAATGATAAAGAATCAGTGTTAGAAGTTCCGGAAAAGGAAGCAAACCTGACTTGCTTAACTGATCTCTTGGTGTTTGTTTGTTTTGTTATTGTTGATTTTGTTTTATTGAAAATAGATGGTTTTTCCTCACATAATATATCATGATTATGGCTTTTCCCTCCCTCTATACTTGCAGTTCCTACACATTTCCCTTCCTATCCAGATCCACCCTCTTTCTCTATGTCATCAAAAAATGAAAGAAAGAAAGAAAGAAATGGTTTCTAAGAGATAATAATATAACTTAAAACACAGTAAGATTACAAAACAAACAACCAAACACAACAGAATGGAATATAACAAATAAACAGAAGGAAAAGAGTCAACAAGAAGGCACAAGAAATAGTTACAAACACTGAGCCAGTTGTTCTTACAATCAGGAATTTAATAAAAACTATCTCAGGAAGGGAAAACAGTTAAGATCTTCTAGGCAAACTGGGAGGGGAGAGAAGGCAGGAGATGGGGAATGGGAACATGAGAGATCAAGTAGGCCAAGTTGGGAGAGGGACAGAGGGAGAGAGAACAATGGAAAAGGTATCTTGATAGAGGAATCCTTTATGGGGTTAGAGAGGAGGCTGGTGCTAGAGAAATTCCCAGGTATCCACAGATAAGGATGATTCCAGCTAAGACTCCTAGCAACAGTGGCAAGGGTACCTGAATGGGGTCTTCCTCTTTAATCAGATTAGTGATTTCCCTAATTGTCATCACAAAACCTATATCCAATAACTGATGGAAGCAGATAGATGTAGGGTCCCACAGCCAAGCACTGCGCTGAGCTCCTGGAGTTCAGTTTAAGAGAGGGAGGAGAGATCATATGAACAAGTGAGGAAAAGTCAAGAGCATGATGGGGAAAACCAGAGAGACAGCTGACTCTAGCTTTGGGAGCTCATGGACTATGTACTGACAGCTGGGGAACCTGCATGGGACTGAACTAGGCTCTCTGAATGTGGGTGACAGTTATATGGTTTAATTTGTGTGTGGGGGCGCAGAGCTGGCACTGGGATCATGACCTATTCTGGGTGCATGAACTGACTTTTTGGAGCCCATTCCCTGTGATTGGGATATCTTACTCAGCCTTGACATAGGAGAGAGGGGCTTGGTCCTGTCTCAACTTGGTGTGCCAGACTTTCTTGACTCCCCAAGGAAGGCCTTACCCCCCTGAGGAGTGAGGAGTGGAAAGGGGGATAGGAAGAGGGAGGTTGGAGGAAGGGAGAAGGTGAGAGAGCAGGAACTAGAGTGACTCTGTAAAATGAAAACAAACAATAAAATAAAGCAATTATCTAGAAGGCATAATATATGCAAATGACCTGTTGGGATATATGTATATAGTAGTAAAATAAGATAAAACTTTCTGAAAAGGAAAAGCCCTGACACAACATTACACAGGCACAAGAAAGCTCCAAAGATACCATTGAGCTCACTGTTTGTTGTCCATCTACTGCTGAGTGTAGAGCCTGCATGTAAGAGGAATGTTTTTTCCCATTGATACTTCCTTGGAGGAAACAAAATTTTCATTTGAAAGTGGTGGGAAATTTGAAATAGTTTCTAAGTAAGGGAAGGGAACATGTTTCCACTTCCTTCAGCTCAAGGACTCCATCTGACACAGACCTGTACACGCCCTGTTCATGCTGCCCCAGTCACTGGGAGTTCATATCTGTGTTGACCCTGTTGATTTAGAGGGCACTGGATTCTTGGGGTCCTCCTCCCATTCTGGATCTTACATTTTATCTGCCTCATCTTCCCTAGGGTTGGTTCCTGGGTGGAGTATTTGATGGAAACATCCTATTTAGGGCTGAGTGTTCTAAGTCTCTCACTGTCTGCGTATTGTCTGGTTGTGGCTCTCTGTGTTTGTTCCCATCACCTGCAAGTGGAAACTTCTCTGATGAGGGCTGTGAAGGGCACTAATCTGAGTATAGAATATAATTTTGAGTCTTTTTTTGCTATGGATTAAGAAAATCAAAATAAAAAACAAAACACTAGCATTTGGTTTTACCCTAAATATCCAGGCTATCTAGTCTCAGGCTTTTGGCCATGCATGTAGTGTCAGGCATGTGTTCCATCTCGTGAAATGGGCCTTAAGGCAAATAAGATTTGTGACACCATTTCACTAGTATAGATCAAAGGTTTTATAACTGGCTTGATGTTTCTCCTTTGGTAACATTCAGAGTACCTTTTTATACCAAAGGTTCTAGCATGCGTAAATGAAGGGTTTATGTGAGCCCCTGCTCAATTTTTCCAGGTTCTGTGATTTGTGTAGGTGTTGTTTGCAGCAACAGGGCCTTGCCATCAGTTGTGGAGAGCAATATATAGTTTTGCCAAGAGCCAAGCTTCTTTGGAGGTGTAAGTGGAACACCTTTGACCAAAAACTCAATTAGATGTAACTTGTTACTGGTACTAGGTTAAAAAGAGATATCCAGTTGGAGCTATGTCTCCCCAGTTATTAGGAGATTTAATTTACATTGCCTTCATATATGTATATACATATATTAGGAAGCTTCTACTGCATTAAGTTTACATACTACCACATAAATGTCCCTGAATTTTAGATGTCTCTCTATTGTCCCCCTCTTTCTTCCCACTCCAGACTCTTCCATCCATAAGTATTCTATTTCCCTTTTGTAGGGAGATTTCTCTGTCCCCAAACCCCAGTCCCTTACTTACCCTCTGTAATTCTAGAGATAGAAGTTTGCTTATTATTGATTAGTAACTAATATCCACATTTAAGAGAATAATACTCCATTTGTCTTTCTTGGTTACCTCTCATGATGATTTTTTCTAGTTCTATCCATTTACCTAAGAATTTCATGATTTTTTTTTTTTACCATTTGAATGATATTCCATTGTGGAAATGTGCCATATTTTCTTTGTCTATTCTTCAGTTGAGAAACATCTAGGTTCTTTTCAGTTTCTATCTATTGTGAATAGTATGGCAAGGAGCATGGTTGAGAAAGTGTCTGTAGGGTAGGATTACCTGTTCTTTTGCATATGACCAGGAGCAGTAGACCCTCCTCTTAAGGAAAAACAATTCCCATCTCCTGAGGAACCACCAAGCTAATTTCCATACTGGATAAACAAGTCTACACTCCCACTGGCAGTAAAGGAGTGTGCCCCTTGCTCCACATCCTGCCAGTATGAGCTGGCACTTGTATTTTTTGATATTAGCCAATATGAAATCTCAAAGCAGTTTGGAGTTGCATTTCCATAATAACTAAGGATGATGAACATGCCTGTAAGTGCTTCTCAGCCATTTGAATTTACTCTTTTGAGAATTATCTGTATGTTTTAAGTGGATTACTTGTGGGTTTTTGACATCTATGTTTCTAAGTTCTTTATATATCTTTGATATTAGCCCTCTATTGGATATGTGGTTTATAAAAATATTTTCCCATTCTGTCAGCTGCTCCTTTGTCTGAATGACAATGTCTTTGCTGTATGATACTTTGCAGTTTTTCAAAATCCCATTAATTTATAGTTGATCTCAGTGTTGGAGGACCTTGAATTCTTGAAGTACTTGTACTAGCAGTGTTATGTAGAGGCAATTGTCTCCTGAATCAATGCATTTAATGTATTCCCCATTTTTCTTGTATCAGATTCAGTGTATCAGGTTTTATGTTGAGGTCTTTATTCACTTGGAGTTGAGGTTTGCGCAGGGTGATAGATATGGATCTATTTGGACTATTCTACAAGCAGTCAACCAGTTTGACCATCACCATTTGTTGAAGATGCTGTTTATTTTTCCAGTATGCATTTTGACTTATTTATGAAAATCTTGTGTTCATAGGTTTTTAGAATTATGTCTAGGTCTTTGAATCTCTGATATTGATCATTCAGTCCTAGTTAATTGATCAACATATCTGTTTTGAGTTTATATATGATTTAGTATCATTTTAAGTTAAGGATAGTGAAAATTCCTGTAATTCCTGTAATTTTTTAAAAATATTTAGGATTGTTTCAGTCATCCTAGATTTATTCTAATTCCACACGAAGCTGAAAATTGTCCTTTCAAGGCCTGTAAAGAATTGTTTTAGAACTTTGATGGGAATTGCTTTCATTCTGTAGGTTGCTTTGGTAGAACATATATTTTTACTATGCTATTCCTACTGATCCCTGAAAATGGTAGATCTTTCTATTTTCTGTATCTTCTTCAAAGGGGAACACTTCCACTTCTGGTGAGAGTGACAACTTGTACAGGCACTATGGAAATCAGCATTGAGTTTCCTCAGGAAAATGGGAATCAGTCTACCATAAGACCCAGCAATTCCACTCTTAGGCATATAACCAAAAGACGCACATTCATACAACAAGGACATCTGTTCCACTATGTTTATAGCATCGTTATTTGCAATATTCAGACCCTGGAAGCAACCTCGATGCCCCTCACCTGAAGAGTGGATAGAGAAAATGTGGTACATTTACTCAGTGGAAAAAAACAATGGAGTCTTGAAATTTTGTAGCTAAATGGATAGCACTAGAAGAACCGTCCTGAGTGAGGTAACCCGGTCACGAAAAAACAAACATGAACCTCCATCCAGTGACAGACAGAAGCAAGGCAGACACTCACAGCTAAACACTGAACTGAACTCCTGGAACCCAGTGACAGAGAGAGAGGAGTAATGAGCAAAGGGGTCAAGATTGGGCTGGTGAAACCCAGAGAAACAGCTGAACTGAACAAGGGGTAGATCTTGAACCCCAGACTGATGCCTGAGAGGCCAACATGATAATGATCCACACCCATAAAAGGTGGAAGTCACTGGGAAGACCTTGGGCTTTGGGTAGTAGATCAGTATTTATTCCTGGAACACAAATGGTCTTTGGGTGCCCATCCAACAATAAGGGATCCTCTTTCAATTTGATATCCTCTCCAATATTTTTATTCAATGAATTAAAAATGTTGTCTTACAAGTTTTTCACTTGCTTGGTTAATGTTATCTCAAGATATTTTGTATTATCTGCAACCATTGTGAAAGTTTTTTTTTCCTGACTTCATTCTCAGTCCATTTGTTATTTTTATACAAGAGTGACTCATTATTATGAGTTAATGCTGTATATACCTACATGGCACAAAGTGTTTATTGTCTGTGGAAGTTTCTTTGTGGTAATGTTTGGGATCACTTATGTTTACTATCATGTGATCTGCAAATAAGGATATTTTGACTTTTTCATTTCCAATTTGTATTCCCTTAATCTGAAATTGTTATTGCTCTCACTGAGAGTTCAAGTGCTATATTGAATAGGTATGGGGAGTATGGATAACCTTATCTTGTTTTAATGGAATTTCTTTGGGCATCTGTGCAAAATTTGGTGTAGGTATAGGCTTGTCTTAAATTGACTTTATTATTTTTAGGTATATTGCTTGCATTCCTATATGTCTTTTGTTTATGTGGTGGATTATATCTATTGATTTATGAATATTGAACCATCTCTGCATCTCTTAGATAAGGCCTACTTGAACATGGTGGATGAGCTTTATCATATTTTCTTGGATTCAGTTTGCAAATATTTTATTGATTATTTTTATATCTATGTTCATAAGGAAATTTTGTTTATTATTTTTTTCTTTCTGAATCTCTTCGTGCTATGGACATCAGGGTAATTTTGGCACTGTAAAATGAATTTGGCAATGCTCCTTCTCTTCCTATTTTGTGGAATAATTTGAGGAGTATTGACATTAACTGTTCCTCAAAAGTATGATAAAATTCTCTGCTAAAATCATTGGGCTCTATAAATTTTTTGTTGTTATTGTTAATAGAGTTTTAATGCTCACTCTGTTTCACTAAGGATTATAGTTGTTTTAATTGGCTATATGTTGTTAAGTTAATTTGATACGGTTAGAACCAAGGAAAATTACCTATTTCTTTTAGATTTTCTGGTTTGATGAAATACTGATTTTTAAAGTCTGTCCTTAAGATTCTCTGAATTTTCTCTGTGTCTATTGTTGTATCCTGTCTTTCATTTCTAATTTTGTTAATTTGGATATCTCTCTGTCTTTTAGTTTATTTGAATATGTTTCTCAATATTATTAATTTTTTCAAAAAATAAACTTCATTGATTATTTGTTTTGTTTTTAGTTTGTATATATCTATTTTATTTATTTCTGTCCTAATATTTATTACTTCTTACAGTCTACTCATTTTATGTATGTATTCTTCTTTTTGTTATAGAGCTTTCAGGTGACCTGATAAATTAATAGTATGAGAGTTCATCAGTTTCTCATTTTAGGCATTTAGTCCTATGAACTTATTTTGGAGACTTCCATCATTGTTTTCCATAATTTTATGTATTTTGTCTATTCATTTTCATTCAATTCTGAAACATCATTAATTTCTTTCATATTTTCTGTCATGATCCATTTTCATTCAGTTCTGAGTTGTTTAATTTCCATGAGTGTGTATGCTTTCTGTTGTTCTTGACATCCAACTCTAATCCATAGTAGTCAGATAAGATTCAGGGTGTTGTTTTGATTTTCTTATATCTTTTGAGACTTCCTTTGTGTCTGAGTATATGGTCAATTTTGGAAAAAAGTTGCACAATGTGCAAAGAAGTATATTATCTTGTGTTTGAGTGAAATATTCTGTAAATATCTATCAGGACTGCAGCTCTTTTCTGTTTAGTTTTTGAGTAGATAATATGTTTATTGGACATAATAGGATACTGAAGCCTCCCATTAATAATATGGTAAGATCAAGTCACTATTTAAGCCATAGTACTGTTCCTTACTTATCCCCTCTTAAAGAACAAATTGTGTAGCTATGTAATGCCAGTAAATCTGAAAGCTGAAGCTTCTAGGATCACAAGTTCAAAGACAGTCTGAGAAACTTGGTCTTACTGTATATGATGTAGTAATTAATCTGAAACCATAATATTACATTCTGAAGAGAAACTTGTTTACATTCTGGGAGGAAATAATCCACTAGGCTAGAAAAATTCCTGAAACTTACCAGGTTCACTAGGTTCCTCCTTACCCTAGCTTACATAAATAGTAATATTGGCTGTGAAAAGAGGAAATCCCCCAGAGCATCCAAGATTCCAGAAGGAACTTTTTGGCTTGTCTACTCATGTGGATGGCAAGCAAAAGTTTCCCAGAGTGAAATTTTCACAAGATTCCCCTTATGCTGGTGCAGGATCTTTGGGGATTTGGCTGTTTCTGAGTCCTCCATTCTCCTATACATAGCTTTCAGATTATACTCCTATAAGTCAGCTCAATAAGGCATTGTTCTTCACATTTGACTAGAGTGGCATTATTATTTTGATCTGTGTTTGGTTCCCTCCATTATATGAATAGGCACTTTTCACATGCTGCAACCTAAAGTTGTGCAATGCTTTGTCTCAAAATTAAACAAAGGATTCCAGTCTTGTCCCTCCACCATCCACTTCAGAGGTTAGTCCCAGGGGCACTTCTAGCCCATCTCCACCTCTTCACATCCCCTGGCTTGTGACCATCAGACCCTTCCTGCCACTGAATCCCACAGAGGGACATAAAGGCAGAACAAAACAGCCAAGAACATTGGCTGCCATTATGGTTTTGCTCTACACTCCAGGAGAGAGAAAGACAGAGAGAGAGAGAGAGAGAGAGAGAGAGAGAGAGAGAGAGAGAGAGAGAGAGAGAAAGGAGAGAGAGAAAGGAGAGAGAGAGTCTAGAAGCCATACCTACCAGGAGAGGGAGAGACCCCACCTATATCCACTGAAAGAAGAATTGGGAAGATGACAACATAAGAACACATCCAACAACAGAAAGACTTATATGACACCACCAGAGTCTAGGGACTCTAAACCAGCAAGACTTGAACATCCCAGCACAGATGAAACAGTAGAGAATGATCTTACAAACAACCTCAGGAAAATGATAGGGACCCTGAAAAAGGATATGAGAAAATCCGTTAAAGAAATGGGAGAAAAACTAAACCAACACATACGGAATAAAGAGAGAATATTAAGAGCAATGAACGAAAAGTGCCAAGTAACATATAAAGGCAAACCTATTAGAATTACACCTGACTTCTCCGTGGAAACTCTGAGAGACAGAAGGTCCTGGATAGATGTTCTACAAACACTAAGAGAACACAGATTCCAGTACAGACTACTATATCCAGAAAAACTCTCAATCACTATAGACAGAGACAACAAGGTATTCCATGACAAAACCAGTTTATACAATACATATGTACAAATCCAGCCCTACAGAAAGTTCTGGAAGGAAAGCACCAACACAAGGAAGTTAACTACACTCACAAAAACATAGGCAATACACAATCTCACTATACAAAAGCCAGAAATAGGAGAAAAGTCATACACAATACCACCACCAAAATGAATTAAAACAAAAAATAATCCTCAATCAAGGGTCATTAATATCCCTCAATATGAATGGTCTTAACTCACATATAAAAAGACACAGGTGAGCCGGACTTTGGTGGCGCACGCCTTTAATCCCAGCACTTGGGAGGCAGAGGCAGGTGGATCTCTGTGAGTTCGAGGCCAGCCTGGTCTACAAAGTGAGTTCCAGGACAGCCTCCAAAGCCACAGAGAAACCCTGTCTCGAAAAACCAAAATAAATAAATAAATAAAAAAATAAAAAGACACAGGTTAGTAGAATGGATACAAAGACAGTACCCACCCTTCTGCTGCATACAGAAAACACACTTCACCCTTAAAGACAAACATTACCTCAGAGTTAAGGATTGGGAAAAGATTTTCCAATCAAATGGACCTAAAAAGCAAGCAGTTATAGTTAACTAGATATCTAACAAATTAGACTTCAAACTGAAATTAATCAAAATCAATGAAGAGGGTCATTTCATATTCATCACAGGAAAAAAATCCATCAAGATGAAATCTCAATTCTGAACATCTTTGTCCCAAGTACAAAGGCATCCACATTTGTAAAAATAACATTACTAAAACTCAAATCACACATTAAAATCCACACATGTATAATGGAAGACTTCAACACAATACTCTCACCACTAGACAGGATTACCAGACAGAAACTTAGCAAAGAAACAAAGGAACTAATAGAAGTTATGATCCAATTGTTTCTAACAGATATCTATAGAACATGCCATCCAAATACAAAAGAATATACCTTCTTCTCAGTTCCACATGGAAATTTCTCTAAACTCTACCACATACTCGGCAATAAAGCAAACCTCAACAGGTACAAAAAAAATTTGGACTAACAAGTTGTACCTTATCGGAACACTGTGGCTTAAAATTAGAATTCAACAATAACCAAATTGCAGAAACACGACAAACTCATGGAAATTGAACAATGCTCAATTGCATCACTATTGGGTAAAGGAAGAAATAAGGAAAGAAATCAACGATTTCATAGAATTCAATGAAAATCAAGGCCCAATATAACCACACCTGTAAGACACCATGAAAGCAGTTCTAAGAGGAATATTCATAACATTAAGTGTCCACATGAATAAACTGGATAATACCCACACAGGATAATTAAAAGAACACCCAAAAGCTTTAGAACAAAAAGAAAAAACTCACCAAGGAGGAGTAAATGCCGGGAAATAATCAAATTGAGAGCTGAAACCAATAAAGTAGAAACAAAGAAAATAATACAAAGAATCAATGAAACAATGAGTTGGTTCTTTGAGAAAATCAACAAGATAGACAAAGCTTTATCCATCATTATCCATCCTAACCAAAAGGCAGAGAGAGAACATGCTAATTAACAAAATCAGAAATGAAAAGGGGGACATAACAATAGACAATGGGGAAATCCACAGAATCATTAGGTCATACTTTGAAAACCTGTAAACCAAAAAATTAGAAAATTTAAAGGAAATGGACAATTTCAGGATAGATACCACTTACCAAAATTAAATCAAGGACAGATAAACAATACAAACAGACCTATATTCCATAAGGAAATAGAAGTAGTCATCAAACATCTTCCAACCAAAAAATTCCAGGATCAGATGGTTTCAGTGCAGAATTCTACTAGAAATTCAAAGGATAGCTGATACCAATATTCTTCAAATTGTTCAAAACAAAAGTAGCAGAAGGGTAAATGCCAAACTCTTTTTACAAGGTTACAATTGCCTTAGTACTCAAATCACACAAAGTTACAACTAAGAAAGAGAACTATAGACCAATATACCTCATGAACATTGATGCAAAAATACTCAATAAAATACTGGCAAATCGAATACAATAACTCATCAGAAAAATCATACACCATGATCAAGTAGACTTCACCCCAGGAATGAATGGATAGTTCAACATCAATGTAATCCACCATATAAACAATCTGAAAAAAAAAAACCCAGCTCACCTGATCAGCTCACTTGATTCTGAAAACGACTTTGACAAAAGCCATCACCCCTTCATGATAAAGGGCTTGGAGATATCAGGGATAACAGTAACACACCTAAACATAATAAAGACAATATAGAGCAAACCAATAGACAACATCAAACTAAATGGAGAGAAACTCAAGGTGATTCCTCTAAAATCAGGAACAAGACAAGGCTGTCCACTCTCTCCATATCTCTTCAATATTGTACTTGAAGTTCTAGGTAGAGCAATAAGACAGCAAAAGGAGATCAAGGAGATAAAAATTGAAAAGGAAGAAATAAAACTTTCACTATTTGCATATGACATAATAGTCTACATAAGTGACCCAAAGAATTCTATCAGAGAACTCGAAAAGCTGATAAACACCTTCAGCAATGTGGCAGGATACAAGATTAACTCAAAAAATCAGTAGCCCTTCTATATATAGACAATAAGAGGGCTGAGAAAGAAATCAAGGAAACATCAACTTTACAATAGCCACAAACAACATAAAATATCTTTGTGGTAACTCTAACAAAACAGGTGAAAGACCCATATGACAAGAATTTTGAGTCATTAAAGAAAGTAATTAAAGAAGATACCAGAAAATGGAAAGATCTCTTATGCTCTTGGATAGGTAGGTTCAACATATTAAAAATGGCAATCTTACCAAAAGCAATCTACAGATTCAGTGCAATCAATATAAAAATCCCAGAACAATTCTTGACTGATCTTCAAAGGACAATTCTCAACATTATATGGAAAAACAAAAGACCCAGGATAGAAAAACAAACAAACAAACAAACAAATAAACTCTGTACAATAAAGGAACTTTCAGAGGCATCACCATCCCTGACTTCAAACTCTACTATAGAGCAATAGTAAGCAATAGTATTGAAAACAGCTTGGTATTGGCAAAAAATAGACAGACCAATGGAATTGAATTGAAGACACTGATATCAACCCACACCCCTATGAACACTGGATCTTTGACAAAGAAGCTAAACTATACAATAGAAAAAAGAAAACATCTTCAACAAATAATGATGGCATAACTGAATGCAGAAATGTAGAAGATTGCAGATAGATCCCTATCTATCAACATGCAAAAAACTCAAGTCCAAATGGATAAAAGACCTCATAAATCCAGTCACACTGAACCTCTTAGAAGAGAAAATTAAAGGTATCCTGGAATGAATTGGCACAGAAGACCTCTTCCTGAACACGAAGCCAGTAGCAAAGACCCTGAGATTGACAAATAATAAATGGGACCTCCTGAAACTGAGAAGCTTCTGTAAGGCATAAGACAGTCAACAAGACTAAACAGCAGCTTATAGAATGGGAAAAGATCTTCACAAACCCCATATCTGACAAAGGGCTGATTTCTAAAATATAGAAATATATTTATAAAATATAGAAAGAACTCAAGAAGCTAGTCACAAAACCACCAAATAATTCAACTAAAAAGTTGTTACAGAACTACAGAGAATTCTCAATAGATGAGTGTAAAGTGGCTGAAAGACACTTAAGAAAGTCCTCAAATTCCTTAGCCATCAAGCAAATGTAAATCAAAACAACTCTGTGATATCATCTTGCACCAGTCAGAATAGCTAGAATCAAAAACACCAATGACAGTTTATGATGGACAGGATGTGGAGAAAGGGGAACACTCCTCCACTGCTGGTGGGAGTGAAAAGTTGTACAGAAACTTTGGAAATCATTATGGCATTTTCTCTGGAAAATGTGAACCACTCTACTCAAGATCCAGTAATTCCACTCTTAGGCATATACCCAAAGGATGCACATTCATACAACAAGGACATCTGTTTACCTGTGTTCACAGTAGCATTATTTGTAATAGCCACAACCGGGAAGCAACCTACGTGCCCCTCAACTGAAGAGTGGATAGAGAAAGTGTGGTACATTTATACAATGGAGTACTACTCAGCAGAAAAAAAACCAATGGAATCTTGAAATTTGCAGGCAAATGGATGGAACTAGAAGAAACCATCCTAAGTGAGATAACTCAGTCACAGAAAGACAAACATAGTATGTACTGACTCATAAGGATTCTAGACATAGTGGAAAGGGTTACCAGACTACACTGCCAGAGAAGCTAGGAAACAAGGAGGACCATAAAAGTGACATACACTGTCTCCCAGTGAAGCAGAAAGGGACAAGAATCCTTGAACAAATGGGGAGAAAGGTGGGAGGGGGAGGGAGGAAGGGAAGAGAAACAGCAGGGGTGAAAAGGAAGGGAGGAGAGCATGAGGGATCAGGAAGATTGAGTGGCGAGAGGAATAGAGGAGAGCAAGAGAAGAGACATCAATAGAGGGAGTCATTATAGGTTTAAAGAGAAATCTGGCACTAGAGAATTTTACAGAGATTCAAAAGGTTGATCCTAGCTAGGACCCTAAACAATAGTGGAGAGACTACCTTATATGCATGTTCCCTATAATGAAAATGATGACTACCTTAAATGCCATCCTAGAGCCTTCATCCAGTAGCTGATGGAAGCAGAAGCAGACTAAACGCTGAGCTGAACTCTGGAATCCAGTTTCAGAGAGGGAGTAGTGACAAAGGGGCCAAGACCACACTGGGAAAACCCACAGAAACACATGACCTGAGCAAGTGGGAACTCATGGACCCCAGTCTGATAGCTGGAGAAACGACATGGGACCAAACCAGTGCCCCTGAATCTGAGTATCAGTTAGGAGCACTGGGCAGCCTTTGAGGCCTCTGATAGTGGAACCAGGATGTATCCCTAGTGCACTATCGGAAATTGGGAGCCCATTTCCCATGGAGGGATACTCTCTTAGCCTAGATACACAGGGGAGGGCCTAGGACCTGCCCCAGATGACTTGACGGATTTTAATGATTCCCTCATGGAAAGCCTCATCCTCCTAGGGGAGCAGATGGGGGATAGGATGGGGGTCCAATGGGGGACATGGGAGGATGGGAGAGAACTGGGATTGATATGTAAAATAAGATTGTTTCCAATTTAAATTATATATATACATATATATATATATATAAATACGCTCAACCTGATTTTCAATTTAAAAAAATAGCAAAGAAACAAAAAACACCTTTTACAAAAGGCCTGGAACACATGTTCAGCAGTAAAATGCTTGCCTAGCTAGACCCTAGGGTTAATTTCTATTTCAAATGGGTGTGGGAGGAAGTAAGGAAATCCCTTGAAATAGGGACCTGGAATTGACATGTGAAGCAACCTTGTTTCTAATTTAAATTTACATTAAAAAATATACATATAATTTAATTAAGTTCTGGAGATTTTCCAAAGAAAGAACACTGAGAGAAAGGTATGGTATCCCAACCGTTAATATGTCTTTTCCAGGGCCCTGGCATTTATCAGGATCTATGGCAGAATTTATATTTAATAGTTTAACAGAGTTCAACTTACAAAACATCTTATAATACAGAAATATCTTTGACAATATTAACAGATATGTGCCCCATGTAGCAATAGTAATAACAGGATTAAATATATATTTTATCTATACATATAGATATATTAACAGTAGTTAATAGTTAATATATAAATATTAAATATGTATAATGTTTGCACACACACCACTGAAATGATATTGGGTTCAGCACCTGAGAGCATCAACCTCATCATCATCATCATTCTAATGTTATTTTCAGTAAAAGTCTCTATTAGTGATAAGCATAATTCTTATTTATTTCTAAGCATTTTATTTACTGTGTTATCTGGATTGCTCATGTTTTGTAAAAAAAACGCCATGATCATGTACCACCATCTGTTTCGTAAAGTGAGTTATTCAAAAGACTCACTTTGTTTCAGAGTTCACATCTGCTCCTACTTCCCTGGCATTTCCATAAAGTTACATATTGATTCTGGCTACATATGTGAGGCACCCCTACTCATTTATTCATGAGCTGTAAAGTTCGAACTCAAGTCTTTATAAACAATTAATAATTGCATAGATGTGATGAAACATATTTACCATCAATGTGCTTTTCTGAATTCTAGGTATATTTCCTTCCTTTAAAAAATTTGACTTATAAGTTACATTAATTAAGAACAATTTTAAATGACCTCTCTTGAGCCCAAGGCATTTGCTTTTTTTGTTGTTGTTATTTTCCTGACTTGTTACAGATTTAGATCAAATTCTACCTTTGGAAGTTCGCCTTTTTATCTTCTTAAAAGACAAAGGCAGATATTTTGAGTGTTTTGTCTTTCTTTAATAATCTTCCAGGCCCCTGCTATTCTATCCAGTGTGTGAATTCTTTTGCTTACATGGTGTATCTTTAATCTTTTTTTATCATTTTTATTTTAATTTTAAATAGCTTGATTTACATGTCAATCCCAGTTCCCTCTCCCTCCCCTCCTCCCGCACTCCCCTTCCCCCCCTCCCTCCCACCCTATTGCCAAATCCTTCCCCATAGGGGATATCTAGAGTCTGTCATTTTACTCTTGGTAGGGTCCAGGCACTCCCCTAAGAGTCCAGGCTGAGAGAGCATCTCTCTTTGTGCTATAGGCACATGAAGACAGTTTGTATACCAGGAATAGACACTGATCCACAGCTCAGGGCCCCATAGGTTGCCCAGGCCTTCTCGCTGACACTCACATTTGGGGGGGTCCAGATCAGTCCCATGCTGGCCTCCCCACTGTCGGTCTGGGGTCCAAGAGCTCTCCCTGTTCAGTTCAGCTGTCTCTGCTGGTTTTGCCAGCCCATTCTTTGCCAATTTGCTCATCACTCCTCTCTCTCTGTCACTGGGTTCAGTTCAGTGATTGTGTGTTTGCCTCTGCTTCCATCAGTCACAGGATGAAGGCTCCTGGATGGTTATAGACATCAAGCTCATTATCAGGGATGGGCATTCGAGGTGGTCCCTCCACTATTGATTAGCTTGCCAATTGGTGTTATCCCTTTAGATCACTCGAGGTCACTCTGGTGCCTGATCTGTCTTCGATCCTATGATTCCCTCTTCCCCCTATTCTATCCCCACCCCCTCAACCCCCTGTTCCCCCATGAACAACTCCCTTCCTCTTCACCCCCTCTCTTCTTCCCAGGTCCCACTCCCCCCCACTCCTCGCCGAGTTCCCCATTCATTCAGAGGATCTTGTCTCCATCCTCTTCTCTTGGATACTATGCATATATGCATATCTTTTAGGTTGTTTCCTGTTTCCCAGACTCTCTATCTGTGGAAGTGCAGACTGGCACTATCCTGATCCATGTCTAAAATCCATATATGAGTGAGTACATACCATGTTTGTCTTTTTGCACTGGGTTACCTCACTCAGGATGGTTTCTTCCAGTGCTATACATTTCCCTGCGAATTTCAAGATTCCATTAATTTTTTCTGCTGAGTAATACTCCATTGTGTAAATGTACCACATTTTCTCTATCCACTCTGCAGTTCAGGGGCATCTAGGTTGCTTCCAGGTTCTGGCTATTACAAACAATGCTGCTATGAACATAGTGGAGCAGATGCCCTTGTTGTATGAACCTGCCTCATTTGGATAAATGCCTAAGAGTGGAATTGCTGGGTCTAGTGGTAGATTAATTCCCATTTTCCTGAGGAATCTCCATACTGATTTCCAAAGAGGCTGTATGAGTCGGCACTCCCACCAGCAGTGGAGGAGTGTTCCTCCCTCTCCACATCCTCTCCAGCATAAATTGGCCATTTTAGCCTCCTCTACTGAGAATTCTCTATTTAGCTCTGTACCCCACCTTTTAAGTGGATCCTTTGGTGTTTTGGAGACTTGTTAATTGAGTTCTTTGTAAATTTTGGAGATTAGCCCTCTGTCAGATGTAGGGTTAGTGAATATCTTTTCCCATTCTGTGGCCTGCCTTTTTGTCTTTTTGACTGTGTCCTTTGCCTTACAGAAGCTTTTTAGTTTCAGAAGGTCCCATTTGTTAATTGTCGATCTCAGTGCCTGTGCCACTGGTGTTATGTTTAGGAAGGGGTCTCCTGTACCAACTCGTTGAATAGTATCTCCCACTTTCTCTTCTAAAAGTTTCAGTGTGGCTGGATTTATGTTGAGATCTTTGATCCATTTGGACTTAAGTTTTGTACAAGGTGATAGACCTGGATCTATCTGCAGTCTTCTGCATACCAGTACCCTGTTATGACAGCACCATTTGTTGAAGATGCTTTCTTTTTTCCATTGTACAGTTTTAGCTTCTTTGTCAAAAATCAAGTGCTCATAGGTGTGTGGGTTAAAATTAGGGCTTTTGATTCGGTTCCAATGGTCTACCTGCCTATTTTTGTGTCAATACCAAGTTGTTTTCAGGACTGTAGCTCTATAATAGAGCTTGAAGTCAGGTATGGTGATGCCTCCTGAAGTTCCTTTATTGTATAGGGATGTTTTAGCTATCCTGGGCCTTTTGTTTTTCCATATAAAGTTGATTAATGTTCTTTCCAGGTCCTTGAAGAATTGTGATGGATTTTTGATAGGGATTGCATTGAATCTATAGACTGCTTTTGGCAAGATTGCTATTTTTATCATGTTGATCCTACCAATCCAAGAGCATGGGAGATCTTTCTATTTTCTGCTATCTTCTTTGATTTCTTTCGTTAAAAACACAAAGTTCTTGATATACAGGTCTTTCACTTCCTTGGTTAACATTATCCCCAGATATTTGATGCTGTTTTTGGCTATTTAAAGGGTGATGTTTCTCTGATTTCTTTCTCAGTCACTTCATCATCTGTATATAATAGGGCCACTGATTTTTTTGAGTTTACCTTGTATCCTGCCACATTGCTGAAGGTGTTTGCGAGTATTTTATTGAGTATTTTTGCATGAATGTTCATGACGGAAATTGGTCTATAGTTCTCTTTCTTAGTTGTGTCTTCGTGTGGCTTGGGTATCAAGGTAATTGTAGCCTCGTAGAAAGAGTTTGGCAGTAAGCCTCCTGCTTCTATTGTGTGGAATACTTTGAGGAGTATTGGAATTAGCTCTTCTTTGAATTTCTGGTAGAATTCTGCACTGAAGCCATCTGGGCCTGGGCTTTTTTTGTTTGGGAGACTTTTGATGACTGCTTCTATTTCATTAGGGGTTATAGGTCTGTTTAGATTGTTTATCTGTTCTTGATTTAGTTTTGGCAAGTGATATCTATCCAGGAAATTATCCATTTCCTTTAAATTTTCAAATTTTGTGGAGTACAGATTTTCAAAGTATGCCCTGATGATTCTCTTGATTTCCTCAGAGTCTGTTGTTATGTCCCCTTTTTCATCCCTGATTTTGTTAATTAGCATGCTCTCTCTCTGTCTTTTGGTTAGTTTGGACAGAGGTTTGTCTATTTTGTTGATTTTCTCAAAGAACCAACTCTTTGTTTCATTGATTCTTCTCAGTGATTTCCTGGTTTCTACTTGGTTGATTTCAGCCCTCAATTTGATTATTTCCTGGCGTCTGCTTCTCCTGGGGGGAGTTTGCTTCTCTTTGTTCTAGAACATTCAGCTGTGCTATTAATTCTCTAGTATGACTGTTCTCCAGTTTTTTCATGTGGGCACTTTGTGCTATAAACTTTCCTCTCAGCACTGCTTTCAAAGTGTCCCATAAGTTTGTGTATGTTGTGTCTTCATTCTCATTGAAGTTGAGGAAGTCTTTAATTTCTTTTTTTATTTGTTCCTTTACCCAGGGATGGTGCAATTGTGCATTGTTCAATCTCCATGAGTTTGTAGGGTTTCTGCGATTTGTGTTATTGTTGAATTCTAATGTTAATGCATGGCGGTCTGATAAGATGCAGGGGGTTATTCCAATTTTTTTGTATCTGTGGAGATTTGCTATGTTTCCTATTATGTGGTCAATTTTAGAGAAGGTTCCATGTGGTGCCGAGAAGAAGGTATATCCCTTTGTATTTGGGTGGAATGTTCTATAGATGTCTGTTAAACCCAGTTGGGTCATAACTTCTATTAATTCTTTTGTTTCTTTGTTAAGTTTCTGTCTGGAGGTCCTGTCTAGCGGTGAGAGCGGAGTGTTGAAGTCTCCTACTACTAGCGTGTGAGATTTTATGTGCATTTTGAGCTTTAGTAATGTTTCTTTCACGAATGTAGGTGCCTTTGTATTTGGGGCGTAGATGTTTAAAATTGAGATTTCGTCTTGATGTATTTTTCCTTTGATGAATATGAAGTCCCCTTCTTCATCTCTTTTAATTGATTTTAATTTGAAGTCTAATTTGTTAGATATTAGGTTTGCTACCCCTGCTTGTTTCTTGGGGACGTTTGATTGGAAGATCTTTTCCCAACCCTTTACTTTGAGATAACGTCTGTCTTTGATGTTGAGATGTGTTTCTTGTATGCAGCAGAAGGAAGGGTTCTGTCTTCGTATCCATTCTGCTAGTCTGTGTCTTTTTATAGGCAAGTTGAGGCCGTTGACATTGAGGGATATTAATGATCATTGATTGGTGATCCTTGTTTGCGCTTGATTTATTGTTAGTGAAGTTATTTTGTGTAATTTCTCCTCCCTTTTTCTTTTGGTGTTTTGTAAAGTATGATTATATATTGCCTGTGTCTTTGTGAATGTAGTTATCTTCCTTGGCTCTAGGTTTTCCTTCTAGCATTTTCTGTAGAGCTGGATTCATGGATATGTATTGTTTAAATCTGGCTTTGTCATGGAATATTTTGTTTTCTCCATCTATGGTAATTGAGAGCTTTGCTGGATATAGTAGTCTGGGCTGGCATCCTTGTTCCCTTAGCGTTTGTAGGACATCTGTCCAGGATCTTCTGGCTTTCATCGTTTCCTTTGAGAAGTCAGGTGTAATTCAGATAGGTCTGCCTTTGTATGTTACCTGGCCTTTTTCTTTAGCTGCTCTTAATATTTTCTCTTTACTCTGTAGGTTTGATGTTTTGATTATTATATGGTGATGTGACTTCTTTTTCTGGTCAAGCCTATTTGGTGTTCTGTAAGATTCTTGTACTTTCATAGGCATATCTTTCTTTAGGTTAGGGAAGTTTTCTTCTATGATTTTGTTGAATATGTTTTCTGTACCTTTAAGTTGAATTTCTTCACCTTCTTCTATGCCTATTATTCTCAGGTTTGGCTTCTTCACGGTGTCCCATATTTTCTGGATATTTTGTGTTAACGATTTGTTGGTTTTGAGATTTTCTTTGGTTGACGACTCTATATCCTCTAGTGAGTCTTCAACACCTGAGATTCTCTCTTCTATCTCTTGTATTCTATTGGTGATACTTGCATCTGTAGTTCCAGATCATTTACCAAGCTTTTCTATTTCCAGCATCCCTTCATTCTGTGTTTTCTTTATCTTTTCTATTTCAGCTTTCAATCCTTCAACTGTTTGAGCTGTTTCCTCAATTTTTTTGGTTGTTTTTTCTTGGTGCTCTTTAGATTCTTTGAGAGATTTGTTTATTTCTTGAATTTTTCCCCCATTTCATGGATTTTTTGTTTGTTTTTTCTTCTATTTCTTTAAGGGATTTCCTTGTTTCTTCTTTGAGGGTCTCCATCATCTTCACGAAATAATTTTTGAGGTCTGTCTCCTCTTCTTTGTCTATGTAGTGCTTTTCGGGTCTTGCTGGTGTTGGATCCCTGGATTCTGGTGGGGTCATGTTGGTGTTTCTATTGCTGAGTGATCTCTTATTCTGTCTTCTTCCCATCTCTTCTTCCAGTGGGTGCTGGTGGGGTCTTTCTGTCTCCACTGGTCTCCTTCCTTCCTGCAGCTGAAGCTGTGGATGCTGAAGCTGGACTCGCTGGGGTTGGGGTCTTGGAGGGGCTGATGTCTTTCCTGAAGCTGGACTCGCTGGGGTTGGGGTCTTGGAGGGGCTGATGTCTTTTCTGAAGCTGGACTAGCTGGGGTTGGGGTCTTGGAGGTGCTGATGTCTGTATCTTTAATCTTAATGACCACAGATCAGCCACACTGCCCAAGCCACTACATCATAAACACAGATGCTAGAGGAAGAAAAATGTGGAACAAGAGAAAGTCCATCTCCACGCTAGTAATGTCATCCAGTAAGCATCACCTTTCTGCAAATATACCCCTGGAATTTGACAATAAAATAACGATTCTGTTGTGTAAAGTCATGCTTTACTCATATTTAGGAAAAATTATTAAATAAACTAATATGATAATGTAATAAATTTTAAAATATACATTTATGTGGATAAATGAGGAAAGCAATAAGAGGAAGGAGAGGAGGAAAATCTAGAGGGTATTAAAATATAGGTTATATGACAATTTGGGGAAGAGCCTGGTGTGCTCCATTTTGTCCATTCCTTTAAAACTCAGCCTTTTGCAAACAAGGCAGTCTTCTGTATCGCCTATCAATTGTTCCCTGTTGCTGAATTTTTACTGAAAGGTCTTTTACTGTCATAGAAAATGGAGGGTTTTCACACTCCTCTGATAGAAGAACACATGAAATATGACTTAACCTATGATTTTTAGGAATAGGATGAGGGTGGGAATGAACTAATACTTTTATGTCTACTGTCAGCCTTCAGGGTTGTGGTGGTAACTCCACAGATCTCACAGGAAAGGCTGCTTTGTATCACCCAGGACATGTATCAAAATCTATGAATTTGTTTAATTTGAAAATGTTGTGCCTGGTTGTAGTAGTACAAGCCAGTGGTGGTGGAGGGTGGATCTCTGTCAATTCCAGGTTCTCCTGGTCTACAAAGTGACCTCTATAACAGTCAGGGGTGTTACACAGAGAAACCCAATCTCAAAAAAAATATTGTAAGGTAAGTCCTATTACGATGTGTATTTCCTCTCCCCTCCTCTGCACACACCAGTATCTGACTTCAGGATCCAGAGTCACATAACTGGAGGAAACGAAACAATATGCCAGGGATTTGCCTCAACTCTGCCATGTGACAGTGACTCTTGAAAACTTTGTTCAATTGTGTGATCTAGTGGTGCTGGGAATTGTCTCTGCTAGGACGAGGATGGTACTAAGGGATGTGAAAGAGAAAGTATTGAGGAAGCAGAAACTCACTGTGGGAAAACACCATTCAGAGAATGCCTAGAAAATGCAAGGGATTTCAAGTAATCATTAATTTTATCAATTAATAAATTACATAGACTAAAACAAGCACAGAAAATTCAACTTAGAAAATGTAACTTCTCTAAGATTAAACAAAAGCTAAGTTGTGCATTGTGGTGGTTTGTGTTTAAAAACCTGTAAGTTGACAAGCTAAGGCAAAAGGGTCTCCTTGAGTGCAAAGTCAGCCTGGGCTGTAAGGGGACCCCTTTTCTTTGAACAACTGCTATAATCTACACAACCACAGAAGTTAGGAACAGAGTGAAGACTAAAAAATGAGGAAGGACTGCCCTAAGAAAGGGAAACAGAATAATTAGGGATGACAAGGACAGGGTTGGAAAGGAAAGATCAAATCTGGAGGTAAAGAGGGCTCTGAGAGGGATTATGGAGAGGGGCTACTAAAACTAAGGGTACTTTGAGAAATTCAATGGAATCTTACTGAGGTAGAACTTTCTTGAGATATATTCATGAATGAAATAAACCCAAATTTTATCACCAGGTAATGGGGGAGACAAAGCCTCAACTGGACATCTTTTGCCACTTATTGAAATATCTAGTGTGAGGCACGGATTGTATCTAATTGATTTGTTGGCTGAAGGAGCTCCACAGAAAATCCTAAACACTTCAGGCTATTGTCAAGACTATTGGATGTTCTTCACAATCTAATGGCAATGCCTCATTGCTGAATACAGCACATAGTTAAGTCACTGAACATGGAGAAGTGGTGCTGGTACCTATCTAGAATCTTTACCCTACTGACTAGTGTACAAGTACTGCAAGTTGTTCACATGTTACCAGAGGAGAAAGGCTAAAAGCTATCCAACTACAATGGTAACCTGTCTGCAATATACCCTGGGGCAGAGGCGACAACTAAAGTTGTTAGAGTACCTAACCGCTAACTGATTGGATGTAAGGCCCACTCCATGAGGTGTAGGCCATCCCCAACACTGCTCATGTAGACAAGAGAACAGACGTTGCTAAAAATGAGATGCTATTGTTCTGTTAAAGGAATCTAACAATAAAATGATTCCTACTGGCATTCTGCTGTACTTACATCAGTGGCTTTCTCAGCCATCATCTGAGAAGCTTCCTACTGCAGACGAAAGGGACAAATACAGAGACCCCCAACTGCACAATATGCAGAGAGTGAGAGACCTTCCTTGTAAAATCCAGGCTTAAATGGGATGTCTCCATAAAATCCCTTCCCACAGGGCTCAGGGAACTATGCAGAAAGGAGATAAGAAAGACTGTAGGAGCCAGTGGGGATAGAAGACACCAAGGAAGCAAGGCCTTATATACACAAAAGGACTAATAATGCACGCATCAATTCAAAGACACTATGACTTCATGCATAGGTTAGGCGCAGGTCTCCCAGTGCTGAGACGGTAATACACAACTCCCCATCACTAAGCCAAAAGATATTTCCAAATAGCAACCACTCTCAAGGGAAAAATTAGTTTTCTTCAATGAAGTTTCAGTGGGTGTACAAACCACACTTGTCCAGACTGAGCAGTCCATGGCCTGCACCAAACACATTCATTGTTATTTTGGGAGTATTTTGCTTCATAGTTCATTGTGTGAGTATTTGGTTGTTTTCCTTACATGTCTTTTGCTTATGTATTATGGTTTCTGCTTTTGTGTTTTTATGGGATTTCTGTGTGTCTCTGCATGTACATCTGGTTTTTTTTTGTTGTTGTTGTTTTGCTTTTCCTTTGGCTCCATTTTGTCTGTTATTTTTGGTGTTGTTGTTACTTTTTGTTCTCGTTTGTTTGCTTTTATTTTGATATTACTGTATTATTCCTTTTATTAGGTACCTGTTTTCTAATAAGAGAGGAGGGGAGGGTGTTGGTTTGGGTAGGTAGTTAGGTGAGAAGGATATAGGAGTACTTAGAGAATGGAAAACTGTAATAAGAATAGGTTTTCATACAGTGTTCATATCCCACAACAGATAATGGACTAAACCTCTAAACTTAAACCAGGCACGAATTAAATGTTTTGTCTTCTAAGAGTTACCATGAGAATGATGTATTTTCACAGCAACAAAACCCTAAGACAGTCTATGTTCAATCAAAAATTATTTTCATTTCAACACATTAATGTGGATTTTATAGAATCTGTTTTTATTGCAGATTTCTTCTATTTATCAACTTTATGAAATTCATTATCATCTGAGACTAATGAAATGTATGCAAATTTTATCTTCTTCTTTTTTAATTTACTGGAGTCTGTAATTGACAGTTAAGAACAATAGATCATCAGGATATGAAACTTTGATCTGTGGAATTAGTATTTACTTTTTCTAGTACCAGCACAATGCCAGTATCGTTATTTGAAACTTATATACACACGTTGGTGTGAAAGATGGCTTAAAAGTTAAGATCCAAATAACAAAAATATCAGGAACATAACCTCTGCTGAGATGTACATTGTTATCAGGTTTTCAGATGGCCTGTAGGAAATTTTTAAGACATTACATCAGTTGGCTTTTCTTAATGGCCTTATTTGTTGGTAGTAAGCTGGATCTGGAAGAGTGACTATGTCTTTCTTTTAGGAAATGAATCTTCTCATCTTTTAACTGAAGCCTTGTTTTTCACTTTCTCTTCAACTAAGGAGACATGTTAGGATTCTAAAGTGGAGAGGAGGCTGCCATTTGGCTCACTACGTGGTGACTGTATCCATATGTTATGCAGAACACCTAGGACATGCCGACTATTACATGTATTCATGAACTCCTCATGGGAAAATAGCTAACACCAAATTAGGAAATTACTATGCATAGTACACAATGTTTCTGTTCAGTATTAGTTAACTTTAATTATCTAACTTTGAGATATGGAAACTCTAAACTCAAGACATTTATTTTCTTCCAAATTATAGGAAACTTATACAGTTTCTCATTTTTCTTTGTGTGCCCTTGCTAAATATGTTTTCATTTGAATATGCTATTGAAGTTAATCTATTAAATTGTATTCTCTGTAATCTCTCTGTGACATTTTTGAAATAAGCAGTCATACTACAACAGTTTGTGTTGTTCAATGGCCATTTGTTTACTCATTAATGAGCTTTATTCCTTCTTGCATCCAATATATTCTTTCCTGTAACTTCTACATATCATAATTAACTGGGTAGCAGATAGTGTCAGTTGTTAAGATTTACCCAATTAAAAGTACTGTGATTAGAGGAAGAAAATACGTACAAGGAAAAATTTTCACAGCTAAGAAGTATTATGAATTTCTCGGAATCATTCCATTATGAAGAAAAATATTTATAAGTTTGCACGAACTTTAGATGATTTCATCAACCTGAAAGGGAAGCTTAGTGAAAATGAAAACTAAAGGTTAATAATTTCATATACTTTGATAATAATTTCATATGTTTTGAAATCTATTTTAATTTTGCAAGTTTATGTAGCACAGTGCCATGCAATATGCAGGGTAGTTTTGAGATTTACCCTTTCTCACTGAGTCACTATATGTAGTTAGTCAACCATGGTTTCAGAAGATATGCCCAACACACAGGTGCAAACGGTTACTGTGCTTTGAAATATTCCATATATTCTCATTGGAAGCCTGAATTTTCCAGGTACTTACAACATTTAGTAGCAGTTCAATAGATCAATGACAATGCTTTTATTGACCAGGATGTTTACTTCCATCCTCAGTAATTAGTTGTGTTGTGGGGGGGCACATAAAGGAAGAGAGACAGGGAGACAGAGATTATACATGCTGCATCTACTTTCATTAACTACATATGAAATTCTTTTTTATCGTTTTTTTAATTTTAAATAGCTTGTTTTACATGTCAATCCCAGTTCCCTCTCCCTCCCCTCCACCCGCACTCCCCTTCCCCGCCACCCTCCCACCCTATTGCCAAATCCTTCCACATAGGGGATATCAGAGTCTGTAATTTTACTCTGGGTAGGGTCCAGGCACTCTCCTAAGAGTCCAGGCTGAAAGAGCATCCCTCTTTGTGCTCTAGGCACACGAAGACTGTTTGTATACCAGGAATAGACACTGATCCATAGCTCAGGGCCCCATAGGTTGCCCAGGCCTTCTGGCTGACACTCACATTTGGGGGATCCAGATCAGTCCCATGCTGGCTTCCTCACTGTCAGTCTGGGGTCCAAGACCTCTCCCCTGTTCAGATCAGCTGTCTCTGCTGGTTTTGCCAGCCCATTCTTTGCCAATTTGCACATCACTCCTCTCTCTCTGTCACTGGGTTCCTTGGGTTCAGTTCAGTGATTAATTGTGTGTTTGCCTCTGCTTCCATCAGTCACAGGATGAAGGCTCCCGGATGGTTATAGACATCAAGTTCATTATCAGGAATGGGCATTCGAGGTGGTCCCTCCACTATTGCTTAGCTTGCCAATTGGTGTTATACCTTTAGATCACTCGAGGTTGCTCTGGTGCCTGATCTGTATTCGATCCTATGATTCCCTCTTCCCCCTATTCTACCCCCACCCCCTCAACTTCCTGTTCCCCCATGACCAACTCTACATATGAAATTCTATCTTCTCCCTCTTCCCCTTCCCATTCTTTGTGTGTGTGTGTGTGTGTGTGTGTGTGTGTGTGTGTGTGTGTGTGTGTGTGTGTGTGATGAAAATGGACCTTAAAGTCCAACATATGACTTTGGGAAATCCCAGCATTTATATTAGAGTTACATGTATACATACACTCACATATATACATAAGTATGTATATATGTTACACACACACACACACACACACACACAAACACACTGTGGTAGGAGTAGTGTCTTTGTGAGGAGGAAAGACTGGAGAGGTCTGTGCCTCAGTCTTGTAAAGGCACAGTAAGAAAGAAACCAATATAAGCCAGGATCAGTTCCTCACAGGGGAATCATCAACACCATTCATCCTGCTTTTCTCAGATGGCAACACTGAGGTTGGTGGTGCTGTTGCTTAAGCCAACAGTTTTTTTTACCCTCTTCTAACACCCACTATTACAAGACTGATTTGTGGATGTGGTCATGGCTGCTGAGAAACCCCTGATGGAGCTATAGACATTTATTGAGAATTCTGCATTTATAAGAAAACATGGAATCTTTCCTTTTGTGCTCTCCCTTTTTCCTCCTGATCTTTCCACCCTGAAATATTAGCAGGGTTATTGCTAAACAGAATTACTTTCCAAGTTGACTGGTGGTTTTGCTATCTTAATATCTAATATGTTGAATTAAAATTTTCATCTTGTAGATTAGTTTTGTGACCCACTAAGCAAAGCACTCACAATCATGAGGGAATTCCAACATTAATGTGCCTCAAAGTTCCTGTTCTTTACTTTCAACAAATCTTTCCCAGTTAGCAGAGTATTCTCTGAGGCATTTCTGTCACCACTTTAATCTTTTATGTGTGTGTGCCATGACCATGAGCTAAACATACTCATATACACATCTATCCTCTTTCCTTTTTCTATTATGATTTTAAGCTGACCATGCCAGGAATGGGCAGACTCCTGTCTATACAAATATGTCTAGGCTCCCTGAATAAATCTGCATATTCTTATTTTTTGAGAATAACTTTGCATACTTTCTTTGATTTATGAGGCTAACAATTCTACCTCACTATACCCTGACTTCTTCTGGATTTTTTGAATTTGGATCTATGAACTTGTAAATAGGCTGTTTTTAGTAATAGCTCTGATGGTGAATTCTGCATATTTATTGTACTGAGAAAGTTTTCATTTTCCTCTCTTTAGGAAGAACATTGCCATGTGTGCAGTTCTGAGAGTTGGTGATTTATTCCAGTTATTTCTGCTTGCCTTTTTAAGATTCCATTCATTCCATTTTCTTTTTTAAAAATAAATACTATTTTTAAAGAAGAAGCCAAGTGTAATTCTTATGTTTTGAGGTGTGGGTGTTTCTCTTCTCTCTTCCTTTCCTACAGTATATTCATGCTTGGTTTTGAGTTTTCAAGAGATTTTTGTTGTTGGTACTGTTTTTGTAATTTTCTCCAGGTGTTCCCAAACATTATTGAATATGTGTGTCAGTAGAAATCATCAATTTGGAGAGTATTTGCTTCAGGCTTTATGTCTTTGTTTCATCTTTTTCCTGGAATACTCACATCGACAATTTTGAACACATAATTTGGCTTACTTCTTCATCTCTGCCCTGCATGTGTGTGTGCATAGATGTCCACTCACTCACATGTACACATACACAAGCACACACCACAAGACTCCACGTGTGTTACCATTTCCCTGAGGGCTAAGGATGTTGAACATTTTAAAATATTCATTAGCAACTTGGGCTTCTAAATTTGAATATCATTAAGTATATTTTCACGTGGGCTTGGAATCTATTTGTCAGTTGGGTTGTGTTCTTTTGTGATATATTTATTCTAGGTAGCAATCTCGTGCCAGGTATCTGCTTGGACTAGTCACTCTTCCATCTTACAGTCCATAGAATGAGATGATTGTTTCACCTAAATAAATTGTGATATTTACCAAACCATGGTATATATTAGCTTTTCCCATGCTTGTGAGTCCAGGAAAGAACTGGTCTATATTGCTAACGAGAATGGTATTTGGATTTTGGCCATATTTATTTTTTATTGTGGTAAAAGCTTTTGTGGGAAGTACCTTTTGTTTTCAGAAACCATAATTTTCCCAAACTTGAAACCAAATTAATGATTTTCCTTGATATTATTTAAAATTGGTTTATAAATATGTCTCCCTACTCTGTATTCAGCATGCTTAACTTGCTTTTAGGAAACAACAAAATCAATATTAACTATAAATTGGAATTCTCATGTAATCAGCTTCTACAAGGTAAACCAAATGCATATTAACCTCATACTGTATTCCCCATCTGTCCTTTGTGGTCCTCCTTCTATGCCTCTGTTCCAGAATGGTGTGTATGTGTGTGTGTGTGTGTGTGTGTGTGTGTGTGTGTGTGTGTGTGCATGTGTATTAGTCAAATATAAATATAGTTAAATATAATATCCACTAAAAGCAGACGCATTAAACAAAATTGCATAATTATCTAAAATTAACGATGGAAACTATGTAGACTTATTATGTATGTTTATGTTTTTGAGTTCTATTCTGGGTCATAAAAGGTCAGTAAAATATATTTTCCCCTGTAAAATTTGATACAATTTGATTATTTGTTGTGTATGTACATATATGCATGGGTACACATGTATGAACATGCATGTGGACACCAAAATCAACCACAGATACTTGTTAGGAGTAATCCCCCACTGATTTTTGCCAAAGGGTCTCTCACTAAACCCTGGGGCTCACTGCTTTCCCATAAAAAGTTTTCTTTGCTCTTTGCTAGATGAAGGACAGAGAGAGAAGTGCTGCATTCAAATTTGGGTTTGCTCTTTTTTTTCTGACAGTACCCCAGAAGAAAGGCTTTTGTTTTCTTTGATGCGGTTCCACCATATTTACCTTAATTATTAAAGCCAAGTTACATGTTAGAAATAAACCTTTGTCCTTTACTAGTATATCATGCTGGTTCACCATTGCTTCCATAATGGTGAAACGTCTTGAAAGTATAGGAATGGAAATACACACACACACACACACACACACACACACACACGCGACACACACACACATTTGGTAATTTCATAAAAAATAGCTCAGTCTGTTTATGTTTCTTCATTGATATTATATTCTTATCCATATAGATTCATTTTAGCTACAGTAGATTTGCCAGTATAATTACCACATCTGAGGAATTTTTGATTCCTTCAAAGAGAACCTACTTGAGATGGCAAGTGAACAGAAACAAGAAATCACTTCTTACAGATATTCTAATGCAGAATTTTCAAACCTTCTATTTCAAACATAGCTAACCAATTTTATTGAAATACAGTACAATTTTCCCTTCTCAACAAAAACTGCAATGTGGCCAAGTTTGGAGATGCATAGCTTCAGCTCATTTTTAATTAGAACAACTAAGATGGTAGTGAAGTGATTTTCATGCCTGAAAACTCAGATTTTCCTGGTCAAAGAATTTCACCAAACATTTCTCACAGTATTTATATTATTGCATTTATCAGGGGTGCTAAATATTAAAATCATGATTAAAGAAACTATAAAAAGTTTGTTGAAATTAGTATCTTTTAGGCTATTTAAACTACATTTGTTTTAAAATATAGAAATATCTATGTACTGCATGCAATAAGTTCATTTGGCCTCCAAGTGGATCACAGAACAAAAACATCAGGCCAGTGATTTGTCTAGGATCCCATATTAGCAACTTGGCCCTCAGCATGGAGATTTTCAGAGATGCCAGGACCTCTAGAGTGAGGGTTTGGGCAATCTTTAACCTATTGAAAGCATGCTTTGGAAAAACTTTTAAAAGATCTCACAGCTTGCCCTCCATTGTCTGTTTGGCTCCCTGTCATTCCCAGGTTCCACCTCTTTCACACTTGCCTGATCCATACCATGTCATTAAGGTGGGACTAAGTCCTCATCTGAAAACACCTTCTGCTATTTGGATGCTTAGCTCCCAAAGCTCAGCTTACACAAACTTCTTTTCTATGACTATAATCCGTAGACTCGGGTATTTTGTCATAATCAGATATAAACTAGCATAGATGGAAAAAAAAGATGTTTCATGGTAATGAAACCTAGGGCCAATAGAGGAGATAAGAAAGAATGATTGTTATATCACAACAAAGGGACAGATTCAATCAAAATAATTTATGATTATTTATGTGCATATGATTATATATGATTTAATGTGCATTCCCCAATGTTAAAGACCTTAAGGGGGAGAGAGATGCCAAGTCAATAAGAGCAAAGGACTTTAAAACCACTTTTTAAATGATGGACAGATCATCCAGAAAGAAAATCAGTTCAGGATAGCCTAACTACACCCTATAGATGTCCAGGTATCACAGCATGTCCCAACACAGCACAAAGGTCAGTTATAAACAAGAGTATCTGTTTCTCCTAGTTTACAAGTAATCACGAAAGTTGACCATATAGCAGTTGAGAATAGCATAATGCCCCCTAGAAGCTGAGAGAATGAGGAAATGGATTGGGAAATGCTAATTAAAGGGCGTTAAGCTTCAGTTACTTGGGGGAAATGAGTTGTGATGTCACCATAGTGTAGGACTGTCAGAGTAATGCCACGTATGATAGTGTTCAAGACAGGTAGGACAGAGGATTCCAATTGCTTTAGTAACAGAACTGACAAATGTCTGAGGTGACAGATCTAAAATAAATGCATAATGCACACATATTAAAGCATCACAGGATACCCCAAAATAAAGTAGTTAGATAAATGTATTTTAAGAGAAGCTGGGGGCATATCATTTGCTAAAAGTGATGATTGCAAATGCCCATCACTATACAGGTGCCTGCAATTCATGTGCTTTTGCATAATTTCCTTGGTAATGATTTCCAGTTCCACAGGGGGAAAAGGAGAAAGAACAGATAGCCTTGTCCTCTTCCTCAGCTTAGGCAGAAGACTCCAGTCTCCCTCCATTAAGTAAAATGTCAGCAGGGATTTTGTGCATGTCCCTTGCCAATCCGAGGAACAATCCTTCTTGTATTGCTTCATTGAGAGTTTTAATCTTTGTCAAGTAAACACTTCCTGCGTATTAAATTAACTATGTATTTTCCATTTCTCTTTTGAGATAAATGTAATGTTTAAATGCTTTTCAAGTGTTAAATTTTGTGTTGTTATGAAACATCATAATTTTTATGTATTCCTATATTAGATTTAATAGGTCATTGATAATGCTATGTTCATATTCTTAAGAACCACTGATGTACATTCTTCAAATTTATATTATTTCAGTATTAGCACAGATAGAATGTGTTCAAAAAACAGTGTTCCCTTTCCTGAGTTGTAGAAGAATTTGTAAATCCTTGATAATTCATACATATGCATGTTATGGGTAATGCATCCTGATTTTAATAACTTAATGCCAGTGATTAGATGGTATGATATATGAATATGAAAGACTTAATAATGAAATATTACAAAGCTTTGTGTTTTAATAGGAAGTGTAGGAAATGATAATTAAAGATCTGTGGAAAATGAGGATTAATCAGATGTTTTGAAGATGAAATAAAAGAATTGCATGCATATAGACCTATTAACAACTTAAGTTGTATAATTTATGGAGAAATTATCCTGTAATATTTATTATTCTATATTTTGCTAGATATCTCTGTTATAAGTATCCAACTAAGACTGGTGTAGCCTTTCAACCTTAAAGATTCAATATAACAATAAATGTTTAACAAACATTTCCCCCATTCTTAGATATTGTCTTTCTACTCAGATTAAAGTTAGATATAACATTAAGTAAAATTGAGTGTCAGTGAGAAGGCCTGGGCAACCTATGGGGCCCTGAGCTGTGGATCAGTGTCTATCCCTGGTATACAAACTGTCTTCATGTGCCTATAGCACAAAGAGAGATGCTCTCTCAGCCTGGACTCTTAGGGGAGTGCCTTGACCCTACCAAGAGTAAAATGACAGCCTCTAGATATCCCCTATGTGGAAGGATTTGGCAATAGGGTGGGAGGGAGGGGGGAAGGGGAGTGCGGGAGGAGGGGAGGGAAAAAAATTGTGAACTTTAAAGAAAAAGTGAAGTTGTTATTCTTTCAGGTAGCTAGTTGTTAATGACCCATGTACCTCTCATCTAACTTGTAGTATTGATTGAATGCAGGAAATAGAAATTTTCACCTATAGAAACTTTTAGAAACTACTTAGACCACTGATCAAAAGGACATCATTAAAGCAAAGTACCTTGTGACCACTTACTGTCTGGTGTTATGTACTGAGAAGAGCTCAGCATCACCTCTGAATTTAATTATGAAATCTCACACAAATCTGACTGAGAGACAGTCTATAAACTAATTGGCAAATCTTTCAAAATGTCAAAGTCATGAAAACTTAGGCTGGAGATCTTAGAAGATGCTAACGAGACATGACAATAATTGCAGCGTGGGAAACTACACATGGTGCTGGAGGACAGCAGGAAACATCACATAAATTAGGGTCATGAGTAATATCACATCAATGTTAACATTATATATATTTTTTCAAGTAAAATGAAATAAGTTAGGGAAGCCACATAAAAACATATGAGAAATTTGAATTTATATTTAGAATGATCTTAAAAATGAGAAATAATTTCAAACAAAGCATTGCCTAAAGAATATAAGATGAAAGTGAAGTTTTGCATATTTTTCTTTCAGTTGCCGTTCATTTTAAAATCTATTTGTAAAAAGTAAAATAAAATTACTTAGATGACATAACAAGGGTGTGGCAGTCATTTTCATAGTCCTTTAAAGATGGAATGTTACTTCCTGAAAATTGTAAATATTTACAGCATAAAAGATCATATTCAGGTATCAATCATTAAGGATCTTTAAACAGAGAAATGATTCTAGGTTGTGGGATGGTCCCAACGTGTTAAGAATTCATTAAAAAGAGTGAACTGGACAATCAGAAGTAGAGGGTGGTATTTGAAGCTTGGTTTGAATTAAGACAGCATCCATGAACGAAGGAATTTAGACGCCCTCTAGAGGACGGGGACAGCATAGGAATGTCTCCAATGGGCATAGCTTTAGAGCCAAGTGTTTCTAGTCTGAAATTTAATTCGTGTGCGTTACTTTGGTCCACTACTCTGTGAAGATTTTGTGCTGATGACTAACACCAGGAACAGACTCTGAAGTCTGACATGGATGCAGTGCACTCACTCTGGCTGGAGGTTTTTGCACCAACCATTTATTTACTTAGAATTACTGCCCAGCCGTTTCTGTTCCTAAAGTCTACATGTGCTGAATGCAGTTCAGTCTCAACAAAGAGAAGCTTAGGTTTGATGTTTCCATAACACAAGTTTTTAGTAACAACAAAAACTTACATGCGTCTGTATCTGTGTGTGTATATGTGCATATGAGTGTGATTGATCAACCCTCTAGAGCTGGAGCTACAAGCAGCTCTGAGCTTGCCAGGAACTGAACTTGGGTCCTCTGGAAAAGAAATGCAAACTCTACACTGCTGAGCCCTCTTGTTCTATGGCATCTCCTTGCCTGAGAATTATTCAACATCATAATCATGGTGGAAGACTTACAGAAAACCTCCAATATGTAGTATTTCAATTAGGGAGTAAAGATGAAATAAATACACTGTATAAATTATAGGAGGCTGCATAGAAATATGACATGGGCCGGGCAGTGGTGGCACATGCCTTTAATCCCAGCACTCGGGAGGCAGAGGTAGGCGGATCTCTGTGAGTTCGAGGCTGGGCTGGACCGATAGCCTCCAAAACAATACAGAGAAACCCTGTCTCGTAAAACAAACAAACAAACAAACAAAAAGAAATATGACATGGATTTTAATGGGCTGGATCAGATGGAGTCTAACAATTCCAGAATTAACCATGTATATATCTTTGGCAACCTATGACATGAAAAAGAAAGAGATAATTTGTGATCTTTTTTTCTTCCTCTTTTTTAAAGTTAGAAACAAGCTTGCTTTACAAGTCAATCCCATTTAAAGTTAGAACAAGCTTGCTTCACAAGTCAATCCCAGCTCCCTCTCCCTAACCTCCTTCCCCGCCCCACCCCAAGCTCCCCAGTCCTTGACCCAATCTCCACTCTGATACCCAGGGAGGGTGAGACCCTCCATGGTGGACCTCCAGAGTCTGTCATTTCATCCAGGGGAGGGACTAGGCTCTCCCCCAAGACTCCAGGCTGAGAGAGCATCCCTCACTGTGAAATGGGCAGCCAAAATCCATTTGTATGCCAAGGATAAATACTACCTAAGACCCCATAGATCACCTAGGCCTCATCACTGACACTCAATTCATGGGGTCTGCGTCAGTCTCATGCTGTGCACCCAGCCATCAATCTGGGGTCCAAGAGCTCCCCCATGTTCAGGTCAACTGTTTCTGAGGGTTAAACCAGCCCCAGTCTTAACCCCTTTGCCCATCAGTTCTTCCTTCAGTGTTTACCTGTGGGTGTCTGCCTTGGTTTCCATCAGTTGCTGGATTAAGTTTCTGTTTCCTAGACTCTCTGGTAGTGGGATTGTATGCTGGCACTCCCCTGATTCATGTCTAAAATCCATATATGAGTGAATACATACCATGACTCTCATTTTGTAACTGTGTTACCTCACTCAGGATGGTTTCTTCTAGTGTCATTCATTTGCCTGCAAATTTCAAGATTCCATTGTTCTTTTCCACTGAATAGTACCCCACTGTGTAAATGTACCACATTTTCTCTATCCACTCTTCAGTTGAGGGGCATCACGGTTGCTTCCAGGTTCTGGTTATTACAAATAATGCTGCTGTGGACATAGTGGAACAGACATCCTCGTTGTATGAATGTGCAACTTTTGGGTATATGCCTAAGAGTGGAATTGCTGGGTTTTGTGGTAGACTGATTCCCAATTTTCTGAGGAATCTCCATACTGATTTCCAAAGTGGCTATACGAGTTGGCACTCGCACCAGCAGTGGAGAAGTGTTTCCCTTTCTCCACATCCTCTCCAGCATAAACTGTCATTCTTGTTTTTGATTTTAGCCATTCTGACAGGGGTAAGATGATATCTCAGAGTTGTTTTGATTTGCATTTCCCAGATGGTTAGGGATGTTGAGTACTTTAAGTGTCTCTCAGCCTTTTTAGACTCCTCTACTAAGAATTCTCTATGTATTTCTGTACCCCTCTTTTTAATTGGATCCTTTGGTGTTTTTGGAGACTTACTTCTTGAGTAAATTTTGTAAATTTTGGAGATCAACCCTCCATCAGATGTAGGGTTAGTAAATAGTTTTTCGCAATCTGTTGGTTGCCTTTTTGTCTTGCTGACTGTGTCCTTTGCCTTACAGAAGCTTCTCAGTTTCAGGAGGTCCAGTTTATTAATTGTTGATCTTAGTGTCTATGCTACTGGAGTTATGTTCAGGAAGTAGTCTCCTGTATCAATTCGTTCAAGGATATCTCCCAATTTCTCTTCTAAGAGGTTCAGTTTGACTGGATTTATGTTGAGGTCTTTGATCCATTTGGATTTAAGTTTTGTGCATGGTTATAGACATGGATCTATCTGCAGTCTTCCTTTTGTCAGCCTCCAGTTATGCCATCACCAGCTGTTGAAGAAGCTTTCTTTTGTCCATTGTATAATTTTAGCTTCTTTGCCAAAGATCATGTATTCTTACGTGTATGGGTTAATGTTGGGGTGTTCAGTTCCATTCCATGAGTCTATCTGTCAATTTTTGTACCAATTTGTTATCTAGATGATATATTACAAAGGAAAGAGAAGAGATAAGAAAATTATCTTCAATTATTCATCAATATGAACTATTAGGAAAGAACAAAACATCCAACACATACTCACAATTTTATTCTTCACTAGAGAAAATATTACCTAGAAATTCCCATAGTTATTTTCATTATCATCATCGTCTTCATCACCACCATCAGCATCATCAATATGACCATCATCATCATCATTAATAGTATCATCATCGTCATCATTTTTATCACCATCTTTATCCAGCAGAAACACCAGTAGAAGTAATCATGGAAATTGAAACATTATTTATATCAAAACAGATATCAATATAATAAGATCATGAAAATAGTTTTCTACATTTAATTATATAGTCTTAGCTGGCCATTAATCTTCAATATTAGTGAGTACACTCTTTCATCTGAGGATATTAAATGATTTTTTTAGCCTGACCTCCTGGATATAATGAATGGCCCATCTGGAAATTTGTACATATATTAATCTATAAATCATTAATAGTAACAGCCCTATGATAAATAATGTAAATACTGATGAATAGTTTCTCCTGATTTTCATATGATTATCAATAAACACAGTCTTCATCAGAAGAAGTCACCTGTCTGATAGCTAAAGGACAGTGCCACAGACGTATGTTATGTACCTTAGAAATGCCTCAATTTTTGCTAAGGGACGTCTGTTCTCAGTCTACAGCAACTGTATGAATAAAACAAGTACCTTAGAATGCAGATTTCATCCTATGAGTGAGCAAACCAGAGAGAAAATGAAAAGGCAGAGACGTTATATGTGCCTTCCAAGGTTGGGTGTCAACTAGAGAACCAAGTAAATACAGAAGAAGCAATGCTCAAGAAAACGGATAGTCTTCTTTACCACAAGGAGGGAGTCCCAATAGAAAGAGTAGTCAGAAACTAAAAGTATTCTGAGGCCAATTCTGTCAAGATTCTGCAGCAAACATCAATACTTGAAAAAAAAATCCTGGCTCCTGGGCTCTTCTCATCCCTGATTCATAACATTGTTCAGTACATGTGGGCTGGCTGGTGATTGCAAGTTTCTGCTGATCACAAATTCCACTAATTAAATTTGGCCTTTCTAAGATCTACTTTCACATATTAAATTACTCTTAAAGCAAAAAGTGCATTTTTCCTTTACAGTAAATCTAAGTGGCAGTTCCTGGGTCATAGTCAGAAATTAACAATCCTTTATAAATGTTGTAGTAAATAAGTGTTTAGTAGAGTTAAGGACTTCACATACTCTCACTCTGCTGTTAATTTCCATTTTCTTTCCTCTTTTATCTTTTACTTGTTATATATTACATTAATGTAATATAAATTATATCACTTAAATTTTGACTTTTACTAACATATTTTCTAACCATGCAGGGGGACGAAAATCTAAAAAGAGTAAATAAAGCAATACAAATTCTAATCTACTATCATGTGTGATTGAATATAACCAAACCAAAAATAACCCAGTATGTAATTGAGCTCCATGAGAGAATGATGAACTAACTAACTTGGCTCTGAGGGGTGGTATTGGAAAGTAAGGAAGAGTTCAGCACACAGTTATGAAATGACTGAGGATGGGGCAAAGCATGATGCTGTTCTGTATTAGTTATTGCTAAATATAGAAAATAGTAGGGGCCAGCCGGGCGGTGGTGGCACACACCTTTAATCCCAGCCCTCGGGAGGCAGAGGCAGGCAGATCTCTGTGAGTTTGAGGCCAGGCTGGTCCGACAGCCTCCAAAACAATACAGAGAAACCCTGTCTCGTAAAACCAAAAAAAAAAAAAAAATAGGGGCCAAAGGAAACAGGAGTGTAAAGAGGGAAATTTGTTTTCCACGAAGCAAGATTTATAGTACTGGGTAAAACAAGTCAATTATGTAGCAACATTCAAATACTTAAGGACAAAAACTGAAATGCTATAAACATGGAGCACCAACATCACAACAGTGAGAGACTAGGAAAGTATCCGTACAAAGTAGTTAAGAATTAAAAAAATGACAATATTGTCCCAGTGAATTAAATTTAGGTATGGTTATACTTGAGCCAGAGTAAAAGGGTTAGGATAACAAATGTCCATTAATATTCTGTTTCCAAGGAAAAACTCAAGAACACACAGCCTTGAGCTCTGAATGAGTTCACACTCTTTTATGACTTGTCTAGACACACGATTTCATCCTCCATTGTTCTCCTCCCCACAATGCAGTTTGTAAGACCTAAGGGGAAACTCTCGAGTTCCTTTGGCCCTGGTATGTACTGTGGCCAATACTTCCCATGCTTAATTTAACTCCCAAATTATTAACCACCTACAACTTCACACTGTGTCTAACTTCTCACCTAGTTATATAACTCTTTATAGAATTTGAAATAGAAACTTATTTCCTGATTACAGAGGCATCTTCATCTACGATGGATCTTCAAGTGCTTGAAGAAGACTCTTTTGAGCCAAATTCCCTAAGAAATCATTATATACCTCAACATCTCAGGATTCTATCTATGCTAAGGGAGCAACTGTCAAATGTGTCTCAGGTAGTTATTGCTAATGTGAAAAAAAGATCATCATGAATGTGGAAAACATACTTTTAAGCTTATACAGAGGAATGATAGAGATTGGAGGGATTTCAGAGAAGGGAAGGGGTTATAGAAACAGAATGCACTTTACACAAATACAAAATTGTCAAAGACAAATTTCAATAAAAATTTTAGGAAGATGAACACAGCAAGAGAAAATATCACTTGGTTAATGTTGAGTAGCATTTGAATTTCTTTTGATAAAATCAAACAATTCATTTGCTTGACTTTTAATATATCTTTCTGAATAAAGAGGAAATTTTGCAAGATATTCATTGACACACCGGGGTGAGTGTAGACTGGATATACGAATCTGAACCACTGAAAGTAGAAATATTTAATACAGGACAGAAGAGTGAAATGATTAGAAATTTTACTATAAATTATAAATGAAACATGCTTGTAAAGGCCTTTGTTTTTTGTACAATTGTATAGTTTTAAAATCTGAATCAAGCCTTCACAATAGATCCTACACTACTCCACATGATGACACCTTAAAATGAAGTATTTAGCCAAATCTTTTCTATTGTATAAGCTTACCTGTTACTTAAAAATGACCACTATTAAATAATTAGTTTGAAATAATTAGGTTTTTTGTTCAGACTTTATCTGATACTGTTACTGGTAATTTAGGATAGAAAAGATGCATATATTACATTAACTGTGGAAAGAGACTAGACAGTGATTTTAAAATTAACTTTCAAAGAATTACTACATTAAACATTGCTTGCTTGATAAAGAAAAACGTATAACTGGAAATAAGAAACAGACACCTTAATCTAATAATATCAGAAACTTGATATTCTTTTCCCAGAAGAATGCACCTTAGTTTCTTGTCTTGTTCAATTGTGGACCAGTTTGTCCTCATACAGCTTCCACATGCTCAGAAGCAACAAACTGTGAGATAGTCCTCAGAAATAAGATATTTCTTACAATGTTTTAGAGTTCATATATATGTATGTATACTGTATATAATATTACATATATGTACAGTATACCTTCCATTCATCATCTGACTTTCAAAGATCATTAAAACCTCAGCAATTGGTGAAGACAGAAAAATTATGGGGAATTAAATATTTTACCGACTTTCTTCTTGTCACAGAACTTAGTTTAAAATTATTTTGTGAAGTTATTCAAAACATTTCATCTAACTTTTCCAACCACTCATGTATAAATAAAATATCCAATTCTTAAATTTCACATGAAATGTTCTTTTTAACATTATTGATAATCTGTTAAAATGTTTTGCACGCTTTAGGACCATTGAAATTTCTAGTACATTCTTTCCTTGGATTGTAAAGACTCTACATCCTTATTCAAGGTCAACCTATTTAAAATCAGATGGGCCTCAGTGATCTCATGTCTCTACTTTCATTGATTTTCACTCAGAAACTGACCAGTAGGATTTTGATTTTCTTTATTACCACTAATGTAACATTTAGTGTCAACCAATGTCTCATCAATATGACAGAAACAGTGTCAGCTTTTATAGTAGAGCCTACATTCTCATCATTCCTCCTGTATGATTACCTCTGGAAGCAACACATTAATATTTTATGTATCGTTCCTATGAAAAGAATTTCCATCATGCTGCTAAGAGCAGGTTTTGTTGTTGTTATTGTTAGAATTTTTTCAAGGAATTGGGTTTGCTGTGCTTATATTTTCCTAAGCTTTTCTGGGAAATTTTTTTCAGTGTGGCAGGAAAGGGCCAGTATGATAGAAGAAAGGAACAGAAAAGAAAGTTAAAGCAAAGACTTCCTATGGTAAATGTCTTTTTATTGGAGCTGTTATGTCTCTTCAGACATGGAAAGTTACGGGTCTACCTGACCTGTTCTCCAAATGTAGACTTTAGAAAACATGATTTAGACACAACACCATCAAGAAGATCAGCAGGAGCTCTGAGTTACATGAAGCACAAGGCCGAAGATACAGTTTGAGAAAGGATAAGCTTATTCTAAATCTAGAAATGGTTGTGATTTTTCTCCTGTAGTGTCAGAACGAAATGGATGCTTCCTAAATCCACTTAATGAATTGGCTTCATCCACAGAGAGTGTGCACCAGTGTAAGTGCTTACTGACTTCTCCTCCACATAGAAAATGTCTTAGCCTTTTTCCTGCCTCCGCCTCACACATTTGAGGCCAGCCTATGGAGTAAGTTCCAGGACAGCTAGCAGGGAATGCTTGTCTTGAAAAACAAATTGAAACAAACAAAAGAGAGAAAGACAGAAAGAAAGACAGAAAGAGGAAAGCAAGAGAAAGAAGGAAGGGAAAGAGAAAGAGAGATTGTGTGTTCGTGTGTGTGTGTGAGAGAGAGAGAGAGAGAGAGAGAGAGAGAGAGAGAGAGAGAGAGAGAGAGAGAGAGAGAGAGAGAGAGAGAGAGGCATCATGGCTATTCCCTGTAGCTTCCATACTAGGGCATTACTAGAACATGAAGACAGGCAGAAACTGAGAGCCTGCTGGCTACCCACCTGATGCTATGAGAAAATATATCATGGCAATAAGTGGAGAACAGCATGGCTGAAGCAGTGCTTCTGAGCGTGTCATCATGATGCCTTTCTTTGGAGGTGGATGGAATAATCCTTTTACAAAGGTCACCTGAGACCATCAAAAAAAAGCAGATATTTACATTACTATTCATAACAGTAGCAAAATTGCAGTTATGACGCAACAATGAAAATATTTTTTTTGGTTGAGGTTCACCACAATGTGAGGAACTATATTAAATGGTTGAAGCTTTATGAAGATTGAGGACCAGTTGATTAGAAGAATTGCACAATGTCCTCCTCAGTCTGACTCAGTCTGACTGGCTCATTCAGGCTCAAGTATGTGAGCACTTAGTCTTTGCATGAGTCTACCATTCTCTCTCTCTCTCTCTCTCTCTCTCTCTCTCTCTCTCTCTCTCTCTCTCTCTCTCTCTCTCTCTCTCTCTCTCCTTGAGGGGGACTCTAATGGTACTCATGTAATTTAAACTTCTGGCAGATGTCACAGTACTGAAGCCATGTAAAACACACGTTCATATGGTAAATAAATAATTAACTGTGCTCATATTCAAATGTGCTTCAGATGAAAGACTTTGGACTGATGGGACTGAGAAACACCATCTCAGTGAAACAATCACATACAGGGATTATCGTCCCATTGAAATAATAGAAAATTGTGGGCTATAGGCTTCATGAAGAAATCTTCTTTATTATCTTTCATTTTAATAAAACTTTATATGAGACTTTCCCTTCAATTTGAAATAGATATTAGACATTAATATAGAGTTTTGAAGTACATTTAGGTCATCTATTTGAAATACATTTTAATGTTATATGCCATTGGTTATTCCATGTAAGCTAATAGAAAATCAGATAAAAAGAAGCCAAATAAATATATTATTTAGTTATCTTTTCTTGAAGCTACTGTGGAAAATAAGTTTTATTGAGTCCAGAACAAATCTTTAAGCATTAAAACACCAGTGTTAGCTGACTTAGAGCTTTATATTTGGAATTAATTTTCAAAACTACCATTATAAAATATAAACCAAGTGTCTATCACAAAGTTTCACATTAGTAGTTCTCACATGTTATCCGAAGTTGAGCATGACATCTGCACATATCCACAAGGAGAAAAGTCATAGCAACAATTCTCAGAATGATGCCTTCAGTCTTTTGTGCATAAATTCACAATGCATTTGGTTTCTTCTCTGTGTGTCTGAATAAAGCATGTTGGTGCAGTACTTTTCAGAACTTTCAGGGCTAAGCAACATAAGTGAGCATCTGTGAATGCTACTACTGATTCACACATGAAGTAGTAGAATCTGTGGATGAACAGAAGATAGATGGAATGGGTGTTTTGTACTTCCAGGGTCTCTCTTTCTCAACACTCCCAATTCCAATGACTTCTGTGCGATGTTTCATTAACACATGACTGAAAAACCCCATGTACTCTCTTGAATAGAGATCTCAATTAATGAATGTATCTGCAGACCCACTGATACTAATATTCTCTTCCCAATAGAAAAATTTTAAATCTTTGTCAGAGCTATCTAGTATATAAAAGGATATTTTTTTCAGGATAGACATATTTGAAATCAGCTTCCTTACCCCTCATCTCATCTGTTTATATTCTTTTAACATGAAGCTGAAATTACAGAATAGCATGACAAATAAAAAAGTCAGTAATTGAAAGTCATGGTCATGTGTATGGCCCCTAGTATGCATGAGAAGAGGAATGGACAGAAAAACAATGTTGAAAATATACCAGAAGCAAATCACCCTGAAAGCAATAGGAGAGGAGAGAAGTTTGTTTGGCACATACTTTAATTTTAATTTGAATTGCACCAGCTAATTAAAATAAATGATAGCGTGCATGTGATCTCTAGACAGCACAGTTTACTTTTACAAAAGAAAGTGATTTCACTGAACTGTGTGGGAAGAGGAGACACCTTGAACAAAAGGTATTTCCAAGAATAGAATGTTATTTGAACCTCAGATGAGAATTCAAAATACGTTTTGACAGATTGTGTATCAGCGTTCAGTTCAATGGTATTTCATGCACGCATTTCCCTCTTTGTAGAAGGTATTAGAATAAACTTACAGCCACCATTATTCCTTCCATTTCCTATATTTCTTTTTAAAGTACATTTTATGGTTGTGTCAGGTTGTGATCGTAGGCTGGTATTTATAGCAAGCTGTGAACATTATCTTGAATACATGTTCTCTGTGGGAAGCCAGCCTATCAGGTTCTCTTAAACTGACTCTGTCGGATTTATTGGAATGAAATAGAAAATGAAAATGTAAAGAGACCATTTATATGCAATCGTGCAATGCGTGTGCATGGGGAAGACAGGTGTGTGGATATATGTACATATGTGAGTATGATGTACATCAGCACTTGTACATGTAGATAGGTACTTATTTCTAATCAAGAAACTGTTTCATGAAGGTGAAAACAGCAATCACGGCTGATAAATTCTGCATGCCAGACCATAATGCACTTGAAATGTTTTCCTTCTTTCCCTTGAGTCAGATGCTAATGACCCTTCTGTGAAGATGCAGAGTACAGCAGCGCATGGCTCAGGCAGCTTCTCCACAGTCCTGCAATGAGGAAGGGACAGACACAGTGTTTGCTCTAAGATGATCTTCTGGAAAGCAAGTGCAGACAGTGTGCTGAGCTTCACCAGGAAGAAGAAGAACAGGGAAAGTGTGGGTGAGGGGACAGGAGAAAGGACCTAGAAGGAGCTTGAGAGAATTACAGCAATGGAGGAATTTAAGGAGGACAAATTGGCCTCAGGAAGGGCTGTATCTTGGGCCTGAACTCACATGTACAAAACTCAACATTCCTTTATATTAAATTATTTAAAATGAAATGATTTTGTAGATATTTTAACATTCTGAGACTGTTTTTCTGTGCTCATCTGTAAAGCACCCCTATTATATAAGTATGAACTTATGAAAACACTGACATTATAATCATGGTTTATAAAATTCCTGTGCAGCACAGTTTACTTAGAGATCAAACTCTCCCATCAAAGCAGGAAGCACCTTAAACACAGGATGTCAGCAAGGACTTGTTCTAAGCAGAGGGGAAATGCACCATCTTGCAGAGAGGCTCATTAACCTCAGGAAGTAACTAACTCAAAACAACATCCATCAGGAAGTCACTGAAACTGACCATGTTCTCTAGGCCCCTCGACCACAGCTGTGTGTGAGCAGGAAAGACTGAGAGACCCCTTCACACAAGCTAAACTGCCTCTAAAAGGCCCATATCAAGGGGGTTTGTGTGGTCTGCTTCAGATTCCGAGCTTTGGTGAGCTGTCACCCATTAAGGGGTGGCGTTTGGTGATGCAGCTATCTTTGGATCGTTTCTGCTCTTGTAAGTAACTCCTTGTTGTTTGCTGCAGCTACAGCAGTGAGCAATGAACCAGAGAACTCAACAAATCCCACGTAGCATGGAATTTCTTAGGAAGGGGGACAAGAGAGTAAGACAGGAAAGAAGTTGGTGTCAGTCGACCAGGAGAGGAAGTGAAGAGAAAGTGTGTGCAGGTGGTACTTTCTTAATAGAGAACCGTAGCATATGTGTAGGGAAAAGTATCCGGCCAAAGAAACACATCCTGAACAGAGTCAGAGAAACACGCTTTGGCCCTGGAATCAGAGCCAGTGAAAGAAATAAACAACGACATTTACACAATGGAGTATACTCAGCAGAAAAAAAAACAACAACAATGGAATCTTGAAATTCGCAGGTAAATGGATGGCACTGGAAGAAACCATCCTGAATGAGGTAACCCAGTCACAAAAAGACAAATATGGTATGTACTCACTCATATATGGATTTTAGACACGAATCACTAGAGTGCCAGTCGGTACTTCCACTGACAGAGAGTCTGGGAAACAGCAAAGAACCTAAGAGATATGCATGGTGCCCCAGAGAAGAGGAATGAGGCAAGATCTTCTGAACAGATGGGGAACACGGAGAGGGGTGGGGGGAGTGGGAGCTGGGAAGAAGAGAGGGGGAGAAGAGGAAGAGAGAGTAGGTCATGGGGGAACAGGAAGGTTGAGTGGGGGGTAGAAAAGGGGGAGAACAGGATGAGAAATACTGTAAAAGAGGGAGTCATAGGTTAGAAGAGAGATCTGGCACCAGTGTGACCTCTAGTGATCTAAAGGGATGATATCAACTGGCAAGCTAAGCAATAGTGGAGAGACCACCTCGAATGCCCATTCCTGATAATGAATTTGATGTCTATAACCATCCGGGAGCCTTCATCCAGTGACTGATGGAAGCAGAGGCAAACACCCACAGTTAAACACTGAACTGAACCCAAGGAACCCAGTGACAGAGAGAGAGGAGTGGTGAGCAAATTGGCAAAGAATGGGCTGGCAAAACCAGCAGAGACAGCTGATCTGAACAGGGGAGAGCTCTTGGACCCCAGACTGACAGTGGGGAAGCCAGCATGGGACTGATCCAGACCCCCGAATGTGAGTGTCAATGAGGAGGCCTGGGCAACCTATGGGGCCCTGAGCAATGGATCAGTGTCTATCCCTGGCATACAAACAGACTTCATGTTCCAAAACACAAAGAGTGATGCTCTCTCACCTGGACTCTTAGGGGAGTGCCTGGACCCTGCCCTGAGTGAAATGACAGACTCTAGATACACCCTATTTGGAAGGAAGAGGGGATAGGGTGGGAGGCTGGGGGGGATGGTAGGGGGGTGTGGTAGGAGGGGAGGGAGAGGGAACTGGGATTGACATGTAAAACAAGCTATTTAAAATGAAAATAATAATAATAATTAAAAATAAAAAAGAAACCAATAAGAAAAATAAAATAAAATAAAACCAGAGCCAAAAGACTAAAAAGAAACACACTCTGGACCTGAAACCAGAGCCAAATCTGACCTTAAACCTGTGCAGAAAACTAGCCAATCCCTGAGTAGAAGATCTAGCCAATCTAAACTCAGGATTGAAATTTGTCCAATACCCACCCTGGCTGGGCGTTGGTTGCTCATGCCTTTGATCCCAGTACTCAGGAGGCAGAGGCAGGTGGATCTCTGTGAATTCGAGGCCAACCTGGTCTACAGAGCCAGTTCTAGGACAGCCTCCTAAACAATACAGAGAATCCCTGTCTGGAAAAACCAAAACCAAGCCAAACCAAACCAAAAACCAAACCTCCCCACACAAAAAGCCACCAAAAACAAACAAACAAACAAACAAAAAACCCCACCCTAGAAAACTCCACCCCCTAAGAAATCTTATATAACCCCTGTGTCTGTTCAGTTTGTGGCTGTTCGTACCATCTGCCAGAATGGCAGAGGACAGCCACTCTCTTAGATTCTTCCATCCCAATAAATCTCTTGAATAAGGTTTGGGCCAGACCTTCTTTCACTGGAGCAGAGACAACCCTGATTAGAGCAGAACAGAGCAGGACTGTAACACTTTTCGCTAGAGTAAATCTTCCCCTGGTGAACTGAAGTCGTTACACATTCTGGGGGAGTGGAGCTGAAGTGTAGCAACTTCAAGGGGGAAGCCCTTTCCTATAAGAGCAGAGCTGATACACTCAGGAAGCCTTTCCTTGAAGCAAGGCTGTAAGCTGCTATGCTTACTGTGACTTGTGGTATTCCTTGACTCCAGAGTGCCAGAATACCTTTCCATCCAAGCTGTAACACTCAGTATTCTTTGGCTCCTGAGTGCCATAATCCATCCCTGTCTATCCCATCCGACCTGTCAAAATGCTTACAGTCCTTACACAGACATACAATGCATGATGTAGTCGAGAAATGCACTAAGTATCTCTTATGGTCCCAGGGCCCTTGAGCTGGCCAAGCATCTGCCTGAATGCTGTGTGAATTTCCTGCTTGTTGACAGGGGTCAGTGTCAGCATAATGCCAGGATTTAACACTCCCACCTATTTTTATATTAAAAGGTGAGGGATTAAAGGGAAGGGTCAGATAAGGTAGGGATAGGGGACACCAAATCCTCAACACTGCTTCCAGATAACTTAAGGGGTGTTGATCATCTTTGTGGGGGGACCTGGGAAAGCTGGTGTGCTGGTAGCTGGTCATTTCACTGCTGTCCAGGCCGTGTGGGACCATCTGAGGTTTTTTGAATGTGGCTAGATGCTGTCAGAGCAGAGGACAAAGTTAAATTTAGGAAGAGAATTCTCTTATGTCTTGGGCATGTGGGGTGAGGCAGTGTCTTATAAAGACTTACAAACCCTCCCTTCTTCTCAGGTTCTTTCTCTCCAAGGGGCACTAGTAGAAGATGCCACATTTACTTTCCAGTCCTGCCCACCCCTCAGTATCTCAAACCTTCTCCCTCAACCTAATACTAACTCTTTCCCATCCCCTTCCTACATTGAAACCCTAGAAGATCTAGTGCTCCATCCTTCACACACGGGGGCGGGGGGCACACTCAGGCTATCTATATCTGGCCCACAGACAGCAGCTTCTTACGAACTGCAGGTCCTCACGATTGGACTGCAGGTGGGCCTTGACACACTAAGATAGAGCTTGACTATTAGGATGAAAGAGTTGTTGTAGATAGGTCAGAATTTGTCAAGTGTCAGGAGGTGACTGGGGGGATGTGGACTGTAGTGTATTAACTCCCTGCGGTGGGTAGATGAGGTGAGTCTGGGTCCAGGAGGGCTGCAGCCCTAGATGCATTGTCAGCCTGGTTGTTTACCCCAGAAATAATGGAGCTGTCAGTCTGAAGAGATTGGCAGTGAATAATCCTTATAGCTTTGGGGAGATGGGAGGCTTTTAAGATGGCCATAGTTTGACCTGAATTAGTTATAGATCCTCCTTTTGTAGTAAATAGCCCGTGCACTTTTCAGATAGCAGCGTAGGAAAGGGGGATATGAAAAACATATTTGGAGTTTGTGTAAACATTTAGGGATTGCCCCTGTGCTGATTGAGAGGCATGGGTGAGAGAAATACTAATTTGGCATGTTGGTTATTAGTGTGGGCAGGGAGTGCCTGGGCCTCCACCACCTCAGTATCTGACACTGTGGCATAGCCTCCCCTTCAGGTCTTATGCAAAAAGAAGCTGCTTCCTTAAAGGAAGAAAGGAGGGGTTAGGTCTGAGAGTTGCATTTGCTGTATATGAGGGGTAAGCTTCAGGTGGAGAAGTAAAGGGTTTGAGATGAGGTAAGTGAATCCACTGAAGAAGTCCCTCATGCTTGGCAGCTGTTGGGACTCTGCTATCTGCTACTTAGTGGAAAGTGTGAGGGTGTCTGGAGGAGAGAGAGGGCCTTGGTCCTGATGCTGATTGGAGATAGAGAGGGGTTGGTAGAGAGTAGTCGGCAAAGTTGCATAGGAGGGACGGAAATGATAAAATAATGGTGTAAGCAGGAGATCAGGGAGAGGGAAGGGTTTAGGTGAGAGACCGTGATGTGGGGGCGGTTAGCACCAGCTACCCATACATGAATTCAAAGGGCAGTATGGAAAGGGGTCATTTGGGGAGAGCCCTGAACCTGAAAGGAGACAGAGGCAAGAGCTTTACCCTGTCAAGTTGAAGGGCTGGAGTTTGGAGGACAGCTTGTTGGAACTTCTGAAATGGCTTAGTAAAAGGATTAAGAAGAGGTTCATGTGGGAGGCCCAGAGCAGCCTCGTATGAGGGGCTGGCTGCCAGGAGGCCAAAAGATGGGATCCAAGAATGCAAGGAGCCAGGCTATTCCTAGGAATAATAAAATCTCCTCTTTAGCAGAAAGGACTGAAAGGGACTGCATTAGGCTTTTCTTCTGTCTTTGTGAGTTGGGGTAATGGTTAATCCCAAGTAGGTGACCTGAGGAGTGCACAGTTAGACCTTGGAAGGTGAGACTCTCCAGCCCCCCCCCCCTGGCTGGACAAGAAATTTAGAAGAGCAGAGGTGTCAGTTTGGCTAATTTCTAATGAGTGGCTGTAAAGTAAAACGTCATCTACATACTGCATGAGTTTAGATTTGGGGAGAGGCAGAAAGTTGGTCAGAAGTAGAGTCTGGCCAAAAAGATGTGGGCTGTCCCAGAATCACTGAGGTAGGATGGTGAAAATGAGCGTGGAGAGGTGTGCACAGTTAGACCTTGGAAGGTGAGACTCTCCAGCCCCCCCCCGGCTGGACAAGAAATTTAGAAGAGCAGAGGTGTCAGTTTGGTTAATTTCTAATGAGTGGCTGTAAAGTAAAACGTCATCTACATACTGCATGAGTTTAGATTTGGGGAGAGGCAGAAAGTTGGTCAGAAGTAGAGTCTGGCCAAAAAGATGTGGGCTGTCCCAGAATCACTGAGGTAGGATGGTGAAAATGAGCGTGGAGAGGTGAGTATCAGGGTCAATCTAGCTGAAAACAAAATATATAGGCACTGAGAGCTGAGAGGAATAGAGAAAAAGGCATCCTTGAGATCCAGAACTGAGAAATGAGAGGTCCCTGGGGAGATATAGGAGAGAAGGTTATAGGGTTTAGACACCATGGGATAGAGGGGCACTACTGTAGAATTAAGGAGTCTTAATTAGATTTCTTAATTGCAACTATAGGGATGTTGAAGGCAGAGGATGTAGGATGAAGTAGTTTTTTTTCCCCTTAGCAGGTCAGAGATGATGGTTTAAGTCCCCTAAGGCTCTGGAGTGGGAGTGGTTACTAGACCTGAGTGATTACTGTGAAGGGTCCTGTAACTGAATGACAATGGGGGAATGGTGTCTAGCCACAGAAGGGGTTTGGGTATCCCAGACTTTGGGGGTCCACCTGAGAGGCTGACAAAGGAAATGACATATTGGAACCAGTAGAGTGGGTGGATAGGAGGAGAAAATCCGCGGGTGAGTCTGGGGTCAGACAAATGTGGGGAGCAAAAGAAATAGAAGCTCCTACTCTGGCTAAAAGATTCCTTCCCAGTAAGGGCACTATCAAAAATGAAGGAGTAAGGGGATTCCCCTGAAAATGCAATTGAGTGGTAGGGTTGATGAGGGAGGTAAGGCTGTTCCCCTACCCCAACAATAGGGAGACAAGCAGAAGAGGTGGATCCCCAAAACTCCCTCAGGATACAGTATGTGACACTTATGTCCAAGAAGTATATGCAAATCACCCTGATTCCATGATGTTCACACTGAGCTTCCTGTCATCTTCAAGAAAGCCTGGAGTCCTTCAGTCATTGTCTATGGCCAGGCCTAGAAAATAAGCTGGAGGGCCATCTGTGTCTGATATCTCCATGCCAGGAGGTGCAGGGGGCAATCGACCGACCAATGGCCCTCTTGCTGACACTTTGGAGGTGGTCTATGTGGCCCATGAGGATACACAGGTCCAGTACCCATTTTGACCAAATTTAAAACATAGACCTTGTAGTCCTCCAGCCCCAGGGGATAAGGCAGCCAGGGCAGACTCCAAGACCTGTTGAATGGGCTTGGCAAGAATTTTGGTATTTGTTATGAGCTTTCTCATCTCTCTCATGCTATACCTTAAAGGTCAGCCTTAAGACTTCTGCCTGTGGTGTTGGAGGTCCTCTCTCCAGACTCATAAGCTTAGCATGAATGTCAGGAAAGATCTGAGAAAAAACAGGTCCTAAGGAGTTGTCTGGTCTGTGGATTTTCGTAAGTATACTGTAAGAAGGGTTGCATGAGGAATTGTAGGAACAGAGACAGATTTTCGAATGTGTCCTGAACAATTTTAAGAAGTTTTTTGTAGTTGGTTAGTGGCTCAAGGGCAGCTTTAAGGAAGCCAGCCAGGAGGCAGGTTGTATCTCAAGCTGCAGTGCACCCTGGGATATTATCATCCCAGTGGGGGTCCTTATCAGGGACAGCCATTGCCTTGACAAGATGAGCTGCATTAGACTGATGAACTTTGACTTCATTTGTATGGACTCTAGGCTGCTCCCAAACTCAGCTGAGTTCCCCAGGTAGCAAGTTACTAAAAAATCACACACACACACACACACACACACACACACACACACACACACACACACACGTGCACACATACATTCATACATGTGAGGGTGAGGCTTTAAGATTGGGTGATATATTGGAATTCTTCTATGAAAACAGTAGAGTTAGAGGCATAAGAACCCAGTTTCTTTTGTATCTGAGAAATTTCTGATAGTGAGAAGGGGTCATGTGTCTTAACCAGTCCATCCAATCTGGCCACCTCTCACAAAGGAAGAACTGTAGCTGGGTTGGATGTGGTGGGTGAGAGCACACAGCTGCTCTAGAATGAGTAAACAGGGTGGGTGAAAGTAGGTGAGAATGTTGAGTGGCTGGGCAGCCTGATTCTGGAGAAGAAGAGGAGGAGCGGTGTTGACAAAAGGGGCAGAAGAATCAGTTGGATGTTAGGGATGAAACAGTGGAGGTTTTCAGCAGGATCCAAACCGGTGGGGGTTTCCTCTGGTTCAGCTTTCATAGGTAGAAGGACAAGGAAGCGGAAAGAGAATGTTTAGCAGATAGGTAGAAGAAGGCTTGGATGTATGGTAACTCCTTCCATTTACCTGCCTATTGGCAGTTGTTGGGAAGGTCCCATAAAATATCAGGATCCAAAGAGCTATTAGGTGGACAATTTGAGTTGGTGTCTAGGGTCATGTTATTTGGGCCATTTCTTAGTTCAGACATGAGTGAGACTGCAGAACTTCACAAAAGGCATTAAGTGAAGGGGTTTTAGGTTCTCTCACAGGCATCCCAGAGGTGTGAATTGGCTTATACTTTTTTCAGTTTGTTTCCCCGTAAGAGAGGCAGAGAGATCCAATAGCTTTTAAACAGAAGGTCAAGATCCTGGCTCAGATCATTTTTACAGCAATTCTACAAAAAAAAAAAAAATGGAAGGCTTTAGCCATGCTGCAGAGAAAAAAAAAAACCTAAAAGCACTATCGTTAGCCTACACAGATTTATTTAAAATACATCAATGAAGCCTACCATTTATGACAAAAAGTATACAATAATATCTATGCAGAAGTGTATATCTACATAGTTAAAACTGTAGAAACCAAGGAAATATTTTGACAAGGCTAAGAGAAAGTCGTTTGGTCAGAAACTGAAGGAATCAGTGCTGCTCAACTGATCACTCCACTCATCACCACTTAAAAGAAAGACTCAATCCCTACCACAACACCAGTGATTTTTTTCATAGTCCTAGGGAAAAACATCTGGAATCTGTAGGGACAACAATAACAACAGCAAATTGTACCACAAATATTCAAGTCAAACTTGTGCAAAAACAACAAAGTGGGAATAACTTACGATCTAACGTCAAAATGTACCCTAAAATTACAGTAATAAAAGCAGCTGGTATTTATATATATTTTGGCACACAGACTAATGGAACCCAATAGACAGCTTAGAGGTAACCACACACATCCACAGCTCTCTGTTCTTCCAAAAAAGGAGCAAAAATCAGGAATAGGAAAGCAACATTATCAATAAATTGTTTTTGTAAAACCAGGTTTTCACATATGGAAAAATGAAAGTGCAATCTTTTCTCTGGTGAGTTATAAAGACCAACTCAAAGACAACTCAAAATTAACTGACAGTTTAAATGCAAAACAGAAGACAAACAAAGATAAAATAGAGAACCTACTGATGAACTCTAAAATAAGCAGGGACATTCTGTAAAATGCATCAAATCACATGAGACAAAAGTAGGAACAAATGGGACTATATACAAGTTAATGCTTATCAAAAGAAACAAAATAGTTGATGTGAAAACACAACCATTTGTAGGGATTATTTTCAAGCAGTACCTATATGGTAAAGTTTAACACTCAATATACAACAAAGTTAACTCAATGGTATAACAGTCAAAAATTTTAAATATTTATTTTTATTTTATACACATTGTCATTTTGTCTGCATGTATTTCTGTGTAAGTGTGCTATAATTCTCTGGAAATAAACTCACAGAGAGTTTTAAGTTGCTCCAAGGGTGCTTGGAATTGAACCCACAATCTACTGGAACAGCAGTCAGTACTCTCAATGTCTAAGCCAAGTCCAACACCAGATAATCAATTTTCTAAAAAAAAATCTAAACAAAAATGTTCACTGTCATTAACAATCATAGAAATATAAATGAAAGTACAGTAAGTCTTCACCTAACACTAGGAATAGTTATAGAAAATAAAATAACAACAACAACAAATTATAACTTCAGAAAGTGCTAGTAAGAATGTGGGACAAATGAGTGTAAACTGTGGGAAGAAATCCAAGGATTACCATTCTGGAAAATGGTGTTCCCAGAATGTTCAAATAAACCCACCATATGAGCAGCAGTTATGGATGTTGTGAGCTGCCTCATAGGTGTTCAGAGCTGAACTTGGTCCTCAGCAAGAGCAGTAAGTACTTTTAACCTGACAGCTCTTCAGCCACATGTCTGGGATAGCAGCATGCCATTCTATACTTCATTCAGGTCTCACCTTAGGTAAACATCAGTGGAGAACTCTCATTGTGTGCACGATCACATGTTGATAGCCCTGTACCTTGTTAGGCTGAGAGTTATGATGGTCTGCAGAAGATGTCTGTGGTTTTACCTACTAAATCTTATGCTTGGTGGGCTGGAGAGCTGGCTCAGAATTTCAAGTTGTTGCTGTACAACCATGACCATCTGAATTCAGATCTTCAGGATCCAGGTAACAAGAGCTGGATGTGGTACCTTGTCGCTGTAGCCATGGGGAGTGACTGCAGGACAGGAGGAGCAGAGTGCTCCAAGTCCAGTAGGAGACCTTTTCTCAAAAAGCAAAGCCAGAAGTTGTGGAAGGCATTTGACCTGGATATTTGACCTTGACATGTAAATGCTCATATGAGCACTCCTGCATACACAGCCACCTGTGTAAAGAATATGTATACTACCCAAACATGTGTGTGTTTGCTTTCCTCAATCTTCGATACAATTTCTTATAATGAGGCTCATTTTCAGGATGCTGAACATTTTTATTATATAAAGAAGCACTGCTTCACTGTCCATGAGGTCATTTAAATACAAGTGTGCTTCTTTTCATTTTGCAAGCATTGGCATGTACTTTCACAAGCTCTGGAGAATAGACAAGCTCAAGACAGAATAATTAATACAGTAGCAGCAGCTTGCCCTACTGAATGCTGTGAAATGCTCTACTGAGTGCCTGTGGATCTGTCCTACTGAATGCCTGTTAACTTGTTCTACTGAGTGCCTGTGAATTTGTCCTACTAAGTGCCTGTAAACTATCCAGTCACGTACCATATCTTTTAAGAAAAACAGAAATCACAAACTGAATGGGTAAGCCAGTCCAGGATAAAAAGAACTTCCAGAAACTGTGCCATAGTGATTCATCTCCGTGTTTTACTGTTAATAATTGAGAGTTTGAGCTGTTTTCAACTTTTAAATCAAATTAATAGATAATTGTATCTATATTTCATAAGTGACCAAGGTTGAATTCTAGTTAGTTTGTATGTTTATGTCAGAATAACATAATTCCCAGCAGACTACAGTGATATGTGTGGGTGCTTGTTGGGATATTGCACTTTAATTGTCACGGCATTTGTGCATGTGAGCTGGACATTGATTCTAAGACATAAACGCACACCCACCACATGTATGTACATATGAGCCCTCCAATATAGTTTCTAGTTCCACCTTGCCTCTAGTTTCCTCTACATCTGTCAGTTCCCAAGTGCATTCTTTCAGTATCACATTGGCCAACTTTTTTAATATTCCCAGGAGGAACAATTAAGAGTATCCTTCGTAAAACATGCACGGCAATCTTTCCACATTCTCCAACCCAGATAGAGTTCTTACTTCTTGCTGTTTCTCTGTGTTCTGCTTATTACTTCCTCCAAGAATGACTAGCAAATTTGCTTTCATGAATTCAATGTCCTGATTATTTGTCCAGCTGTTTGACTCTATGGGTAGCCAAATCCTTCTTTGATTGCACCAATGATTAAAAGCACAGCCCCTGCACAGATTACTACCCACCCATGTGTGCACACCATTTGCATTCAGAGAAGATATATGAACATGCAGTTGCAAATATAGCTTACCCTGAAATGTCAGGAAGTTTGTTTTGCTTTTCTTTGTCTTCACCTTCAAAGAAAAGGATTATTTGAAGAAAATTGAGGTAACTTTGATAGAATTAGATGGATTATAAAATATTATTTTCATAGTCTAGAAAACAATTTGACATGCTGCAAGAACATACATTCATATTTTGAAAAAGGAATATCACTCAAGGCTGCTATTATACACCAATGAAAAAAAGCTAGAAATGGAAACAATAATGAACAGAGATATTCTTCAATACACTGTCACAACCATGAGCACATTCCAGTTATATGAGTTGGGCATGGTGGTTCACACGATTAATCCCAGCACTTGGGAGGCAGAGACATACAGACATCCGTGGGCATCTGTCCAGCCTGGTCTATATTGGTAGTTCCAGAACAGTCAGGAAACCCTGGCTCAATATAGCAGTTGTCCCCATCAGTTGCTGGATGAAACCTCTCTGATGACAATTGGGCTAGGCAGAATTGGGCTAGCAGAATATCTTTATGCATTTTGACATTTTTTCCCTTTGGTACTGTTTGGTTTTATCCTAGGCCTCAGGGTCATCCAAGAAAAATGCTGAAAATAAGTGACAGCCAATAGCTCAGCCTGAAAGAAGTCAGATAATCTATCCAGTCTAAGACTACAGTAACACTTTGGGAGAGCAGACAAAGAATTCAAGCACTGAGAGATGGACAGAAAGATTGGAAATTGCCATCTCCTGGTGTGTCAAAGCTCTTTGAAGGCCTCACAATGACCTCACAGCAGCTGCAAAGTGGCCCTGCCACCCATCTGTCATGATTGGGAGGGGAGCTCACAGGACTCTGCCTCTCCTGCTGAGCCACTGCTTACTGGTTAAGACTTGGAGAGGAGGAGTCAATGTCTTCATGGTGAACCCACTGTGGCCCCACCAAGCTGCGATGGACTGTTCCAAATCCAGGACCACAGAGAGGACTCTGAGTGGGAAATCCAAACGAAAGGCAGACATTAATGTGTGGGAGCTGACAGCAAGGACAGGGGCGGGGGATGAGCATGAACAAGACATGAGATTTATTAGAATGCACTATGTACTATTTGTATCTAAAATTGCCAAAAAGCGTATTTAATTAAGGATTAAAAGTTAGTGAAAGCAAGTCCTTGCCTGTTTCTTTGTCACAGGCTGACTTTGATCATAACATGCTCCCAAGGGGAGAATGACTTGAAACATTGTATGAACTCAAAACTGTTTGGAGAAGACAAAACATCCTGTGAAAAAGGTGGAGAATGTTGTAGTTATAAAATTCCTAGAGTTCAGCAAGGCTGTAACCAAGGATTCTCTTGGGAGCTATTAAAATATCAGTCACCGTAAGTCTGAGTGTAGATAACCTGCCAGAAATCATATATGAAAGTGCTGCCTAAGTTAGTAAAACGTGGGTGTAAAATCCTAGGGAACCATCTCAGTGCCCTTACTAAGACAAATGTGTTGATGGATAATTTACTGACAAATCTGATTGGACTAAGTCTTAAAGAATTGTCAGTTCCATGCTTTTGCTCTTACCACAGGACCCCTGCTCTCATATTCTTTTGTCATGTTCCCATGGTGATACAAATCAAAAATTAATTAATCAACCATTGAGGTGGGGTCTGTCTATGTATTCCTGGCAGGCCTAGAATTTACTGTGTAGCCTGTACTGACCAGGAACCCACAGAGGTTCAACTGCCTCTGCCTCTTGTTTGCTGAGATTTTAGACATACAAGTATATCTATTTCTTACTGTTAGTAATCAAAATCATGTACTTCTCATTACTGGTTTTGCAAGCTCTAAATTTGAGGAAGGGGTTCAGCCTCCATGTCCTTCAGGCTTACTAATATATAACTAGCACTCTCCCTTTAGAATTACAAGATGCCATAGAGAAAAAAAGAACTCCTAGGGATTTTAGGGGGTAAAATCATCCATGCTGTTAGTTTGCTTGAATCAATACATAAGAAATTCAAGTGTATAAATATAGTGACTGAAAGCCACATACTAAAGAAATGTTTGCCAGGAATAAAAGCCCCATAAGGACTCTGTGTACACAACTTTTTCAAGGTAACTAATGTGGCCATTAAATATGCTCTTTCATTTCAGCAATGAAATTATTCAGAATGAAATAAAATTATAGTAGTCATCTTCATTATTTTAAATAATAGAACAATTTTAGCTCATCCATGAGATCAATTTCATCTTCTGCCATTTTATTAATTAAAAATGGAAGCAGGCTGCATTAGTAGATAGATACCATGCTGTCTTAGGTCAATAAATACCAACTAATGACATGTTAGCATCTACTTTATGTGGACATTGTTGCAAAAAAAGGTTAACTGTTTTCTAGTTTCCATCAACCCATGAGCATATCTCTTTGTAATTAACTTAAATATCAAATTTTTATCCATTGACCCCTGTTTAGACATGGTGATATTTGTAGCATTTCTAATTTGTGTGCATGTGTTATAATCTATAGTTCCACACATTCTGCTTGTTTATCATCCTGTGTAATTTCAGTAACAGCACACACTATAAGAATATGCCACCTCCATTTAATCTGATTTCAGTGAGGATACTTTGCACTGTTCTGCTTGAACTATGAAAAGAATGTTACCTGGCTTCTGGTCTATAGCCAGCCATTAACAACTCTCAGACACTGTAAAAATGGGTCATTGCTGGTTGCTCTCTTCATGTGATTTAATTCAAACACTAATTTGCACTGATCATAATCCTGCTACTATATCTAATACAAACTGCAGACATTCTGAGATACAATAAAACTGCATTTTTAAAAGGAGTAGTAGTAGTGACAGCTGGATTGAAGTGTTCAAGAGGTCAAAATACCATATCGAAATGCAGCCTTGAGAAAGACTGAGCACTGATAGAGTATTGCATTTAGATCAGGGAGACTGTGTAGTCATCCAGGGGAGCCACTCATCCCACATGGCACATAAACGAGTCTTGTCCAAAATTATGTGCCACAGCTTAAAACTACGTGCCAGATTTCAAACACTTATCACGAAGGATGTAAAACAGTCCCTTGTTAATTTATACATTTACTCTCTGTTGAAATGATGTTTGGAATGTACTAATTTAAATATGATTTAATAAAGCTAATATTCCTAGTTTTATTTATAGGTTACGGTATCACTATAAAATATATAAATTATGAGTCTCAGCTTATATGTGCATTAGGTAGCATTCAGCTAAAGTGTGAATAAGTCCATAAGACACAGAGAAGAAATATGTGCACCTTTTGTGCTCTGTGGATTCTGTTGAAGAACATAAAAAAAGGAGAATAAACCCATATATCCCAATTTAAAATTTTAGAGAACTTATTCATTGTCCTTTTTATGAAAACAAAAGTGAAATCTCCTCAAATCTTTCAAGAATTCATCTAAAACACAATTCCCGAAGCTGACAAAATTGGAAAGGAAAAATAAAATGGAAATGTCATTGGGAAAAGGAAAGCAGCCTGCAATTAATAAATTATTGAATAAGTGGGAGGAAACAACATGCATTTTTAAAGTTAGTTTTGATAAAATACATTTGATTCTGTGCTCTTTGGAGGCTCCATCTGCCTGTAATCTCAGCTGGAGCCTCCCCCTTCTGTCTCTGGCTCCACGGCTAATGAGGAAATGGGATGTGTTTTGGTCCAAGTAGTCTTGCTGGAGTTTAACAGTATTGATCTCCTTATGAAACACTCTTCATTGTAATGTATTAGGAGACAGGAGGTCTTATTGGATGAGGCATAATGTGGAGGTCCTGAGCACTCATAGTTAGTCAGCATCCCTGGATAGTTGGCTGGAGAACAGGACACCTAGCATGTTCTCTGACCCATCTCTAAGGTGATTAATAGGAGTTCAATTATAAGCTCTCTTGTTTATATTCAGAAATAGGTCATTTTTCAGCTCTCTTACCATGAATTGAAAGCTTTTGCATGTTTTCTAATGAGTGGATATGAATTTTTATTTCATAAATCTTTTCCTATGAGTTAGTTGAAAATACACTTTAAAAATGAAAAATATATCTTTTAATAATCCTGGAATCTTAACACAGAAACTTGGATTGCTGTTATGCTATTCATGTGAAGAAGACAACTTTTAAAATTATAAAAATATCTGTAAAATTATGATGATCTATATGACAGCATTTAGAAAATCATTTTATGTTATTGAGCACACATTTACTAAATACCAATATCACATATGAGTCATAGCAGATACTAGAGATACAAACAAATAAATATGGTCATCATCTTTAAGAAACTGAAGGTTTGGTGGATAAGCTAAAAAATAAATTTATAAAATCATATGCCCTCAAGAGTTACACATACGGGAATTTCCCATTCTTTAGTTTACTTTACAGCAATATCAACTGCTTAATATTTTAAACAGACTACCTGGAGCTTATCTTTGAATAACAATAATTATAGACCTAATATTTAAAGGGATACGTCATTAATCATAAGCTTCCATCTAAAAATTGATTCAAAAAAGACCAAGAACGTTGTAATCAAGATTATTTTTGTGAATTCCTATACATGTAACCAAGTGAATGGGGCTCAAAATTTAAACTGTGTTCCCAAGTAGCCATTTCTTCTAAATTAAACCACAAAACGTATAATATTTATTACTTGTGGATTATTTAGAAGTACACATCCGTTTGCTGGGGCTTCTCTAACAAATATCCTAGAGTGTTAAACAAACTAATTTTTGCAGTGTCTTCATTACTGGGATACAGTGTCTACTAAAGAGAAGGAAAGCAAAGTTTATTTTTTAATCATGCTTCAAGAATGTATTCTCTAATGACCTGTCTGTGGTTCAGGATACAGGACCTGCCTCTAGGATACAGAAACAGACTGAGGGGAAAGGGCTGGTGCTCAGTTGGTTTTCTCTTTCTCATGCAGTCTGCCAGTCAGGGAGGATCTTCCAGTCTCAATTAAAACAGGCTAGAGAACTTTCCAGTTATGCCCAGAGGCTTGTCTTCAAGGCTGTTCTGTAAACTGTCAAGTTGGTAATCAATATACATCACCAAGCCCAGTTGTGAAGAACAGAAGTTCAAGACACTGATAGAAGTAGTTTCTTCTGTGTCATTTCTCCATGGATTGTAGGGATTCTCTTTTCCCTGAATATTTATATGGTCTTTTCTCCATTTCTGTCGTTGTCTTCATAACTTCCAGTTACAAGGACGCAGGCACAGTAGTGTAGGATTCATATGCATGGAGTTACTGTCTCCTAATTATGATCATGAAGGTGTAATTGCAATCAATCCTATTCAGTTTAGGACATCAACGTACAGAGGGGCTTACATAATTCGATGCATATATAAACATGTACATTAGTTCAAAACTGAATTTCAGCCTTGTAGTTTTAGTTATTTTAAGTATAACAATTAACAAAGGAGGGTGTATACAAGAGAAAGTGAAAGAGAACAAAATGTTGCAAGTTTGGTTTCCTTATAGAATGAGATTATACCAGAAAATCAGAGGCAGAGAGATAAGAGTAACAAAAGACATTGCATAAGACACGGCTCATGTAGCATTGAACATGTAAGTCAGACACTAAGGAAGGAAGGCCTGAATTAAATGACCCAGTACTGGAGGGAAGATCTCAAAAATGGTGGCAGTACAAGGAGCTGACTGTTCAGCCCTGTCTGGTGATACCATATATAAGAAATAATTGATTTTGGAGCAATGGATTGGGAGAGGCCCATAATATTAGCTATACACCATTGCCTGAGCAATATCGCCAACTATGCAGTTCAGTAGTTTATAGCCATTATTTGTGTTGAATCCAAAACATCTCTAAGATTCAATAGTCTACTCATGATCACACATCAAGAAGAGTGTTAACATCTATACTCAAGAGCTGATTCACAAAAAAAAGCCCATACACTTAGAAAGTGTAGTTTTAAAACTTTCAAGGTTGTAGCAGCTGCAGAAGTTAGGTTCAATTCTTTCCAGGAGAGGTAGATTTAAAAAAATGGGACCTTCAAATCTGAAGTAATAGAGGGGCCTTAAGTCTGAAGCACGGGGTGTTTAGCATTTATATACTCCATAGATTGTTAGGAGTTGGACAGAGTGAATATGTTTAACATGTGGAGACGAATGCATGGTGCACTCAAGCGTGACAAAGGAATCCTGCAGACCCTGTCACAATCAGATGCAGGACAGCAGGTAGGACTCCACAGTCTTTTTATACATGTCTTAATTTAAACATTGAATCCTCACTTCTCTGCTAAATGCTTTCTGGCTGATACATGACTGGTTTGGGAGAAGAAAAGACCTGCCACATGTTGTTGTGGCTCCAAAGTGTGTTAGAAGGTTGAGATGCTTAGCTCCTATTTCCCCCTCTCTACCGGTTCTCTTGGAATATTGGTTCAGTTCATATAACCAATTCCTGGGACAATGCTATAGCCTGAGTTTTTGCATGGGTTAAGGGACCTGGAAATTGCATCCACGGGTAAGAGAATTTGATGTGAAAGCAAATGAACCTGAGTTCAAATTCTTAGGGTCCATGTGAACCCAAGGCCAAGCCCAGCATATCTGTTTATTTTGTAACTTCAAAACTGATGGAGAGATTGGGATACAAGGAAAGGTAAATCCTAGAGTTCAATAGCCAGCTAACTTAGGGAAACAGACAACTTAAGGGTCATTGCGAAAATATCTCAAAAAAAAAATATGGTGGGGATTGATAAGAAAGACAGCTGGAGAAATACTTCTTTAGTCTCCATAAGTATGAATGGGTACACACACCTCACCCCTAAGGATATGATCCACATTTCAATCAAGTTCCCATTGTGATCGTGTTTTGGGAAGGGACTCTTTGGGATGTAATTAGGTTTTGACATGAAGCCCTCATTACTGGGATATGTGTTTTACAACAAGCCAGAAAGCTCATCAGTGTGTGAATGCCAGAAGTCAGCTTTCTGTGTCATGGACACAGAAGTCACAGAGGTCTTCGTGCCCACAGATCTCCAGGGAACCCTGTAATACTAAGTACCCAGGACTATTCTTTTAAAAGGAAGAACATATAATCTGTTTTCCCAGAAATCTGGGAACTGGAAGTGATTTATATCTTCATGATCTTCTTTATCTTTTGGACCTGACCCCATTAAGCTCCTATAACCAGGACTGGTTGTAGTAGAAATTTAAATGACCCATACAACTAGGTGTTCCCTAAGCTCTCACATCCAGGACAGGAGATATATAAAACTCTACATGACCCTTACACTATTTGTACAGCCAGAGGTTCCCCCAAGCTCTTACAACTAGGGGAGGAGATATCCAATAGTCTAAATTAACCTTGCATTATTTGTACAGCCAGGGGCTCCCCCAAGCTCCCAAAACCATGATCAGAGTAGACCATACTATCTGTATGACTGACACCAGGCCAGAGCCTTCCCAATACCCTGAAGCTAGTGCAGGTAACCTAGCTCTAAAATCTAACTTCTTTGAAGAAATGACATATATCCTGAGGCAAGTTCCAATGTAATTATGCTTCCTTGTAGACCAAGGATTGTATTATGCCAGTAAGATTTTGTTCCCAAGTTGTATTGTGTTTTAAGTATGCTGTCAATGAGCTGCCTTGTATCAGATTATTTAGGAGTCTTGATTCAGGTTGATGAATTTGATATGAATAGAGTTTTCATTCCCATCTCTTTGTTGGAGGAGTGGCTTGACAGAAAAAAGCCAGACCCACATCCTAGTTTCAGAAATTTATTTATCAGTAGGGTGAGAAAAAGTACTTTTTGTTAAAGCCACCAAGTAGATCGTCATTTATTCTAGCAGCTCAAACAGACCAGGGCGTGAAACCGGAGCAAAGCATTAAAACTTGGAAGACATAAGAGCAAGCATGCATCAGTGCATACTTATGGAGACCAGAGCTGCAAAAGCAGGTGGTGGCAGTAGCAGCTGTTTTCTGAACAGTGTGAGAGAAGAGCCCACACAGACTTCCTGGCTCAGTGCATGCCTATGTGTGGGTTCACATGGTGGCATGTATGCAGGCATGCCTGCTCACAAATTCTCCCCTTTTAAAAGATTCCAATCAGCCTAGGTCACGGTCCATTCTGATGGCTCAATTTAAAATAGCTTTAAGAAAACCAATAATGAAGAGGTCATCACATCCTGAGGAACTGGGAGTGAGGATGTTGACCTTTAACCATTTATTATTTTGGGGGTATTCTCAGCAAAATGTGTAAGCTCACCAACAGACAGTGTTTCATCCACACAGACGCAGATTAATTCTGCTGTTTTCTTCAAAAGCATTCATTTAGTATTATTAGTATATCTACGTGTGTGTGTGTGTGTGTGTGTGTGTGTGTGTATGTGTGTGAACACATGCATCCATGAATGCTAACCAGAGGAGTGCTCTCTGGAGGTCAGAGAACAGTTCTTGAGAGAGTCAGTTCTCTCCTTCCATCATGGGAGGTAGGGAGCTAAGTTAGCTTCAGGCTTGGCTCCATCACATTTACCAGGGGAGACATCTTACCAGGTCTTCTATCTCTCTTCTTTCTTTCTTCCTTTCTCTCCCTCCTTCTTTCCTGCCCAGCCTCTCTCTCAGAAGACTCTTACTATGCAGCCCTAGTTCTGCCTGGAAATTGATAAATAGACTGGGTTGTCTTTGAACTCTTGGCCCTCTTCTTCCATTTGCTTTTTGACTATTGGGATTATGGGCATGAGCCACTATGTTAAGCTCATCCAAATTTTTAAGAGTATATATTCAGCATTATTTTATTCTCTCTAGCTTCTGTTAGAACTTTTGTCATATCCTTCTGCGTCTTTATCAGAAGATCTTTCAACTGTCACTTTCATGCAGTATTGTTTGTGTTGATGCAAATGATAATATGAGCCTGCTTCATCATAATTGTTTCCTTCATGAGTCTTTGTCATCCATAAACTGATGGATTTATTGATAAACTGATAAAATACCTGGTCAATGGAATGAAGGTATTTTTGTCATGACTTAAAAATTCTTCCAAAATCTACCTGAATTAATAACATATTTGGAGACTCTATTATAGCAACACATAACTTCCTATTACTATTAATCTCAAGAGATTGGCTCATGTGGTTGGAGAGGCTGATGTGGCAATTTCAAAATCTATAGGTCATGCTATCAATAAAGGAAGTCTGACGTTGACTGGCTAGAAAAGAACCTCAGTGCTACAGGCAAAACTCATTCTTTGTCGAAGATTCAGTTTTGCTTTTAAGGCTTTCTGTCTGATTGAATAAAGCACTCTCAGCTTATCTAGTTTCAAGAATAAGCTTCCCTTCTCTGTATAAACTAATTATTCTTTGATTCCCTTTAGGAAATACCATTAGAGCAGTATCTAGGATAATGTTCAACAAAGACAGTGTACCCATGCTGATGTGTAACCTGGACCCTTCCATGAGTGTTTTCATTTTGTTTTGCACCTTGAAGACTTTATGGGAAAGAATGAGCAACCTGTGATACCCAACAGGACAAAAAGCAAAAAGTCCAGTAAACATCTGTAAAGAGAAGCCTTTTCCTTGAGAGAAGCCTTCCCGCCAGCCTGGTTCTAGTGCCGCAGCTGTGGTTCTATAAACACACAGGAGGCTATATTAATTATGAAGCTGCTGGCCTTGCTAGTTTCTTACTTGCTAGCTCTGACTTAAGTATTTATCCCATAATTGCTAATCTAAGTATTTCTCTTACCGGAGAGGTTTCCGGGCTTCCTATCCCATGGCGTTACATCTTGAATTTCTGTGTTTCTCCTTCCCAGAGTTCTCCTAGACTCCTAGTCCCACCTATCTTGGTTCCCTATTGGCCCAACAGTGCTTTATTGACATATACATAGGACTTCCCCCATCATCTCCTCTTTTCTCTCCTGGTACCATTATTAAAGAGAAGCCTTTTCCTTGAGAGAAACCTTCCTGCCAGCCTGGTTCTAGTGCTGCATCAGTCCCAAATAAACACACAGGAGGCTATATTAATTATGAAGCTTTTGGCTTTGCTAGTTTCTTACTTGCCAGCTCTGACTTAAGTATTTATCCCATAATTGCTAATCTAAGTATTTCTCTTACCGGAAAGGTTTCCAGGCTTACTACCCTGTGGCGTTACAAACATCTGTGTGTAAAAAGCACAGTAGAAATGGAAGTTTAGAAAATTAATAATGGAAGTAACTTCCTACTCTTGGAGTCCTTGAAGGAGATACAAGCATGGAGTAGAGATCGTGTTCTGCCAAGTACAGACAATGATCAATCATCCCCACAAATCAGACAAAAATATATCGAACCACCTCCCCCAAAAAACCCTTTTAGAAAACCTGCAGATTCAACAGGCTGAATAAATCTTAAATGGGACTAACACAGATCTGCATCAAGTAATATGAAAATCAAAAAGAAGACATTTGGAAAGGAGAATTTACACCTTGCCTACTGGAGAGTGTTCACCCAAAGTTAGAGAGCATGGGGGAGCAGACAGGTGATAGAGTGGAACCCCTCATTTCTATATGTGGTGCAGCATATTCTGAGGTACACTTTTGTGTGTCTTCTCCCATGTTTTAGCCTTGGAGAGATGAGACTGGCTGGACCACTATATTTCTCTAAGTAACCCAAACACTCTCCTTGATTTACCACCTTGACTGCTAAGCACTTCTTGATCAGCTTGTTGTTGTTTCCTCTCTGTTTAGATCAAATAGGCATTGCTGCGTGTCTCGCCATGGAAGCCATCCATCAGCATCTAGAGAAGACTTTAGATTTACTTATTCAAGTTAATGTACGTGAGTGTTCCATGTGTACATATGTACATACCCTGCGTGCATACCAGGTTCTAGAGGAATTCAGAAGAGGATGTCAGGTGTCAGGGCATCAGAAGTGCAATTACTAATTGCTGTAAACCTCAATGTTGGTTCTGGGAACTGAAACTGGATTTTCTGTAAGAGCAAAATGTACTCTTGGCCACTGTGTCATCTATACACTCCAAAAATTGTCACTTTTAAGTGTCTTATCTTCCTACAATCTATAAAGCCATCTACACAGGTAATTAAACATGCTTTAAAGAGTTACATTAAACAAATAATAGACTACATCACAGATATTAATCACCCAACATACTAATGACTGGAGAGAAATTTCCAAAGCATATTGTCTTTTCAAGGCACTTATCACTTTTACAGCTTCTCCAAGTGCATCTAGAAAGGCCATTAAGTAGTAGTGTTGAAGCTGATAATTTTCAAGTAAATTCATTTCATTTTACTTACATAGTTTTTTGTTGTTGTTTTGGTTTGTTTCTTTTTCAGATCTTGAAGGATAATTGCCTGTTGTACATCTTACTACAAGGAATTCAGAAAGGATAAGAAGGATTAAGCTACAGACTTGAGCTTACAACCACAGTGATGTTGAAAGGCATTACTCTTTCAGTTGGGTGAGCATGACAAAAGCCAAATTGAGAGTGTCAAGGAGGTAGTATCAGAAAACTAAGCAGAGGAGCAGGTGTAGGAGACAAGATGGGTGGATCGATCAGGGATACTGCTTAAGTATAATTATATGCTGTATTTGCTGCTTGGTTTTTTCCCTTTTTAAGAATGTATAGTTACTTTTTAAAATGAGTGAACTAAAGAATAAATCATTTTAACTCATTTCCATAGGGGCTGTTCCTTTTTTATTAAAGTCTTACCATATTTAAGATATAAAGATATCAAAACTGATCAAGAGAATAAAGATTGTTTACCAGAATCCTCATTCCTCCCTGCTTTCTCAGTTATAGTACAGAAGCCATACATGTCCCTCAAGTACTGCTGGGTTCTCAGCTACTGCAGTGGACTTCTGTGTGGTAAAACCAAAGTGGGTGTGACTACTTCCAAAGATCCTCACAGATGTACCTCTTAACCCTCCCTAATAAAGTGGAGGTGTTGATCAGGTCCTGCCCAGGATCTGTGGGGCATTGTTCACTCCAAAGGAAGAATCTCACACAAACATTGGTAAAGTCCTGTCTCCCAAGAATTAACCTCCAGTCATCTATATGACCTGATCCAGAGGAAAGAAAGTCTCAGAACCTTGGTGTTTGCAAACCTTTGCCTGCTGCAGAGAGACAAGGAAGTGAGTACCAATGACATAAATCAGAAACAAGACTGACAGCCTGCCAGAAGGCCAAGCTTAAAAATGGTGTATGGAGTCATTCCACCCTCCCACTGTCCCCCACCTTCCCAAAGCCCCCCACCCCTTATTATTTGTTGGAGAAAGGTGAGACAGAAGATGGATCTCTAGGACATACATGAAGTCTTATGAGATTGTTGGATCTCTGAATAAATGAGGCCTACACATCCAATTCTTGTATTTTGTCTATGTGTCAGGGGCTGCTAAAGTTTCATAAAATTATGTGGGTTTCAAGTAGTAAAATTACATTTTCTCCTTAATTTTAGGAAATAACTTTTTAAGATATCAGGGAAATAGTATTACAAAGTGCTTTTAAGAATAAGTAAAGCTTTCTGACTTATTCTAATTTGACAGTCCTCATAGACACAGACTGTTTTTGCACACAATGCAATGCTCAGGCTCCCATAGCTTTACATTTAGTTCTTCATAATTGATTTTACATTTCAAGTAGGTTTCAATGTTAACCCATTTTTTGCAATTAAAAATTTAGTGGATCAATATATTTCATCTAGTTGATACTTCGTGGTATCTTTTACCCTATCTATGCTTTCATTTAGAAATGAATACTCCAAATTTAAGTACTAAGTTACAGTGGAGCAACCATTAAAATCTGTGTATCTTGTAAATATTATACAACTAAACATTGAGTAACTTGGAATAAACCTTATATTTAGTCTTCAGATGCCTGGTGTCCTCTGGGAGAAGGTGGCTTTCATATCACATACCAGCTTTTCACTAAAGTGAAATGTAAGCTGGAAATTGGCAAGCTTTTGTACTCAAGAAAGATGCTCTTCAAAAAAAGAAGTTTAACTATAAAGCAGCTCTAACCACCCATTTATATATTGTGCATGGCATGGCAACCTCTAGTCCACAGTGACAGTTAAGAACTTGAAACAAAGACACAGAAGCCCACAAAGTTAGACTGCCACAACACATTGCCAAACACTTAACAATCTGTAAGATTAATCCCTAATGCATTGTTTGTGCTTTAAAGGCTAAAACATTCATTTTAACAATGTATCTACAAACTAGACAAAATTTAGCCCTGAGTGGTACCTTCTTTGTTCTCTTCTCCTTCCTTCATCATATCACATGACTATCATAGAAGAAAAACATAATACTGTCAGTCATCTGGTGGAAAACCAGCTATGCATAGCTTTCATATAAATTTTAATTTCTTAGCATGTTTACATATGAATCGTGAAAAGATATCCTTATGACATCATAAAAGTTTCATTCACAACATACATAAGAAGGCTGTCAATCAATACTTGAATAATATTTGTTGATGCTTTATTCATAGCTTCTTTGTGTCTAGATTTCTTTACATAGCATTTTTCCCTGAATGTATTATTTTATAGCTTTTAATCCCCTATTGGAGGATTTGGATATCAGCAGTACTTTTGTTTGCATAGGCATGGGTACTAAAATAAAAATCCATAGAAGATTTTTAAAACATGACCAAAATACAATTCTTCAAACACTGTATTAAGCACAAAGGTGCCTGCTTTGGGTTCAAGCTAGAACATAAATGTCCCATACTATTGACATTACTCTGATTTACCTTCAGCTCCAAAATAAACCTTTTATGGAAATACAGAGACTCAATAGCAACAAAATCTAAGTGATTTTTTGTGTTTGACCTCATTTAAAAATACAAATAACATTCAGATTGCTAGCATCACAACATGGATTTGAGATTCCTTAAATCTCGACCTCGGATAGGTCTAATGACATTTATCTCCAGGCATCGGTTCTTAGACCACCTCCAGTTTTTCTCAGTGCCAGGCAACTACTTTAACTTCTAATAAATATAGAATGAACGAAAACTGAAATAGTTTACACCTCCTTTGCATATGAAGGAAAGCTGTCTTTTCAAGTTTTGATTCTGGATAGACAGTAAAACACTCTCAATTCAGATGCAGATGTAAGAAGAATAAAAAGTAGCATCCACAGATATGCTTTAAATGGTAACAATTCAAAACAAGCAACCAGCTTGATATCAGTTTATTGAACTCTATCCAAGTTAGTTGTTGATAGAGTAAAGATGTCCATATTTTTCCTAGGTTTAACCCTACAGGGCATCACTACAGAGAATGCCTTTCCAAACTGCACACCAATACTAGTCAATGACACAGAATAGCAATACACTTCATGTGGAAAGTGGTGACATAATGAGGGTAATTGTCTGGGATGATGCCCAGATGGCTCTTTGAATTGCTGGAAGTTTAACATCAAAGTGACCAGATATGCTGCTTACAATTCGGCTTCATTTTGCAATAAGAAGTCTGAGATCTCCATCTCCATGATTCTCTCTCAAAGGGCACAGGACAACCCTCCATGTGATTGAAGGTGTTTAACTGCTTGGAATCTGCATGCTTCACATGAATAAAACCAAGATTTTGCCACAGTGTATGTTGGCTGCTGTGCTGCCCTGCTTCACCGGGAAAGGACAAGAAACTGATGGCTTTTCTATGATGGCAGAGCTCTGCTACTCACCCAGATCACATGCTCCTTCCTCCTCTGATTCAGTGTCAGAGATATTGGGGATGAGCTTCTCCATGTCCTTGCGATCACTGAGCCTTTGAAGTTTTTTGATGCACATCACTGTGCCATTTGAAAATCCTTTTCACTAGGCATGATCTGTAGGTTATAACTGTACAATAATATGGGTTTTTATTCCATTGTTAACTGAGTTGGATAGAGAGCTGATATCAAATTGATTGCTCGTTTTGAATTTTTATCATTCAGCATTGATTTTTAATTACTGATAAGAAAATCCAACCCAAATCCAGAATTAAAAAAATCAGTATCAAAAGCTAAACAGTAGTTTATAAATTAATATTTTTAAATAGCTATGAAATAGTGAAAATCAGGGTAATGGATGAAAATGCACTTGGTCTCTGTAAATGCCAATGCTGAGCCTAGAGCATTCGTACATTTAGGTGACTTGAAAGACCTTGGAAGGAAATAAAACTTTCTCTAGTTAGAGATGATTTCACACTTAAAAGCACTAGCTTTTCTCCAACATGGCATAAGTTTGTTTCCTTGAACCAACATCAGAGAAATTATAAGCTCTCTAACTCCAACTCTGGGTTATCTGACACCCTCTTCTGACTTCCACAAGTACTTGCAAACATGTGGCACACACGTGTGCATGTGTGTGTTTGTGCAAGAACACAAATTCAATGCTAACAATAGTAACAACAAGTACACCCTACATTAGTTGTGTTGGGGAGATGAATCAGCAGTCAAGAACACATAGTGCTCACCCAAATATGGCTCCCTGCATTTAGGTCTAGCTGTTCATAGGTGTCTATAACTCCTGCTCCAGGGGATCTGATGCATTTACCTTGTATGCTTGTGTGGTCACGTGAACTCATGTGCACGTATCCATACAGAGACATACACATAATTTAAAATGTGTTAAAAGCAGTTTAACACTGTATTTTTCCAGGCAGAAAAGATTAGTCCTTTAGAATGCTGAACTTGTTCTATGTTTTCATACTTGATCTTCAAGTCTTTACCACTATAGTTAGATTGCAGGACATTGGGGTCACAGTCATTAAGGTCTCATATGGCTAATGGTCTCTACAACGCTGACCTGTGGGGTTCCTCATAGACACAGACAAACCCACTCACCCTCCTTTCCATTATGGAAGGAAGAGCCAGGTGCACAAATCTAGTAGTAAAGCTAGTGCTCCTGACGCCAGAATCAAGATGACTAATCAGACATTCTTTTAGACATAAGGGCAGTCAGTGCAAGTAGCATGACAGGAATAGAATCAGTCAGATAAAGTTCAAATATCAGACTGTTTTCATAGCAGGGTGGTTTTCTACCATGATGGACCACGCTGCTGACTTTCCGGTAAAAGCAGAAATTCCCTGCCTGGTGAAGTATTCATATCACACTGAGCCCACAGGCGGTTTAAATTACAAACACCACATGCAAAGGCATAACGAGATGCATAAAATCCAATCCTTACATGAAAGTGTTGCTCCAGGTACAGATCCTAGAGGGTATGGGCAATTAGTAGCAAGAAGAGGGATTAGAAGACAGGGGACCAGCATAGTCCAAATGTCAACAGAGGACAATGGATCAGGGTCGGTGAATGAAGGCACACAGAAGCAACATCCAGTTACAAATAGCAAGAGTAAATGAACAGCCAGCTTGAAACTTGAAGGTCAATGTGTTTTCTAAATAAAAGAGCAATTTCAGGGCATTGCCTTAAATAACACAGGTAGACACTGTTATAACAATACCATGCAAAGAGAACTCTAAAAACAGAAGGATGAACCCGAAAGCCAGGGCAATTTCTAAACATAAATTGCTCCATGGAACACTAAATACAGTCCATAACTGGCTTAGTGATTGGTTGTGAATCCCTGCATTTGGTTCTATCAACTACTGGATGAAGGCTCCAGGATGATAGTTGGGATATACGTGATTACAGGAGTAGGCCAGTTTGGCCATCCTTTCCACTATTGCTAGGAGTCTTAGTTGGAGTCATTCTTGTAGATTCTTGGAAATTACCCTAGCACAAGAGTGGCTCTCTCTATTAAGATATCTTTTTCATTGCTCTTCCTCTCCATCCTTCCCCATTTCTACCATCCTGTTCCCTCATGCTCTCATCCCCCCTCTCATCAACTTTACTGCACTCATTTTACCTAGGAGATCTCATCTATTTTCCCTTCCCAGGGCAACCAAATTGTCCTCTCTAAGGATCTTCCTTTTTACCTAGCTTCTCTGGAGCTGTAGATTGTAGTCTGGTTATTCTTTGATTTACATCTAATATCCTCTTATGGGTGAATACATACTGAGTTTGTCTTTCTGGCTCTGGGTTACCTCAAAGCAGTTTCACTTTCTATTTTTCTAATGGAGTGATAAAGCCTAGTGTTCTCCAATAATTCAAATGCCTCTCTGAATGGCTTAGTGTACAAAGCTTGGACTTCTGTGTGGAAATACTATGAGAAAGAATGAGAACTAAAGCTGTTAGACTATTAAAGGTGTTGCCTGTAAAAGGGAATATTGGTCTCTGGCAGTAAATGAGTCCTGATTTCAAGTGGTAAAACTCTGAGCCTCTCCAGCCCCTAGTCCCTTTGGCTTTCTACCTAAAATTTAACAGCCTCCTCTGTGTGTGCTCTGCTATCTGACCTTGCCCTACTTGTGGACTTTAGACCTCGAAACGATGAGCTAAATAAACTTTATGAATACAGTTTCTTCATGAATATAGCCTAACTCAGGTAATTAATTGAAGCAATGACAGATACTAGTACAAAAACTATAATGAGATTTCTCAGAGTGCACTGAGAACACATCTGAGTAACTTTAATGACTGAGTATAAAGATGAAACAATACAACCATCTTTGCTGGTTTACTGTATAAAAACCTAATATACCCCAACTTGAGATTAGCAAGTTTTAGTGTTGAATTCAAAACCATGAATATTTGGACAGACATTTGAACTTACCTGGAGTGTATCCCAAGTGTATACTATCCAGAGAGAAGATTTTTTTCTCAGAGTTTCCATGACCTCAAAGGGGATTGTTTCTATAGAGCATGAGGAAGGAGACCAGCACTTGGTTCTCTACAGTATCTACTTTTCTGTGATTTGGGGTTTTGGTTTCTTCTACTAAAATTTGCCCTGCAAATATCCTCTTAAACAATATTTAAAATGAACTCTTCAAGGGATTAACTACTGGACTCTGTATGGTGGCATTTCAGCTAAATTCCCTAGACATATAGGAAATCTTTTATTTATGTAAATATTCACATATTTTATTATTTCAAACCTTCACAAGATTCCATGTTAGAGAACTAAACATCTGAGTGGATTCAATATATGCACTCAGATGTCCTGGGATATATAGCATGTGAAGAGGTTTTAGCTGTAAATGATAGGATCATGTAATTGAATCAAATATGTTTTAATTTGCAAAAAATAGCCTCTGACTTCAAGTATGGTTTCCAGCAATGACTTGAAAGTGTCATTTTTCATCTCCTAAGTTCTTTCCTCATAGCTTTATTCTTAATATATTAATATGAATCCAAAAATCAAATAGACAAGGGGATGATTTATTTTTAATATTTCTCTTTCTGGTCATTCTGGAAATTTGTCTTTGAAAATCTCAACTCACCCAATTCTGATAAAAGAACAATTTAGTGTGGGGGATTGGTAGCTTTGTGCAGTAGAGGAGTAGAAATACAATAATAATTTTAAGATAATAGTAAATTCTTGCTGAGCTAAGTAACTCATTGTCATGACTTTTCCCACATAGCTGGTGGTGCATGGCTATATTTCCTTTTAGACTTTATCTACAATCCTTGATTCTCCAAATTCTACAAAGTTGATTAGATATCATCTGAATACCTTTTGAATCTGTTTAAATATACTTTAAAGTCACAAACTGTCCTCCTTAAAGTTTCACCAATGGAAATCCCTGCAACTTCTATAGCATAACTTAAGCTAAGTTCAGGTAATTGGCAAACAGGGCTGATTAGTGGGATCTGTCACATATCAATCACATGATGCTGTTTCCAGAGATTACATGAAGAGGATCTTTGATATTCAAGTGATAATTTATCTTGTATCATGATCTATCATCATTTACTAGAGGTGTACTTTTACAAGAAGAAATGACAAGCTGTAATTGAGGAGTCCTAAAAATTATTCTGGGATGTAGGAAGTTAGGAAGCTGCAATTTTTCTATCAAGTAAGTGCCATGGACTTCAGAAACATCAAACACTATGACTGATGACACTTTACCCCCATGAATGGCTCCATGGCTCCTACGATCGAGACAGACAGTATATCTAGTGGTCATAGAAATAAGAACTCTTTATAATCCTATGTACAGATTGAAGAGGGAACACGATTGGAATTAAGTATCCAGTTAACCTACTAATACAGATACTTCACAGTAAAGCCTAAGAATACATCATCACACATCTAAATATCACATATTCAAGAGAAAACTGGAATAAAAAACTGCATGCATATTCTAAGTACTACTCCCTACAATTATGATTGCTGCATAAAATATTCTGTCATCTGTGAAGACAGGTAGACAACCTGGACCCATTCATACACACTGCCTTTCTATTTACCGTACATTTTCTTTTGGAATAAAAGGGCAGTTGTCTAGAGGGTAAAATAGGTTCTTATGCTATGCTTGTCCTGCTTTTTGTGGTGAACAAAGTAATATGTTTTTGTTGTTGCTCATGATCATTACTGCCTGGACAATTTATAAATAATTTGAAACAGTAGTATTCCTCCCCTACCCCAAAAAACAACAAATGTAAAATGTATAAGAAAATCCAACATTTCAAACTTATGAATTATTAATAGAACAAACACACTTAATATTTTTGTGTGGCTGTTGATGTTCATACATTGTTGCCTGTTTACAGAGTGTGGCTAAGCAACAACCATGAAGATCATAGACATGGTTTAGAAGAATAAAAAAGGTTAAACTTGTGCAATTGTGTTGACTCATTTGCCACTCAGCTCCAGAAAATACTGTCCTCCTACCTTCCCATCTGATGTTAGAATGTGATGACCACAAGAGGAACACCAAGAAGAGAAACTAAAACCTAGTGGTCACAAAAGGCCAGACATAAGCCTTGAACAGGAGTGAGGTCAGAACAGACTGAAAGCTGTCTGGGCTTGCTGTTTTTTGTAACATGAAAAATAAAAGACCCAGAGACTGATATTGGGGTTCACCTTGAAGATCATTGAAGCAAAGCAGCTAAACACTAGCTCTCATCTCAAACTCAGACTGAAAGGGCTGAATCACAAACGAGCTCTTCACCATGTCTCAAACTGATGCCTCTGCTCAGCTTGGTGGGAGAATCCTGAGACTTCAGTGTCTATCTATCCTCCATGATACTGAGTCTTCTTCTCTTCAGTGTGACTGAAGAATCAATGCCTTATCATCAATGTGCTTGGAGAATTAATGACTCCTACTGATTCCTTGCTGCTGACTTTTATATACTTCTAGGGCTCAGAATAAAGGTGTGAGCTACAATTCTCTTTTATACTGATTCAGTCTTGTGTAGATCTGGAAGACCTTGAACTCACAGATATCAGTCTACCTCTTAACCTTGAGTTCTAGGATTAAAGCTGTGTACCACCACTTCCTAGCTTCTGGCTGATGGGATTAAAATTGTGTGACTTGATGGGGGATGCCCTTCTGTATATATTTTTCTCTTATTGGTTATTGAATAAAACACGGTTTTGTAAATAGAGTCAGGAAATTAGGTGGGGGTAGGAGATGAGGAGAATTATGGGAAAGGTAGGCATAGGGAGACAAAGGGAGATACCAAGGAGGGACTGGGAGGACAGGATGCACCAGGCTTTCTCCAGTAAGATAAGGCCATGTAGAAATACATAGGTTTATGGAAATGTTTTAAAAATTAGGGGAGAGCTAGCCAGTAAGAAGCCCTAGAAATTGTCCAACAACTTTATAACTAATATACGTCTCTGTGTGTTCATTTGGGGCTGAGGCCATGGGACATGGAAGGACAAGAAAATCTAGAAACAATGTCTGGCTTCTATGGCTTGTGACTGACATTGTTTTCTGAATCTTTAGGCAAGCTTTAGTAAATCATAAATAATATATCACCACAGAGTATATACCACAGAAATTGGTACCCGTTACTGTAAAAATAAACATAACCTGAATCAGATGCTGGAGAAACTAGAAATCCATGAAAAGACAGAACAATTATCAGGTGAAAAAGTAAGCTGAAATTGTTCTTTAAACTATATGAGCTCAAATGTGTCTATTCTTAAACTCTCTGGCAGTAGAAAAAGCTTCTCTAGCTGGAAATTACAAGCAAGAAGACTCTTGGAAGAAAGTTGCAATCAAACTATGTTGAAATGTTACCCAGCCACAGCAAAAAAATCTGGTTCACATTACACTTAGAAATAATATACTACTATGAGTGACTGTAGGAGTACAGTGATTCATATTTGGTAAGTTCACAGGAACTTACAGTGAGAGAAAATATTGAGGATACCTGGATTTCTCAAGTTAAGTCAGAATTGAGACATAGTATGTGGCAGCTGTCACTTGTTAAATTTTGAAAACTTAAAAGACAAGTTTAGAAACAGATAACAACATACAAGCAAAACAAATAGGTATGTGGGTGGAATTTAACTCATAAACAATATTTTAAAATCTGCATTGGTTTATAGGCATCTTGTGTGGCATATGTTAAATTTATTTGAAGTTCTTTCAAACAGCTGCACACATACACACACATGTACACACACAAACACACACACACAGACAGAGAGAGAGAGAGAGAGAGAGAGAGAGAGAGAGAGAGAGAGAGAGAGAGACAAGATGCAGGAACCATTGATATTTGCTGCTAGAATTTTAGACTTAGAAACAATTGTAACATGTACTCTTTCCAGCCAGCTGCCTGGGCCCTGCTGCTGTCTCAGCCCCCAAACAACACAGGAGACAGGATATTAATTATGAAGCTGTTGAACATTCACTATGGTTTCTTGCTGGCTATTTCTGACTTAATAACCAGTAACTCTAATATATATATATTTTCAAGGTCTTACTGAGAACAACAGACTTGCATCCTTTCCTCCCAGTATCACATGGCAACTCTGCACTCTTGACTAAATTTCCCAGAATCCTCTTTGACCCCTAGTCCCACCTGGAAAACAGAGGCACAGTCAGTCACAATGTAGGACACAGAAGAAGTAAAAGATCCGGAACATTTCTCCAGTAAGAGAAAACCACGTGGAAATACTCAGATTAGCAGTTATGGGTTAATAATTAAGTCAGAGCTAGCCGATAAGAAACCAAGCAAAGGGCCAACAGCATTGTAATTAATATAGTTATTTGGGACCTATAGCGGCAACGGGACCCTGGTGGCTGGCATGAAGACTACACATTACACTTACCCCATCAAACAATGGTTTAAATAAGCCCAGTATACTCAAATAAAACTTACTTTTAATATAACACCTGCTAATGTAACATTTTCTTTTAGAGCATTAATGGATCTTACTCATAATCATGAACTTGGATTAAAATTGAGAGTACATTAGTCCCTCTAGTTACCTAAATCCCCAAAGTTTTAAATTCACTATTTGTCTTTTGGGTCATATTTTTCTTTTCATTCCTTAAGGAATGAATGACTTACCCTGATATAAATTATTCATGAAATAATTAAAATAGCATATACCCCACATTTGTGATGGATACAGATGGGACTGTGTATAGATAGCCCTTCATCAGGGACAGTCTTGAAATGACCTGAATATGTTCTGTAATTGCTGTTTAGTAATGCCATTAAGGATGGTAAAATTGCCTATTTTGTAGCTCAGAATGAACCAGCATCATGTTGGACACCATATGTTAGACCACCTCTGCTTTATTTTCTCATACTAGTGGAGCAGCTGGGCTGAGGAGATGACTTCTCATTAGGCTTTTGATATCAAGAAATCACAACAAAGTCAAAACAAGTCACCAAGAAAATTGCTGAATCTGGGTGGCACAAGCATGCATATATGCCTGTACCTATCTTATTTCTATGATGCATAGACTTTGTTGAACATAAATATTTTGTTTTATAAAATATAGAGTTTTAAACAAACTTCTCTGTCTTCAAAAGCCTGTCTGTAGATTTATTTCTCTTGGTAGGCAGAGTCAGAAGACAATATCATTCAGCCCCAGTGCCAGATACTTGAGGTCAAATAAATCCTAATCTGTTTCGAGCACACAGAAGGAAAAATTAGAAAATACCTATATAACCCTTTCATGGAAAGGGCAGAGAGACAGTGGACAGTGAAAGGAAAGGTCAGAGCTGGAGTGAGTTATGTGAGAAGCTATGGAACAACAGAAGTAGAATGCAGAGCTTTGCAGGCATCAGATAATGGTGAGTGAGAGTAAGACCTCTTGATAATAGAATTCAACACATTGTTCAGAGTTTCAACATGTACCAAAAAAGCACTTAAGAGCAAACAAAAGAAGGTGGACATTCTCTACCTCCTCCTTTTTTTTTTTTTTTTTTTTTTTTTTTTGGTTTTTGAGACAGGGTTTCTCTGTATTGCTTTGGAAGCTGTCCTGGACTCACTCTGTATACAAGGCTGGCCTTGAACTCACAGAGATCCACCTGCTTCTGCTTCCCGAGTGCTGAGATTAAAGGCATGAGCCACCAATGCCTGGCTTCTCTACCTCTTTAAAAATATTTTGAATAGAAATCTTATATTGTCTATGTGGGCCTCCAAGTCACTGGTTTCTCAGGTTGACCTTGAACTTGTGCTGCTCTTACCCTAACATCCTAAGTAGTTGGAGTCATAGGTCTGGCCAGCAGACCCAGGTGGTAGATGCTTTTTTTCAGTTTGGAGCCTTTGGTTTGTATTTTTGGTGGTGGGGGATGGGTTGCTGGGTTAACCTGGGAACAGTCCAGGGTCTTACACAGGCTAGCAAGATCCTACCACTGATCTTTATTTTGGATACTGTGTAGACTAGTAAAACTGCAAATTGTGTCTAAGATGCCATGTGTTCAGACTGTCAATATATCTTCATAGGCTGGAGAGATGGCTTGATGTGTAAGAGGGATGTGAAGCAATCTTTAAGACCTAAGGTCAAATGCTTAGTGTCCATAGAGAAAGCCACATATAGCCAAACATGTAACAGTAACTGTAGTCATTGGAGGCAAGATTATTTCTATTTCTTGACTCAGTGCAAGAATAGAGGAGAGCTTGATGAGAGATACCATAAGAGAGGGAGCCATTATAGGTTAAAGGAGAGATCTGGCACTGAGATTTTCAGAGATCTACAAGGATGACACCAGCTGGCAGTCTAAGCAATAGTGGAGACGCTACCTTAAATTCCCTCCCCCAATAATGAGATTGATGACTACCTTATATGTCATCCTAGAACCTTCATTCAGTGACTGATGAAAGCAGAGGCAGACACCCACAGCTAAACAGTGAACTGAACTCCTGGAACCCAGTTGCAGAGGAGGAGTGAACAAAGGGGTCAAGACTGAGCTGGTGAAACCCACAGAAACAACAGCTGACCTGAACAAGGGGTAGCTCTTGGACCCCAGACTGATGTCTGAGAGGCCAGCATGGGGAATGATCCAGACCCCCTGAACACAGGTGTCAGTGAGGAGGCCTCCACAATCTATGGGGCCTAGGGTAGTTGATCAGTATTTATCCCTGGTGTACAAATGGATTTTAGGAGTCTATTCCACATGGAGGGATGCTCTCTCAGCCTGGATACCTGAGGGAGGGCCTAGGCTCTACCTGGGATGATACAATAGACTATGGAGATCCCCCTTGGAGGGTTTCACCCTCCCTGGGGAGCAGAGGGGCCATGGGGTGGGAGATTGGAGGCATAAGTTGGGGGCAGGAGAGGAGGGGAGGGAGATGGACCTGGGAATGACATGTGAAGCAAGCTTGTTTCTAAATTAAATAAAAACAAAAAACAAAAAAAAATATATGGAGAGTAATAACACAGTATTTCTGCTTCTGTCTCAGACACATGCATAGTGCAATTGCACACACACACACACACACACACACACACACACGATTTTCTTGAAGGTGTGGTTAGACTCTTCTCACTTCAAAAATTAAGAACAAGGTCACTTTTCTACTTGCCACTCACTTGGCGCTTTTGTCATGGGATAGCAGTTTGCTCTTTTTAAGTCGCCAGAGGACACAAAGTCAAACTGAATTGTAATGAAGTCTGTGTATTTTTAAAAAGTGATCATTATTAGTTGTGGGGACACCAGACCTTGAGCAGAAACCCACTTCCCCTTCGGCCTGGGAGCAGGCAGCTATGTAATGTTTACTGAAAACAATTCAGTGCTTTAAAGCTCTTGATAGGGCTCAGATAAGGGCTCGCTCACTGAGATACCATGACTTTCACACCCCCTACGGCTAGATGCCTCTTCCTGTCCCCCCTGCAGTGTCTCCCCATTAAACCACCAGCCAGGAGGGTGAGAAGTCTGGAAAGAATTGTATGTAGATGGATGGCAGAAGTCCTTAAAAAGGGAAGCTCTTTTTTCTTGGAGAGACTTCTCCTGAGAGCTCTCTCCTAAGTGGACTGGGGTCTCCTCCTAAGGTGACTTGGGAAGCATAAAGTTTTCTTAAAGCAACCAACCGGTCTCTGTGTCATCTATCCCGACCACCTCGCTACATTCTCAGATGCAGGCCGCACAGCAGGTGCGACAATTAGTTAAACTTAATTGAGTGGTATACAAAAGTACTAAAATCTTGTAATTACTCCCTGAAATTGAAGTTGTCCTTTTTGGTGTTCTACAGCTAAAGCTGGTGGCCGGATGCAATGTAGATAAGGGGCTAAAAGTAAAGCCATTGTGTTTGGCTTTTCCTGTTCAGGTCACACAAGACCCAGGAGATAACAAGACACTCTACAGAGTCCACCATTTCAGAAAGTCACCCATTATCTCAATGACTGAGGCCAAAGAGACCCTCAAAGCTCAGATTTTAAACATAGTACATCTTGTGAATAGGAGAGTATGTGTGGGGAATCTCCTTTGCTAGATTAGTACTATCTTGACCCAATCCTAAAGATAATAAATTAAAAGAATGAGGGATTAAGGATTTCTACCTAAAACCCTAAAAATAACTTCTCACAAACCTTTACTAAGTTAAAGCTGGGGAAAGGTTAAAATTTGGCTACTTTCAGGTGCTTAACTACCAGGAAAGTGTAAGCTCAATAATAGTGGTGATATTTACATGTAGTCTTTTAAAATATTATTTAGCACGACCCAACCTGTACTCTCAGCCTACATACAGTCCATGGGGTGAAAACAACAATAGCAAAAAATAAACTTTAAGTCTTTAATGCACATTCACTCTGCAGGACATGGTTGCTCCTCTTCATTGTTTTTCCTAATGGATAAAAAAAATACTTGATACCAAGCCTGCTGCTCTGTCCCTTCTCAGGTTTTCTGCTCATAGTTTTCAAATTGGCATAGCCCTGCTTGCCCCTCTTATGCAGATTGCTTCTGCATCCTTCAATGGCTAAGAAGTTTTGTTACTTCCAGAATTCAACAAGTTATGTTTCGAAAAGTTTTGCCAAGAAAATAATGAACCATTTACCTCAGACCAGGTCCTAAGCATTGTAACCTATACTGAAGCTGTTCTAATCTCTGTGGAGTATACTTTTAACTTGACTTGGCTAAATGCTTTGATTGCTGAATCACATGCTTCAATGTCTTGCTTTTCTTATTTCAGACTCACTTCGTTATTTGTTTCCTATAGCTGACCTTACTACTTGCTCTAAATGTAGCAACTCCAATTAACAGAAGCTTAGTTTCTCATACTTCAGGAAATCAGACATTCATAGTCAAGATATCAGTGAGCTCCAATGCCATAAGAATCTCTAAGGGCAAAAGAATCCCTTGTTTCTTTTCTGAATTTCAGTTGTTAGTTGCAACCTTGACACTTCTTGACACACAAACCCATCAACACTTTCCCTTGAATATCTTTCTTACATCTGTTGTTTCTAAAACAGCAAATGAAGACTTTCTTGTTATAGTAAAGTCACACTATCTAGTATCTAAAATTCTGTCTTAAACATTGCAGATGTGAAAGCCCATATTTCCAAATAATATCTTACCCTACATTTCTTATGCATATGAAGTTTGAAAGGAGACTCTATTTAATGAAATGCATATGCTTTCTATCAAAGATTATTGAAATCATTAAGTTCTTTCCTAAGATTTCTTTTTAAAAATACACTTAATGTTTATGTATTTGATTATCAGAATATCAAAGTCTATGTGATTTAGATGGGCACTAATCATTTCGTTGAATAAAATAATATCACTATCACATGGGAAGGTAGGAGTACCAGTGGGAGGATAGAAAGGGAGTAAGGGTATAATCACTAATGGGTAGGATCAAAGTTCATGGCATTCATGACAGAGATGTATCATGAAACCCACCCACAATTTCATACAATGAGTAATGGTTAGAGAAAACCTGCTAAATTGCTATGTACTGTAATACTATAGCATTTTGTGACTTTGAGACCCAGCAGGGAAACATTGAAGTCATTTTTAATTGTGTGTGTGTGTGTGTGTGTGTGTGAGTGTGTGTGTGTGTGTTTGTGTGCGGCACACATGCCATGGTAAGTGTATGGTGGCCAAAGGACAAATCCTAGAAGTTGTTTCTCTCTTTCCACCATATAGATTCCAGTGTATGAACTTGGTTCCTTAGGCTTGACAATGAACACTTTTATCCAGTGAACCATCTTGCTGGCCAGAAACATTTTTATGATATAACTTCTATATACTACCCATTCAGACTTCATTTGGAATAATATAGGAAAAATCTACATATGTCTATTTTTCTTAATGCAAGCTCTTTATTGAATTGTGTCCATTTTTTCTTTCTTTCCCTTCCTGCTTTCTCACTTCTTACCCCGTTTCTTGTTTGTGTGTGTGTGTGTATGTATGTGTATATGTGTGCTCGTGCATGTGTGCATGTATATGTGTGTTCCTGCATGTGTGTGTGTGTTATAGAGTGCCCTGTTCAGTAGAGAGGAGGATGCCATTGTAGTTCCCAGTAGCCTTCGTCCTTGACTCAAACCTGAAGTTATGACCTTACTGGTTCTTCATGTAACTTAGGTTCAGTGACGCTTCCAAAGCCATTATGTAGAGTAACAAATGTGTTCAAGTGCTTTATTAATTTCTTTCTTGAAATAAGGGAGCAATTCTAGTGTCACTGTCTTTCTCTTCTTACAGCCCTGGAGTAGAATCTCAGAGGTGAATTGACTTGTGTTACACAAGTGACTCAGACAATTGCAGAGTTGTACCAAGAACTTGTTCATGTCTTTGAATACAATATTTACCGAATAACTGAACAGGAGTTTTCTCAGATATAAATAACATGTAGTTTGCTGACTTCTCTAAACCTGGATCTTTTCTTTTTTTTTTTTTTTACTTTTTTTCTGTTTTCTTTCTTCACCTCTGGATACAGAAGGGAACACCAATATGCAGTCCTGAACCTCAACACTGCTACCTGCCAAGCTTTCTGGTTTCTTCCATGTTGTGCTTGTCTGTCTTCATTGCAGTAAGTCCAGGCATCCACAGGTGTGTCCCTTTCCCCTAATAGGGGACCTATGGAAGATAAATAGCAAGGAAAGTTTGCTTCAATATTTAGATTAATGAGCCCCGGGAAATGCCTCTCTTTCCATTACAAGTGTGTAGTCTGTGTTCACTGGTTCACATGTGTGCGGATATTCTTCTGGGTGAAGCAAACAAATGCGGAATGAGATGCATATATTACTCATTCCAAATCAGCAGGAAATATGACTTGCCACTCAGACAATATACAGAATCTTAATTACTTATTTTCATCCCACCTTCTCAACTTCACTTCTCATCTAGAAATAGGAAATGAATTCGCTAGTTGAAATTAAAATGATTATTTATATGGATCACACTCCATACATGAGAAAAGAAGAAATTGAAAAACCCTGGAGTTCTTCCACTCCATGCTGAACTCCATGTATTACCATCTCAATAACATGTGTACTCTACAGTCACATATGTTAAACGTCCCGTGATAAATATTACTTGTCCAATATTCATATTAGGATTTATATTATATTCATGAAATGTAATTCCTTAAAAAACTGCACTGTGATGTTTCCATTCATGATAATAACTCTCCGTGAAGGCTCTTTCACACAAATGGACTGGGAATCACTTATGTTTTACAGTTCCAGAAGGGCTTTGACACACCTTGATCAAGGAAAGTCATCTGACAGGTATTAACTAGCAACACCATTTCACAGGTGATATAAGACCTGCACATTCTAAGTGGTACAACCCCACCTAAAGGCTTGCATGATGTCTTTAAATCATCAGATTTAAAAACCAGAAATAATACACAAGGGGTTTCAACACAATCTTGATTACTTTTGTTATTTTCTTTTTTGTTATTTCATGATTAGCTGGCTTCTTGGAGAATATGAGGCTTTTACTTTTTATGTTACATCACATATACACAAAGCTGACTCCTATAACTAGATGAGTTAATAGTGTTCACATTGTATATCAAAGCTCTTATTTGCATTGTCCTTGGTCACAAAAAATGATTTTCACTTTTAAGGCAGAGCAATGCATCTGAATTGGAAATTCAATCCTTTAACCCAATTTTGTTGTTGTGGCATTAAAAAGAGTAGTACCACAGTACTTAGAATAAACTGGCATCAATTGCATTTAAAATCTTAAATGTATCTTATAATGTCTACACTGTGAAAAATTAGTGTTCACTAGCCACATCATTACTCTTTATATTATGTTTAAGTGAATTTACATTAATTTCACTTTAATATTCAATTCTTGGGAGGCACACAATAGCTAGTTGTACAAAAAACACTGATCATTAATAAGAATCCTGGAGAAAAGTGCTGCCGTGTAACCTTGAATCAAGCTTCAGCCTCACATATGGGGATGGAATTACAATTGACTCTCGGCAATGTATTTGGGGTCAGCAGGTGTACTGAATGAGTGCATCACAATGCGGTTCTCCAGTGAGATTGCCCATTTAAACTTCCAAAGACATGCTAGTCTTGTAGTGGGGACCTTTAATTCATGCCTCAAGACATGTCCATCTATATCTTCTCTTAGTAATGTAGGGGTGGATAGAGTTCTGCCTAGGAAACTGAATTCTGGTAAGACGATCACTGCATACCTTCTGAGCCAAGACCTTGTGAGAGATGGAATAGAGAACATGAGTAATGGACAAGCAACTTCAACTGGTCCACTCACAGCCTTCTAGGGTGTCCCAATCCCAGGGGTAGATCTCCTGGAGCCTCAGTTATAAGGCATGAGCTGCTCAACATGGGTGCTGAGAATTGACTTTGGGTTCTCTGGAAAAGCAGCAAGCCCTCTTAACTCATGAGTTATTTCAATGTTCCTACAAACAACTCCTGGTTTAGTCTCCATTGTGGTTTAATTTTTCCTTATTAATGTTGACATGATCTAATTAACTATGTTTGCATAAATATTTAAATATATTTGATATTAATAAATATTTAATGCCAAAACAAGTAAATGGATAAGAAGTGTTTATGTATTTTATTTTTGATATTCAAATAAAATTATGTCTTTTCTTCCTCCACTTTTCTCCCTTCACTTTCTTCCATTTTATGCCTCTTTTCTTTCTTTCATGCATACATATAAGTATGTACATATATATTCCTAAATACAACCCTCTCAATCTGTGTGCTACTTGTATATATGCTTTAAGGGCTGACCCTTTGGTATTGGATAACCAGGGACAGACTATTTCTCTTGCTCTCAGCATTCCCTTGTTGCTTGTAGTTCTTTATATAAGGTTACAGCCTGCATTGTGTAGGTGATTCCCCCTACACTTAGCTTGTGTATTGGTATTGTCCTTGTTCAAGTCATGTTAGTGACACCTGTGACTGTTGCTTCTGATATTCCTAGGACGCTAAATCTCACAGCAAACTCTCTGGTCCTCTGACTCTTACATCCTTTCTTTGGGGGTGGAAATGGAGAACAACTCTTAATTGAGTCTGAACTTTTGAATTATTTGTGTCCTCTAGTTTATGATAAATGTTAAAATCTTGTTCCTTACTTATCACATGTGTTTAGAACTTCCTTCATATGCTTAAACTAAAGGTTGTAAGACACACTGGCTACTGATTCCATGCCTCATACTTTAACAATATGCCTCCCAGGAAATTGTAGACATTAGAGTTCAAATGTGTCAATTTAACTGTGCCATGGAATGCCAAGATAATTTTTAAAATGTTTCTAGTTGTCCACTATCAATTATGATTATCAATTTGATAGCTTCTTATTATTAAACAGAACTTTGTGTGTGTGTGTGTGTGTGTGTGTTTACCCTCTGTATCTATGCATTTGGCTAACCTTAAATCAAATACATTTTTAATTACTTGTAATGAAAAGATTTACATTCATATTTTTTTCTTGTTATTATTCCCTAAATAATGTGGCATAGCAACTATTTCAGTAAGATGAATGTGTTATTAGGTATCACAAGTAACTAAAAACTACTTATAATTAGTATATGGGAGGGCATATGGAGGTGCTGTGTAAAATATTTTACATAAGATGCAAGAACATCTGTGGATGTTATTTCCTTAGGACTCAGTCCCTTATAAATACTGAGAGATAACTATGAGTGGAGTGCATGCTGTGTGTGTGTGTGTGTGTGTGTGTGTGTGTGTGTGTGTGTGTGTGTAATTCACTTAAGGTTTGGAAAGCAGGACAATATGATAACTGGAATTCATTTAGAGAAAGTAGTTTTGCTGTAATTTGGAAATATGAATCCCCCATAGAATTGACTTGGATGAGTATTGGAGTTCATCTAAAAAAGTTCTATAATAAACAAAAAGACTATCTTATCTTATTGAAAGAATGTGTTACACAAAAGAAACATTTAAGTTGCTTATAAATTAGCTATTTAACATAAATCAATATTTTATATGGGATTAAAGTCAAACACTGATTGTTTTCAGTCCTGTTTGGTGCCCTAAAGTGAACTGTGGTGATAGTTATGATTTATTAAAGCATACCTGAGCATACAGAAAGCAAAGTCAGTCACACTACTTAGCTGTAGAAGCCAAGCAGTGGTGGTACACACCTTTTATCCCCTATCTCTGTAAATTCAAGGCCCCACTGAACTACATAAAATACTTCCAGTCCTAAAGAGAAACAGTTCACACCAAGATGATCCCAGTACTTTGGATCACATGCCTGCCTTTAAAACCAGGACTCATGAGAGATATTTAAGACAGGAACAAGGTCTCAGAGCTGGCATTCATTCTCCAGCCACACTGAGTATTGGAGGATATTGAAGCCTCAGGATTCTCCAGCCATGTTGAGGAAAGCATAGAATTCTGGGATTTCAGTCTGAGGTTGGGTGGAGCCAGGATCACCTTTCAGCCTGAGGCAGAGGTAAGACCAAGGGGTTTGATTGTTTGCTTCCCTGATCTTCAGCTTGAGGCTTGAAACTCAATATCTGTCTCTGGATCTTGTGTGTGTGTGTGTGTGTGTGTGTGTGTGTGTGTGTGTGTGTGTGTGTGTGTGTTTTACAGTAAACAGTATTTCATCCAGGAGAGTTTCCAGTAAGATTTTTCTCTCCACTTCTGTATTGGCTTCCAGCTTGCTGTAACACAGCACCCTAGTTGAGGCAGCTTCAACAACAGATAGGCCTTTCTGACTAAAGGTAATCTTAGTGATGAATTAAATCTTGTAAGTAACAGCACAGATTATTGTTAGGAGAACTTTATGAATCTTTTTAAATAATGAAACATAATCACGTAAAACAAAAACCAACCCATTAGAATTGGACAAAACGAACCAAAAGAAGGAATTAAAAAGCAGTCATAAGAATCAATAATCCTTACATTTGCACACTCAGGAGTCCCATGAAAATACTAAACTGGAGGCTATATATATATAGCCTGGGGAAGCTGGTGCGTACCCTGTGCATGGTGGTTACGCCTCGTCAATTCATACATGCTTTGATCATGTTGATTTAGCAGACTTGGCTTTCATGGTGTCTCCCATCCCAGGAAGACATTCCATGTAGTGTTGAATGTTCCAAGGTTTCTCACTCTTTGCATAGTGTCTAGTTATGGGTCTCTGCATCTATTTCCATCTGCTGTAGGAGGAAGCTTCTCTGATGATGGCTGAACAAGGCACTGATCTATGAGGATACCACACCGTCATTGTGTCATTACCAGTCATTTTATCACTACTCTTTTTGGTTTTGTACAGAAGAATTAGAAAGTCTACAGGCTATTTCAGAAAGTGAAGAGGTTAAACTCTCCTGCTTTTACAACTGAACTTAGGTTTCAGTTCTCTGAGAGGAACAAACAGATGTCTCTCCAAACAAAGGGCCATTTATCAACAAATTACATTAATTCCAAGGGAGAAAACAGAAAAAAACCTTCAGTCAGCCCCACAGTGTCTCAAGGACAAGTTCTACAGCCCTCCCCCAAAACCCCTTTCTAGGTCAGTGCAAATATGCCCAAAGATAAAACCTCAGCCAATTAAAAGTATACTAATGCAACTGATGCTTGCTTAAACGATTACATTTAAGATGGCCTCACTATTCCTAAAACTCTCATTAGTTGGGCCTAAAAAGAGCCACATGCTCCTTTGAGGGTCATGGCCACTTTTATACAGGTGAATAGCCTCATACATGCTGGTATAGGAAACAGACAATCTTGCTGATTGCATATGTGAATAGTGGTCTTTTGTGGAACTTCTCATAGACTCTAACAAAAGCTGCTTCCAGTAACCAAGCATTAAAAGCCCCAAGGAAAGAAAGCATGAAAAAGACAATGACAATACAGGAGCAGAAAATATATGTGCAGGGAAACAGAGCAACCCTTTGCTATGTAACAGTCTGCTCCTGTTTTGTGCATATATTAAAGCATTAGGCTATTGTGCATAATCATTTGACTATGGATAGAGCCAAGGATTGACAAATGAACTTCCAGGACAGCCAGCCTGCTTAGATTCCAACACTAAAACCATTCCATATAAATACTTCTGATCTTCTGCCACCTTTCAAACGTTTCTTCCCTTTGCAGAGGTTATCTCTCTATATGGTAAAGTACGTTTAAATTCCCCTCCCCATGTCTTATCCCTCTCTTTAGCCTCTCCTCCTCTATGTCTGGTGAGAGTGCAGAACAGTGTCTCAAGTCACTGGCCTTGAACTCCTGAGTCTTCTTCACTCTCCTTTGGGGCATCTCAGATATGTGCCATCTGACTCTGCTTATCATAGTCCATTGTGAAAGCAGAAATGCCCTGAACCAGGAAGCATGCAGTTATGAGCATTTCAATAATTATTTTTATTGAGTTGTTGTGAAACATCTTTAAACATTTAGATGATAGTTGCTAACAAATTTTAAGGTAACTTTAACAAGAAACACTTGTGGCAAGACAAAATCAAGCCAACAACTTCCATGATTTATGTCTGACGTTCCAGTGCCTCCAGAGTGGGGGTGGGTGTCACAGGGCTACACAACAGTGTCAGTGAATACCCACCTCACTGTGGGCCAAGTGCCTCCTAGAGGTGGAGCCTTCCTCTTACCTAGAGTGCAGATCTGAATGCAGACTTACTAAACATGGGCCATTTAATTTAGTTGAAATGATATATTTAATTAAATGCCATTAACCTATATTTGTGCCATGTGGTGACTTTATTACAAACATGAAAAATATGGAACAAAAGCTTACCAAATATATAAGCAATATAAAAACCAAGTTACCTTCTTCACCTTGAAATAAATGCTAGGATTTGGCTTCAAATCTAGACCTTTAATATCCCTCAATTAAGGTAAAATTAAGCTAATATTCAAGCAATTCTGCTTGCCTATGTAGTTCCCCTTTCTGTATGAGGAAGTGGTGTCATTGTGGGAGAACAGTCAAAGTATCTTCCTCATCAAGTTCACTTGCACTGGTGTGTTCAGGGTTAGACTTTAGTTTTCTTTTGCATTGGGCTTTCTGGAAACTGTAACTCATTTTCACATCAACTTTTGTGTGGTAAAGAATCTATTGAGCATAAGACAAATTATGTCTTAAGGCAGAGCTAAAACTTCTGGATTTATTATTCTGAATGTAGTCCTGTGACAGAAATACTGGGCACATAAACATAGAGAGAAAGAAAGGGAGACAGAAAGGGGATGGGGAGGTAGATTGAAAGATAGAAAGTAAGAAAAAGAAAGGAGGAAAAGAAAGAAAGAAGTGCACACACAGGAACATTCAGGTATGGGGTATTAGGCTAGAGATGTTTGACTTGAAGAAAAAGTTACAGAGATGACAATGTTTCTCTGAAATGTTTTCATAGTCCATCTTGTTTTTATGACAACATTGTTTCTGTTTGAAAAATAATCTAGTAAAGGAGGTCAGTGGCTGTCAGATCATCACGCTGCTGTAGAAACGCCAAGTGTAATGAATGGCAGCCCTGACGCTGCTCCCTGTAACAGTTGCGACTGACAGCATGTCTCAAGCAGTGTCTGTCACATGCAAATTCTGCCATTCATAACAATATGACTGTCTCAGGCCAGAAAACAAGGTGTCTTCAATCAGTGTTGACAACTGTATCCGAATGGACTTTCACTGATTCTTCAGTGACTTATAACCTATCTTGATCCTGGATCACCCGTTGTTGTTGCTCACACGTAACCAAATGCTATCCCACAAGCACAGCACATCTAATTATAATAATAATAATAATGTTAAAGGCAGAGGGAAAAACAAAAGTGTTTTGAATAAAAATGTATTTGTATCAAAATAAATTATTTGCTTTTCTGTTCAATTACAATGTCATTGTGGAACGTCTGCCTCTTCTTATTGCCATTTTAGTGTTGTAACTAGAACCAGAAATGTCAGAGACTGAGTTTCAAATAAAAACAAAAAGGGCTAAATTGGAAAATGGATAAGTGTTTTCAGTGCACCCTAGGCCTCCAGGATTCAATACTGTGTCTTTAATGTATGGAGCCATTTGGGGAGGTGTGAGGAGCCACCCTCACTATCGCTATCACCATTAGAAGAACCGACATCCATTGTCGGTTGGAGTCCACCGTTTAAGCTCTGCCTCTCCCGTGGCGTCATCTGGGGTGATGAGCAAACCACCAATCCAGGCTCTACACGTCTCACTCGGAGCTCCTAGGCTTATATAAGCGGCTGGGTTTCTTAGCTTGGGGTCTCCCTCTCAGAAGCTGATCATCTATCTCTCAAGATGCATTAAAGCTTTACTGCAGAAGGATCCGAGTGTCCTGTGTCATTCTTGCTGGCAAGACTGTGGCGCGGGACATCTGGTGCCGAAACCCGGGAACTCCTCAACATTGCCGGCGCTGCGGAAGACCCCTCGGAAGACGGGGTCGATTCAGAACTGCAGGGAGGTAAGTTCGGAGAGGTATGCTTGATCCTGAACCCCCCCTTTCTCGACTTTGGCCTTAATTTGTCACCACCGTGGGACGGGTCTGTGGAGGCTTTGGTGCTAGTCCTGTTTGTCCTTCTTCTTCATCATGGCTGGTGCTAACAAAATGGTGTGGTCAGTCTGGTAAAGTAGTCGAGCGCCGTTTTTTACTTTTGTTTTGCCTCCAGCCGCGCCATTACATAAGCCGCCAGCAAGATGGGGTCGTCACAGTCAGTGGTTACTGCCCTACAGACTGTGCTAAAACAAAGAGATCTTAAAATTGCACCATGAACACTTCAAAATTTTGTGAAGGAGGTAGATAGAGTGGCACCATGGTATGCTTGTTCCGGGTCCCTCACTGTGGCCTCGTGGAACAAGCTAGGTAAAGACCTAGACAGGAAGCATGCAGAAGGAGATCTCCGCTTAGGTACCAAAGCCATTTGGAAGCTAGTTAAAAACTGCTTAGAGGATGAGGCCTGTCACCCTGCTATAGTAGAAAGTCAGGGAACCTTAGAGGAAGTTCAGGATAGCATGTCAGAAACTGAACAGAGTGAGAGAATGGGAGCTCGCAAAAGGAAAGAGATGTCTAAGAAAAAAGGCCCTCCCCAAGAAGTTAAGAAAGGGGGAGAGAAACAAGGGAGTGATCATTCACCCCCTAACGAATCTAAGAAAAAGAAAAAGCCAGAATCTAGCCTATACCCTACGGTAGAGCTAGAAGCCTTGGAGCTAGATAATTCCGATTCTGACACTCTGGATTCTAGCGAAGAAGCTGATCCAGAGGAGGAGGCTGCACGGTATGAGGAAGAAAGATATCACCCTGATAGACACCGGCCGCTGAAAACAAAAATGAATGTGAGGCTACCGCCTATAAATCGGGCGGGCTCACGCCCCTCAGTGCCTCCGCCGTATGAGCTTCGGCTGAATACTGGTACTGACTCCTTTTTACCTTTAGAGGAATGGAGAAAAATACAAGTGGCTTTTCCAGTATTCGAGAATGCGGAAGGAAGAAGAGTACATACCCCCGTAGATTACAATCAAATCAAAGAATTGGCCGAATCCGTTCGTAATTATGGGATCAATGATAACTTTACCACAATACAGGTGGAAAGGCTTGCTAATTTTGCCATGACTCCCACTGACTGGCAGATGACAGTGAAAGCAGTGCTTCACAACATGGGACAGGAACAATTGGATATATTGTGGCAGATGGCCCAATTGGGATGCGAACAAAAGTTGCCTGGCCTTTATGTCACTTCAGTATTATATGAGAATTTTAAAAGAGCAGCTAACCTGTCAAAAGCTCTGTCTCAACATTTATTACAGAATTGGACTTTTGAGTTTGATCAGACACTCTGTGAGTTGAGAGTGGTGATCCTGCAAGTGAATTCGACGCGTCTGGATCTTTCTCTGATGGAAGGCCTCTCCTCCTGGATTTCATCTGCATTTTCTTATTTTAAGGAATGGGTGGGGGTGGGATTATTTAGGCTAGTTCTCTGCTGTGGTATAGTGTTGATGCTTTGGATGGTGTGTAAGCTCAGAGCCCAAACAAAAAGAGACAAAGTGGTGGTGGCACAAGCACTTGCTGCCTTAGAACACGGAGCCTCCCCTGACATTTGGTTAACCATGTTAAAGCAATAGGTCGCTGGCCTCCCGGCTCTTGCACCCCATGAGGCTAGTCTCATTGCACGGGATAGAGTGGGTAGGCTTCAGCAGCCCAAGGAGTTGCAAGGCTAAGCACTGCACAGGAGAGGTCTGCGGTATAACGACTTTCTCCTGGGAGATAAGTCATCTTGCATGAAGGTTCTATGTCATGATCTCCTTCCCCCAGAAAAACGACATTGGGACTGGTCAGGGCTCCCTTTGGGGATAAGACTCTGGAGAGGAGCTTTGTACATGTTCCGAATTTGCACATGGGGATTTGACCTCTATCTCCACTCCAAAGTTGTGGGTGTCCTATGGCTTCAAAAATAAATGAATAGGGGGAGATGTGAGGAGCCGCCCTCACTATTGCTATCACCATTAGAAGATGGCACCGACACCCGTTGTCGGTTGGAGTCCACCGTTTAAGCTCTGCCTCTCCCGTGGCGTCATCTGGGGTGATGAGCAAACCACCAATCCCGGCTCTACACGTCTCACTCAGAGCTCCTAGGCTTATATAAGGGGCTGGGTTTCTTAGCTTGGGGTCTCCCTCTCAGAAGCTGATCATCTATCTCTCAAGATGCATTAAAGCTTTACTGCAGAAGGATCCGAGTGTCCTGTGTCTTTCTTGCTGGCGAGACTGTGGCACGGGACAGGGAGGCTATGGAACCTTTGCGATGCTGTGGGAGGAATTAGATCTCTCTGAGTTTGTAACCAGGCTCTGATGCCTGCCAAAGTCTCTGTTTCTCAGTGCTCTGAGAAAGATGTCACCAGCTCAGAACTCCAGAGAGCTACACCCCTCCATCTTCCCATGTACAATGGACCGGATCCCGTCAAATGCCCAACCCCCATTTGTTTATTGTTAATTAATAGGAAGTGAGATTTTATATGGTTTTGTTGTTGCCCTGTGCTCTAGCTCTCGCCACCATTATTTGAGTTTCAAACAAAGGAACCACAAAGCCCAGTTCTAGTATAAATTTGCTGGTCTCTGCTACATCACGTGCTCATAACCTCAAACAAGCTCTCTTGTCCTCAGCTCTGGGAAATAAAACATCAAGAGGAAGTTGTTGGATACAGCTGCAGTATGGATTCTCTTTGAGGCAAGACAAAAACACTCTTCATTGTTTAGTTTCTATTGGTTGTTGACTCCTAGTGACCTCCAGTCAAGGACTGGAAAATCTTTGAATAGACATGCCTCTGTTTCCTAAGGCTTCTTGCCAGATCAGTCTTAGCTATGCAGTTTATACTGTAACACACCAGTTTTCCTAGTGTGCAGAATCTCCGCATAGCCACTGTGGAAACTGTCTTCACAGGAAAGCCTTTTCATGACTGCTTTTTCTTTGCTGTCATATTTCTATGTTCTAGTCGATCGTTTTCCTTTTGTCTTCCAAGTAAACACCTTTTATTGGTTTTTTAGCTTTAATATACATCATAGTTCAAACAAAAATAATATCATGAAACTATTTATTTCCAACGAAATCAAGCACAAAAACCCTATTTTCATGAGTAAAAAAATTAATTTTCTTACATTTTTTCTGATTAATTCTACATAAAGACACAGTTAAGTTTTTGGTACTGTAATGAGTATCAGAGAGAAATCAAATTTATGGAGACCGGTTGACTTTGTCCTGTGCTATCTAAGTTTTCATCCCATTTCATCAAAGCCTGTGACATGGCAGTCCATATGAGAAGTGGTTGCTCAACCTCCTGGTTGTTGGGAAGGAATGAATGAGAGATCCAAGGAGGTGCTAGAGTTCCGTAACCACTCCAGGAGCATGGGTGCCGTGGAACTAACTTTTTCACTCAATCCTATCATGCCACACAGGTTGGAGCAAGGCTTTTTAACCCATGGAGTTTATTTGTGATTCAAGTGATAACACCCACCATCACAAGCCACAAGACGAGGCAAAACAATATTCCCTTTTCTTCGTTCACAGACCAAGGAAACCACACCTGTCAAATTCAAGTAGGCAGTTTGTTACAAGTATGCCACTAAGCGATTTCATTCCGTTTGATTGACAGTGTTTTAAATTCTCAACAGAGATTTTTCTGAAATTGATTCCAGTTTCAGTCTGAGATGCTAGATAACTGACCTGGATGGGAGCCCGTTCTTTATCTATAATATTGATACTTTTTCTTTCCACTGGTTCCAGAGTGCCTCACTCCAAAATATGTCACATTAAGATGTTGATTACTTGTCTCTACTTATACTTGAGAAATTGAGCTTCAAGAAGGGATTCCTATTCCCAGGTATGCTATTTCTTACCTAAAAGCAAGTCATAAGGTTTCCTTTGAGAAAGATGCTATATTAGACTTCTCTAAAGAAAAGAACAGTTAGAACAAATATGTATATTAAAAGGGGATTTGTAAATGGAGGTTTTTCTGTCCTTCCTGGTCCCCCAACTGCTTTTGAAAACAATCACTCAGAGGTTTGTTATTAATTTCAAACTGTTTGACCTCTTGCTCAGTCTTGGATTGCCTGCCTGACTCTATCCTGCATTGTTAGGGGCCAAAGTAGCTTCTTCATTTAACCAGTGATAATAAACCATATTTACAGTATGCTGTGGGGTTATCCCACAATAGGGGTTTATTGGATTATTTGCAGGGTGAGGTGTGGTGAGTCCAACGTTGTCCTCTCGTGCTAGAGAACACAAGAATTTGGTTAGTCCTTGGGGCTGAATGTCTCAGGGTCCCAACCTACTTCTGGAAGCCCAAAAGTTGATTTTAAGATGTGTAAAGGAATATTGCAGCAACAGGATAGATGAACTTGCCAACTACTAGTGAGGACAAAAAGATAAAATTGGAAGTTCCCTTATTCCATATCCTCTTGGAGTTGCCATCAGAAAGTACAACCCATGTTTAGGGCGGTGTTTCCTACTTCAAATAATCTGATCAAGAAAATACTTCACAGTAGTGCCCAGAAACTTATGTTTTTGTTGATCTCAGATGCTGTCAAGCTGGCAACCAATTTTAGCCATTAAAAAGCGCTATCACTATACCAGGAAACAGGGGGATTATTAGTATCAAAAACTGGGATTTGACTTTGTAATGAGCATGTATGGGTCTGTGAATGTGTCTGTGTCCCACTATTTTCAATGTGTTTCTCAGCCATAAACCACTAGTTGCTGCCTCTAGTATGAGCTCCTGTATTTATTTTGGATCTTAAAAAAGTATGTTTTTGATCCTGGGTCCCACACTGTGGCTCAGGTTGTTCTGACATTCACTATGTAGCCAAGACTGGCCTGAAATCCAAAGCAAACCTCCTGCCTCCATCTCATGGCTGGAATGATTTCAACTCTGAGTCAAGTCTTAGACTTCTTTATTTATCATCCCTCTAGACCACCATCCTTTGCATAAAGTGACAATGAACATACGTTTCTCACACTTTCTCTGGGTCATATTTTTTTCTTCTGAAATCTCCTGGGCATATTTAAAATATCAAATACATGCTTGGGCTTTCCTTGTTTGCCATTGTAAGAAGTCTAATATTCAGGTCAGTTATAGAAATAAGGGTTTTTATAGGAGTATGTCTTCCTTGTTCTAGATCATCAAATAGATCTCTAAAGGAAGCTAGATATGGAAATTTCTCAGAGTAATATGTTCATATAGAACAGTGATATTTATAAAATTCAACCCTCATGGTATATATGGCTTACCCTGCACTCAGAAATAATAACCTATGCAACACTGAACTGCTATTGTTTTGCTCATAAACACATACACAGAAATTTTAATCTCATCCTAATAAAAGGGTAAGTTTTTAACATAAATAACTATTAACATCCTTTGACATGTATAAAAGATTATGATGTCACATATTTTAATCTCTGATTGTATCATATGGGGGTATTCTTAACGGGAATCCATGCAATGACCAGATGAATCAGAGGAAGTAAGCAATAGGGCAAAAACTCAAGATTAAGATTGATTTAAATCAGTCTTAAATTTTGTACTGCTGCTATTGATTATTGCTACAGGGCAAACAGTCATTATTAGAGAAGAAGTATGTTAGTAGACTGGGAATTAAACACCAGTTTAGATTACTTAACATGGATTATCAGTGTGGTTAAAATGTCTAAAGTTTACCCAGTAATGAGACAAGAATTGTGAGTCAACGGTCCCACATGGAGTTTATTGGTAGACAGGAAAGGAAGGGAGGGGGGGTGAAAGGGAACCAACACATGCAGATCTGAGAGAGAGAGAAAGATGAGAGAGAAGAGATGATGAGATGAGAGATGAGATGATGAGAGTGAATGAGAGAAAGAGAGAGAGAGAGAGAGAGAGAGAGAGAGAGAGAGAGAGAGAGAGAGAGAGAGAGAGAGAGAGAGAGAGAGAGAGAGAGAGAGAAAGCAGCAGGCAGGGATCTGTGCTTTAAAGGGGTCCTTTGCATCTGCGGGCAGACTCTCATGGAACTCTGGATGGACCAGAGTGCTGCCTGAGTGCATTCTGCCAGTTAAAAGGCAGACCAGTGTAATGCCTGAACCTTTCATTCTCACCTTTATTTATTACTAAAAAGAGGCGGTGTGTTATACGTGGCAGGTTGAGTTCTTAAGACTGCTTTCTGCTGACCTGGTGGGTGTCTACCATCTTTGGGGGAACCTGAGAAACCTAGGGTGTTGCCACATCTGGAGTAGCTGATTGTTCCGTTGCAGTCCTGGCTGTCTGGAACTCTGCCATTTCTGTAGATCTGGCAAGATAGTAGCAGATTAGAGGACAAAGTTGGGTTTAATTTTCTTTTAGGTCCTGGTATTTGAAGGGAGGATTGTAAGATGAGGGAGGGGTTACCCAGGGGTCACAAGGTAAGGGAAGGTAATCCCAGGACCAGGGAGAGGTTGAATGATATCTGGAGTGAATGTGACCTGTTTGCATGTGTCCAATTCAGCTCCTTGGAACTTATAAGAATCCTTTGAGTTTGTGAAAACACAAGTATTAAACACATTAGTAGCATATTTATGTTAGAAATGACTTGGTTGAAAGCATTAATACTTTTTAAACTGGCAGATATTTTTTTAGCACAATGCAAGGTACTTTAATTTTGACTTTGTAGTTGTGATCCTATAGTGGTATAGATGTTTAGTACTCTGTTGGAGTTAGGTTAGTAGCTTATCAGAACTTCGTTAATATTAAGACTATGAACAGTAGCATAATGAAAGAGAGAAATCTAGAACATATTTTATTCTTTTTAATGTCTCAACTCATTTTATGTTACCATCTTATATAGATAAACCATTGAATATCTGTTCGTGAAAGCTGTTTTATGACAATGAGACCTTTGCCTTGTCTGTTACTTTAACTTGACAAAGCTACCAGTCAACAAAAGCATTAGAGTACTTGAGAAGGATAAAATATTACCTGAGATTGAAGAATGAGAGACTTACTAGCCGACTGCATGGACAGCCACCCCCAAGGTCCTCCACAGTTGTTGAAGTTAGTGGCTCCAAGTACATCTGCATTCTGTTGATAGTCTTGTCCATGGTCTGAAGAGTCTTTGGAGCAGTTGAGGTGAAGGTCAGGGTTGGCCAGTGGCCAGCATTGCCACTTTTGTGGGCCGAGTTTCTTCAGTGTCCACCAGTCTTCTTGGAGGAAATGGGGTGGGGCCAGCAGCTGGCCTGTCCCTCTGTTGTAAAAGGCTTTTTAATGAAACATTTAAATGTCATATTATCTAGATCTGTGAGCATTTGGGGGCTGTTTGTCTGTTTAGAATATCTCATTAGACAAAATTTATGTTTAGTGACTTGCCTTGAGCACATATGTAACTAGAGAAAAATCTTTTGTAGTAGAAGTTTTACCTTTGAAAACAGCTTATAGGAAGGACTGGGTGGTATAAATACTGTTAATTTGAAATAAACCTTTATAACTTTAAATGTTTACAATCACTTAAAGACAACAATTTAGAAATATTTGATATTTAGTACAGTTGAATTTAAATTGTATATAAAATTATCTTATATTTCTTAAACAGTGGCTACATGTACACATACATGTTTAAAGAGACAGAGTCAGTGACAAGAAGGCAGATCCACTGCAGATAGAACAGGGGGCCCTGGAAAGGCACAGTATTCCATAAAGAAGCCATGCACAATAGGCCAGTAATGATGAAATTAGAGACAAATTTAGAGTGTAAAGGAAACAAAAGGTAAATGAATTCTATCTGGAAGCAGGCTTTGTTGGTAAAAGCTGGCTCGACTGAGTAGGCGTGCCTACAGCTAGGTCACGCCATAAACATGGTTGCCACCAGGTTAGGTCACATGTCTCAGACGGCTAAGATGGCAGCCTCCATAAGCACATTCCTGTCTGTTGGCAGAAGTGACCATTTTTCTCCAAAAATGAGGCAGAAAGATGTGTGACCACCGTAGGTGGGAAAAATGAAAATATGAGAGACCCTTCATTTGTCTAAAAAGAGAATGTACCAGTCAGTACAAAACCGAAAACTTTGAACCTCATTTGTGGGGAAAAAAGGAAAAATCTCCCAGAACATCCAGAGTAGACACTAACCCAAGGCAGGCCATTGTGAGCTGCTGGCATTTGCATGGAGAAGAAACACGGTAGAAGCATAGTTGGATAGGAAAGAGGAATTTGCCATGCCAAGCAGAATGAACAGGAGAGAAAAAAACAGGACATTCCCAGGTAGAAGGCAGTTCCAGTCCTGAGATAGGTTTACCCATGGAGGGAAGCCTCTATGGCCAACTTGAGTTTTAGCATGCAGGGAACAGAAAAGCAAGACAAGTGAGGAAGAGTAAAGGCCACATTTCTAACCATGGATCACTGGTAGAATGTGGGTAACAAACAGCAGGCACATGGTTTGGCCAGGGGAGGGGGCAGCTTCCATGACAGAGGAAGAAATCTAAAACCTATAATCTCCAATGTCCCGCAGACTAAGGGAGAATCTATGTGAAAGGCAATGACTGATCTCCCTGATTTGTCAAACACGGATCAGAGTCAGGGCTCCTGGAGCTGAGAGACATGTGGACAACCAGTACTGGGATTTTCAACCAGTCTGAAAATGAGAGAGACCACAACCTTCATAAGTCCTAACTCATGGAAGCAAGGGAAAGGGGGGCTTACCAGACATGGCAATGGTGGGTGGAAGAATTCATAGATCCTTAGTTAGAAAAGTGACTGAGTTAAAATTCACAGGTTGTCGGCATCTCATACAAATCAGGAGGAGATGCCAGAAAACCTGTCAAGTTTCGGCACCATATGGTGTTAATTAGGGAACCATGACCTTTGTGATGGATGGAGCATAAGCCATGGAGCATATTAACCATAGTTTATTATTAAAAAAACAAAACAAAAGGGGGGAGACAGACATGAAAGAGAGTAAGGTAAGAGAGAATAGGAGAGAGAGTGATGATGAGAGAAAAGGAGAGAGGGGGGGGGGAAGAGAGGGAGAGATGAGGGAGAAGAGATGATGAGAGAGGATGAGATGAGAGAGAGAAAGAGAGAGGGGAGGAAGATGAGAGAGAAGAGATGATGAGATGAGAGAAGATGAGAAGATGAGAGCATATATATATATATATATATATATATATATATATAGAGAGAGAGAGAGAGAGAGAGAGAGAAAGAAAGAGGGAGAGAGAGAGTATGTGTAAGGGGGCTGGGTCTGTCCTTTAACGGGGTCCTTTGCACCTGTGTGCAGACTGTTTCTCATGAAACTCTGGGCTGGCCAGAATGCTGTCTGAGTGCATTCTGCCAGGTAACAGGACAGGCCAATGTAATGCCTAAACCTTTCAATCAGTATCCAACAAACACGAGAAGTTGGTTATAAATGTATAAATACCCAACAATAATAAGAACTTTCTCATGTGTTACTGAAGCACACCTGATGTCCAAATGGGATGGGTTGTTAGAATCCTTCCGTGTTTTGCATGAGACATGTCCCCCACAGGCTTCTGGTTTAGAACATTAGTTCCCAGTTGGTTACTATTTTGGGGACGTTATGGAACCCGTTGGAGGTAGCAGCTTGCTGGGTGATGAAGTATGGCATTGGAATGTACACTTTGAAGGTCTATGGACTGACCTTCTTCCTCTTCTCATTCTGAGTCCTGTGCTTGGATGAAAAGGTGATCAGCCTATAAGGTAACCTCATTGTTGGGGAAGGGCATTTAAGGTAGCCTCTCCACTATTGCTTAGGTTGATAGGGTCATCCTTGTAGATCTCTGAACATTTTCCTAGTGCCATATTTCTATTTAAACCTATAATGGTTCCCTATATTATGGTATCTCTTTTCTTGCTCTCCTCTATTCTTCCCCGGACTCAATCTTCCTGCTCCCTCATGTCCTCCTCTCCCCTCCTCTTCTCTCCTTCTCTTTCTCCTAACTCCCTTTCCCCTCCCCCTATGCACCCAATAGAAAGGGAATGGGAAAGGCAGTTGGTGGCAGATAGGGGAGGAGGGGAGGAAGTGGGAACTGGAATTGACATGCAAAACAAACTTGCTTCTAATTTAAATTTTAAAAAGAAAAAAAAGAAAAAAATTGCACAAAAAAACAAGCAAGCAAAAAGCTAGTAAGGCATAAAAAAATTGTTCAAACAGAACAAAAGCCCACAGGTATAAAGCAAAATATTGAGGATTTTTTTTGGTGTGTGTGTGTGTGTGTGTGTGTGTGTGTGTGTGTGTGTGTGTGTGCAGGCATTTTGGTTCACTTTTAGGCAATAGGGCCTGCCCTGGAATGTGGTTTATATACCCAGTGACACTCCACTTGAGAAAAGTGATTTTCTCTTTGTTAGCAACCATCAACTCAAATAGAGTCTTGGTTAGGGGGTGGAACCCCATGTCAATTTCTCTTATTCTATGTTAACTCAACTTTACAGTCATTGAGTTCTTGTAGGGTTCTTCTGTCCATTACATTTTATGTCAACTACAGCTTGAATTAATAAAACACAATTATTTGTACTATAATACTATGATTTTCCGGTTTACATAAAATATTCATACCTAAAAACATAAGAGAAAAGGCTGCAAGAGGATGAACGGGACACCGGGAATATTGTTTTAATTCAAATGAGCAGAACCTAGAAAAAACTATATAGAGAAACATGTTATTCTGAAGAGAAAGCAAATGTGATATGTTACAACAGTAAGTAATGGGCTCTCTAAGGACCTTATCTGAACTTAGATCTGGAAAAGTCTCCTTAAAGGGACACCTACCTGAGAGATATGTAACACTTATAAAGTTAAAGGAAGGAGGAAGAGTTCCATACAAAGAAAAAGATCATATTAAGAATGTGGGGAAAACAACTTCGAGTTACTGCCCCAGTTCATAAAAGGTTGACTGCAGACAATGGAAGGGAGATTATACAGTCTAGGGCAGGTATGCCAAATGATCTATACAAGCCATATAAAGGAATACAGTTTTATACTAAAGTCACTGAGGAATAAGAGACAGAATGTTTCAGATCTCATGGAGATCCAGCAGGATATCAACAGATCACTCTCACTAAGCCACATGGACAGAAATGATGAAACAGCTACTTCTATCGTATTCCTTCGGTAGTTTTAGGGATATTGTGGTCTCCTTATTTTCTTCTGTTTTTTTCTCTTCTTTTTAAAAATTAAGTTAGAAACAAGCTTCTTTCACATGTCCATTCCAGCTCCCTCTCCCTCTCCTCCTCACTAGCCCTCCCCACCAGGCCACCCGGTATCCCATCCAATCTCCTCTCTGATTCCCAGGGAGGGTGAGGCTCACCATGGTGGATCTCCAGGTCTGTCATTTCATCCAAGGCAGGGACTAGAACCTCCCACAAGGTCCAGGCTGAGAGAGCATACCTCATTGTGGGATGGGCACTCAAAGTCTATTTGTATGCCAGAGTTAAATACTGCCCAAGACCCCATATATTACCTAGGCCTCCTCACCGACACCCACAATCAGGGAGTGTGGATCAGTACCATGCTTTCCACACAGCCATCAATCTGGGGTCCAAGAGCTCCCCCTTATTCAAGTCAACTGTTTCTGTGGGTTAAGCCAGCCCAGTCTTAACCCTTTTGCTTATAAGTTCTCCCTTTATGTCACTGGATTCCAGGAGTTCAGTTCAGTGTTTAGCTGTGGGTGTCTCCCTCTGCTTTCATCAGTCGCTGGATGAAGGTTCTGTTTCCAGACTCTCTGGCAATGGGATTGTATGCTGGTACTCCCCTGATTCACATATAAAATGCATACATAAGTGAGTACATACCATGTTTATTTTTTTGTGACCGGGTTAGCTCACCCAGAATGGTTTCTTCTAGTGCCATCCATTTGCCTACAAATTTCAAGATTCCATTGTTTTTTTTTCTGCTGAGTAGTAGTCCATTGGATAAATGTACCACATTATCTCTATCCACTCTTCAGTTGCGGGCCATCTAGGTTACTTCCACATTCTGGCTATTGAAAATAATGCTGCTATGAACATAGTGGAACAGACATCCTTGTTGTATGAATGTGCATCATTTGGGTATATGCCTAAGAGTAGAATTGCTGGGTCTTGTAGTATACTAATTCCCATTTTCCTAAGGAATCTCCATACTGATTTCCAAAGTGGCTGTATGAGTTGGCACTCCTACCAGTAGTGAAGGAGTGTTCCCCTTTCTCCACATCCTCTCCAGCATAAATTGTCATTGGTGTTTTTGATTTTAGCCATTCTTACAGGAGTGAGATGGTATCTCAGAGTTGTTTTGATTTGTATTTCCTGGATAGGTAGGGATGTTGAACACTTTCTTGAGTGTCTCTCAACCATTTTAGACTCCTCTACTGAGAATCTAATTCTGTACCACAATTTTGAATGAATCCTTTTGTTTTGGAGACTTGCTTCTTGAGTTCTTGTAAATTTTGGAGATCAACCTTCTGTCAGATATGGGTTAGTCAATATCTTTTCCCAATATGTGTCATGCTGACTGTATCCTTTGCCTTAAAGAAGCTTCTCAGTTTCTGGAGGTCCCATTTATTAATTGTCCATCTTAGTGTCTGTGCTACTGGAGTTATGTACAAATTTATTCAAGGGTACCTCCCAATTTCTCTTCTAACAGGTTCAGTGTGGCTGGATTTATGTTGAGGTCTTTGATCCATTTGGATTTAAGTTTTTTGCATGGCGATAGAAATGGATCTATCTGCAGTCTTCTACATGTCAGCCTCCAGTTATGCCAGCACCATTTGTTGAAGATGTTTTAATTTTTCCATTGTATAATTTTAGCTTCTCTGTCAAACATCAGGTGTTTTATGTGTATGGATCAATGTCAGGGTGTTCAATTCCATTCCATTGTTCTAATTTTGTGCCAATTACAAGCTCTGTAATACAGCCTGAATTAAGGGATGGTGATGCCTTTGGATGTTGCCTTGTTGAACAGGGTTGTTTTGGCTATCCTGGGTCTTTTGTTTTTCTATTTAAAGTTGAGAATTTTTCTTTTAAGGACTATGAATAATTGCACTGGGATTTTAATGGGGATTGTGTTAAATATGTACATTGCTTTCGGTAAGATTACCATTTTTACTATGTGAGCCTATCTATCCAAGAGTATGGGAGATCTTTCCTTTTTCTGGTGGTGTCTTCTTTAATTTCTTTATTTAAAGACACAAAGTTCTTGCTATACAGGTCTTTCACTTGTTTGGTTAGGTTTACCCCAAGGTATTTTATGTTGCTTGTGACTGTTACAAAGGGTGATGTTTCTCTGATATCTTTCTCAGCCCTTTTATTGTCTGTATATAGAAGGGCTACTGATTTTCTTGAGTTGATCTTGTATCCTGCCACATTGCTGAAGGTGTTTATCAGCTGTACGAGTTCCCTTGTAGTATTTTTTAGTTTACTTATGTAAACTATCATATCATCTGCAAATAGTGAAAGCTTGACCTCTTTTTTCCAAGTTGTATCCCCTTGATCTACTTTGTTGTCGTATTGCTCTAGCTAGAATTCAAGGACAATATTAAAAAGGTATGGAGAGAGTGGACAGCATTGTCTTGTTCCTGATTTTAGAGGACTTGAATTGAGTTTCTGTCCATTTAATTTGATGCTGGCTGTTGGTCTGCTGCATATAGCTTTTATTATGTTAAGGTAAGCTCCTGTTATCACGGATCTCTCCAAGACCCTTATCATGAATGGGTATTGGATTATGTCAAATGCTTTTTCAGCATCTAGTGAGATGATCATGTGATTTTTGTTTCTCAGCTTGTTTACATGGTAGATTACATTGATAGATTTTCGTATGTTGAACCATCCCTGCATCCCTGGAATGAAGCCTACTTGATCATGGTGTATGAGTTTTCTGATGTGTTCTTGGATCTGATTTGCCAGTATTTTATTGAGCATTTTGCATCAATGTTCATGAGGGATATTGATCTGAAGTTCTCTTTCTCAGTTGTGTCTTTGTGTGGCTTGGGATCAAGGTTATTGAAGCCTCGTAAAAAGACTTGGCAAAGGCCCTTTTGCTACTATTGTGTGGTATACTTTGAGAAGAATTGGTATAAACTGTTCTTTGAATTTCTAGTATAATTCTGCATTGAGGTCATCTGGCACTGGACTCTTTTTGGTTGGGAAACTTTTGTTAACTGCTTCTCTATTTCCTTAGGTGTTATAGTTCTATTTAAATTGCTTATCTGTTCTTGATTTAATTTTTTAAATGATATCTGTCTAGAAAATTGTCCATTTCCTTTAGATTTTCAAATTTTGTGGAGCACAGGTTTTCAAACTATGTCCTGATGATTCTCTGGATCTCCTCAGTGTCTGTTGTTATATCCCCCTTTTAATTTCTGATTTTGTTAATTAGCATGTTCACAGTCTGTGATTTTTGTAAGTATGGATAAAGGTCTGTCTATCTTATTGATTTTTTTCACAGAACCCACTCTTTGTTACATTGATTCTTTTTATCATTTTCCTAGTTTCTACTTTATTGATTTCAACCATCAATTTAATTATTTCCTGGCATCTGCTCCTCTGGGATGTTTGCATCCTTTTGTTCTACGGCTTTCACTTGTGGTGTTAATTCTCTAGTGTGACTATTCTCCAGTTTCTTCATGTGGGCACTTAGTGCTATGAACTTTCCTCTTAGAACTGCTTTCAAGGTGTCCCGTAAGTTTGGGTATGTTGTGTTTTCATTCTCAGTGAATTCTAGGAAGTCTTTAATTTTTTTCCTCTTTGAGCCAGGAATGGTACAATTGTGCATTATTCAATATCCATGTGTTTGTAGGGTTTCTGTAATTTGTGTGGTTGTTGAATTCTAATTTTAATGCATGGCGGTCTGATAAGCTGTATGGAGTTATTCAAAGTTTTTTGGACCTGTTGAGGTTTGATATGTTGCCAAGTATGTGGTAGGTTTTTGAGAAGGTTCTGCATGGAGATGAGAAGGAGGTATAAGCTTTTTTATTTGGATGGAGTGTTCTATAGATGTGTGTTTATTCCCAATTGGGTCATACCTTATGTTAGTTCCTTTCATTCTTTGTTAAGTTTCTGTCTGTTCGTCCTGTCTAGTAGTGAGAGTGGGATGTTGAAATCTCCCATTATAAGTGTGTGGGGGCTTTATATGTGATTTGTGTTTTAGTAATGTTTCTTTTATGAATGTGTATGCCTTCATATTTTGGAATTGATACTTCATCTTGGTGGATTTCTCCTATGATGAGGTTTTCATGACCTTCACCTCTTTTGGTTATTTTTGTTTAAAGTCTAATTGTTATATATTAGGATTGCTACTCCCTCTTGTTTCTTGGGTCCATTTAATTTGAAAATCTTTTCCCAACCCTTAACTCTGAGGTTATGTTTGTCTTGGAGGCCAAGGTGTGTTTCTTGTATGCAGGAGAAGAATGGATTCTGACTTTGAATCCATTCTGTTAGCCTGTGTCTTTTTATGAGCTAGGTAAGATCATTAATATTGATGGATATTAATGACCATTGACTATGCATTTTTGTTTGTTTTTGCAGTTATTGATGGTGGTGTCATTATATGTGGATTTCCACCTCATTTTTCTTTTGGCTGTTGGTATGTTGGGATTATCTATTGCCTGTATTATTCTGGTTGTAGTTAACCTTCTTGGTTTTCCTTCCAGAACTTTCTGTATGGCTGGGTTATTGGATATGTATTGTTTAAATCTGTTTTTGTCATAGAATATCTTGTTGTCTCCATCAATAGTGACTGATAGCTTTGCTGGGTATAGCTTTATGGGCTGGCATCTGTGGTCTCTTTGTGTTGGTTGAATATCTATCCAGGACCATCTGTCTTTTAGAGTTTCCATGGAAAAGTCAGGTATGATGCTGAGAGGTTTGCCTTTGTATGTTACTTGGCCTTTTTCCTTTGCTGCTCTTAATATTCTTCTTTATTCTGTATATTTAGGGTATCAATTATTATGTGGTGAGTAGACTTACTTTTGTGGTCCACTCTATTTGGTGTTCTGTTGTTTTCTTGTACTTTCATTGGCATGTCATTCTTTAGATTGGGAAAGTCTTCCATGGTTTTGTTGAATATGTTTTCTGCCCTTTTGAGGTGTTTTTTTTTTCGGTTTCTTCTATACCTATTATTCTTAGGTTTGGTATTTTTATAGTGTCCCATATTTCCTGGATATTTTATGTTAGGGATTTGGTGGACTTAGGATTTTCTTTGGTTGATGAATCTATTTCCCCTAGTGAATCTTCAATACCTTAGCTTCTCTCTTCAAACTCTTGTATTCTGTTGGTTATGCTTGTATCTGTAGTACCTGACCATTTGCCCAGCTTTTCTCTTTCTAGAATTCCTTCAGACTGTGTTTTTATTGTCTCTATTGCAGCTTTCAACCTCTCCACTGTTTGAATTGTTTCTTGCAATTTTAGCAGAGTCTTTTTCTCTCTTTCTTTCATTTGTTGGATTTTTTGGTTTGTCTTTTCTTCCATTTCTTGCATTTTTTTATTTGTTTTTTCTTCCATTTCTTTAGGGGAATTTCTCATATCCTCTTTGAGGGCCTCTATCATTTTCATGAAGTTATATATAGGTGATTTAGGCAAAAGAGATATAAAGATCATGTTACATGGGTAGTGAGAGAACAACTTTACCTAGAGCCTATAGAAAATTGTAAGGCTTATATTGACTACATTAACTTGACTACATTACATTGAAAAAGTCCACCTTTGGCTAGTGAGTTTTCTTGAAAGAAAACCTGGTTCTGTCTTTGTTTGCTTATTGTAATCTTTTTTATTGGGGACACCATAGTCTGTAACTATGTAACGCTGTTAATCAGCAGGCTATTGTCCTTTGGTGTAGATATTCAAATCCTGGGAAAGTAAACATCATGTAAAGAATAGGAACAAATTCTTGTGACTTACATAATTATCAAGCAATAAGTAATGGTGAACACATTTGTCATTGTCATTGTAATCACTGAATTCATAATTTCTTTGAAACATATGTCACCTCAGCACATATATTTCCATGCATTATCAACATAAAACCCAATTATTTACCATCATGTGTTATTTATCCATGCTGTTGTGCTCTTAATGTAATAGTCTGTTTTATATCATTCTTTAATACACTTAGTAATTGAGTTGTCTGTGTGATTATTTCTTTCTTAACAAACTGAATATTTTGATTCTTCTCATTATTAAAAATATGAAATATTACTTCTAATTGTAAACATCTCATAAGAGTGTTTACTTATTTTATATATTTTGTCACTCTTAGGGAGATGGATAAAGTACCTTCTAACCAACTATACCATTTATGATTACTGTAATTTTTAAAATTTTTTATGTTAAATAGCTTGTTTTACATGTCAATCCCAGTTCCCTCTCCCTCCCCTCCTCCCCCACTCCCCTTTCCCCCCACCCTCCCACCCTATTGCCAAATCCTTCCACATAGGGGATATCAGAGTCTGTCATTTTACTCTGGGTAGGGTCCAGGCACTCCCCTAAGAGTCCAGGCTGAGAGAGCATCCCTCTTTGTGCTATAGGCACATGAAGACTGTTTGTATATCAGGGATAGACACTGATCCACAGCTCAGGGCCCCATACGTTGCCCAGGCCATCTCGCTGACACTCACATTTGGAGGGTCCAGATCAGTCCCATACTGGCCTCCTCACTGTCAGTCTGGGATCCAAGAGCTCTCCCCTGTTCAGATCAGCTGTCTCTGCTGGTTTTGCCAGCCCATTCTTTGCCGATTTGCTCATCACTCCTCTCTCTCTGTCACTGGGTTCCTTGGGTTCAGTTCAGTGATTAATTGTGTGTTTGCCTCTGCTTCCATCAGTCACAGGATGAAGGCTCCCGAATGATTATAGACATCAAGTTCATTATCAGGAATGGGCATTCGGGGTGGTCTCTCCACTATTGCTTAGCTTGCCAATTGGTGTTATCCCTTTAGATCCCTCGAGGTCGCTCCGGTGCCTGATCTGTATTCGATCCTGTGATTCCCTCTTCCCCCTATGCTACCCCCACCCCCCAACTTCCTTTTCCCCCATGACCAACTCTCTTCCTTTTCACCCCCTCTCTTCTTCCCAGGTCCCACTCCCCCCACTTCTAACCGTGCTCCCCATCCATTCAGAGGATCTTGTCTCCATCCTCTTCTCTTGGGTACTATGCATATATGCATATCTTTTAGGTTCTTTCCTGTTTCCCAGACTCTCTATCAGTGGAAGTGAAAACTGGCACTATCCTGACCCATGTCTAAAATCCATATATGAGTGAGTACATACCATGTTTGTCTTTTTGCCAATGGGTTACCTCACTCAGGATGGTTTCTTCCAGTGCTATCCATTTCCCTGCGAATTTCAAGATTCCATTATTTTTTTCTGCTGAGTAATACTCTATTGTGTAAATGTACCACATTTTCTCTATCCACTCTTCAGTTGAGGGGCATCTAGGTTGCTTCCAGGTTCTGGCTATTACAAATAATGCTGCTATGAACATAGTGGAGCAGATGCCCTTGTTGTATGAACTTGCCTCATTTGGATATATGCCTAAGAGTGGAATTGCTGGGTCTTGTGGTAGATTAATTCCCATTTTCCTGAGGAATCTCCATACTGATTTCCAAAGAGGCTGTATGAGTCGGCACTCCCACGAGCAGTGGAAGAGTGTCCCTCTCTCTCCAGATCCTCTCCAGCATAAATTGTCTTCGTTGTTTTTGATTTTAGCCATTCTGACAGGAGTAAGATGGTATCTCAGAGTTGTTTTGATTTGCATTTCCCTGATGGCTAAGGATGTTGAGCACTTTCTTAAGTGTCTCTTTGCCATTTTAGCCTCCTCTATTGAGAATTCTCTATTTAGATCTGTACACCACCTTTTAATTGGATCCTTTGGTGTTTTGGAGACTTGTTTCTTGAGTTCTTTGTAAATTTTGGAGATTAGCCCTCTGTCATATGTAGGGTTAGTGAATATCTTTTCCCATTCTGTGGCCTGCCTTTTTGTCTTTTTGACTGTGTCCTTTGCCTTACAGAAGCTTTTTAGTTTCAGAAGGTCCCATTTGTTAATGGTCAATCTCAGTGCCTGTGCCACTGCTGTTATGTTTAGGAAGTGGTCTCCTGTACCAACTCGTTGAAGAGTATCTCCCACTTTCTCTTCTAAAAGTTTCAGTGTGGCTGGATGTATGTTGAGATCTTTGATCCATTTGGACTTAAGTTTTGTACAAGGCGATAAACATGGATCTATCTGCAGTCTTCTGCATACCAGTACCAAGTTGTGCCAGCACCATTTGTTGAAGATGCTTTCTTTTTTCCATTGTAAAGTTTTAGCTTCTTTGTCAAAAATCAAGTGTTCATAGGTGTGTGGGTTAAAATTGGAGCTTTCAATTCGGTTCCATTGGTCTACCTGCCTATTTTTGTGCCAATACCAAGCTGTTTTCAGGACTATAGCTCTATAATAGAGCTTGAAGTCAAGGATGGTGATGCCTCCTGAAGTTCCTTTATTGTATAGGGTTGTTTTGGCTATCCTTGGCCTTTTGTTTTTCCATATAAAGTTGATTAATGTTCTTTCCAGGTCCTTGAAGAATTGTGATGGAATTTTGATAGGGATTGCATTGAATCTGTAGACTGCTTTTGGCAAGATTGCCATTTTTATTATGTTTATCCTACCAATCCAAGAGCATGGGAGATCTTTCCATTTTCTGGTATCTTCTTTGATTTCTTTCTTTAAAGACACAAAGTTCTTGATATACAGGTCTTTAATTTCCTTGGTTAACATTATCCCCAGATATTTGCTGCTGTTTTTGGCTATTGTAAAGGGTGATGTTTCTCTAATTTCTTTCTCAGTCACTTCATCATCTGTATATAATAGAGCCACTGATTTTTTTGAGTTTACCTTGTATCCTGGCACATTGCTGAAGGTGTTTATCAGCTCTAGGAGTAACCTTGCGGAGTTTTTGGGTCACTTATGTAAACTATCATATCATCTGCAAATAGTGAAAGTTTGACTTCTTCTTTTCCTATTTGTATCCCCTTTATCTCCTTTTGTTGTCTTATTGCTGTAGCTAGAACTTCAAGTACAATATTGAAGAGATATGGAGAGAGTAGACAGCCTTGTCTTGTTCCTGATTTTAGAGGAATTGCTTTGAGTTTCTCTCCATTTAGTTTGATGTTAGCTGTTGGTTTACTGTATATTGCTTTAATTATATTCAGGTACATTCCTGTTATCCCTGATCTCTCTAGGACCTTTATCATGAAGGGGTGCTGTGTAGAGAGCTGCGAAGTGCCACACACTTAAGATGGTGCTGGCTTCTAGCTTCTGCTAGCCCGATAGCAAGTGCTCTCTGTGATAAACAACTCCTTATTTGGTCAAGGCTGGATATCTGGCTTGCTTCCTCGTATTTGGACCTATCTGCTGTCGCCACATGGCTTACCGGGGTTGGCCGCCCAAGGGCCTTTTTAAGCTGTGGGCAGGCACTCCCTGGGGTCAGACGATTTGTTCAAGGTCCTGAATAAACTGCTTGTGAGAAGGATTCCTGAGTCGCGTCTTCCTTGCTGGTCGAGGTGGTCATGACAGTCCTGGATTTTGTCAAAGGCTTTTTCAGCATCTAGTGAGATGATCATGTGGTTTTTCTTTCGCAGATTGTTAATATGGTGGATTACATTGATAGATTTTCTAATGTTGAACCATCCCTGCATTCCTGGGATGAAGCCTACTTGATCATGGTGGATAATTTTTCTGATGTGTTCTTGAATCCGGTTTGCGAGTATTTTATTGAGTATTTTTGCATCAATGTTCATGAGGGAAATTGGTCTATAGTTCTCTTTCTTAGTTGTGTCTTTGTGTGGCTTGGGTATCATGGTAATTGTAGCCTCATAGAAAGAGTTTGGCAGTGAGCCTCCTGCTTCTATTGTGTGGAATACTTTGAGGAGTATTGGAATTAGCTCTTCTTTGAATTTCTGGTAGAATTCTGCACTGAAGCCATCTGGACCTGGGCTTTTTTTATTTGGGAGACTTTTGATGACTGCTTCTATTTCATTAGGGGTTATAGGTCTGTTTAGATTGTTTATCTGTTCTTGATTTAGTTTTGTCAAGTGATATCTATCCAGGAAATTGTCCATTTCCTTTAAATTTTCAAATTTTGTGGAGTACAGATTTTCAAAGTATGCCCTGATGTTTCTCTGGATTTCCTCAGAGTCTGTTGTTATGTCCCCTTTTTCATCCCTGATTTTCTTAATTAGCATGCTCTCCCTCTGTCTTTTGGTTAGTTTGGACAGAGGTTTATCTATTTTGTTGATTTTCTCAAAGAACCAACTCTTTGTTTCATTGATTCTTCTCAGTGTTTGTCTGGTTTCTACTTGATTGATTTCAGCCCTCAATTTGATTATTTCCTGGCATCTGCTCCTCCTGGGGAGTTTGCTTCTTTTTGTTCTAGAACATTCAGCTGTGCTATTAATTCTCTAGTATGACTGTTCTCCAGTTTTTTCATGTGGGCACTTAGTGCTATAAACTTTCCTCTCAGCACTGCTTTCAAAGTGTCCCATAAGTTTGTGTATGTTGTGTCTTCATTCTCATTGAAGTCGAGGAAGTCTTTAATTTCTTTTTTATTTGTTCCTTTACCCAGGGATGGTGCAATTGTGCATTGTTCAATCTCCATGAGTTTGTAGGGTTTCTGCGATTTGTGTTACTGTTGAATTCTAATGTTAATGCATGGTGGTCTGATAAGATACAGGGGGTTATTCCAATTTTTTTGTATCTGTGGAGATTTGCTATGTTTCCTATTATGTGGTCAATTTTAGAGAAGGTTCCATGTGGTGCCGAGAAGAAGGTATATCCCTTTGTATTTTGTTGGAATGTTCTATAGATGTCTGTTAAACCCAGTTGGGTCATAACTTCTATTAGTTCTTTTGTTTCTTTGTTAAGTTTCTGTCTAGAGGTCCTGTCTAGTGGTGAGAGCGGAGTGTTGAAGTCTCCTACTATTAGTGTGTGAGATTTTATGTGCATTTTGAGCTTTAGTAATGTTTCTTTCACGAATGTAGGTGCCTTTGTATTTGGGGCGTAGATGTTTAAAATTGAGACTTCGTCTTGATGTATTTTTCCTTTGATGAATATGAAGTGTCCTTCTTCATCTCTTTTGATTGATTTTAATTTGAAGTCTAATTTGTTAGATATTAGGATTGCTACACCCGCTTGTTTCTTGGGACCGTTTGATTGGAAGATCTTTTCCCAACCCTTTACTCTGAGATAACATCTGTCTTTGATGTTGAGATGTGTTTCTTGTATGCAGCAGAAGGAAGGGTTCTGTCTTCGTATCCATTCTGCTAGTCTGTGTCTTTTTATAGGCAAGTTGAGGCCGTTGACATTGAGGGATATTAATGACCATTGATTGGTGATCCTTGCTTGTGCTTGATTTATTGTTAGTGAAGTTATTTTGTGTAGTTTCTCCTCCCTTTTTCTTTTGGTGTTTTGTAAAGTGTCATTATATATTGCCTGTGTCTTTGTGAATGTAGTTATCTTCCTTGGCTCTAGGTTTTCCTTCTAGCATTTTCTGTAGAGCTGGATTCATGGATACGTATTGTTTAAATCTGGCTTTCTCATGGAATATTTTGTTTTCTCCATCTATGGTAATTGAGAGCTTTGCTGGATATAGTAGTCTGGGCTGGCATCCTTGTTCCCTTAGCGTTTGTAGGACATCTGTCCAGGATCTTCTGGCTTTCATCGTTTCCATTGAGAAGTCAGGTGTAATTCGGATAGGTCTGCCTTTGTATGTTACTTGGCCTTTTTCTTTAGCTGCTCTTAATATTTTCTCTTTACTCTGTAGGTTTGATGTTTTGATTATTATATGGCGAGGTGACTTCTTTTTCTGGTCGAGCCTATTTGGTGTTCTGTAAGATTCTTGTACTTTCATAGGCATATCTTTCTTTAGGTTAGGGAAGTTTTCTTCTATGATTTTGTTGAATATGTTTTCTGTACCTTTAAGTTGAATTTCTTCACCTTCTTCTATACCTATTATTCTCAGGTTTGGCTTCTTCACGGTGTCCCATATTTCCTGGATATTTTGTGTTAAGGACTTGTTGGTTTTGAGATTTTCTTTGGTTGACTATGGTGCTGGCAGTCTCTGGGTGGGCTGAATCCCTTTGAGCTGGTATCCACAGTGCACAGTCCCTATGTCTCTTGTGGTTCTGTTCAGGGCACCGGAAAGCACGCTGGAGACAGTTCCAGACTTACCTCGCCTGTCCCATGGATGGAGAATGGGACTTGGAAGCTGGCAATCTCTGGGTGGGCTGAATTCCATTGGGCTAGTGTCCACAGTGTGCAGTCCTCTGGTCTCCTGAGGTTCTCCTCAGGGCACTGGAAGTTCCTTATTTTCTTCTTGCGGAATGTACTCACTGCATTCAATCTCCACTTTGTATATTTATCATGTCACTTCCTTAGTGGGGAAGTATTCCTAGGCATGCCCCCAGAGCTTCCTTTGTCTTTCTTCTTCTCCAGTCATTTGAAATGATGTTTGGATATTTTCCCAAAATATTATTGCCTTTTTTATAAAGTATTCTCTCTGTCTGTCTGTCTGTCTGTCTGTCTGTCTGTGTGTGCACATATGCATGGGGGTGCACATGCATGTGTGTGCAGAAGTCAAAGGTTGTAGTCAGTTGTCACCTTCAATTTACCTAGGCACATTTTTTTGTCTTTTGACAGAAAGACTCTCTCACAAACAAAATGTGATCCACCAGCTTCAACCAGCTTCCTGCTTCTGAGTGTTGTTTTTCCTTCCCCACTGTGATGAAATGTACTCTCTGGAACTGAAAGCACTCAGATAAACTGTCTAATTCCTAAGTTGCTTTTTATCACAGTGTTTTATCACAAATGCAGATGAGTAACTGATGACAAGCCAAGATAGCATGTGAATATCTTTCAAAAATGTTCATTGACTATGAAGACACACAGAAAATAATTATTTGGAAGGGGGAACAAGAAATGTTTTAAGGATCTTACTTTCCCTTCCTCATCTATATGAAAATGATGTAATCAATGCAGAAAATTTTTCAGTTGACTTTCACAGATTTCAAATAAAACATTAAAGCATTTTATCAAATTTAAACCACTTTCATAGGTTTGATAATTTAAGTATGGCAACAAATTTTCAAAACAATGGTGTCATTGAATTTGGTAAGAGATACAGTGAGCACACCTACAAAAAAAACCCTTTCTGCAGCAAGCAGTGAATATAGGAAGCCTTTGTTTGAAATATTGATTTGATGCTTTTAGACACAATGTGCATGGATCATGAAACATTTTAATTATTTCTTCTCTCAGTGCTCAAATATAATAAAAATGTAGCAGCACAGGGAATCGGGTACCAGTAACAAGATCACTAGATGACAACAGCTATTTTGATTTGTTTATTCCCAAATCATCAGTTCTGAGCAAAACATTCCAGCATTGTAGAGTGCTGTCTGGAAATCCATCAGAGGACCACAAGTACAAAGTAACAGCAGACTCATTCATGTGACCTCCTTCTTTATAATGCTCTTGTCCTCAGAGTGTGTCCACTCCTTATGAAATGAGGTCCACCCACACTGTGACTTTTCACATGTCTTTCATTATATTTTTAGTGACTTGGTGGTGATGGCTGGTAACTTGCCAGCCTTCCTTGTAACAGAAGCTCCTCTAATATTTTGTTTTCTAATTATCTATAAATCCATAGAATTGAGTCCTGTGGCCCTCATGAACTAGATAGCACCATACAGCATCATGAGCTACAAAATTGATATAATTAGTCATGTTACACTAACAAAAACACACTTAGTAAGGAGGGGCACACACATTTTTGGGTGAACTCGAATGAGGCTTTTCACTTTTAGAAAATAAAAGGAGAGCCGTCATTTAGCTTTGCATTCTTGTCTGCAGATTATCTTATTTAAAACTTTCCCCTTGTAATCATCTCACAAAGAAAGGAATCACTTTGTTGTTTCAATTTTCTCATCCCTTCAGTGATGATCAGTTTTATTTTTCTCCTTCATTGACTTGGATAGAATTCCAATACCAAATCTTCAAATCCCTCCTTTGTCCTTTCAGCAGCATCGAGCAATAAGCCATCTTTCCCTTGCTGTGAGCTACTTTTCTGTTTGTGGTCATGTGGTCCTCCTCATCATCATTTTAGATTTATCTTCTGCTTAGGTCAGTTCTGTTCTAATATTGTCCCATTAAATCCAGGGATCATGGACTTAATTGTAGATCTGCTGACCTACAACCCTCATTTAAACTAAAGCAGAGTCCAACAGATTTGTTATCCCTGTCAGCTAAACAGAGCTGATGTTCAATAATATGAACATTTAAAATATGTCAAATTATTCAGAGAGAAGTGGTTGTAAGGATGGATTACTTTAGTAGGATTATTCAGGATGCATCCATCTATCTCTCCATGAAAATCCCTGGCTTGTGTTGCTGTACTCCCAGATTTTTACCATAATTTTTCATCTTTTCATTCTTCTTTGTTTCTTCCAAAATCTATACTGAGGTTTATAGCTATTAACATGCTGTAGAAACCACAGCTAAACACATCAAACTGGGAACTCGTTGTTTCATTAGTTTTCTTTATTTTAATGTCCCATTTCTTCTTTATCCACTTGACTTGGTCCTCATTGTCTCCATTTTATTCAGACAGTGAAGATTTGACTTGATCCTCTTTGTTCCCATATTTTCCAGACACTGAAGGCAAATATCCTCAAAGAAGTGGAAATTTTTAAATGATTTTAATTAATTTAACCACCAATGTTTGTTTCTTTTTTCTTTTTCTATAAGTGAAGAATATTATTCAAAAAGTAGGGATTATTTCACAAAAGTATTATGATGAAAAAAGATAGAAATAGTTTGATTTTCTTTTGTACTTTGCAAGAAAAATACAGAGGAAAATAATCACTGGTAATTTGAATGTAATTAACCCCCATAATCCCATAGGGAGTGTTAATATTAGAGGTAAGACTTTGGTGGAGTGGGTATGGCCTTAGAGGAAGTGTATAGCTGTGGTGGCAGGCTTAGATGTTTCCTATGCTCATGACACTGCCAGTGTCTCAGTCAACTTCCTCTTTCCTGCAAGATGTAGAACTCTTAACTCTTTCTTCAGCTCATATCTGCCTGCATGCTGCCATGCTGCTTCACCATGATAATAACTGACTGAACCTCTGCAGTTGTAAGTTAACCTCATACCTATACTATTAAATGATTTCCTTATAAAAGATACTGTGTTCATGTTGTCTATTCACAGCAATACAAACCCTAAAATATAATAAGACAATAGCACACTGCTTTTCAAGGTAAACAGTTTTAGTCATGACAAGAATTATTGATCTATCTAACTGATTTTTCTTATGTATTCAATCGTAAAAAATTCTATCACTTCAACAAACAAATATCTGTACAAATGTTCTGAATTTTATACTAAATTTTATCATGAAGAACAGAGTAAATGTATAGAATAAAAATACTTACCTGGAAATCTCTTTTAATATTGCATGAATAAAAATCCTTTTAGGTTTTGCAAAAATAAAAATAAAAAGAGAAATCAAGAACTGAATCAGTAAAGCAAACATTTTTCATGTTTAAAATAAATAATAACAATGGTACAGAAGAATATAACTCATAGCATATTTAAACATTTAAATTATTTCCCACATTGTTTATACAATTTGTTTTCTGCTTCTTCTAAAGTAATAATTTCCTGATCTTAAATGATGAAGAAGTTGGAGAAATAATTCAGTGCTTAAGAGCACTGGCTGCTCTTCCGAAGAACCCAGCTTCAATTCCCAGTAACACATTAAAGCTTACAACTACTTGCAATTACAATTCCAGGGGATCTTATATCCTCTTCTGGCCTCCACAGGCACACGGTATATACATAGTGCACAGGCATACAGGCAGACATACACAAATCTGCATAAAATCAATGAATAAACATTTAAATAATGGCTTAAAATGAAGATTATTCATGATAATTTTTTTAAAAATTGTTTGAAGTAACAAACCTCCTGCATTATGAATTATAGATTCCCAGGCTAGTGAAAGTATTTCTTCCATCCAACTTGTAATGCTTTAGGGTATAAGTTTTGAAAGTGTTTTCTCTGTCCATAAGAATTCCCTTATCCATTATCCCTGTGCCAGGAAAAATAAAACGATAATGGGAACATTTCAGTGTAAACAGAGGAGTTACCATGCCATCTGTTTTATGTGTCTGGTGTGTCTGGATAAATAGGAGACTGGCCAGTTGCCATCTCAGGCTCCCAAGGCCATGTCAATCACCTGCTAGCAGGAAAGAATTAACTTATTAGGTCATTAAAAACTTGCCAATATTGGTGAACTATATTGACAGTTACCCTGTATTTATACAAAATATTTCTCATGAGTTTGCTTTTAGATAAAAAGGACACTGCTATGATAACTTTGGTACCCTTCATGGCACTCAGCAACTTAATGTTGGATTTAGTTTGTGTGTAGCACATTTTAGGAAAGACTTACCTTCCCTCTGAACAGGAACTTGGCTCCTATTTTGAACATTTGCCACTTCCATTCTCATTTCTGTGGCTTGTTCTACACTAAGTTCTACCGAGGCTTCACTTGTGCTTCCTAACAATAGCTTCTTACAGGCTCTGGCTCCAGCCAGGGTCTGCTTAGGAAATGTGCCTGGTGCATCTTCCTATCCTTTTTCATTGCATATTTGTATTTGGCTCTTGTCTGTCATGTATGGTTTGCATCTCAAATGACTCTATGGATATACCCTTGAAAGTCCCATTATACAGAGTCCCTCTCTTTGTTATATTATTAGTAGCACATATCTTTGAAAATTAATGGGTATGTTTTCTTCTAATGACAAGTGTGGCTTCTTAATTTCATTGTCAAGATTTGCTTCTCTGTATATAATTACAACATGACCAAATAAAACCAATTTGTATCTGGTACAATTGAGCCAGTAAATATTTCATAATGACTTAAATTTAAGGAAAATATGAGAAAGACTGAAGATATCCATCTGTGCTAAATTTGTCTAGCTTATGTAAGACCCTTTATTCAATCAAAGAAGAACAGGAGAAGCTTCAAAACATTAACTAGACACTATCTTTTATTTTTGTAAGGCATTTTCTTTTCTTTTCTTTTTTTTTAACGGTATGTCTGTCTGTATGAGGGTATCATACTTGTAGCTACAGACAATTGTGAGCTGCCATGTGGGTGCTGGGAATTGAACCCGGGTCCTCTGGAAGAGCAGTCTGTGCTCTTAACCTCTGAGCCATCTCTCCAGTCCCTACTATCTTTTATTTTTAAGAAATTAAAAACAAATACTTCCTTGAATAATTTAATATCCCCAAAATATTTTCAATGTAACAATCATGGTAAAATTATTGTTTTCAGGAAATTCTATTTCCTCTCTTGTTTTAATGATTTATTCATATGACAAGTGGTCTATATTCAACTAAAGCCTACCATATCAATTGCTGGTAAAATATTCACTAAGTTTCCTTATGTCTGACAGAAATTCTTTTATCTAGCTATATTTCATGAGAAAATCTTTACATTTGTGATGCTGGTGAACATGACTGGTAGACTCATCTTATGGATATGTGTGCATATTCTGCATATATGTTCATTGAACAATTGTCAGATTTTTACTTAAAAAAACAGTATGATAAAATAGTTGTAATTTGCAAAGTAAATACAGCCATATGCAAACATGCATTGCATGAATGTTTTACCCAAGATATAAATACTGTCTGGTGTTTGGGAAGTCCTGTGTATATGTCAATAAAACACTGTTTGCCAATAGGAAAGCAACATAGGTGGGACTTGGAGTCCAGGAGGATTCTGGGTAGGAGAAACACAGGAAGTCAAGATGTAACTGCCATAGGGATAAGAAGCCCAGAAAGTTCTCCAGTAAGAGAAATACTTAGATTAACAATTATGGGATTAATACTTAAGTCAGAGCTAGCCAGTAAGAAACAAGCAAGGCCAACAGCTTCATAATTAATATAGCCTACTGTGTGTTTATTTGGGATTTATGCGGCTCTGGAACCAGGCTGTTGGGAAGGCTTCTCTTTACATAATGGTGATCAGGAGTGGGATGATGAATTTCCACATAGAATGACAAAAGCTTTAAAGGAATTTTAGAAACAGAAGAATGGAGAGAAGCACAGCTTTTTCGTAGCAGCATTTTCTCAGGTGGGCTCTATTTTGCTAGACTCCCGTGGCTTGCTTAAGGGAGTCTTCCTGACTCAGCATAAAAACAAACAAACAAACAAAAAACCAACAAGGTTCTTTTAAGAGGCTCTGCTAACAATTGAAAGGTGTGTATGTACAGCTGGAAGAAACAATGACCACATTTCCAAGCCGGCAGCTTTTGCTGGAAGTCAGCATAGACTGAGACAGTGAGCTGGAATCACGCTTATGCCTGCCATCTTGGAAAAACTGCAGTTTAAACAGCCGCGGTTTTAACAGATAAGACAAGTGGCTGGAAAGACATAAAGATTTACAGGAAAGTCAGACTTGGATGAAAGAAAATCTCTAAATGTTTACAGTGTGTTTAAAAATATACATATGATTGAGAGAGAAAAAGAAACGGCATAGTGATAAATAAAGAAGCTGGCTGTGGTGTTACAAGCCGGTAGGATTTGCTGCAGAGGCAGAGGCAGGTAGATTTCCAAAGAGAAACCCTGTCTCAGAGAAAAATAAATAAAAGTAAAAGAAACAGAACGATAATAATAGATAAATAAATAAGCCATGTAAACATGGAAAATACACAGAGAGTCTGTATACCATATGCTATTGGGTTTTTCAGTTTTTTGATTGCTAAGGAAGGAACAACTGCTAAAGTACACTTGATTAACTGTTGCAGAATTAATTCTACTTATATCTTTTGAAAATACCTTGATTTCAAAATTTAAGTATAAGGATACGTTACTTGGGAAAGGAGTTTTTGTTTGTGTTTCTACAGAAAATGAAAAGCTGAGGATTCCTTCCAGGCTTCTGTGGTTTGATGAACCAAGAACCCCAGAAGCAATTAGCCAAGTGACTCAACATCTAAAACAGCAAAGGACTTATACAGGTTTCTGAGGTTTGTCATGATCCCCATGGTATGAACAGCACCCCCTTCCAGCGCGAAGCAGTTTGGAACGAGCAACGTCCTAATTCCCATCTTGTTTATAAATCTTTGTTTTCATTTAAATGGGATTGTTTATAATTGGTTAATGATCACAATCAATCTCTTTTTAAAGGAAAAAGGGGATTATGGTATGGAAATGAGTACTTTGTATTGGTATGGTTTTTCATTTATTGATACTAATTCAAGGTCAACTTTGTAATGTATATATTTCTCCTCTTGATTACATATTGTGCTTATGATGTTCTTTTAAAATGTAATGCATAATTAAATATATACAATGGATAGTTACTTATTACAGTCAGAACTTATAGTTAGGTAAGTTAGGTTTTCTAGATATACAGAGATATATTTGAGTTAGATAGTCTTCAAACATTTCAAAGGCCTTCAGCAAATGGCATTTAAAATGGTTTAGGGTTTTTCTTGACAATGAGAAATGTCTGCTTCTGGCACACCAATTACATCTGAGAAGAAGATGAGCATCGAAGAGACTTGTTATGGAGTTTGCTTTCAACATGGCAAGATTAGCCATTTGGGCAAAAAACTGCTCATGCCTAGACTGAGTGTTGCTGTATAAACTGGATATGCAGAACCCACAGGAAAATGACTGTTGAACTCAAACAGTCCTTCAGGGTTCCTGCTTCATGGAAGAGTCTACGAGATTTGTTGCAGGACACAGAAAAATGACTGATATACTGTTGATGTAGATGGACAGTTTGAAATTTCCAGCTTTGCTGAGGAGTCTCCCAGACATATTATGGCCTTATGGGCTGAAGATGGATGCCCCATTGTTACATAGGAACTCCGGGTGACTGTCCAGGAAGCGAGATGTCTCTGTCAGATCTAGTGTTTACATATTATCCTTCTGTGATCTTTGATGGAGTTGAAGACAGATAGTTATAATTACAGTTTTCCTTAGTTATGATAAAAGATAAGCTACATATAGAACTTTGGACTCACAAGGATGGGGTAGATGATACTTTCTTTAAATCTTGCTAAAATATTGTAACTATGTTCTTACTTGATAACTATTCTGTTATATATAATTTGACTATGTTAAATTTAAGACCTTTCTTTTTGTTTAAACAGAAAAGAGGAGATGTTGGGGAAGTCCTGTGTATATGTCAATAAACCCCTGTTGGGCAATAGGGAAGCAACATAGGTGGGACTAGGAGTCCAGGAGGATTCTGGGTAGAAGAAACACAGGGAGTCAAGATGTAACTGCCACAGGTATAAGAAGCCTGGAAAGTTCTCCAGTAAGAGAAATACTTAGATTAACAATTATGGGATAAATACTTAAGTCAGAGCTAGCCAGTAAGAAACAAGCAAGGCCAACAGCTTCATAATTAATATTGCCTCCTGTGTGTTTATTTGGGATTGATGTGTCTCTGGAACCAGGCTGGCGGGAATGCTTCTCTTATAGTCTGGTTTCTATTATCTTGACTATAATATTGCTTGACTATATTATTGTAGGGTAACTACATTTGTACCATCAATCTGTATGATCTCTGCATGCAACAGAAGATGAATATCTAAGTATATAAGTGTCTTAAACAAGAAAAGAGAAAATGGTGAAGTCAATAAATGGGCATATGAATCTGCCTGAAACAGTAAATGAAAGCATACAAACACTATGGTTTTTCCTGTGCCATTCACAATTGTAAGTTCTCAGGTCAGTCTAGTCATGTCTTCATGAATTAAGACATAGTGTCAAGGTGGAGGATACACACACTGAGATTCTTTAGGCTTAAATCAGGAAAAGAATGAAATATCTGGAAAACAATGAGTGGAACCTAAAGTCTTCATGTTCAGTAAAATAAGCCAGAATCATAAAGAAATATCCCATATTATTTCAACCTTTGGAATACCACATGAATAACAGGAAGAACATACAAATAAAATGTGACCGTTTGAGATATGAAATGGTAAGGGGAAAAGAAGGGTGAATGAGATTGGATAATGCAGTTTATGTTCATTTGAATGATAATGGCTCCAAAGCCTTATATACTTACATGTTTAGCTTCCATTTGATGAACTGTTTAATGAGGATTAAGAGGTGTGGCCTTGTTGGATGAGGTATGGCTTTGTTGAAGGAGTAAAATGAGAACTCACAAAAGTCTAATAACCAATTTATTAAGGGATGTAATGACAAATTCACAAACACAGAACAAAGCAGGGGCCTCTGTTGATACTGCTGCCTTCAAACAGTCATTCAGCTCACGGGTAAAGAGCCCAAGCACAAGTTGCCTCTATACTGCTTGCACTCTGACCATGCCTAGAGAGCACTCAAAATGAAAAGAGAGAGACAGAGAGATCCAGAGAGAGAGAGAGAGAGAGAGAGAGAGAGAGAGAGAGAGAGAGAGAGAGACTCCCTCAGCTCTTAAGCTATCATATAAGTAGACAAGACTATGCCTTAGGGCTTGCTGCTCCAAATTTCATTATCTAAAGGGTTCAAGTTCCACAATAGGGGAGGTATGTCACCGAAGTGGATGTTGAGGCCCACAGCAGGCCCAGTGCTCTCTCCTTGATGTTCCTGGAATGGTAATAACTCTCAGCTAATGCTCCAGTGCCACAATGATATGGGAATAAGCCTCTGAAACAGTAGGCAAGCCCCAGTTAAATTCTTTCTTTTGTAAGAGTTGTCTTGGTTATGGTGTCCCTTCAGAGCAACAGAAGTGTAATTAAGACAAATGTATAAAAGCAAATGTAATAATGAAACATCTTTCCTTACACAATTATAGAAATTTCACAGACATCTAATCTGTGATGTAATTGGACTGAGTTTATAAAATGTCTTCAGGAATGGGAACATTCAAACCTTCTTTTTCAAACTAGAATCTGCTGAGTTTTCTCTGACACTCCTGCCTTCCCAGGGCAGAGGTGAGCTCTGGCCCTCACCTTGGGGCTGACTTCCACTTGCCCACTCTGACCTGGGGACTGCAGGCAGGTAAACTCGTCCCTGGTGAAGGCACTGAGCTAATCCAGCTTCCACCCAGCGAGAGATGGAGTGCCTCAGAACCACCTGCGCCCACCTTGAGAACCATCAGAGTTTTGGACCTGCTTGATCCCACCAGAAGAGAACCTTGAATCCATACCCACCAGGACAGGGAGAGACCCCACCTGTACCCACTGAAAAAAGTAATGGGAAGACAACAGTATAAGAACACATTCAACAACAGAAAAACCAATATGATGCCAGCAGAGTCTAGTGACTCTACAACAGCAAGACCTGAGCATCACAATATAAATAAAGCAGAAGAGTACAATGTTAAAATCAACTTAATCAAGAGGACAGAGAACCTAAAAGAGGAAATGAGAAAATCCTTTGAAGAAATAGAAGAAAAGACAAACTGAAAATTGCAAGAAACAATTCAAACAGTGCAAGATTTGAAAGCTGAAATAGAGGCAATTAAAAAATATCACAGTCTGAAGGAATGATGTAATTAGAAAAGGTAGGTAAACCATCAGAAATTACAGATATAAACATAACCAACAGAATACAAGAGTTGGAAGAGAGAATCTCAGGCATTGAAGATACATTTGGAGAAATAGATTCATTGACCAAAGAAAAATTTAAGTCCAACAAATCCATAACACAAAATGTACAGGAAATATGGGGCACTGTGAAAAGGCCAAACCTAAGAATAATAGGTATAGAAGAAAATGAAGAATCCAAACTAAAAGTTACAGAAAACGTATTCAACAAAATCATGGAAGAAAACTTTCCCAATCTAAAGGAAGACATGCCAATGAAAGTACAAGAAGCCTACTGAACACCAAAAAGAGTGGGCCACAAAAAGTCTCTTTGCCATATAATAATTAAAACACCAAGCTTACAGTATAAGGAATACTAAGAGTAGCAAAGGAAAAAGTCCAAGTAACATATAAGTGCAACCTTATCAGAATCATACCTCACTTCTCCATGGAAACTATGAAAGCCAGAAGGTCTTGGATAGACATTCGACCAACACTAAGAGACCACGGATGCAAGTCCAGACTACTATACCCAGCAAAGCTTTCAGTCACTAGATATTCAATCACTAAAACCAAGATATTCTACAACAAAAAAAGATTTAAACAATATAAGCAGAGGACAGTGTTAGGTGCCATTCCTCCTACACAATCAAATCCAGTTTTTTGTTTGTTTTGTTTTTTAATAGCCTGCCACTGTCATAGAATAAATGACATGAACTAGATTGACTGATCTTTAAGGCACCTAAATTATCTGTCTCTGTCCTTCTAGTATTGAGTTTACAAGACCACTTCTGATTCTTTTTAAATTTTATATTTTCCTGTTCACTAAGTAAAGCATTCTTTTAAGATGCAATCCAGTCATTGCTTTCCTTGATATCTAGCCAAATAAAGCACTAACATGTGTCCAACCAAAAATTTTCACATGGATGAGGTGCTAATTTTTTTGGAAGAAGTTTAAATATCTTTGTGGATGAAAAGATAAATAAAACATGGGAATCCAAAAACTTGTTATTATTCATCTCTAAGAAGTGAGTTACCACTCCTTGAGAACAGCTGGAGAAAAAACCCAGCTATGACTGAGTGGAGCCAGCTGACTTCACAAACTGTACTCATGTATGTGAAGTGTGAATCCTCAAAGGATTTTAGTACCAGACTATCTTGGAGCATTGCGGTGGTTTGGATGAAAATGGCCCCTTTGTGTTTAACTACTTGGTCCTAAGGTAAAACTAATTGCATGGGATGGATTAGAAGGTGTGGCCTTACTGAAGGAAACATGTCACTGGGGGTGGACTTGGAGATTTCAAGACTGGACTATTCCCCATGTCTCCACCTACCTTGTGGTTTTGTCTAAAACTGTGAGCTCTAGGCTACTGCTCAAATGTCACACCTGCTTGCGTGATGCCCTGCTCCCTGCTGTTACAGCAATGAACTCTATTCCTGTGGGACAATAGCCCTAAATTAAATGCCCTTTTTTATAAGGTGCCTTGGTCATGGTTTCATCACAGCAATAGAAAATTAAAACAGTTTATTAGTATTAATCCTGGAAGTGAATGAGACTATTAAATAGGGTTTGTAGACATTCTCTTTATGGTGTCAAACACTAGGCTCATGACAGAAAATTCCAAAGAAAAGCATTTCCTAAGACTCCTCTTGCTAATATGAGTATTGATGAACTCAATGATTGTTTTATTACAGTGAGAATTGATAGTTTAATTATTATCTAAGTACAGCACAGATAGGATCCTGGTATCTCACATTTGTATATACTCATCCACTTCATATATTTCCTGAGAAAACAGGTTGTTTTTCTTAAGCAATTCTTGATTTTTTTAGATTTATAAAAATTGTATAATCAAGTGCATTATAATTTAGAAATGTAAAATGAGTTTTGATTTATGAACCTCCCAATATGGAGTATCTTGATTGCTCATGAATGAAGTAAACATTAATTTATGTTGGCATTTAGTTACAAAATGAATCACATTTGCTATTTTTGGTTCAAATGTCAGGAGAAAAATACTTAGCAAACATTACTCCTGTGATTCTGAGCCAACAGTATCACTGCCACTTAGACTTTTTTGTGTGATCTGACATGAAAATAAAATACAATGAAATGAATACAATAGAACAATTAACAAAATATAAAATGTAGCATTCAATTCAAGAACAATTGAGAACATTAAGCATAGAGAGATAGAATGCTGTCTTTTCAGAGAACCTTGGCTTGGTACCTTAAAACACATGGTAGCTGAAAACTTCTGTTAAGTTATAGTCCAGAGGACTTGATGATCTCTGTTGGCAGTACATACATGTGATATGTATACATATATGCTAACACATGTACACATAAAATAAAAATATTTAAATTGCATTACAATGTGAGAGCATAATATTGAAGACTAGTTGTATGCAACAAAAGTTAAAATTTTCTGTAAACAACCTAGAAATGATACGTCCACATTATAATTTCAAGTTAACTTGTAAAACATCTATGTAAGTTTCTGAAAATCACCTTTCTGATAAATGATTGCATCATAAATATCATGCCAGAATCTCATCAAGGGTTTGCAAACATTTTTTCTTAGAAAAGTCCACATAGAAAATTGTTCAGTTTTGGATAATCATTCAACCTCTACAAAACTATCAAATATAGCATTATTGCAAAATAGTAGTCACTTATTCTATATGAAAATATGCGTGGCTTTCATATAGTCCCTATGATTGGCAAGACTTGGCCAGTGGTTTCTTCTCTAGAAGATGCAAGATATACTAAACAGGTTGCTGGTTCTCAAGAAAAAAATTCACTTAGGTGATACTAGAAAGAAAACTTTATAAATCCAAAAGCCAAATGAAAAGTTATCATTACTGTAAAAACATGGACACCTGTCAGAACATTGGCATAATCAATTTGTAGAGGCTTCTTGGAGCCTCATTGAGCATTAGGATGAGATCTTAGAGGATGCTGGGTAATTAAGAAGTAACCAATATCCTGCATTTAGAGTCACAAAATAGTCTTTCTTGGATTGCTTACTCCAGTAGAGCAATGTACTAAGACCAGTGTGTTGGAACAGGAGGGATCAGTTTAAAATAACTGAAGAGGCTGGAAATTACAAAATAAGTGAATTCTCCTCTTTGACTAATGCTAGGGGTTAAGGATTTTTGACTGTGAAAATAGTAGATTAGTGTCACAAGCAGAATGTGGGTGGAATGTATACATTAGTTTTCAGGAGATGCAGTCATCATATACCTCCTGTGCAGCACAGCAATGGATTTGGTCTGTTGAAACTGAAATGAAACAGCTTATTTTGACATGGTGACCAAAGATGTACAACAAGGTAGCCTAACATATTAAATAAATTTTCAGTGTGGTGATATATTATTTATGATTTATTAAAGCATGGCTGAGGATTCAGAAAACAAAGTCAGCCACAAGCCATTGAAGCCAGTTATAAGCCTTTATTCCCAGCAGCCTGAAGCTAGGAAGTGGTGACACACATCTTTGGTCCAAGCATCCAGAAGCTTGAAGGTGGTGTTACACACCTTTAATCTCGGGACTCAGGATTAAGAGGTAGATGGATATCTATGAGCCCAAGGCCATACAGATCTACACAAGATAGAAAGGCATTCAGTCTCAGAATTCTCCAGTCATGCTGAGAAGAGACTGCAGAATCAGTCTTTTCAACCTAAGGTAGCGGTAAGAGCTACTGTTGGTCACTTTGCTTTTCTGTTCTTCTACTCAAAGCTTGAACCCCAATATCAGTCTCTGGATCTTTTATTAATCATGCTACACTTCAGTGCCTTATCTATGAGAAAGATGAAAGGGAGAGAAGAAATTAAAAGCCCTTTCAGGCACGTCAATTGGGTGTACAAGAATATGACAGCCATATTTTTTCTTTTATTAGACCCAACACCCACCAATTAAAGCAAAGAATCCAGGCATTTCTCTTGGTCATTTTCTATGGCAATCTATACAACAAGAGCTACTTATCTAAATTGTCCCAAAATACTAATCCTTTGACCTCTAAGCAGTAGAAATAATTTTTCCTCTGAAAGTCCAAGCAAAGCTAGGGAGATGCAGCACTTGTCGCGAGACAAGCAATTCCAAGGTATCAGGAAAAGAAAGACCAGATGTCCAGCTGTTTGTACTAGGAAGTGTCTTTATTTTGCAAGTGCTAAGAAGTCTCTCTCTTGTAGGAGAGAGCAGTCTCATATATAGTCTTACAACACAGTAGAAAAGCCCCAGGTGGAAGAGAGCGTGTTTTCCTCGTGTTAGATGTTGATGTCAGTGGGGCAATGCGGGGGCAGTAAGCCAGGACCAGAAAACAGGATGCACCTGCCACTGTCAGCTGACAAACAACTCAGAGACCCTGTGGGGGCTAAGCCCCAACTTTGAGTCTTTTGTTAGTGAAAATAAATGCAAAGACTATACCACGCATCATGTGTGAGTCACCTGAAAATGATTACAAACATAAACTGCACTGGGCACAAATTCAGGGCATACTTGAGAAGAAATGAGACATTTTGGAGATGTATACTGCTGGTGATTGTGTGTGGTCCTGTTTCTTGGGCTCCTTTTAATTCTTACTTCTTCACATAGTCATGGACAGAACTATTAATTCATTTTTCCCTCTAGAGGTAACCTAAAATAATTGACTAACATGCAACAGGAAGAGCTGTAAGCAACTCCAGGTTTTGACTGATGAGAGAGGAGCAAAGACATGGGGACAGAAGATTTTGTAGTTTGGGGTTATACCCACTGAGGAAAAGAAATTCTTAAGTTCTAGGCCATTGGTTGGGTACATACTGAAGGCAATGGTAATCATGAGTTCTAAGACTCAGTATAATATTGTAACCAGTAAGGAATTTACAATAAATGCAAAGATAGATGAGACTGTCCATCACAGCTGCTTTCATGGCTGTGAGACTTACACTCTGGATACAAAGCTGAGGAGAGCTACTCATTTAATGACCTGCTATGACTTTCACTTTGAGCTTTTGTTTTCCAGTGAGTCCACAGAGCAGATGCATAAGTAGAGGGGATGTATCATTCACAACCATTTCTGTGTCTTCATTTACACAAAAGACTATTGTATAGTGAGATCCCAGGACTCCAGTGTTGACATGTGAGTGCTCAGTGTGCTCTATGTGCAGTGCTCCTCAATCACTGTCAGTACATTGAGGCAGTGACAATTCCAAGGGATCCCACTGTCTATTTGAACTACACCATGGCCTTAATGCAGAAATAATAAAGTCTCTCTGTACTGAAAATGGGTGTCAGGAGGTCTGGGAAGTCTATGGGGCTTCTAGTAATGAATCAGTATTTATCCCTAGCATACGAATGAACATTGGGAGCCCATTCCACATAGAGAGATACTCTCTCAGGCTAGACACATGGGGGAGAGCCTAGGGCCTGCTCCAAATGATATGACAGACTTTGAAGATCTCCCATGGAAGGAGTCAGCCTCCATGGGGAGCAGAAACTGGACAGGATAGGGGGTCAGTGGAGGGCAGGGGAGGATGGGAGGGAGAGAGAACTGGGATTGTCATGTAAAAACAATATTATTTCTAAATTAAATGAAAAAATGAGAAGATGATAAAAAAAGAAACACAGATAGCCTATATGCATCTTCGTATTCTTGTTGATCCAAGCAACTCATGTGCCAAGAACCTACTGAAAATTTGGATTAGAAGGAAAGGGATCAACAAAGAAATACATAATGAGAGAGGGTGTTGGCTAACAGAGCTACTCAAAGCTAGAGACATTTGGAAAAATACTCCATGAAAGCAAAAGTAATTCCAAATTATTTTTTCTTGAATCTATTTTCCCAGATTTGAATTTTCATGAATGACAAATGGAGTCACTTAAAATACAGATCTCACACTATGAGATGGATTTCTGGAGCCACAGATAGCAATTTATTAGTAGATACATTTTCACCCATGCAAAAATAAGAGCAGGGCTATTTAAGGAAGATTCAATTGCATGGGGATTACTTGAAGTATGGAAGGGTCTTCTGAAGGTCACTCTATCCAGACACCAAAATTGAAGGGGTTGGGAGTCTAATTTTTGGTATGAATTGTTGTTTTAAGAATTTTTCTTTTTACCAGAACAGTTCAACCCTTCTGACTGATAATTTCTGAAGCAAATCCTAAACTGTCAGGAAATAGCCATTTATCTCCATTTATGTCAACGTTGTAAGGAGAAGTTATCCAAACATGGAAGGATGGCATGTGTGAGCTGCTTTTTTTCCTATTCACAAATCATTTATGCGGTGAGCAGGAAATGAAGTGAATTGTCAGTTATTCTTGCATTTCACATACCTGTAGGCATTTTTAAAGCATCTTAAAATACATTAGTTTTTAGATTTATTTGGAACGCATTCCAAAGTCTTTTTTTTAATGTGAGATTTGTGCAGGGATGAGTGAAAACTTAAACCAAATAATAGCAACCAACAAAGCAAATTCATTCAACTAGGGGTTTGTTGTTGAAGTGCTTTTTATAGATAACTAACCTTCTATTGACTGTGTCTTTTTCATATTCTTGCTTAAAAATTATTTGTCATAAAATAATAGGACTTAGGTTGGAGCTCACTCAGTGATGAATGGATACTGGGTTTAGTTTCTAGTCTCTCTTCTAACATATACAAACATACACACACACACAGATACACACACATACACACATATGTTTCCATAATAATAAAATACAATTTCTATTTGGCTTTGTTGAGATTGATCAGTTTATAACCATGAACTTGCACAGTTGTGAGAATTCCCTACCACTTTGAAGGGATTTTTGTTGATCAGATCTTATATGGCGCATAGAACTGTCCCTGGGAAATGGGAGATTCAATATTTATTATCGCATTTAGTAGTTGTAGTGATACCTGCACTAATATGAATTGTAATCAGAATACTAACTTGAAAGGGTAAAGCACACCAAAGACCCCACTAATTAAAGAGGGTTCCATAGCCAAGTTTCCAACTATTTTTGATTTTAGACAATTAGAGTTGCAACTTTAGAATAGGATTTGTTTTAGACAAATGCAATATTGAGCTTTTTTATTGGGATTATGTGCACCATAAACTAGGTGACTTAGAGGCCAGTACCATATTCTCAGAATTAAAATGATTATATGTCTGAACCTATTGTACTGTCCACTAGGAAGTTTTCATAGAATATGTCTCCTTGTCATTCTCTCTCTCTCTCTCTCTCTCTCTCTCTCTCTCTCTCTCTCTCTCTCTCTCTCTCTCTCTCTCTCTCTCTTGTGTGTGTGTGTGTGTGTGTGTGTGTGTGTGTGTGTTATTTTCTCACCCATAGACCTTCTCATAGACCTTGGAATTTACCACAATGACTCATTTGTTAATTTTCCCTGAAAATTAGGGGAAATATTTATATTTACCCACATTTTAGAAAAATTCATTACTTTCCATCTTACTTGGCATAGCATTAATTTTAATTTGGCTGAAAGACTACTGTGACAATCAGTCTCTCCCTCTCTCACTTTTCCTCCTCTTTCAGCTTCTCTTTCATTCTCCCTATGTATTTCCTTTTCTACATGAAAGCCATTGGTTGCTATAGTTTTGTTTGATTTTTACGGCTTCTTTTATAAAGTGTCTTTATTTCATGTCAACTTGATTTCATAAGATAATTTTGCTGATCATAGACTTTCAAGACAATTTCTTTTAAACCAGTCCTTGACTATGACTTACACAGTCTTTTAACAAGTTTTCCATTAGAACCCTTTGCTGTGTATCACTTAAAATTATTACTTTAGCTCTTGCTAAGGGCCAAGGGTGTGACTTAATCATTCATCTACACTCATTGCTAGAACTATTCTATGGCTGTCACTGACATTTTGTTCTCATGAAGTCACTTGACAACTATCAATATAGTCAGAATTGCTTTACATACTTCAGTTTCTTTGAATTTAGCTTAATTAGCATGGGCATTTAAGGATTTCCTCAAAGTGTTTGAAATCTACTCAGAGTGGAACTCACTGAGGTCAGAGTTTATCATTCTGATGAAAGCTTACAGAGGAGCTAAGAGCATTTGCAATCCTTCTGAACTGTTTTCGTGTCTTCTGGATTGTTTTCTTTCTAAATCTTAAATTCCATTTCTACATATGGATAGATGAAAAATTCCTACAGATTTTCAATAACATTCATCAGAATGATTTGTGATTTGTGAGACAGATTCTTATGTTTCTCAGAATGTGACCTGGAACTTGTAATCATACTGCCTCTTGTTCTTAAGTGGGGAGAGTTTTGAGTGTTCCAGGTCTGCAACACTGGGCTCAGTTTATTCTTGTGCAGTGCTGGGATTGTATTCTAGAGATTTCTACATCTAGGCAAGCACTCCTCCACTGGAGCCACAGTCACAGCTCCTAGAGAACCGATTCCTTTTCACACCAGTTCATTTCAGATACACTGTTCACTTCCATAACTAGAGAAAGGTAAAACCAGGAGCAAACTAAGTTGAAGCCTTTATCTTTCCAAGTCTTCCAGAAATACATCCTTCTCCTTTACTTGTTCAGAGTTTCTGTCTTACAGTCATTACTCTGAAGATCTCATAGCAACGACCTCATAAACTTAAACTTTCTCAACCAAATTATCACTTACAAGTTTTATAGCCGTATTTAAAAGAAGGGTACTTCAGAGACTTCCTCAGATGTCATGTGAAAAACAACTCACCAACTAATTAAAATCAGTGGCTAAAAACCTTGCAAGCACCAGCTGAATTGTAAGTTCCATTTTATACCTAAATAAAAATCAGCAGTTGTTCTCATTCAAACAAATACTCTACATTCTTCCCTTTTCCTGCATGCTTAAATTCTCTTGTCAGGAGATTTTTTTAAAGCAACCTTTAATTTCATTAGTAATAAAATTAATTTGCATCCAGACGCTGAAGTACACAGAAGGATGGAATTAGGCAAAAAGCTGCATGACCATTCCACGGGCCTCTAAAAATAGACACCCTTTTAAATGTGAGAATCACACTTTGTCCTTGAATACTCTAGGGGAGTTCAAGTGAAAAAAAGTTGACAAGAAAACCGTTATTTTGTCTTACAAAAATAGATTCATGGCACAGGTTCAAAGTTGAGAGTTCACAGGAGTCTAATTTGAACATTTAGGTAGTTTTTTAAAAAAACTTGGCCAAGGGGATGGGATAGGGGGTCAGTGAGGGGCAGGGGAGAAGGGCAGGGAGACAGAACTGGGATTGACACATAAAACGAGCTTATTTCTAATTTAAATTTTAAAAAAGAAGAAAACTCCCTGAAATTGTAAACTCTGCCTAAGTGTTTAGGCTCTGAAAACCTGAAGAGAAGACTGAGAAGTTAATATGAAAAACTGAAGATAATTTATTGATTCTGGTCACCAAATTTTCCTTGGTGTGTGACTGTCATGTTGCTTTTAGTGCACAACTTATACCTAACCATCACTGTTGCAATTATCCATAGTTTTAGATGTTGAAGAAAATTCTGCAAATGAACACAGTTCAGAATTTATTTTAAGACATGTTAGTGTACTTTGAAAGCATAATTTTAAATCATGAGTAATAGAGTTCTTTGTGTTTTTACATAATATCCACCATTTATAGAAAAATGGAGCAAAGTGGTTTTGGTTGTTAAATAGAGATTAGATCAATAATTCATGAACATCTGCAGAGAGTGATCACTAAACTGTGTATATGTCACAAAAATACTGAATAGAAGCCATAATAAGAAATTATGTTGACTACCACACATTAAAATAGTTTCACTATTTGTTGAAATACTTTTTCAAACCAAAAATAATTTAACCTACATTAGCTACAAATTTACACTTGATAGTCCACCTTAAAGTTTTTTTCTTACAAATTGCTTGATGTGGAAAGTCCTGTGATTATGTCAATAAAGCACTGCTGGCCAATAGAATCTAGACCGGTAGAACTAGGAGTCCAGGAGGACTCTGAGAAGGAGAAACACAGAGAGTCAAGATGTAACACCATGGGGTAGGAAGCCTGGAACTATTCTCCAGTAAGAGCGTAAGAGACATAGTTAGATTAACAATTATGGGATAATTACTTAAGTCAGAGCTAGCCAGTAAGAAACAAGCAAGGCCAACAGCTTCATAATTAATATAGCCTCCTTTTGTGTTTATTTGAGACTGATGCGGCTCTAGAACCAGGCTGGCAGGAAGTCTTCTCTCAAGGAAAAGGCTTCTCTTTACATAATGGTGATCAGGAGTAGGATGATGAATTTCCACATAGAATGACAAAAGCTTTAAAGGAAATTTAGAAACAGAAGAATGGAGAGAAGCACAGATTTTTGGTAGCAGCATTTTCTCAGGTGGGCTCTGTTTTGCTAGCTGCAAGCAGAGACTCGAGGCTGGCTTAAGTTAGGCTTCCTGACTCAGCATAAAAAAAAGCAAGGTTCTTTTAAGAGGCTTTGCTAACGATTTAAAAGTTGTACGTACAGCTGGAAGTGGCAGTGACTACATCTCCAAGCCGGCAGCTGGAGTCATGCTTATGCCCACCATCTTGGAAAAAAACGACAGTTTAAAACTGCCGCGGTTTTAACAGATAAGACACATGGCTAGAACAGCATAAAGATTTACAGTAAAGTCAGACTTAGATGAAGAAAAACCTCTAAAGGTTTACAGTGTGTTTAAAAATATACATAAGATTGAGAGAAAAAGAAACAGCCCGGCTGTGTTGGCACATGCCAGTAGGATTTGCTGCAGAGGCAGAGGCAGGCAGGTTTCCAAAGAGAAACCCTGTCTCAAAGAAAAATAAATAAAAGTAAAAGAAATAGAGTAATAATAGATTAATAAATAAGCCATGTAAAGATGGAAAATACACAGAGAGTCTGGATACTGTATGCTATTGTGGTTTTCAGTTTTTTCATTGCTAAGGAACAACTGCTAAAGTACACTTCATTATAAATGCTGCTGAATTAATTCAACTTCTATCTTTTGAAAATGCCTTGACTTCCAAATTTAAGAATAAGGATATGTTACTTGGGAAAGGAGATTTTATTTATGTTTCTACAGAAAATGAAAAGCTGAGCCTTCCAGGCTTCTGTGGTTTGATGAACCAAGACCCCCTGAAGCAGTGGGTCAGGTGTTCCAACAATTGAGACAGCTAAAATGATGGAACTTCACAGACCCTGAAAATAAGGACTTATACAGGTTTCTGAGTTTTCTCATGATCCCCATGGTATGAACAGCGCCCCCTTCCAGCATGAAGCAGTTTGGAATGAGCGATGTCCTAATTCCCATCTTGTTTATAAATCTTTGTTTTCATTTAAATGGGGTTGTTTATAATTGATTAATGATCAGAGCCAATCCCTTTTAATGGTAAAAAGGGGAATTATGGTACGGGTATTGTTTTTCATTTATTGATACAAATTCAAGGTTAATTTTGTGATGTGTATATTTCTCCTCTTGATTAAGTATTGTGCTTATACTGATCTTTTAAAACATAATACATAATTGAATACAGACTATAGATTGTTACTTATAATAGAATTTATAGTTAGGTAACTTCGGTTTTCTAGACATATAGAGATGTATTTGAGACAGATAGTCTTCAAACCTCTCAAAGACCTTCAGAAAATGGCATTTAAAATGGTTTAGGGTTTTTCTTGACCATGAGAAATGTCTGCTCCTGGCAGCACCAATTACATCTGAGAAGAAGATATGCATCGAAGAAACTCGTTATGGAGTTTGCTTTCAACATGGAACAAGTAGCCATTTTTGCAAGAAACTGCTCTTGCCTAGACTGTTTGACTGTTGCTGTATAAACTGGACATGCAGGACCCACAGGAAAGTGACTGCTGAACTCTTTCTTATGGGGTTCCTGCTTTATGGAAGAGTCTACGAGACTTTCTACAGGACTCAGAGAAATGACTGACAGACTGCCAATTCAGATGAACAGTTTGAAATTTCCTACTTTGCTGAGAAATATTCTGGACACATTGTGGCCTATGGGCTAAAGATGGATGCCCAAAAGTTACAGAGGAACTTTGGGTGACTGTCCAGGTAGGAAGATGTATCTGTCAGTCCTAGTGTTTATATATTATCCTTCTGTGGTCTTTGATGGAGTTGAAGACAGATAGTTATAATTATAGTTTTCCTTAGTTATGATAAAAGATAAGCTACATATAGAATTTTGGACTCACAAGAATGAGATAGATGATATTTTCTTTAAATCTTGCTAAATGTTGATAGACAAAATATTGTAACTATATTCTTACTTGATAACTGCTTTTTATATATAATTAGACTATGTTAAAGTTAAGACGTTTCTTTTTGTTTAGACAGAAAAGAGGAGATGATGTGGGAAGTCCTGTGATTATGTCAATAAAGCACTGCTGGCCAATAAGAATCTAGATAGGTGGGACTAGGAGTCCAGGAGGACTCTGGGAAGGGGAAACACAGAGAGTCAAGATGTAACACCATGGGGTAGGAAGCCCGGAACTATTCTCCAGTAAGAGGGTAAGAGACATACTTAGATTAACAATTATGGGATACTTACGTAAGTCAGAGCTAGCCAGTAAGTGTGTTTATTTGGGACTGATTCGGCTCTAGAACCAGGCTGATGGGAAGGCTTCTCTCAAGGAAAAGGCTTCTCTTTACAACTGCTAATATTTTTAATCAATATAGAGTATGATATAGTATGAGAGGAAATTGTATCATTATAATAACATAAACGTAACAAAGAATAATTACATGGAAAGGACACACCTTGAAGATATTAGAAAAGCCAATTAAACACAGGGGTTGCAGACAAAACTTTATCAATTATAAATGTAGCCTATGTCATGATCTTCTTGTCCTCTGTCGGTTGATTTTGAAACACCAATGGCCTTTGTTTTCTTTCAACTTTGCATTCGTTATTGAGTTAGGTTGTGGAGTGAAAATAAATCAGAATTTCCTTAGACATGCTTGACAACCAGGAGGAAATAGAGTTAGTTTCTTTTGTTGTTGTTGTTGTTGTTGTTTGTCTCTTTTTTGTATTACTTTAATTTTTAAATAGCTTGCTTCACATGCCAATCCCAGTTCCCTCTCTCTCCTCTCCTTCCTCACCTCTACCTACCCCTCCCCCAACCTCCCACCATATCCCCTATTCCTTCCAATTAGGGGATATCCAGAGTCTGTCATTTCGCTCAGGTCAGGGTCCAGGCACTCCCTTAAGAGTCCAGGCTGAGAGAACATCCCTCTGTGTGTTAATGGACACATGAAGTCTGTTTGTATGCCAGGAATAAACACTGATCCACTGCTCAGGGCCCCATAGGTTGCCCAGGCCTCCTCACTGACTCTCACACTCAGGGGGTCTGGATGAGTCCCATGCTGGCCTCCCAGCTGTCCGTCTGAGGTCCAAGAGCTCCCCCTTGTTCAGATCAGCTGTGTCTGCTGGTTTCACCTGCCCATTCTTTGCCAATTTGCTCATTGCTCCTCTCTCTATGTCACTGGGTTCCATGGGTTCAGTTCAGTGTTTAATTGTGGGTGTTTGCCTCTGCTTCCATCAGTAACTGGATGAAGGTTCTAGGATGGCATATAAGGTAGACGTCAAGTTCATTATCAGGAATGGGCATTTAAGGTAGTCTCTCCACTACTGCTTAGCTTGCTAGTTGGTACCATTCTTTTAGATTGCTAGAGGTCTCACTGGTGCCAGATCTCTCTTCAAACCTATAACTAGCTCTATTATAGTATTCCTCATCCTGTTTTCCCGCTGTTGTACACCCCACTCAACCTTCCTGTTCCCACATGACCTACTCTCTCCTCCTCTTCTCCCACTCTTTTCTTCTCAGCTCCCACTCCCCTGACAGACACCTCCTGCCATGTTCCCAATCTGTACAGGAGATCTTGCCTCATTTCTCTTCTCTGGGGTACCATCCATATATCTCCTAGTTTCTTTCCTGTTTCCCAGACTCTCTGTCAGTGGTATTGCAGACTGGAACTATTCTGATCCATGTCTAAAATCCATATATGAGTTAGTACATACCATGTTTGTCTTTCTGTGAATGTATTACCTCACTCAGGATGGTTTCTTCTAGTGCCATCCATTTACCTGCAAATTCCAAGATTCCACTATTTTTTTCCGCTGAGCAGTATTCCACTGTGTAAATGTACCACATTTTCTCTATCCACTCTTCAGTTGACAGGCATCTAGGTTGCTACCAGATTCTAGCTATTACAAATAATGCTATTATGAACATAGTAGAACAGATGTCCTTGTTGTATGAATGTGCATCTTTTGGGTATATGTGTAACAGTGGAATTGCTGGGTCTTGTGGTAGACTGATTCCCATTTTCCTGAAGAACCGCCGTACTGATTTCCATAGTGTATGTACAAGTAGGCACTTCCACCAGCAGTGTAGGAGTGTTCCCCTTCCTCTACAGCATAAACTATCATTGGTGTTTTTGATTTTATCCCTTCTGACAGGTGTAAGATGGTATCTCAGAGTTGTTTTGGTTTGCATTTCCCTGATAATTAAGAATGTTGAGCACTTTTTAACTTTTTCAGTCTTTTTAGACTCCTCTATTGAGAATTCTCTATTTATTGCTGTATCCCACTTTTTAATTGGATCCTTTGGTGATTTGGAGCCTTGCTTCCTATGTTCTTTGTAGATTTTGGAGATCAGCCCTCTGTCAGATGTGGGGTTAGCAAATATATTTTCCCATTCTGTGGGCTGTCTTTTTGTCTTGTTGATTGTGTCCTTTGCCTTACAGAAGTTTCTTAGTTTCAGGAGGTCCCATTTGTTAATTGTCAATATCAGTGTCTGTGCTACTGGTGTTATGTTGAAGAAGCAGTCTCCAGTACCAATCTGTTGAAGAATGTCTCCTCCTTTCTCTTCTAAGAGTTTCAGTGTGGTTGGATTTATGTTGAGGTCTTTGATCCATTTAGACTTAAGTTTTGTGCAAGGTGATAGACGTGGATCTATCTGCAGTCTTCTGCTTGCCAGTATCCAGTTATACCAGCGCCATTTGTTGAAGATGCTTTCTTTTTTCCATTGTATAATCTTAGCTTCTTTGTCAAAATCAATTGTTCGTAGGTGTGTGGGTTAAAATCAGGGTTTTCAATTCGGTTCCATTTGTCTACCTCTCTAATTTTGTGCCAAGGCCAATCTGTTTTCAGGACTATAGCTCTGTAACAGAGCTTGAAGTCAGGTATGGTGATGCCTTTTGAAGTTCCTTTATGGTATAGGGTTGTTTTGGCGATCCTGGGTTTTTTGTTTTTCCATATACAGTTGATTATTGTTCTTTCAAGGTCTGTGCAGAATTGTGCCAGAATTTTGAGAGGGATTGGATTGAGTCTGTATATTGCTTTTGGCAAGATGGCCTTTTTTTTATCATTTTTTATTTTAATTTTAAATAGCTTGTTTTACATGTCAATCCCAGTTCCCTCTCCCTCCCCTCCTCCCGCACTCCCCTTCCCGCCCCTCCCACCCTATTGCCAAATCCTTCCACATAGGGGATATCTAGAGTCTGTCATTTTACTCTTGGTAGGGTCAAGGCACTCCCCTAAGAGTCCAGGCTGGAGAGTGAGGTAACCCAGTCGCAAAAAGACAAACATGGTATGTACTCACTCATATATGGATTCTAGATATGGATCAGGATAGTGCCAGTCTGCACTTCCACAGATAGAGAGTCTGGGAAACAGGAAAGAACCTAAAAGATATGCATATATGCATAGTACCCAAGAGAAGAGGATGGAGACAAGATCCTCTGATGGGGAACACGGCGAGGGGTGGGAGGGAGTGGGACCTGGGAAGAATAGAGGGGGTAAAGAGGAAGGGAGTTGGTCATGGGGGAACAAGAAGTTGAGGGGGTGGGGGTAGAATAGGGGGAAGAGGGAATCATAGGATCGAAGACAGATCAGGCACCAGAGTGACCTCGAGTGATCTAAAGGTATAACATCAATTGGCAAGCTAAGCAATAGTGGAGGGACCACCTCGAATGCCCATTCCTGATAAGATGGCCTTTTTTAATGTTGATCCTACTAATCCAAGAGCATGGGAGATCTTTACATTTTCTGGTATACTCTTTGATTACTTTCTTTAGAGACTTAAAGTTCTTAATATATAGTTCTTTCACTTCTTTGGTTAATGTTATCCCCAGACATTTGATCCTGTTTATGGCTAATGTAAAGTGTGATGTTTATCTTCTTTCTTTCTCAGCCACTTTATCATCTGTATATAATAGGGCCACTGATTTTTTTGAATTAACATTGTATCCTGCCACTTTGCAGAAGGCGTTTAACAGCTCTAGGAGTTCACTTGCAGTGTTTATTAGGTCACTTATGTAAACTATCATATCATCTGCAAATAATGAAAGCTTGACTTCTTCTTTTCCTGTTTGTATCCCCCTTGATCTCCTTTTGTTGTTGCCCTAGCTAGAACTTCAAGTACAATATTGAAGAGACAAGGAGAGAGTGGACATCCTTGTCTTGTTCCTGATTTTAGAGGAGTAACGTTGAGTTTCTGTCCATTTAGTTTGATGTTAGCTGTAGGCTTACTGTACATTGCTTTTATTATGTTCAAGTATGTTCCTGTTATCCCTGTTCTCTCTAGGGCCTTTATCATGAAGGGGTGCCTGATTTTGTCAAAGGCTTTTTCAGCATATAGTGAGATGATCATGTGTTTTTTCTTTTGTAGTTTGTTTATATGGTGGATGACATTGATAGATTTTCTAAAGTTGAACCATTCTTGGGATGAAACCTACTTGATCATGTTGGATGATTTTTCTGATATGTTCTTGAATCAGATTTGCTAGTATTTTATTGAGTATTTTTGCATCAATGTTCATGAGGGAAATTGGTCTATAGTTCTCTTTCTTACTTGTGTCTTTGTGTGGCTTGGGTACCAAGGTAATTGTAGCCTCATAAAAAGTTTGGCAGTGAGTCTCCTGCTTCTATTGTGTGGAACACTTTGAGGAGTATTGGAATTTAGCTCATCTTCGAATTTCTGGTAGAATCCTGCACTGAAGCCATCTGGGCCTGGGCTGTTTTTGTTTGGGGAACTTTGATGACTGTTTCTATTTTGTTAAGAGTTATAGTTCTGTTTAGATTGTCTATCTGTTCTTGATTTAGTTTTGGTAAGTGATATCTATCCAGGAAATTGTCCATTTCCTTTAAATTTTCAAATTTTGTGGAGTACAGGTTTTCAAAATATGGCCTGATAATTCTCTGGATTTCCTCAGTGTCTGTTGCTATGTCCCCCTTTTCATTTCTGATTTTGTTAATTAACATGCTCTCTGTCTTTGTCTTTTGGTTAGTTTGGAAAAAGATTTGATACCTTATTGACTTTCTCATAGAACCAACTCTTTGTTTCATTGATTCTTTGCAATGTTTTCTTGGTTTCTATTTGACTGATTTCAGCCATCAATTTGATTATTTCCTGGTGTCTACTCCTCCTGGGGGAGTTTGCTTCTTTTTGTTCTAGAGCATTCAGTTTTGATATTAATTCTCTAGTGTGAGTATTCTCCAGTTTCTTCATGTGGGCATTTAGTGCTATGAACTTTCCTCTCAGCACTGCTTTCAGTGTGTCCTGTAAGTTTGGATATGTTGTGTCTTCATTCTCATTGAATTCCAGGAAGTCTTTAATTTCATTTTTTATTTCTTCCTTTACTCAGGGATGGTGCAATTGTGCATTGTTCAATTTCCATGAGTTTGTAGAGGTTTTGCAATTTGTGTTATTGTTGAATTCTAACTTTAATGCATGGTGGTCTGATAAGATACCGGGGGTTATTGCAATTTTTTTGTATCTGTGAACGTTTGCTGTGTTTCCTATTATGTGGTCGATTATAGAGAAGGTCCATGTTGCGCCAAGAAGAAGGTATATCCCTTTGTGTGGGGGTGGAATGTTCTGTTGGGTCATAACTTATTTTTTGGTTTTTACAAGACAGGGTTTCTCTGTATTGTTTTGGAGGCTGTAAGTCCAGCCCGGCCTTGAACTCACAGAGATCTGCCTGCTTCTGCCTCCCGAGTGCTGGGATTAAAGGCGCGTGCCACCACCACCCGGCAACTTCTTTTATTTCTTTGTTAAGTTTCTGTCTGGAGGTACTGTCTAACAGTAAGATTGGAGTGTTGAAGTCTCCTACTACTAGTGTGTGCAATTTGAGCTTTAGTAATGTTTCTTTCACGAATGTGGGTGCCTTTGTATTTGGGGCATAGATGTTCAAAATTAAGACTTCATCTTGATGGACTTTTCCTTTGATGAATATGAGTTGTCATTCTTCATACCTTTTGATTGATTTTAACTTGAAGTCTAATTTGTTAGATATTAGGATTGCTACACCAGCTTGTTTCTTGTGTCCGTTTGATTGGAAAGACTTTTCCCAACCCTTTACTCTGAGGTAATGTCTGTCTTTGAGGTTGAGATGTGTTTCTTGTATGCAGCAGAAGGATGGGTTCTGTGTCCGTATCTATTCTGCTAGTCTGTGTCTTTTTACAGGCAAGTTGAGGCCATTGACATTGAGGGATATTAATGACCATTGATTGATGATTCTTGTTTGTGCTTGATTTATTGGTAGTGGTGTTATTGTGTGTAGGTTCTCTCCCTTTTTCTTTTGGTGTTTGGTAAAGTAGTATTATCTATTACCTATGTGTTTGTGAGTGTAGTTATCTTCGTTGGGTCTAGGTTTTCCTTCTAGCACTTTCTGTAGAGCTGGATTCATGGATACATATTGTTTAAATCTGGCTTTGTCATGGCATATTTTTGTTTTCTCCATCTATGCTAATTGAAAGCTTTGCAGAATATAGTAGCCTGGGCTGGCATCCCCCTTAGCATTTGTAGGATATCATCTTTCTAGGATCTTTCCTCGTTTCCACTGAAACTAGGCTTTCATAGTTTTCACTGAAAAGTTGGGTGTAATTCAGATAGGTCTGTCTTTATATGTTACTTGACCTTTTTCTTTAGCTGCCCTTAATATTTTATCTTTATTCTGAAGGATTGATGTTTTGATTATTATATAGCAAGGTGACTTCTTTTTCTGGTCCAGCCTATTTGTATTTTCATAGGGATATCCTTCTTTAGGTTAGGGATTCTTATATGATTTTGTTGAATGTGTTTTCTGTTCCTTTGAGTTGTATTTCTTCTCCTTTTTCTATACCTATTTTTCTCAGGTTTGGCTTCTTCATGGTGTTCCATATTTCCTGAATATTTTGTTAGGGATTTGTTGGTTTTGAGATTTTCTTTGGTTGATGACTGTATATCCTCTAATGAGTCTTCAACACCTGAGATTCTCTCTTCTATCTCTTGTATTCTATTGGTTATACTTGCATCGATAGTTCCTGATCATTTACCCAGCTTTTCTATTTTAGCATCACCTCATTCTGTGTTTGCTAGTTTCTTAATGAAAATAATATTATTGAATGAAATTTTACAGTGAATTACTTCTATAATGACATAAAATTTATAATAATTTCTAGATATAAAATGGTAACTTTTCCTTTCGCTTTCAAATATGTGACTGAAATCTAGAATAGAAGGATTGATTGGCATTTCTTTATTATAGGTTGCTTTAAGAGAACAAAATTAGAAAGCATAGAGTGGTGTGATTAGGCTACTACTGCTTCTCATCAATTTATAACAACAGATGTTTTCTTAGTCTTACATTTTCTGTTTTAATTCAGTGTTGCAAAGCAATATCCCCCTGGACTTCTGTCAGCTTGATTACTATACATTCCTCATGAGACCACGATGGCCAACTCTATCATGCTACGTGAAATTTCTTGAAAGTTTGCTATGTAGAGAGAAGCCAGATTTCATCTTAGGTGACTTGTCCATGGACACAATAGAGTCCCTTTTTGTATATACTTCTTGACTAAATGTGCTCTAGCAAGACTTGGTTAAAGTCTGTCTTCTGAATGTATCACTTCTCAGAATTAAACTATCAAGGCCTTCTCATGTGTGCATGACTGTGAGTATATATGTGTTTGCTTCTGTACACACACACACATACACACACACACACATACACACAAACATCTTCAATATTCTATTAGCTACTTTTAATTTGCTGTCATGAGAAACAACTTATGAAAGAATGAGTGTATTTTGGCTTAAGATTCAAAGGAAGCACAATAATGAGAGAGGAGACCAGGGCAGGAAGATGAGAAATCTCATCTTCTACCACAGACACAAGCAGAGAGAGTATATTGAGTAGAAGGGGAGATAGCAAAGCCAGATAGACCTCAAAGAAGTGAGGAATTAGGAAGTGTAGCTCAGTCTTTGCGGGCCTCTGATGGGAGGCACAGACAGGAAGGTTGTATTCTGCCACCAGGCAGGTAGCACATGAAGCGTCTCCCCTGTTAACACCTCCCATTTTCCATTTCTCTTCTCAGACAGGACATGGTCCTTTTGTTATAAGCAAGTATTTGTGCATCCTCACTTCCATACAAACCACCTTCTCCTTTCTCCAGTTCTCCAAAATTATTACATGCCCTATTCTTCTACCCGATGAAAGTCAGCTAAGTCACAAACATAGCCACATTTCACTTAAAAATACTGATTTGAAAATGGAGTAATACCATCAAAGAGGAAAGGAACTTTGTTAAGAGGAAATCTTTTTACCAGCACAAATCCAATTTCCCACCTTGTGCTTATGCTTTAAATACGTTCTTAGTTGAATATGTTTGTATGTATGTATGTATGCATGTATATGTATGTGTGCACATTTATATATGGTGGTTTAAATAAGGATGGCCCTATAGGCTCATATGCTTTATGACAGATCATAACAGAGTGGCACAGTTTGAAAAGGATTAGGAGGTGTGGCCTCATTGGAGAAGATGTGCCTTTGTTAGAGGACATATGTCACTGGAGGTGGGTATTGGTGTTTCAAAAGCTCAAACCAGAGCCCGTTTCTCTCCTCTTCCTGCCCGAGGATCAGGCTGTGGAACTCTCAGCTATATCTCCAGTGCCACGACTGCTGTGTGCTGCTATGTTCTCTGCCATGACAATAATGAATTAAACCGCTGAAACCATAAACAAGCACCAATGTAATGCTTTCTTTCATTATGAGTTACCTTAGTCATGGTGTCTGCCTTCAGCAACAGAACATTAAGAGTGTATCTACGTACGTATATGTGTGTGTGTGTATATTTGTGTGCATATATGTACATATATACACATATGTATGTACATAGACATGTACATGCACACACAAACATACATGGCAGTTGAAGTAGAAATTAAAAAGCAAGCATGTTTTTGTATTCAGCACACAGCTACACATATTCAATAAGAATCAAGGAATGAAGTAGAGATTGAGCTCAGTAGTGTAAGCCTGTCTTTAAATAAGTTTAAGACCTGTTGTTCCATCTGTGTACTGCCCAACCAGTGGAAATTCAGAGGAATGAGCATCCCATGCTTAAACAAAATATTGACTCCTAAAATTATAATTACAATTATAATCGCAGAGTACCCATTTTATCAAAGAAAAACTAGGTTTAATTAATTTTAAATAAAAATCAAAGAATTTGGATTACAATCTCATTATACTTGATTCTAGGATAAAACTTTATTTTAAAAATCAGTCTTCATATTAGCTATACATGAAAGTGTCTTGGACTAGGAGATGACTCCCCAGGTAAAGTGCTTGTCACAGAGCATGAAACTTGAGTATGAATCTCTAGGACACATGGAAAGCAGACCATGAGTGACTGTCAAATGTCACAGTGCTCCAACTGCAGAAATGGAGATGTAGATGGACAGATCCTGTGGGCTCCTGAGTCTAGAGCTAGTATGGCATACATGGTGGCAAAAAAACAAAAGAACCTGTCCAAACGAGATGGCATTTGATACCAGGCAGACACAGTCATCTACCTCCCACCCCACCACAGACATCATAAACATATCTAAGGCAAGCACTTTTTAACTGTCTCAAGGAATTGAAAGTTAATTTGGAGCTTTAAGATGTTATTGTGGGAATGAAGGTGAATAAACAATAGAAAACGATTAGTTTAATTATATAAAAATCAAGTATTCAATATATAACACACACCAAAGTTTTTCCATTTTGTAATTTTGTTTCATTTTCTTTAAAAAAGCTTATTTTAAGGCAAGTAAATATTAGTCAAAATTTGCCAATATACTTTTGTAAGAAAGTTAAATATTGTTTTCCCTATTCAAATCACTTTTCCTCAGCTAAAAAGTGGTGTATGCTTCCATTTTCATTCACAGCATTATAAAAGTGATCATAATTTTAACATTCTAAAGCCTTGCATTTTTATTGAACATTCATTTAAATAGAACATGGAATGGATGTTCTTATTTGAACTGAAGGCTGTTAGTTTCTATGTGTAGGTGTCCTATGCACCTGTCACAAAGGTGTAAAGGCCAAGAAATAGCTCACTATGGAACTCACATCCAAATGTGTTTCCCTTCTTCCTTACATTATCCCCTTTAACCATCATTTCCTCTGGAAATTTTCATGTACTTCTTGTGGATAACCTTCTGTGTTCAGCTTTAGGAATCTTCTCTCAAGCATGCTGATGTTAGTGTCAGTAGTTTTCTATTTATTATAAGTGGTAGAAATGCTGAATCTCTATCATTTTGCAGCCTCCAGATTTTTCTGTCTCACAGACACAAGGACTCCTTAATATTAAAACCCTTAGGCTTCAGGGTCCTCTAGTCATCTATATTGATTGGCATCTATGGTCATGTCTGTTCCTCAGTTTTAACACCCTATATTTTTTCATCCCTGTTAACATCTCTTACAATTCATTGAAGGCATATATTAATGATCTATGTTACTCTTGATTAATTGATATCTTTGATATCTGGGCATTCAATAATCTTTTTCTTAATCCCAAATAGTTATATCAAACCATTCTTCCTTATAACTAAATGAATTTGGCCTTTCCTTGCTGAATTCTCTCACAAAAATTATTGTGATTTTTCACTCATTTCTGTAAGTTCAAATAATTACATTTTAATTTTTTCTAACATAATGTTTATATTGATTATTTGCAAATTTTGTATAATGCACACTTGCATCCTGGGTCTACCCTCCAAGCCTTGTGCCTTCCTCTCAAAAAAGAAAAAAAATGATCAAGTCCAATTTGTATTGCCCGTATTCTCATTGGAGCTTGGTCAAACTCCCAGTGGCCAGCCCCTTAAAGAATACTGAAATCACCATCTGTGAAGAGCTATATATCAATATCTTTATCACAACTTTTAAGGGCTGTCTTCAATGGCATACTGTCTGGACTGATACTTTTCTTTATTTGGAATGTTGGAGGGTGAGAAGTTGTCACAAAAGCCATCAATGTCTCTCATTCTCAATTAGCATATAGAGTCTACTGATACCACTGCAAAAGAAGCTTCCTCACCCATATCAGTCAGCAGCAGCAAGGATCATTGACCTTTACATTTCCAGTGCCAGCTTGAAATGCGGACATCCACATGGGCTGCAGACAACATGGCCCAATATGTTTCAATGTTCCATTAGTTATTTCCAATTATTTTGACTTTTCTTCAGCCCATCAAATGACATGTCTTCAATACATGACTGTGCTTGTTTATAAGTTCTTAGGAAGCTCACTTTTAATGACTTTTAGCACCACCATGTTGAAAATTTCAAAACAGCAAGGCGCTATGAACACATTTCAGTCTCTGAATCTTGACATCAAAACATCTAAAATGTTCTACAGAGGACTTAATTGCACTTCCATATGTGTTTTTGTGTTCTCTTGTAATAAGGGCTACTTAAGTTCTCCCTTTAACTATGGAATATATTCTATCTGCAATTGTGTTCAGTCTCTCATGGCTAGCAAGAATGTGCTTTCTGTCTTTGTGTAAACAAATACTGAAGCTGTTTATTACATATTTTGTTTCTAAAATCTCCTTGCATTGATAAGCATGAGGTTGTTTTACTGAATTTAGTCAAAATGCACTATTGTGCTTGATGATGGAAATGCATGTGGGATTCCCTAATCTTCCTTATGGAATCCTGAGCTGGGCACCACACATCATACAGCTAGACCAATTGCATTGAATACATATCTATGTATGTATGTATACATGTATGTCTGTATATGAATAATAAAATGGTGTCTATCACTTATTTTTATGAAGAAATCTGAAGAAATCTGAAATTTTCTTTGATAATATTGTTCACAATTCTGACTGACATCATATATATATATATATATATATACATGTGCTTGTGTGTGTATCACAGATATATGACATAATATATAGGACATACACACAGATATACATGTGACATACTATAAATTAGCTGCTTTTAGAGCTATGTAACAGCAGTGTAATCCTGACCTAGAAATTATATAATCCATTTATAATCTGTTACAGATTTATTAACTCTTATTTTGAATCCTGTTATCTGAGTTTCTTAATTCAAAGAATTTGACATTTGGGTAAAAATACTTAGGACTTCCTTTCTCAATACATTCTGATGAGGTTAGGAATGAAGAGATGTTGGCTGTTGTTTCTGGGGAAGTTATGCAGGGGTGCATTAAAATGCTAGCTCTGGTGTTCCCATTACACTGCTCACGTGGAGTCTCTAGCTACAGAAACAACCAGTTAATTTTACTGTACTAAATCTTTGCACATATCCAGTGTATAAACCGCACACCCATATCTTGAGTATATAAACTTATAGTATTTAACTGAATTCTTAGATGGATATAGAAAATAGTCATATTTAAATGTTTGTTTTACTTTATCTGTCCCATAAAATTGTACACTGTTTTCACATAAAACTGTAACTTTTTTGCTAAAGTAAGTTATTCCAATGTCTCTGTGAAAAGCTGGTTAATCCAGGGAATTGAAGTGTTGCTTTTCACTACTGTAACTCAAATAAGAGTCCCCTGGGATATTTTGCTCTTCTATTCAAATTGTCATGATAAAAATAAATGACAAAGCCCTATTCCTTCTGGCTAATCTTTATGCCCTGTCCAGCCATTCAGATAGGCATCAATCATAAATGACATCTGTCACTTCCTTTTGCTTAAAAATAAATCAAAAGAAACCTGAAAATTTCTGTGGTAAAATTATTCATATTTCTGACTGATGTTTTAGCATTCCTCAAATTTTGTTATGAATTCCTAAGTAAGATGCATTTTAACTGCGGTGTTTTTATTTAGCCAAACGTGTGGAGCAATCTTGTGATACGGTTTTTCATAGGAGAGAAGAGTTTATCTTTGTCAGTAGGATACTCTCAGTGATCAGCTCTGCATAGGCCTGGTCTGGTTCTACCTCTCTGCTTTTGTCTTCACAGATGTCTTCATATTGGTGAATGGAATACAGGGAGCAAAGAGTGTATCCCTCTGTAAAAGATCACCGCAAAACTATTATCTTCTCTTGGCCATTTATCTCTACAGTTCATATTTATTTAGTTAGTTAATTTTTCAAAGATAAAATTTTACATTTTATATGAATGTTTGTTAGCGTATATTCATCCATGTTTGTGTATGTATATGCCTTCTGAAGTCAGAAAAGGGTGATATATTCCTTGGAGCCATAGTTGCTGTTATGTGGAACTGAACTTGGGTCCTCTACAAAAGAAGAAAGTGATCCTATTTTGCTTTTGAGATTACAATAAAATTCTACTGTGTTTATAACATTAGGAATATTGTAATTACCACATTTATATTTTCATTTCCTGCCTTTGAACCCTCTGTTATACTCCTCAACCCTCTTCTTCAAATTCATTGTCACTTTTCTCAATTATTGCTATTACATGATGTACTGGAGAGTTTCATGTCAACTTGATACAAGGTAGAGTCATCAGAGAACAGGAATATTCAATTGAGAATATACCCCATTAAGATTTGGCTGTAAGACATTTTGTTAACTACCTATCAAATGGGGAAGGGCTCAGACCAATGAGGGAAACTGGTTTGACATAAGTCAAGACAAAATACACATGACAGTACAATATTCTACAACTGTAACTTGGACAATTTCATGGATATGCTACTTATTATGATTTTATCACTGCTCATTTATGCCATGGAAATCAATGCAATGGGAAAATAAGGAGTCTAGAATACTTACTGAAGAGAGAAGTCACTTGCAGGGAAGCGAGCTATGGCTAGGATGCAAAAGAGCGCCAACAGACCCTCTATCTATATATTTATTTCCCTCACATACCTGTAGCCACACCCACTGGGGTGTGGCTAAACCTGCAGGTACGTATCTCCCTACACATGTAACATTGTCTTGATTTCTTTATGAACAGAAAAACCAAGAGCACAATTCATTGTCATTGCCATTGTTTCAGATAATAAGGTATAGTTCAATATTTGTCTTTTAGCAACAATACAGCATTTATTTTGAATATAACCATCTAGCTGTTCCTTCAGTCAAGTCTTCCAATCTCATCACCAGTTCCGCAGCAGAACACCTTGTTGAAACATTCAATACCCCTTGCTCCATGTCATGTGAGTTCAAGGGATGTTCCCCTTCTAACATCCTCATCTTACTTACACACTGCTTTATCCCAACTCTTGAACCCAGCAGACACCCCACCCCCAAGAAAACCCAATGGATGCTCCTACCAGGGAAACAGGCAGGCTGAGAGCAGATCTGAACTTCTTCTTCCTCTTCTTCTTCTTCTTCTTCTTCTTCTTCTTCTTCTTCTTCTTCTTCTTCTTCTTCTTCCCCCAGTATAATTCCCAGATCTAGTAGAAAATTTGCTACAGTTTCCCTTTCTGTATTCTATGACCCCTCACACTTAACATATTACAAAGATCTTCTCTCCATTCTTTCTTCCCTCAAATCATTCCATTATCCAAGCCTCCAACATCAGCAGACATTCACTAGGAACATCCCAATTGAGTAGGTCAGGGAAACAGGTAAACTAACTGAGGACGTTATACCACTCTTCCCTGCCCACCAAAACCAATCCCCCAGTCTCAATCCTATCTTTGCAATATAACACCTGCTGCAACCTTTCTTCTCGTTCTGCCGACATCACCTGTGGCTCCTTCAGACATTCCCCTTCTAACCACTCCTCACCCAATTTATTGCCTTATCCATGCCCCCAAATCCAGCAGGCATAGCCTGCTAACTCATCAACTACTTTGGCCAAGGAAGCAGACTGTAAATAGATCTTCCCCTCTCCTTCTCTTCCTCTTGACCCACATCCCAAATCATATGTTCATTGCTATAGCAGATATTTGGGGTGACTTCTCTTAACTGTGTCCCCCCATTCCATGTAGATGAACTCAGCAGATCTTGGTTGAACACGCTCATCTCCTGTCTTCTGTGGATCCAATCAAACTGCATAGGCTATTCCTAATTATAAGTGTCAGCTTCCAAACCCAAAATGCATTTTAACTGGAAATCCTAGTGACCACAACTATAGGTGCCAAAGAAAACTTCCGATCAGACAACACAGGCATCATTCTCTCTGAAAATCTAGAAAAAAAAACAGAAACCAAGGAACAAAATGTCCTCCCAAAGAAGATAAATTCAAAAATCAGCAAATAGGTCTGTAATCAACCGAAACCCCAGATGCCCAGACACCACTGTGAAAACCCAATCAATAATAGCCAGGGCAATATATGAGAGACCAACTATCCTATCACAGAAGGCCCTGAAAATCTCAACATAGATAAGGCAAGTGAGAAAAAAATCTTAAAACATCCTGTATATGACGATGCTAGAGGTCATTAAAGATGAAATTAATAAATGACTTGAATAAATCCAGGAAAAAAACAAACAGTGGAAATAAATGATCTAAAGTGTTCAACACCTATAAATTGAAATAGAATCAATGAAGAAAATCATTTAGGAAATGAACAATTCAGGAATTTTAACAGGAAATACAGAGTAAAGTTTCACCAACAGACTACGTGAGATGGGAAAGAAAACCCCAGGCATTGAAGACAAAACAGAAATAAAAATCCTCAAAGAAAATGTTAAATCTACAAAAAAATCACCTGACAAAAACATCCAGAAAATCTGAGACACTATGAAAAGACCAATTTCAAGAATACTAGGGATAGATGAAGAGGAAGAATCACAGTTCAAATGCCCAGGAAATATTTTTAACAATTTCATAGAAGTAAATTTTCCTAAACTAAAGAAGGAGATACCTGTAAAGGTCCAAGAAACATACATAACACCAAATATATTGGAACAGAAAATAGAGTCCCCTTGCTACATAATGGTCAAACCACTAAATATACAGAACAACAACAAAAATAATATTAAAAGTTGCAAGTGAAAAAGAGCAAATAACATGTAAAGGCAGACCTATAGAATTACACCCAACTTCTCAATGAAGACTCTAAAGGCCAAAAGGGGCTGGATACACATGCTCAACATTCTAACAGACCACAGATGTTAACTCAGACTACTATAATCAGCAAACTGTCAATCACCATACATAGAGAAATAAGATACTACATAAATAAATAAAACCAAATTTAAACTACATCTATCTACACATTAAGCCCTACATGTGTTAGAAAACTCCAAACTTAGGAGGCTAACTTTACTCATGAAGACACAGGAAATAATCTCACACCAGTAAAATCAAAAGAAGTGAAGCACAAACACACACACACACACACATACAGACACACAAACTCATACACAGTACCATCTTCTTTAGTCAGTGGACTTGCAGTGGTGGCCCGACATTCTAGGGTTGTGACTAGAATTCAGACATGACCTCTTATAAGGAAGAGGAGGGGCTGGCTTGCTTACTCTCCTAAGTTGTGCTTGGAGCATTCAGGAAGGTAGAGACTGTATCTTCAGGAGCAGGAAGACAACAGTGGTTATTTACCATCATTGTAATGAACACCTGTTAATCATTTATCTGGGTTTTGTGGACTCCTTTAGACATGCCTTTATTTGGCAACCAACCCTGGTACTGTCCAGGGTCCCCATAGATACCAAAGTGCACAAGATCTAGAGACCACAGGTACCACTCAGGCAGGTACTCTATTCCTCCCAGCCCACCGGTGTCACTGGAGTTTTTTCCTGTTTCCCAGAGTGTGCATGCACACACACATGCGTGAAACACACACAAACACAGACAGAAGGCACCACCACCACCACCACTAACAACAATAAGATAACAGATATCAGATTTCAAGAATCAGTGGTTATTGCTCTCCTTTAATATCAATAGTCTCAACACCCCATAAAAAAGACACGGACTAAGAGAATGGATAGTAAAACAGGATTCATTCTTCAACTGCTTCTAAGTAACACATACTAACATCAAGAATGGACATTACTTCAGGGTAAAGTGTTGAAAAAGCAAAGATATTCCAAGAATATAGACCTAAAAAACAGTGTGGCAATTTAAATAGCAATCAAAATGGACTTCAAAGTAAATTTACATAAAATATACAGGGAAGCACACTACATATTCATCAAAGGAGAAAAACCACAAAGATGATATATACTTCTTAAAGTCTATGCTTCAAACACAAGGGAACCCAAGTTTATATAAAAAATAAAAACACCACTACAGCTTAAATCACATATTGACACCCACATACTGAGACTTCAATACCCATCTCTTACCAATGGACAGGTTATCCATACAAAATCTGAACAAAAAAATACTGTAACGCAGAGTTGTTATAAACCAAATGCACCTGCAAGATAGTCACAGTACATTTCACCTAGACACAAAAGAATATACCTTCTTGGTATCTCATGGAACAGTCTCCAAAACAGCCCACATACCCAGATACAAGAAAGTCTCAAGAAATAGAAGAAAAGCAAAGTAATTCCCTATATCCCATCATGCCATCAAGAATTAAAGATAAATATAAATAACAAAAACAACAGAAAGCTTGCAAAATCCTGGAAACTGAACAACTCTTTATTGAATGAATAATTGATCATGACAGATATAAATAAATTAAGGTCTTTCCAGACTTCAATGGCTATTAATTCACAGCATATACAGACTAGTGACACATAATGAAAGCAGTGCTAAGAGGAAAGTGGATAGCAATAAGTGACTACATCAAAAAGAAAAGAAAAACAACTGGAGAGATTTCATACTAGCCACTGTACAGCACACCTGAAAGCTCTAAAATGAAAGTAATCAAGTCCAGAAGAAGTAGACAATATAAAATAATCAAACTGAGGGTTAAAGTCAATCAAATAGAAACAAACGAAAAAATAAAATGAATAAATGAAACAAAGAGTTGGTTCTTTTAGAAAATCAACAAGGTATAAAAACGTTAATCCAAATTTATTAAAATAACCATAAAGAGTATACAAATTAATAAAATCGGAAATGCAAAGTGGACATAACAGACACAGAAGAAATCCACAGAATCATAAAGACATAATTGAAAATGGTATGAAAATTACCAAATTGGAAAATTTAAGCAAAATGAATAGGCAACCATTTCCAATGTTAAATCACCTTCAGATAAGCCATGTAAATAGTAATAAAACTACTGGTAATAACAGGTTATTCATTAAAGGTTTCTCATCTAAAATCAGTGCAGGTGAGATGGTTTGAGCACAGAATTCTACCAGAAGTACAAAGAAGAGTTAACACCAGTACTACTCAAATTATTCCACAAAATACATACAGAATGAACATGGCCAAATTCATGTTTTGTGGCCAAGGTTAAGCTGATACTCAAACCATGTAAAAACATACCAAAGAAAGAAAATTATAGATCAATTTCCCTCATGAGCATAGATATAAAAATACTGTATAAAATACTTGCAAACCAATTCTCAGAACAAATAAAAAAGATCATTCACCAAGATCAACTAGGCTTTATATCAGAAATTCAGGGATGCCACAATAAACAAATGTCATTAAATGCAATCCGCCATATAAACTAATTGAAAGAAAATAAGACACTATCTCATTAAATGCAGAAATGTCCTTTGACAAAATCAAATAACCCTTCATGATATAGGTCCTGGAGAGATTGGGGATACAACGAAAATACCTTCACACAATAAAGTAAATTTATGAAAATCTGATAGCCCTCATCAAATTAAATGGAGAGAAACTCAAAGCAATTCTACTAGAAGCAGGAAAAAGACCAACTGCTATCATCATATTTATTCAATATAGTATTCGAAGTTTTGCAAAAACAATTGCAAGAGGTCAAGGGGATACAAATTGGAACAGAGGTCAAAGTATCTTTATTTGGAGATGATGTGATAGCACACATGAATTACCCTAAAATCTCCACCAGGAAACTCCTACAGATCATAAACACATTCAACATGTAGCTAGATACAAAATTTACTAAAAATGAAACTACTATTCCTCCAGCATAAAAAAGATAAATGGACTGAGAAGTTAGGAAAGCAAAATTTTCTCAACACCTTCAAATAGTATACTACACTTTGGTCTAACTATAACCAAGCAAGTGGAAGATTTGTATAGTAAAACTTTAAGGTTTTGAAAAAATAAATTGAAGTAGATATTGGAAGACGGAAAGATCAACCATGGTCTTGAATGGGTAGGATTATCACAGAAAAATAACTATCATACCTAAAGGAATCTATTGATTAATTCCTTACAGATATTAAAAATGACAGTTTTCAACTTCATATAAAAAGATGATGGCTAAACCAATATTGAAATTTAAAATGATTACTGGAGGTCTCACTATTCTCAATTTCAAGCTGTACTACAGATCATCGTAATAAATCAAGAATGTTATTAGCATACCCTCAACATGATAGACAAGAAAATGGGGAAAGGTATCCTTGAATTCATTGACACAGAAGATTACTCTCTGAACAGAAAAAAATGATATCACATACACTAAGATCAGCATGTCATAACTGAGACCTCATGAAACTGAGAAGCTTCTGTAAGGCAAAGGACACTGGCAACCTGCAGAATGGAAAAGATTTTTATCAACTCCATATTTGACAGATGTCTAATACTAAAAATTTATGAAGAACTCAACACAATAGTTATCAACATGTCATGCCTGCCGTGCAGCCTGTGTCCGAGAACGTGCAGAAGGTGTCGGGGATTGACAACACAGAGACTCGTTCAACGATGTAAAGAAAACTTTAAGCAGGCCCCAAAAAGGTTCAAGAAAACTTCCTAAGAAAGGCTCCCACCAGAGAAGCTTCTGCTCTCTCCTCTACCCTGGCTGGTTCTGCTTTGACACCAGAAACTGATCTGGGCGTGTCAGAAGAGGCGATTAGTCTTTGGACAAAGTCGAGGTCAGGGCGGTTTCTGTGGGCAGGCCTTTTCCAGGACCTTATTGCCCCTGGCATTGTATTGTTCTTAGTAAACATGTTTTTAGTAAACATTGTCTTACAGTTGCCTACTCCCAGGCAGAAGGGGAAGTGGGTCTCTGCTCGAGGTCTGGTGTCCCCACAATTCACCCCTTTTTATTTTCAAATGAGGCACTCCTGGCTTAGGTCAAGTAGGGTCACCCTCCCTTGCCCATCTTCGGGGGAGCTTGAACCCCTGTTTTAGGTGGGAGGGGTCTTCCCCACAGGTTGACTGTCGACAGAGTCACCCCAACCTTAAATCATCTGTAACCAACCTTCATGGCTATCGGGATTGCCATGGGCTAAGGTAAGCAATACTTGGTTACGGATCTCTTGCCTCTGGAACAAGGCACGTTTGAGCTCGGCATAAAGCCAGAATGCCTACCGCCACTGCCACCATTTCTAGGACCCCCATTGACATAGCGCCTCTCCATCACCATACCCATCACCAGATCTGGGCCATAACATTCTACCAGCCTTCATCTGTTACAAGGGTAACATGCACATGATTTACATTCTGTTACAAGGGTAACCCACATGTGATTTACATTTACGATTTGATAAAGTTTACAATCGTTCCAAGATCTGCTCAGGAAAGCATTTAGAAAGTGCACTTGCACAGATACATTAGGTACAATCATTGATGTTACACATGTAGCATTATGAAAAATATGAACAATAGGCTTGTTGCACTATCCACAGAGCACCAATTTGTTCCTGTGGTGATGCACTTTGTTGGTTTAACATCAGCTGATTATGCGACTTGAGTCAAAGTCTCCTTTTTGTCGCATTAGGACAAGTTGCATTTCTCCAGAAAAATACACTGGCCTAGGCGCGATTCCAGAAACAGGAACCACTAAGTCTGATATTTCAAGTGACCATGTCCTGTTCAAATACTGAAAAGAGGCTTTTGTCACTCATCATAGTCCATACCAATGTCCAAATGTTTTAAATGGGTCCTTTGTTCCCCTAGAGGGAAAAACTGGCAAAATGAATTCTGTTGATTCAAGGTGTGTCAAGGGCAGACAGTTAGTCTTTCCAGTTCTCTGTTGGCTTCACGATGAAAACTCATGGGTCCAGAAGGTTGATGCAGCAGGTCTGTTGAGAAACTGGAAATCTCAAACCGACTGTTTTCTTTCTTTCTTGGGCTGTAGATTCGATGACATCAAGGGTCAGGAACACTGATTTAGGAGATCTCACTCAAACTGGCTTAGGTAGGCTCCCATGGTCTCAGGTCCAGTTTTTCTCTGCTCCATGAATCTCACTAAATGGTCTGACAGCTGCCAAAGCTTTATTCTTTTCCTGCAAGAAAACACAAACATGCCCTCGACCCCAAATTAGGGTCTTCTCCACTGTCTAGTTCATGGATGTCTCCATTTGACCTGAGCAATGGTTGCTCAAGTTCCATCATGCCAGAATCTGTCTGAAGCTCACTGGCATTCACATTATAAAATTTTTAAATGAGGAGTGTATTATTTGATGAGTCATGTGGGGACTGGGGACATTATTCCCCCTTTTTTATTTTCTAAAAAAATTTTTTTTGAACTGTTGAAGCTGGACCATAACAGTAGAAGGATTTGTCTACCCTCCTTGGTTAACTATCTAGGTAAATTGGGGTCCCTACTTAGATTATTTGTAGATGCCCATTAAAAAGGACATATCCTTTAAATGTTTCCCAAAAACTTCTGAAAATCACTCAAAGATTGTAAACTATACTGTGTCCAAATAACTTTTGAAAATTATTTGAAGTCTGTGAGCAGTCTTTCCCAATCTAACCTGTAGAGCTCTCACTAGCTGACAAGGCCTCATTTGCATCTTAAATTTTTCTGTTAAAATATTAACAGTCTGGCTGGATGTTCCTTTTGGCTATAAATAAAGCAATCTAGGTCACTTTTTAACTATTTTAAAAGGGATTTAAGTATCCTTTTAATCATATAAGCAGTTCCCTCTCACGCATTCACAATCACATTTCATACATACCGGTGTGGCCACACCATACATTAAGAACATACATGCATCTTTCAGTCATCCTTTTTCCCTAGGTCATGATTGTCTGTTGCAATGAAGCTTCCTTAATTGAAATCTATGTAAAAGAACAACTCCAGCCAATCCTTGAACTAAAAAGGTTAAAAAGTCCTGTATGTTCTTTATCATTCCTCCATTTGAGCTACAGTCATGGGGTACAGCCGTACCTACTCCTTGTAACTCTGTAGATGAAAGGTGGAGAGGCCAGGCTTTTGGCCAAAAGTTTTTAGAGATGACTCACAAAATAAAACTTAAATGCAAACAAAATTTTCCATTCCATATACCTTTGTCTTTTTCTTTTTCTTTACTTAATACCAGTACCTCTTTACTGTTACCATTTTTTTTTGAGTCAGGGTTTCACTGTATTGTTTGAGGCTGTCATTCCATCCTGGCCTCAAACTCACAGAGATCCATCTGCCTCTGCCTCCCAAGTGCTGGGATTAAAGGCATGTGCCACCACTGCCCAGCTTGTTACCAATTTTTTTTTCTGAGACAGGGTTTCTCTGTACTATTTGGAGGCTGTCCTGGAACTTGCTCTGTAGACCAGGCTGGCCTTGAACTCAAGAAATCTGCCTGCCTGTGTCTCCCAAGTACTGGGATTAAAGGCGTGTGCCGCCAAGGCCCGGCTATTCACCCATTTTCAATCCAATTGTCATCCCAGGATGTTCCCTCATAAAGGCTGGTTGGGATTAAAGGCATATGCAGCTGGGATTAAAGGGGTATGCCACTGGAAATCTCTTGGGTTCCCCTACTTCCTGACCCTGGTATCAGGCTTAGGAGGGGGAAACTCAGAATGTCTAGTTTCTGACTTTTTAATCTCATTGGCAGCAGCCACTCCCAATGTATTATTGGTGTTATAAAAATTGAACAGGGAGCTGGAATGACTAACTGGCATCAACATGGGGGGGGAATCCTCACCAACGCCCATATTTCCCTTACCTGAGTGTTCAGCAATGGTTGGATCATCTTTATCATGGTGAGCATTCCTAGTATCCGGAGTAGTATTGGGGTCGACATGCCTGATGCACCATTCGGGAACCCAAATGGGCTTCTCACTTCCTGGAGGGAAAACACAAACAGCCCCTCAGACCATAGCTAGTAGGGGAGTGGGTGGCTGCCATTTTCCTATAATTAAGTCCTTCCATCTGACCCATCCCAAAGACTGGGAGAGTTTGTTCCATTGTCTCTCCATAGCAGACAAATTATTATGGTCTATGGTCAAAAAATTAAGAATATAAAGTATGGTGGATAAATGAATATTGGGGGAGGTAACATACTCCCCCTTTTTATTTTCTTAAAATACTGTTTGAGAGTGGCGTGGGTGCGCTCCACAATAGCCTATGGGTACCCTCTTCTGCACCTGAGAAGAAACCACCACCGTGAAACCCTTGGAGGAGCCATCTGTAAAGACGGAGCGAGCTCCAACTAGATGGTTCTCCTTTAAAATCTTGGGAAAGATCACAGGGTGTTGTTTAAAAATGTCATCAAGGGGCTATTGGGATAATGGTTATCAAACTGGGCACCTGTAGATGTAATAAACATCTTCCACCCATCATGGAAGATCTGTAGATGTTCCACCTCCTCCTTACCATAAGGAAGGATAATTTTATCAGGACTCTTTCCAAAGGTTTGAATGCTAAACTTGTGCAACTTCCACAACAATTGTAAAATGAGATCATAGTAAGGGGTCACTACCTTCTTAGGGGAGGCTGACAAATGTACCCAATAAATAGGACCAGTCTGCCAAAACACGGCAGTGGGCGAAAAGCTAGATGAAAGTACAACTAGAACAAGGGGCTGCCCATAATCTATACGCCGAGGATGGGATTGCTCTATACTTCTTAACAACAATTGCAGGGCTTCCCTGGCCTCTGGGGTAATCTGGCTAGGGGAAGTTGGAGCAGGATCCCCAGGAAGAATATCATAAAGTGCTTTAAGAGCCCCTGTTTTAATAGAAAGAGAAGGGCGAAACCACTGCACCTCTCCCAAAAATCTCTGCCTATCATGAAGTGTTTTTAAATTTGAACAATCGATCTGGAGTCTTTGTGGCCGGAGGCCAGTTTGTTGAATTTGATGACCCAAATAAGTATAAGGGGGTCTCTTTTGGATCTTTTCAGGAGCCAAAACAAATCCTCGGGCCTCCAGAAGCTCCTGTAACTCTGCAAAGGCTATGTAACATTGTCTTTCTTCGGCCACGGCCAAAAGAATATCATCCATGTAGTAAATATTGTAAAGATCAGGTAACTTACGTCTGAGGGGATCTAAACAGGCAGCTACATAAATTTGGCATATAGTTGGACTATTAGCCATCCCTTGGGGGGAGAACCATCCATTGGAAGCGAAGGGCAGGCTCCCTAAAGTTAATCGCAGGAAGGCTAAACGCAAACCGAGGACTATCTTGAGAATGCAAGGGAATAGAAAAGAAGCAATCCTTCAAATCAATGACAATCAAATGCCAGTCTCTAGGAATGGCCACAGGCACGGGCAAGCCAAGCTGCAGAGCCCCCATAGGCTGCATGGTCGCATTCACGGTCCTCAAGTCTTGTAGTAACCTCCATTTCCCTGAAGATTTTTTTATTACAAATATAGGGGTATTCCAAGGGGACGTGGAAGGAACCAAATGACCTGCCTCCAATTGTTCTTGAACTAGCTGGTGAGCCGCCCTTAGTTTCTCCACTGGTAAGGGCCACTGTTCCACCCATACCGGATCATCTGATAGCCATGTGATGGGTATGGGGGCTGGCGGCGCAACAGTGACCCTCATCAAAAATGACCAAAACCCTTCCTATCCCTTGGAGCCCTGGTCTCAAAAGAGAGGGATGCCACAGGGCAAACCTCTCCCTGTTCTAGTTTACCTAGTTCCCTCCCCGGGCTCCAGCCCCTCCCTTGCATCATCTGGGGGCCCCTGCTTTTGGACTTGGGTGCCTGGGTGGTGAGGACTACTCCCATTTCTTGCATGAGGTCCCATCCCCAGAGGTTAATAGGGAGGCCAGGCAAAACATATGGCTGGAAAAGCCCTGTGTGGCCCTCAGAGTCTTGCCACTTTAGGATTCTGAGGCTTTTTTGGGGCACAACCTGTCCTATTCCCTGGAGGGTCACTGTCCCTTCCTCTTTCAGCCAGGTGGGGGGCCAGAATTTATCTGAGAGGACAGAAAAATCTGCCCCAGAATCTAAGACGCCCCTAAAGGACTTGCCTTCTATCTTTAATGTAAGCTGGGGGCAGTTCTCCATAGTGGCTACCCAAAATGCTGCTGGGCCAGTACTTCCAAAACCTTGGTTGCCCCTTTTCTATTTAATTTTTCTAGCCTCACAAGGAGCTGTAGGGAGGAGGAGTAACTGAGCAATCCATTCTCCTGCAGGGATGGCAACAACCCCACTGCCCACTGATGTCATTATTTTAATCTCCCCATCACTATCCTGGTCTATAACACTGGGGTGTACCTGGATGCCTCGAAGAATAGTACTAGACCATCCCAAGAGTGGTCCGACCATGCCTGCGGGCAATGGCCCATGCACCCCAGTAGGTAGGGCCTGGATCCCCATTTCTGGTGTTAGGATTCCCTGGGCAGAGGGAGCGAGGTCCAATTCTGCACTCTCTGAGGTGGCTCTAAGGAGGTCTGTGATATGAAGGGGTTGCTCTGGGGGAGAAAATGAATCCTGCCACTGTCCGGAGCAGGTGTCATTGCCCCATACACATTGGTTTTGGGGCCCTGGGGCGGGGCCCTCCTCCTGTTTACCTGATTATTATTAGCAGGAAGGAAATTTCCCTCCTGGTCAGTTTTAGAGTAGCAGTCATTGGCCCAATGATATCCCCTTCAGCAATGGGAGCATAAACCAGGTCTCTTGAGACCCGTAGTACTATTTTGAGAGCACTCTCTACGGAAGTGTCCCTCCCTACCGCAGTTGAAACATGTTTTTCTCCCTCCCAGAGTAGGTCTTTCTTTCCCCACTTGGGGCCGAATAGCAGCAGCTAACACTTGGCCCTGGATGAAGTTCCCATCAATGTCCCTACAGATCTGGATATAGTCATTTAGACTTTGATTGCGATAGGGGCGAAGGGCTTCCTTACAATATTTATTTGCATTTTCAAATGCCATCTGCTTGATGACTGGCATCGCAGGCCCAATGCCCCCAAATATTCTTTCTGTTACTTGACTGAGACAGTCTACGAAGTCTTGAAAAGGTTCGGAGGGTCCTTGAAGGACTTTGGACAGATGATCCCCTCCTTCCTTGGAAGGCAATGCTTTCTAAGCCCCTTGGGCCACTGCTGCCACTTGGGCATAGACTGCGATGTCATATTGCATTTGTTGCTGAATGGTGGCGTATTGACCATACCCGGTAAGCATCTCCACATTTCTCTGGGGCTATCCGGCTTGTGCATTTCTTTGGGCTGTCTGGCTGCATCTTTCCTGAAACTCACCTCTCCAAATCAAATAATCTCCCCCCAACAGAGCTGCTCTGCAAAGCTGCTGCCAATCACCAGGTGTCAAAAAAGAGGCACAAAAGATTCCACTAAGGAAAGTGTAAAGGGAGCCTGTGCTCCATAATTTAGAGTTGTCTCTTTCAGTTGTATCACATCTTTGAAACTTAAAGGGTCATGGCACCGAATGACCTGTCCAGAATTGTTTGGATCTGGAACTTCCATTATGGGGGCCATCACCGGGCAGCATTGGACCCCTCCTCTGGGTCTTCCCTCCAGGTCTGAGAAGGACTGGGTTATATCATAGGAGGAGTCCCTATTTTCAGAGTATGGAGAAGGGTTTCTCTCCCTGTCCTGTCTTTCCTTAATTCAAATCATTTTAGTTCTTTTTTAAGGGCCACGATCTCAGCAAGTAGTTCCTTTTCAGACTGTGACAAGTCTGAGTCTGAGCTACTTCCATTTTCTAGGTCTGATAGAGAAGGATATAACCGATTCTGACTGGAGCCCTTTTTGCATTTTGCCCGGAGACCTCTACCCGTTTTTTTGTTGTTACTAAGAGACTTCCCCTCATCCTCACTAACAATGGAGCCTCTAGTTTCAGTCACGGTCTTTTCCTCACTCTCTTCCCCTGAACTCAAGGAGGCTTGAGTCTCAGTCTCTTGTAACTCTAAAAAAGCCTCTTTTGTGTCCTGAACTACCTGGTGGTGACAAACCTTATCTGTCAAAAGTGATCCCCTCACTAATCTCCATAAGGAGAATGTCGTAGGGGGCCAGGACTCAGATCCCTCTTTTCGTAAAAGTCTATGAAAATCACGGCGAACCTCCTCCCAATCTGGAATATTTAAGCTTCCACCAGTAATGAACCATGGACTGGCTCGTTCGATGGATTTTAGAAAGCCTTCTAGGGTTTTAGACTTGACTGCAGTCCCATGTCCTTTAAGTGACTTTTTTAGTTGATACTGTAATGATTCTAGCTTCCCGGAACTATTCCCCATAGTTTCTTAACCCCGTCCACTTACCTCACTTTCACGATCTCGGTAGGACCTCCAATTGTCACATCTGCTGCACGGCCTGTGTCCGAGAACGTGCAGAGGGTGTCGGGGATTGACAACACAGAGACTCGTTCAACGATGTAAAGAAAACTTTAAGCAGGCCCCAAAAAGGTTCAAGAAAACTTCCTAAGAAAGACTCCCACCAGAGAAGCTTCTGCTCTCTCCTCTACCCTGGCTGGTTCTGCTTTGACACCAGAAACTGATCTGGGCGTGTCAGAAGAGGCGATTAGTCTTTGGACAAAGTCGAGGTCAGGGCGGTTTCTGTGGGCAGGCCTTTTCCAGGACCTTATTGCCCCTGGCATTGTATTGTTCTTAGTAAATATGTTTTTAGTAAACATTGTCTTACAGTTGCCTACTCCCAGGCAGAAGGGGAAGTGGGTCTCTACTCAAGGTCTGGTGTCCCCACAGCAACAAACCAAATAATTCAACTAAAATGGGTGTATAGATCTAAACAGAGAAATCTCACCAGAAGAATCTCAAATGACCAAGGAACACTTAAAAGAAATGGTCAACATCAGGGAAATGATGATCAAAACTGCTTTGTAACTCTATTTTACACCTGTAAGGATGGTTAGCATCAATAACATAAGTGATAGCTCGTGGTAATAAGGATGTGGAGCAAGGGGAACACTTCTCCATTGCTGATGGGATTGCAAATTTGTGGATTCATTATGAAAGTCTATATACCATTTCCTTAGAAGGTTGGAAACTAATCTTCCTCAAGACCTAGCTGTACCACTCTTGAGCATTTAACAAGGGATACTCAAACCTACCCAGAGATTCTTGCTCAACCATGTTCATTGTGACTATGCATAGTAATCTGAGACTGTAAACAACCTTAATTTTTTCAACAGAAGAATGCACATAGAAAATGTAGTATATATGCACAATAGAATATTACTTAGCTGTTAAAATAATGAATTTGAAATTTTCAGACAGATGGATGCAACTAGAAAATCATCATCCTGAGTAAGGAAACCCAAACCCAGAAAGATAAATATGGTATATATTCAACTATAAATAGATATTAGCCATTAAATAAATGACAGTCAATCAAAATCATAGATAGAAGTAAGGTAAAGAATAACTTTCAGAGAGGGGTGTGTCTGTATCTCTCTAGTATAGAGAAATACATTAGATTTCATGGACAGAGGGGGATAGGATGGGGGTTAGAGCCAGGTATAAGATGGTGGGATAACGGGCAGGGAGTGCCAGGACAAATGATTGGAGTTGGGGACCCTTGAGTGAATGTTTGGAAACCCTATTGCAGTGTAAACTTCATGGAATCAATGAAGGCGATCCTAATGAGTACTTCCAATAAGCAGGGTTATGGAATCTCAACAGACCATCTATTGTTGGCAGGCCAGGGTTCTGGTAGAGAAACTGTGCTACATTCACATGAGTTGTTGGCCTAGGTGGGGGGTGCTCTTGGAAATCTCCTAATAACCAGGCTGCTGCTAAGACAAAAGATTGCTTTCAGGAATCTGGCAGTGGAATCCACTGCTGAGTATAAGACTCACACAACTCATTGAACATGCAGGAGTTGAAATGGTGCCTACATGAAGATTTCACTCTATGTATTAGTCTCTTTGGTGCTAGAAAATGCTCTATGGGTTACCAAAAGAGAAACATGGATGCCTATCCAGCCAAGAAACGTTTGACCAACAATCTGCCCTGCTTACAAAATATGTTATGGCAATGATGGCATAGTACTTGTAGGGGTAGCCAATCAATGTCTGATTTGATTTAAGACCCACTCCACGAGAAGGGATATACCTGACACTGCTTGGGCAACCAAGAACCAGAGTCTAGACAGCCCAGAGGCTTAGGGAAAAACATGCATCTGATCTTTTTATTAAAGTATCCATCAAATGAAACCTAATGACATTCTGCTATACTCATATATTACTGCCTTATCCAGTCACCATCAGAGACACTTCCTCAGCAGCATAAAGAAACAGATGCAGGGACTCACTGACAGCCATTATGTGGACAGTCTAAATGGGAGCTCTCCATCAAATCAGATCGAAGAGAATTCTCATGACAAGGAAGCGGGAATGTGGTAATAATCACAGGGTATGGAGGACACCAGGAAAACAAGACCATCTGAATCAACGAAGCAAGGCACATATGAGCTCTCACAAACTGAAGCAGCAAGCACAGTGCCTACATGGTTCTACAACAGCTCCTCTGTATATTAATTGTAGCTGTTAGGTTAATGTTTCCATGGGAATCTTAATTGTGAGAACAAGTGGGTCTGTAACTCTTGTGCCTCTTCTTGGGACACTTTTATTCTGGTTGGGTTGTCATGGTCAACTTCAATGTGACAGCTTTTCTTCGTGTTTTTATATTTCATTCTATCAAGTTTAGTTATTGTCTGTTAGGAGCCTATTCTTTTTAATGAGAGATAGAAAGGGAATGAATCTGGAGCAAAGGAGAGATGGGGAGGAACTTGGAGGAATGGAAGGAGGAGAAACCATAATTTGGGTATATTGTTTGGGAAAACAATCTATTTTAAATAAAAAGGAACAATAGAAAGTAAGGAATTTAGATCACATTAGAAAATTTAGAGTTCCTTCTAAGCTTACTGGGTTTTCATCAAAGCATATATGGTATGGTTTTAGTGATGCTGTTATTTGAATTTTTACATTTGAATGATTATTCTTTCAAATTATGAATAAACAGTTAAAAAAGGAACATGACTGAATCTATATTCTAAACTTTTCCTTAGAGGAAATCATTTATAGTTTTTGTCAGCTTTTTAAAAAATAAACAATCCTAGTTGAAATACATATATATATATACATATATATATATATATATATATATAGAATTAGTTGGTCACAACATGTTTCTATGTAATTGCACTGTACTCTGTGCAGCTAGGAGACCAAATGTCCAATATTAGCTTCATTATTGATTGCCAAGGAAGGCTTGACAAGTTCATTAAATGCAATTGACTAGCCTACTCATCTTCCAAAAATGTTAAAATTGTCACCCATGGTATCAGAATACCATAAAATTAGTGACTAAATTTGTTTGAAATTGCTTTATGCAGAGCAAGTTTCTATGCAAATAGGCTACTTAAAATGTAAGTGTGGTGATAAAACAAATTAAACATTTCCCTTTAAATTTTGAGTTTCAGAATGATCTACTGAAAAAAAATGAGTGATTTCAGAATTTGTGTAAACTATATGGATATATGACAAACAAATAAATTAGTATTCTTAGAAATTAATGGAATTATTCTGAGCATTTTTAACAATAGTTCAATAAGTCAGGAAAAATACCATGTAATATTTTTAATATTAAAATGCTAGCAGCATATAGTCAACACATATATTACATAGTAAATATGTGTAGGATTAGAGTGATATATTAACCACAATTACAAACATTCAATCCCACCTTTCCTTATTTCATTTTATGTACTTTCTGTTATTTCTTATTGTGTATATGTGTATGAATACAGTTGCCCAGTTGACAATGCATGTACTGGCAATTCTGGGAATTGAACTCAGGTTATTCAGCACTGATACCCATTATAAGCCATATTACTGGTCTAATAAATGTTTCTTAAAGCAGCGCCTCTCTCATTGCTTGGGAACAAGTCTATTATACATACAACCTCAGTCCTTTTTTTCTTTAAAAGCATAGTAAAGAAATATTGAGAAACATTCATCAGTTCATAAATAATAGAATTAATTTATCCAATATCCCTTTTCTTTGATGAATTTCATAATTACCTGTATTGCAATATGTGCTGTACATGCTCTCTTCTCTTCCATAGCCTCCCATTCGCTGCTTCTGTGGTTGTGACTTTTTGGACTGTCAAGTGGTTGTTTTGAAGCTTGCATTACTTGCATTACATGTTCTAAACTCTTTCTCTTGCTGTCCATGAGGCAAGGAGGGGAGAAGAAACATTGCTTTATGAAAATTTAAATTTCCAATCACCATTAATTCAGACTGCTTCCTTTTACTATATTTAAATGACTGTAGTCAATGTGACCAATGCTGTCAGTGTATCTCCATCAAAACAGTGTTGAATCTCCAAAGAATTTAATCTCTTCAAGTATTTAAAAATCTCAACCTCTGCTCCTTGTTAGTTCCCTTTCCATTGATTTCCTGATGTGTTTTTATGTTGTTTGTTTGCTTATTTTCATAGAAACACCTCACTGACCTCTCCCAGATGCAAATGTTGGAATTTTGTTTTGTTTTGCTTGGTATCTACTTCCTTGCACTTTTTCACTTCCTCTCCTTTGCTTGATAAACATTATGATTAATATATCCACAGTTTTTGTCTCATGTCTCCATCTACTCAGACAAGAAAGACAGGCAAATTAAAGGGGAGTTAAGACAGGAAAAGAATCAATCAGGACCTTATTAATGTGGTTTGCTGCCTAAGAGACAAATATATCAACACAATTGACTGAACCACTGCAAAGAAAGTCTAAAAAGAAACAAAACCCTCTTTTAAGAGATATTCAAAGCAAGAGTATTAAAATAGATTATTAACCTTCTTAGAAATAGGGCCAAAATGTTTGCCTACCTACTGGGAACTGTATTTCAACTTCATCTCCAGGCCTTTCTCATTATTAAGCCTGAATGCTCTCCATAAAATAGACACTCAGGCTACTTATTTTCCTCATTGTCCAAAAGAAATCACTGATCACAAGAGAAAAGAGTCATCCAGCTCAACTCTGAATTTTACTCTCAACTTTACCAAATTTTTAAACTTTGGTGCATATTTCAATCTTGCTATGAATTGTATCATTTATGTAATATAACTCAAAAAGGCATGGAGTGTCACTGGATGCATTTACTCATTCTTAACATATTTGAGCGTGTAACTGGCTTAATGTCCATATTGGGAATCTGTCTTCTTACTTCACCTCATCTTTGTTTCACACTACCTTGTGTCCATGCTGCTTCTCGAGTGTAGGTCCCAGTTACATACTGACTGGAAATATCTGAAACTCCCTGGTCTACAACCCTAAATTCAGACTGCCTCTTTTGTTGCTGCTGTCCTTGAGACCCATTCCTCAGTGAGCAAACTAATACCCAGGCATGGTTCCATTCAGACATAAGACTCCATTCTCCCAATGTCAATGGATGCTCTTATACAAATGTTAGCTTTTTGGATACTTTGCCATCCCCTTTTACAAATATAAAACACTAAGGCACCTGGGAGGTCAGTCTGAACTCCATCTCAGCTACTCATGTTTTGTAGAAGGATTGCTTAGTGTTATGCCTTGCCCCGAGTGTTTTCATCCTGAAAAGTTTTACATTTATGTATTTAATGTGTGTGTGTGCTTCAAAGGATAAAGGCAGCTTTCTCATTAGTGAACTTTTAGACATGGTGATGATAGGCAATGTATGACTTGTGCCCTTTAGAAAACACTTAGTGACTAATACTCCAAATGCTTTCTTTTCAGTAGTTTCTATGGATTCTAACTTTTAAAAATTTATTAAATCCTAGAGTTGTGTATACTACTGAGTCAATCATGTAATTTCTTGTTACCCCATAAGAGAGAGTTGATTAAAGTTAAGACCTAGAGATAGAGAGATGCTTTATAAAGTCAATATTTTTACTCATAAAGCCTAGATGATGAAGGTGACTTTGGTCTATGGACAAGAGGGCATGCTTCATTCTCTTGCTAACCTTTTTTAGAACTGTTCACACAGCCATGAGTCAAGTCATATATTATGGGCTTCTTTAACAAGAATGACTCCTGCAAAACAGATTAGTTATGAAAGAGGAAATTCCAGGGCTGTTTTTTGTATTTAAACTAAAAATGAAAGAAACAAAAATAGAAAGCAAGAAACCACCTCAAATTTGCTCATCTCACTCCTCAAACCATCGGTTATATAAGTCATGGAAAATGGAATCTCATACCCTGAAAGGAGAAAGAGAAAAATCGGTCTGTACCTCAGCAATGCCTCTTTGTTCCTTCTGTCACCAAAATGCAAACATTGTGCAGGCAAGAAGAATGTTTGGTTTCTAATAACTGCAGAATTGAAACTCTGCAATATTTCCTATATATTAAGCACACAAATGACTCCTGAGTAGCAAAGAAATAAGCCACATATGTATAACTAATTGTAATATTGTAAAATGTTGTTAAGGAAATTAAATAGTAACAAGAAAATCAAAATTTATATTTCCAAGGAAAAACAGTAGATGGTGTGGTTATGGAATTAATTGCCAACAGAAAAACAAATTAATTTAGGTTGTTCAATTAAAGATGTAAGAGAAAATGATGGCACTTGGTGACTTCTCATTAAATGTGTGTTTTTGTTTATTTATTTCAATTTCTGCTTTTCAGCATGCTTTGTGACAAGTCATTTTCAATGACTAATAATCCAGTATGCGTAGAAGGAAATGTTACTGAAGCAAATATTCCTTAATGTTAGAAAGAACAGAATGTAACATTCAGGGTTCATGATTTTTTTTGAGGGCAAAGAAAAAACCTCTTCCCCAAACTAAAATCTAGAAAAACATTTGGAATGATAAATGTAGAAATGAAAATTTCTTCAGATTAAAGGCATTTTTTATTGAACTAAAAATTGTAGTTTTATAATCTTATATGCAAGGGGCACAGAAGATGGTTTTGTGTGTAAATCACTTGCCCCCCACATATGAGGAGAAAAGGCCAGATCCTGGCATACAATGACATTCCCATATATGCTTTACTGAGGATGATACCATGCCTTCAAATTCAGCATGCAATAGGTGGAGGCAGCAGATGCCCCACACAAGGTGTCTACTTACAGTAGTCCATCTTGAGCACGTTGCTTTCTAATGATAGACCTTGCTTCAATCGATAATGTAGAGAACAATTGAAGAAGATACCAGATGTCAAATCAGGCCTGCATATGCAAATACAAACTTCATGCACAATCACACACATACATGTCCTCAAACAATTAAACATGTCTATGCACTGACATGTACCACACATATACACAAGAAAATAATAATATTCAGCATACACCACAACACGCACACACACACACCAAAACACTTATGTGTCTATATAATTCATATAAATTTGGAAGTTCTTAACTAGTGCTGAGATATGTAGAAATATTATGTCCGGCTTAGTGAACTCTGTCATGTAGATTTTATTATCGTCAACACACACCAAAAATTGTCAACGTTAAACCCTCAACAGTGTTCTGAAATGGTCCCAGGAAGAAGAAATAAAATGAATGAAATGTTTAGTATCTCTCAATTACTTAAAAAATTGTTAGCTGGTTGATGGTGGTGAGAGCCTTTAATCCCAGCACTCAGGAGGCAAAGACAGATGGATCTCTGTGAGGTCTTTAGGACAGCCTGGTCTGTAGTGCTAGTTCCAAGACAGCGAGAAGTGTCATATAGAGAAACCCTGTTTCTAAAAACAACAAATTGTTAACACTGTACAGAAAGTAGAGCATAATGAAAAGACTTAGAGCCAAAATAATTTCAGATAAATTGTACCCATTGAGCAATATATGTCAAAACTGATCTTTAATATGAAGCAGTGTTTCATTAAATCAATAAAATTTATGTGTCATCCTAGGTCAAATACTGTTTGATTATGAATGCATATAGTAAATCAAAAAGCAATGAAAGCTGTATGGTGCTCTGATGTAAATGTGCCACAGTCTCAGCATTGAGTGTCTGCAGTAAAGGGTCCACTGAGGCCTTTAGAGCATGGGGTATCTTACTATTAACCAGAGAGTGGAACTCAACTTGCTCTCATGGGTAAGGCATGTGCAGTGGCATCTGTACTAAGAACAATTTACCATTCTGCACCTAGCACATGTGAAGAATAAATCACTGACACCAACTAAGTGTATGCCCATTGATAAGGCTCAGCCAACAGGACAGCCCCAATTATCTTTCACTTGTTCTAATGTAAAATTGGAAGGAAAAAATAAAGAATGTAAAAATGTTTTAAGCTAAAACAAAAGCCAGAAATTGCAATTACTCCCAGATTTCTCTATATCAAGTTTAAATATAACAACTGCAGCCTGAAACACACATGCTAATGGAAAGGAAATGCATGTGCTCTCAGAATCCGAGTCACCTCTGGAGGTTAACAGGGCACATCGGACTTTATTGACTCATGTTCTGGCATATGTTGCTCTTAGATAGTCACAAGCCATCATTTGTGGGCATCACTATGGAAAACTGAAGTCTAATGTATCAGATGGAATGATGTAGCTGTTTAGAGGGTGACAGTGATTCTAAGTTACTAACTCTTTGAGATCTTTATACAATATTTGTAATACTGTGGCCAGATTTGACTATATACCAGATCCACATAATTTCATGCTCTCCTTTTGGAAATCCACTGAGTTCGATTTGTGTACAATTTTTTAAAAGACAATAAATACAAAAATCACCAAATCATGTGAGATTGGAAGAGTAGTGTACATATTTTTAAGTTACACAACCAGAGAAAAATGGAGTATATATTTAATGACCTGCATGCATTGAAAATTTACTTAGTATTCTCATGCAATTAAGGACAAACTATGAAGGGATTTGTACTATCACAACAGTGATATCAATAAGACTTTTACAGTCAAAGAAAACTATAGAGATATAAGTTTCTGATCCATTGTTATCAGAAAGTTAAAGTACACATATTTTTAAATGTTTTCCTCAAATCCATGATGCTGTCTCATGACAGTTGGTAGGGAAGACCCTTCTTCTTTCTGTTTATGTTGATTATTTAATGTCACAGTTTCTGATCAGGTTTTAAGAATTACATCATGAGAAAGAGTGACTCTGCTTATCAATTATCTTTATTCCCACAGTAACATGAGTGTGGACTGAAAGGGACTGTTTGTTGATTGGCTGCCATCCATTCACTAATAAAGTAAATAACAAAATTCCCAATAACCTAAAAAAATAACTTGTAGCAAATCAAACCAAAGAAGTCAAAGATTCTGCACAATGAAAAATTGAAGACACTGAAAAAAGAAACTGCAGAATATTCTAGAAGATGGGAAGACCTCATGTGCTCATGGAATGCTAGGATTAATATTTATCTACTATTTTCACTCAACACTGTTTTCCAGGTTTGTCCAGGCTGACATAAAATAATTTATTTGTTTTCTTATCTTCTCAGAGGACTGGGCAATGCAGTATTGGAAACTTTCACACATCTGGTTACAGCCTTGCTGAAGTGTGTCCAGGCTCTCTGTATTTCCTGAACGCCTGTTTAACCAATTGTCTGACCACTGTATGCTTTCTCATGTGCCCAACATGACTGTGTCCCCATGGCTGTTTATATTTGTGTGGCCTTTAATGTTTCCCTGATGTCCTGCCTTGTCAGTATGCGGTGCCTGTGCCACAAGCAACTCCGAGGTATGAGGAAAAGGAAGACCAGATGTCCAGCTGTTTGTATTAAGAAGTATCTTTATTTTGCAAGTGCTAAAAGGTCTCGGGGGTCTCTCTCTTGTAGGAGGAGCAGTCTTATATATACAGGGTTATAGCACGTTGGAAAAACGCCAGGTGGAAGAGAGCGTGTTTTCCTCCTGCTAGATGTTGATGTCAGTGGGACAATGTGAGGCAGTAAGCCAGGACTAGAAAACAGGATTCACCTGTGGCTATCTGCTGACAAACAACTCAGAGACCCTGTGGGGGCTAGGCCCCAACAACAGTACATTGTGAAAATTGGGCGTATTGAGACAATTTTATGAGTCTCACAAGTTTACTTTGCCAGCTTCAGAATTAACTGAGAAAGCATTTAATGAAGTCAGTGCTTTTTTCCAGTAGTCACGGGGACCAGGACAAAGAGTGACCTTCTCTCATCTGATAGGTGGACTTGCTGATGTCTTCCTGGCAGGACTTCAGTTACTTGCTTGAAGAAGGACAATTTTGGTCATGGTAACAGTGGCTCCCACATATGACAATTCAAGATGTCACTTTATGTTAGACAAGACAATACCAGGGAGAGATCAGAAGTACCAGGTGTTCCAAGTGTGCAGGTTTCCATGTGGCTTTTTCAAGATATCTTCTGTGATAACTGTCCTTTCCTAAATCTTTCTCTTTCCTATTCACCCCATCCTGTTTCCCCATTTTCATTTAAACCTCCCTGCATTATTCTCCTTTACCTGTCCATATCACCTTTATTCTAATATATGCTCCCTAAAAGTCTCTCTTAACCCAATACATATAAATGATATATGCATACACTGTATATATAATTGTATATGATATGTTACATATTATAATAGATATCTTTTATATAAATATTATAATTATATAATGGTCATAGTAATATATTATTTGTATAAAATAGAAATAAATTAGTGTGTATAAATTTTCCCATTAATTGGATCTAATGAGAACAGATAAGTGTATGTAATATGCCAGAATATTAATTTGCTAAGATAAGTTTACTTGCTTGGATGCTGAACTTATCATGTGTTTTGCTTCTGAAGCTATTATGATAATTACATTTTCTCCTTTAATCAGTTAATGTGTTCATTTACAATGATTTTCAAACATTCAAACAATTCTTCCTTCCTGAAGAAAAATCAGTTTTTCTGACTAACCTATCATGCATCCTTTTGTCTGTATCTGGGCAATTGATATATATTTTATAAATATATTACACTTTTGAAATCATTATAGAAGTTGTACATGTGTCTGCCTGTGTTCATGTTTGTGCAGCTTGAGCATTCTTTAGGCTGCAGTAGACAGAATAGTGTAACTAATCTCTATAACTGGGGTCGACCAGCAGCTGTGAGCTACTATATAGGTGCTGGGAACCAAACCCGGGGCCACTGGAAGAGCAACAAACACTGAGCCATTTCTCTAGCCCCAAACTTCACCTTTTATAATGTAAATCACAAGACAGAAAGAGATCCCCTTATTTTGACATCTATAAGACTAGAATTTCCTGTATTTAAAAGTTAGTGGAATCTGCTAATAAAGCAATCTCAGGCTACAGGTTGTGAAATCCTATGTGTGAAAAATTTTAATTACAGATTCAATTACTGCACTAATTATCCAATTTTGTATTAGAGCACATATCAAAAGTTAGTACTTCCAAGCAACAATTTCAATTATGAGTTTAGAAGTTCTTCACTGAGTCACTTGGCAGATAGTGCCTGAATATAAGCTTGTGTCAGTCCTGCAAATCATCTTGTAGGCTGACATCTAGCCTGGCTTCCTCAAACAGTTGTGACTTGACAAAAGCTATTTGCTGGGTGCTAAGTGAAGTGTCCAGTACACACTGGTGGCCTCTAAAAGCACACGGTGTGGGAAATTTTTCACACTCCTCCCTCAGTCCAATGTCCCATGGTGCTAACTGATGTGTCCAGTGCACACTTGCGGCCTCTACAGGTGGCTGGCCTGAGAGGTTTTGCAAACCACTTCCTCAGTCCGATGGAGCATGGCAAAAAACTGTTGCATAGCATTTTATTACAACGCCCACTCAGTTAGGGAGCTTCTTTGTCAGGCCTTCATGTTTCCACACTATTCTGCTCTCTGTATGGAGAATTTCCACTACGTCTTCTTTAAACACATCCCCTGTCTTAGATCCCTTAACATCTCATGAATTCTACAGAAGTTAAACAACTGGAAACCATGGACAGCCTACTGGAGATTGGCTTCTAATTTTAACTATGCTTTAGGGTGATTTTTATGATTAAATCTTCCTGGCTGCTGGTATTTTCTGTCTATAAACAGCTCATGTTAGCCTGTGTAATTCTTAAAAAAAAACTAGAAGCTGAGTGGTTGTGGCACTCAGGAGGCAGAGGCAGGCATATCTCTCTGAGTTCAAGACCAGCCTACAGAGCAAGTTCCAGGACAGGCTCCAAAACAATACAGAGAAACCCAGTCTTGAAAACCCCCAAAACCATAAAACAAAACAAAACAAAACAAAAAAACAAAAACAAAACACCACTTGTTTAAGCCCTTGATTACTTACTCTGGTCATATTTTCGTTTAGATTGTAGCAGCTTTTCTTCCAACTTCTAGAATCTGAGCCAAGGTCTTCATGCACACTAAGTAAGGACTGTACAAAGAAGTCCGGCACCTACTTTGGGGATCTTGACTACCTATTTCATCATTCTTGTACCTTTATCAGATGATCAGTTTTCCTTATGTTTATACTTATTGGTGGATACATATGGGTAGGTCTAGAAATTTTCTTTTTGTTTTTTAAACTTATAGCTGTAATATATGTTTTATATATTTAAATATTGCAACTTTAAAAAGTTCTTTTTCCTTTAATGAACATTCAGTTCTGCCCTAGAAGATAATTTCCCTATATGGAAAACATCTTGTTTAACCATCACCCCTGTTTCTCATCCTTGAGGATAAAGGATCTTATAATCTAACCATGTAAACCATCTCCCAGTTACTTCTCTCTGCTCTGATGTTTGTTAGGCATTTATTGGCTGAGACTGACTGTTAGTTCATCATTAGAATGTCAGTGTTCTTATGGAAAAGTTCTTCTAGGGTTTCCCTTGAATGCCCTATAGGCTTAAGAGGTTCACATTGCTGGTGAGAATTTGAGTTTCTCCAAGTCCTGTGTGAAAATTTCCCTCATCTACTTCCAGATGATTCTTAGTCTTGTAGCATTTCACTCCATGCAAGACACCAGCGAACTCAGAGGTTTTTTTCATCCAGTTTTTGCATATTTTAATTAAACTGTTTCCTTACTTTTCATTAATTTCTGTCCTCAAATTCCTCCTGTCAGGACCTCATTGAGACAGATCTTTGGAATCTCCCCTGAAGGAAGATGCACATCCTTTTCTGATAATGCATTTTGTATTAGCTCGGGCTGTCTAAAGTGTCTGATGAAAGGCAAGGGACAGCTGTAAACAAAAACAGAATTGTGACAACAAGCTTCACTGGCAGCCAGCCAGCTGCACCATTTTCCTTCACAAATAATTCATCTTGAGGGTTTTTACATTCCACCAAGTACATCTTAGCATAGATTTATAAAGGAATGGGTATTTTCCAAGCTAACAGAAAACATTTAACAAAAATACTCGTTTTGATAATATCATCACTGAGCCCTTAAAGATTATTAGTTTGTAAGTATATCAAAGTAATCATACAATTGCTACTTTTGGATACTTATCAATGTTAGATTCAAATAAAGAGATGGGTATGGTTTATCATTATGACTAATGCTTTAACTTTGTTTATTGATTAGTTGTCTGTTTAAAACTTTCTGGGTACATTTTCTTCTAAACTTCAGTAAGCCAGAATAAAAAATTAAAATACATCATGTTAATTTTTTATAATATGTCAAGTGTATTTTCAGAACAAAGGTAGAAACCTGGCCAATAAACTGTTAGTATGAAGAGAATTGTTATATTGCCATGCTTAATGAAACACTACACAGTGTTTTATGACTAAGGGCCCAGAAGTCAGCCCACGTGAGTCTATTTGGCTTTCCTACAAAGAAATTCAGCAAATTAATTAACTAATCACTTTCTTTACTCAAGCTGAGGATAGGAACTATAGCCAGTACTCAGTGATATAGAGACAAAACCAAACAACATGTTTAATGTTTTGGTACAGTGACTTCCACAAGGCAAAGTGGAAAATGGTCAAATAATTTAATTTTACTAACATAGAAAAGATGAATGACAGGCAAAGATTCTGTGTCACAAAGTATTTGAGCTATTTACTCTGCAAACATGTTTGAGACACGAATTAGCCAGACAACCCATTCATATTCAGTGATGTGCCACTTCCAACCAACTCCCAAATACAGGATAGCACTTTTGATAGTAATTTATTTGTATGAGAAGACAGTGTATTGGGTAAGTTGGTATTGTCTATGTCTGTGTAGAATTTTGAAGTATCATATATTTAACAGATCATAAGCAATTAATAGGAATTTCTCACAGAGCTAGAGGCTTGAATTCTAAGCATCTAAGGGCTGACCAGGAAGTTGTTGGGGGAGGGGCTTCATTTTTGACTCTACATTGGCATCTTCTTTTAGTGCTCACACAATGGCAGAAACTAACTTCTATCTAGATTCATGTTAGAAGTTCATGGATTCCATTGATAAAAGGTTTTGTCTTTATTCCTAATGACTTATCGAATCCACGTTTAATCTTCTAAATTCTGTCCAATATAGGTTTTGGGATTAATTACATGAATAGGAAACAGCATCAACAATTGTTCATCCCTGGCAAATATCACATCTATCTCTTAAGTAAGGGAAAATTAAGACAGCACAGTGACCAACCTCAGAAGCTTTTCCCTAGCAGTGATTCAACAGAGGGCTAGATCTAATATTTTTATATGAATTTTTATTTAAATTAGGAACAATAATATTTTGCATCTCAATCCCAGTTCCCTCTCCTTCACATACTCCCATGTCCCCCAAAATCCCCCATCCCATCCCCATCTACTCTCCAGGGAGGGTGAGGTATTCCATGGGGCACCATCAAAGTCTGTCTAGGCCCTCCCCCATGTATCTAGACTGAGAGAGCATCCCTCCATGGGAAATGTAGTTCTAAGCACTCCTCCTAGACACCAGGACATGCTGCACTGTGCCTTGCTACCTCTTCTCTCTCAGCACTAGGTGAATTATTCTGGATCAGGTTTGCCTTAATGATTCAGTGTGCTAACTTAGCTTTTACTTTTCCTGCAATACAAACACAGGTAGATATTTGAAAAAAGGTACTTTGGATGATAAAGGTAGGAAAGTTTAAATAAAAAAGGAATATCAATGTATTTCTCTTGTTTTTTAGTTATGTTTTAAAATTAAAGAAAAAGGTTTCTGAAATAGAAGAAGGTTTTTAACACCTCATTTAAAGTTTTTACAAATATTGTCAATGATTTACATACTGGGAGAGACATCGATAATAATTCATAGAAACTTGCGCATTTTCCTCCTTTTTCTGTTTTTTATTCATAATATAACTTTTGATAACTTAAAGTTTTAAGGAAAATGAACAAAATTCTTTTGAGAATGCCCTTGATTATACCGACGACTATAAAGCAATGGCTCATGATCCACGCTTCATGAATCGTTACAGCTCTTCACTATAAAGGTAAATAATCTACAAATGCCCCTTACTTAGAGTACCTGCCTGCCAGACCCTGGTTTTTTTCAAGGAAAATAAGTGATTATGAAAAATAAGTAAGGTGAAAAAAAGAATGTCTAAGTTGTGCTGCTAGTCCCTTGTAAATGCCTCCTCACTGAAGAAATAATTAGAAATAAGGGAATTTGTCCTCCAATAAAGTGCAGATTAATTAATTCGTTAATTTTGGATTGAGATACTGGGATTTAATTTAGAGTATCACTTCTGTATTACCTGCCAGGACAACGTAACACACACACACACACACACACACACACACACACACACAGAGACACACACACACACACACATACACACACACACACACCACAGAGGCTTAAAGACATACAGACATACAGACAGTAACTTCTTCTTACATTAGCCTCATCTGGGAGAAGAGGATTAGATGCTCCAAAGCAATAGGTGGAGGTTACCCTCAAATATGAAATGAAGGAGAGCTACTTTATATTTAAGGAGAAAAGTTCCTGTGCCCAAATACTGCATTGTATGTAGTATCTAATTCTAATGCAATCTTAATGTCTCCAAAGTTGATGGTTTGATTTTTCAGTAGTAATTCTTTTAAAAAAAGATAGTTTAGTTCAACAGTACTGGAATTAGATTCAAACTTTCCAGTACTATACACAATATTTATGCATTTCTTACTATGTGACCTGAGGTAGACCATTCATTTTTCTGGCATATTATGTGCATTTTCATAGACTCATAAAAACTTTAAAGAACTTAATTTGAAAAATAGTGAGTCTATAAGAGAAATTATGAAAGAAAAAAAGAAATTGAACATAAATCCATGTACTCACAGACTTTCTGGATTTGTCTAAACAGGAGATTGTCCCAGTTCAATTGATGCATACATCATGCTATAAAATTTTGGGGGTTTAACGTGTGCACATTAGTGTTGAACTATTTAGTGACTGATGTGTTACCACTTATAGAGTTCAGTCATATTTTCTTAATTCCTTTATGAATTTTAAATTTCAACCAAATTTTATTTTTAGAAATAAAAAGACAAGTCAATTTGATTGAGTAGAAAATGAATTCTTATTCTCCTACTCAGCACTATCAGAGTAACTAGAAAGTGATTTGCATTCTAAGGTCCTAGAAAATGTGGACATTCCTAGGTCCTCAGGCTTTAATTTAATGATTTATTATACTTCATTTTTTACACTTTTTATTATATATATAATTAGAAACAAGCTTGCTTCCAATGTCAGTCCCTCTCCTTGATGGCCAGTCCCTCCCCCTAGGCTCCCCAAACCCCCACCCAATCCACACTCCATTCCCCAGGAAGGGTAAGGCCCTCCATGAGGTGAGGTATCTCTAGAATCTGTAATTTCGTTCCAGGGAGGGCCCAGGCCCTGCCCAAAGTGTCTAGATTGAGAAAGCATCCCTCATTGTGGGATGGGTACCCAAAGATCATTGTGTGCTGGGGATAAATACTGATCTACTATCCCAAAACCCCATAGATTGCCTGAGTCTCATCACTGACACCCAATTCCAGGGGCTCTCGGCCATCAGTCTGGGGACCAAGATCTCCCCCTTGTTTATGTCGGCTGTTTCTCTGGGATTCACCAGGCCAGTCTTGACCCCTTTGCTCAACACTCCTCCCTCTCTGTCACTGGGTTCCAAGAGTTCAGTTCGGTGTTCAGCTGTGGGTATCTACCTCTGCATCCATCTGTCACTGGATGGAGGTTCTAGGATGGCATGTAAGATAGTCGTCAATATCATTATTAGGGAAGGGGATTTAAAGTAGTCTCCTCACTACTGCTTAGTTGCCAGTTGGTGTCATCCCTGTGCATCTCTGGAGTTCTCAAAAGTGCCAGGTCTCCTCTCAAACCTAGAATGGCTCCCTCTATTAAGGTATCTCTCATCCTGCTCTCCTCTATTCTTCCCCCAACTCAATTTTCCTGCTCCCCAATGTCCTCCCCTCCCTTCCTCTTGTCTCCCTCTCTTGTTCCTGGCTCCCTTTTTGCTCCCCCACCCTGTGATCCCAATCTGCTCAGGAGATTTTGCCTCATTCCACCTTCTCTTGGGGTACCATGTATATCTCTCTTAGGGTCTTTCCTGTTTCCCTGCCTCTCTGGAAGTGGTATTGTAGACTGGCACTGCCCTGATCCATGTCTAAAATGCATATATGAGCGAGTACATACCATGTTTGTCTTTTTGTGGCTGGGTTACCTGACTCAGGATGGTTTCTCCTAGTGCCATCAAATGTATGCAAATTTCAAGATTCTATTGTTTTTTTTATACTGAATAGTATTCCATTGTGTAATTGTACCACATTCTGTATCCACTCTTCAGTTGAGGGGCATCTAGGTTGCTTCCAGGTTCTGGCTATTACAAATAGTGCTGCTATAAACATAGTATATAAACATATTGTATGAAGGTTCATCTTTTGGGTATATGCGTAAAAGTGGAATTGCTGGGTCTTGTGGTAGACTGATTCCCATCTTCCTGAGTAATTGCCATACTGATTTCCATAGTGGCTGTACAAGGTGGCACTCCCACCAGCAGTGGAGGAGTGTTCCCCTTTCTCCACATCCTCTACAGCATAAAATGTCATTGGTGATTTTTATTTTAGCCATTCTGACAGGAGTAAGATGGTATCTCATAGTTGTTTTGATTTGCATTTCCATGATTGCTGAGGATGCTGAAGACTTTCTTAAGTGTCTCTCAGCCATTTTAGCCTCCTCTGTTGAGAATTCTCCATTTAGGTCTGTAGCCCACTTTTTAAATGGATTTTTGTTGCATTGGAGACTTGCTTCTTGAGCTCTTTGTAGATTTTGGAGATCAGCCCTCTGTCAGATGTGGGATTAGTGAATATCTTTACCCATTCTGTGGACTGCCTTTTTGTCTTGTTGCCTGTGTCCTTTGTCTTGCAGAAGCTTCTCAGCTTCAGCAGGTCACATTTATTAATTGTCGATCTCAGTGTCTGTGCTACTGGGTTATGAACATGAATCGGTCTTCAGTACCAATTTGTTAAAGGGTACCTCCCACTTTCTCTTCTAACAGGTTCATTGTGGCTGGATTTATGTTGAGGTCTTTAATCCATTTGGACTTAAGTTTTGTGCATGGCGATAGACATGTTTCTATCTGCAGTCTTCTACATGCCAGTGTCCAGTTATGCCAACACCATTTTTTGAAGATGCCTTCTTTTTTCCATTGTATAATTTTAGCTTCTTTGTCAAAAACTAAGTGTTCTCATGTGTGAGGGTTAATATTAGGATTTTCTATTCTATTTCGTTGGTCTACCTGTCTATTTTTGTGCGAATACCAAGCTGTTTGAAGACTATTGCTCTATAATAGAGCTTGAAGTCAGAGATGGTGATACTTCTGAACATTGCCTTGTTGAACAGGGTGGTTTTGTTTATCCTGGATCTTTTGTTTTTCCATATAAAGGTGAGAATTGTTCTTTCAAGGTCTGTGAAGAGTTGTGCTGGGTTTTTTATGGGGATAGCATTGAATCTGTAGATTGTTTTTGGCAAGATTGCCATTTTTACTATGTTGATCCTACCTATCCAAGAGCATGGGAGATCTCTCCATTTACTGGTGTCTTCTTTAATTTCTTTCTTTAAAGACTCAAAATTCTTGGGATACAGGTCTTTCACTTGTTTGGTTAGGGTAACCCCAAGGTATTTTATGTTATTTGTGGCAATTGTAAAGGGTAATATTTCTCTGATTTCTTGCTCAGCCCTTTTATCATCTGTATATATTAGGGCTGATGATTTTCTTGAGTAGATCTTATATCCTGCCACTTTGCTGAAGGTATTCATCAGCTGTAGGAGTCCCCTGGTACAGTTTTTTGGGTCACTTATTTAAACTATCATATCATCTGCAAATAGTGAAATTTTGACTTCTTCTTTTCCTATTTGTGTCCCCTTGATCTCCTTTTGTTGTCTTATTGCCCTGGCTAGAACTTCAAGTACAATATTGAGGAGGTATGGAGACAGTGGGCAGCTTTGTCTTGTTCCTGATTTTAGAGTATTTGCGTTGAGTTTCTGTCCATTTAGTTTGATGTTGGCTGTTGGTTTGATCTATAAATCTTTTATTATTTTGAGGTATGTTCCTATTATCCCTGATTTCTCCAAGACCTTTATCATGAAGGGGTGCTGGATTTTGTCAAAGCCTTTTTCAGCATTTATTGAGATGATCATGTGATTTTTGTTTCTCAACTTGTTTATATTGTGGATTACATTGATGGATTTTGGTATGTTGAACCATCCCTGCATCCCTGAGATAAAACCTACTTGATCATGGTGGATGAGTTTTTTGATGTGTTCTTGGATCCAATTTGCCAGTATTTTATTGAGTATTTTTGCATCAGTGTTCATGAGGGATATTAGTCTGAAGTTCTCTTTTTTAGTTGTGTCTTTGTGTGGCTTGGGATCAAGGTTATTGAAGCCTCAAAAAAAGAGTTTGGCAAACACCCTTCTGATTCCATTGCATGGAATACTTTGAGGAGAATTGGTATAAGCTGCTGTTTCATGAGTTTGGATAAAGGTTTGTCTACCTTGTTGATTTTCTAAAAGAACCAACTTTTTGTTACATTGATTCTTTGTAACATTTTCCTAGTTTCTACTTTATTGTGCTCTGCCCTCAATTTGATTATTTCCTGGCATCTGCTCCTCCTGGGTGAGTTTGCTTCTTTTCCTTCTAGAGCTTTCAGTTGTGTTGTTAATTCTCTAGTGTGACTATTCTCCAGTTTCTTCATGTGGGTACTTAGTGCTATGAACTTTCCTCTTAGCACTGCTTTCAAACTGCCCCATAAATTTGGGTATGATGTGTCTTCATTCTCATTGAATTCTAGGAAGTCTTTAATTTCTTTTTTTATTTTTTCTGTGAACCAGCAGTGATGCAATTGCACATTATTCTATTTCCATTAGTTTGTAGGTTTTCTGCAATTAGTGTTGTTGTTGAATTCTAACTTTAAAAAATGGTGGTCTGATAAGATAAATTGAGTTATTCCAATTTTTTGTACCTGTTGAAGTTTGATATATTGCCAAGTGTGTGGTCAGTTTTTGAGAAGGTTCTGTGTGACGCTGAGAAGAAGGTATATTCCTTTGTGTTTGGATGGAATGTTCTATAGTTGTCAGTCAAACCCAATTGTGTCATAACTTCTATTAGTTCCTTTGTTTCATTGTTAAGTTTCTGTCTGGTAGGTCCATCTTGTGGTGAGAGTGTGGTATTGATGTCTACCACTTAAGTGTGTGAGGTTTTATGTGTGGTTTTAATTTTAGTAATGCCACTTTTATGAATGTGGATGCCTTAGTATTTAGGGCATATGTATTCAGAATTGAGACTTCATATAGGTGGATTTCTCCTATGATGAATATGAAATTACATTCTTCATCTCTTTTGATTGATTTTAATTTAAAGTCTAGTTTGTTAGATATTAGGATTGCTACCCCTGCTTGTTTGTTGGGGCCATTTGATTGGAAAATCTTTCCCTAACCCTTAGCTCTGAGGTAACATTTGTCTTTGAAGCTGAGGTGTGTTTCTTGTATGCATAAGAAGGATAGATTATGTCTTCGAATCCATTCTGCTAGCCTGTGCCTTTTCATGGGCAAGTTAAGACCATTAATATTGAGGGATAATAATGACCTTTGATTACTCATTCTTTTTTTCATAATGGTTGATGGTGGTGGAACTATGTGTGGATTTCCAATCCTTTTCTCTTTTGGCTGTTGGTAAAGTGTAATTATCTGTTACATATGTTTGTCTGGGTGTAGCTAACTTCCTTGAGTTGGAGTTTTCCTTCTAGAACTTTCTGTAGGGCTGGCTTAGTGGATACGTATTGTTTAAATCTGGTTTTGTCAAGGAATGTCTTGTTTTCTCCATCTATATTGATTGAAAGCTTTGCTGGGTATAGTAGTCTGGGCTGGCATCTTTGGTCTCTTAATGTTGGTAGAATATTTATCCAGGACCTTCTGGCTTTCAGAGTTTCCATGGAGAAGTTACGTGCAATTCTGATAGGTTTGCCTTTATATGTTATTTGACCTATTTTCCTTAGCTGCTCTCAAATATTCTTTCTGTATTTTGTATATTTGAGGTCTGGATTATTATGTGGCGAGGGGACTTTTTTGTGGTCCACTCTATTTGGTGTTCTGTAAGCTTCTTTTACCTTCATTGGCATGTCTTTCTTTAGGTTGGGAAAGTTTTCTTCTATGGTTTTGTTGAGTATGTATTCTGCCCCTATGAGTTGGATTTATTCACCTTCTTCTATACCTATTATTCTTAGGTTTGGTCTTTTCACAGTGTCCCATATTTCCTGGATATTTTCTGTAAGGGATTTGTTGGACTTAAGATTTTCTTTTGTCGGTGAATCTATTTCTCCTAGTGTGTCTTCAACACCTGAAATTATCTCTTCCATCTCTGATATTCTATTGGTTATGCTTGTATGTGTAGTACCTGACTAGTTTTTCTATTTCCAGCATTTCTTCAGACTGTGTATTTTTTATTGTCTCCATATCAGCTCTCAACCATTGCAGTATTTGAATTGTTTCTTGTAATTTTTGCTTCATGTTTTCCTCCCTTTCTTGCATTTGTTGAATTTTTTGGTTTGTTTTTTTTTCCATTTCTTTAAGGAATTTTCTCATATCCTCTTTGAGGGCATCTATCATTTTCATGAATGTGTTTTTAAGGTCATTCCCTTCTGCTTTATCTGCACTGAGGTGTTCAGGTCTTGCCGTTGTAGAATTTCTAGACTCTGGTGGTGCCATATTTGTTTTTCAGTTGCTTAGTCTGTTCTTATATTGCCTCTTTCCCATCACTACTTCTAGTGGGTGTAGAAAGAACCTCTTCCTCTCCTGGTGGGTTCTTTCGATGGGTGCAAGCAAATCCAATACTCTCTGGCCTCTGTTTTCTGCTCTCTGTCCTTTGTCCTCTGTCCTGAGTGCAGGCAGACATGGACCTGCTCTCTCTGCAGGTTTCTGATTGCTTGGTATTCAGTCCAGAGGTGAGTTGACCTGGCTTCAATCCCCAGGTTAGGGGATTTGAGAGATCAATTTATTATACTTCTAATTATTCTATATTTCTTGTATTTAAGGAAAGAGGGAATAATGAAACATAACTTTGTTCTGTGGTCATTATGGGTCAGCCATGTTCTATGTATTTTAAACTTTTCATGTTTCAGTATGACTAGTTCTTATGGTGCCTTATATATCAGGTGGTATTATTTATCTTTGGTTTAAATACAGGAGAAAATTAGGTTAAAAGGTTAAGTGAAACAACACAAAGAAAACATGAGGCTAATGGGTGTTAGAGATAATATTTTGAAATTCTGTCTGTTAGACTTCAGGGATACTGTGTTTAATTCCACAGAGATTACTGAAGGGAAGTGAAGGTATTAATCTGCACCAGTAAGCCTGATATTTTGAAATTGTAATTAATTTTATTAAAACAAGAAATGAAAAAAGGAGGAAGAGGAATTGGGGGAGTAGGAAAGGGGAAGGAGAGTAAGAGGAGAAAGTAGAGGAGGGAGGAAGAAAGGGGAGGGGAAAAGAGAATCAATTACTACATCTGTTGTTATTGGTGCCTCCTTCTTGGTGACTGTTACCACTTCTGGACATGGGATTATACCTTCAGGACAGATCTCAAGAGTCAGACCCCAGGTCCCTAGTGCTTTCTTTGGGAGAGGGTACCTGTCCTTTCAGAGCCCTAGCAGCAGCTCCAATAGTTGACTCCTCTGTGCTCTCAATTATATATACTTTGTCTAACTAAATCACATAATGTGAAACTTCATGGCACTCCTAAGACATTAAATGTCAAGCTTATACTTTATTCTGCAGAATTCCTTTACAGAAAGATCTGTGGCAAGATGCTAAAAAGTTCCTCTGAGAAAACCCTGTCCATGCTCCTCACCAACTCTCATGATCTCTGTCTTTCTTCCTTTCACTCAGAATAAAGCTCCTCACCTTCCTTCTAAGGAACCATTGTATTAGATGTCCATGTGTAGTACTGTTTCTGTCTACCGTGCTCCCTTGCTCCTCAAATCCCATCTTGGCCTCATGCCTCTTTCATTCTAACAAACCTTCTTGAATACAATTGTGCTGTCTTCCTTTAGGGACTGCCTGCTGCTCGTTTTTGTCACAACTATTAGGTTTTATACCTCTTCCAAGGCTTTTATAGATTCTGCTAGTAATTTTATAACATTATAGTAATATATGATTGTTTTCATTTAAATCCATATTTTAGGAATTCTTATAATGCTGTGCCTTTACATTTATCTTTGAACATTGTGAATATTGACTTTTGAAGCATTTTCATGTTTCTTCAAATATAGGCTGTTCAATTATGTATTATCTATCATTTTTCAATCCCCAAGGACATGTGTTTTATCAAAATTTAACTTATTTTAAAATGTCATAAGGCTTGAAACCAAGAGAATATTAAATTAGATGCAACAATGTGATCTTTGATTATTACTGATTTTTTAAAGTAGATTAAACTGAAACTTCTTATAGTAAGCTTCATATTTCACGGTTTTTTTATATCTTTGCATCATGTGTTAGGCCCTGGTAAAATACTTTTATAATATGTGACAAAATATGAAGGATAGTTTTCATTTGGTGTGCTTTATTGTAAATTGTTCATTTGATAGAGAAAAATATATATTCTCATTTCCCAACTTGAATTATTGCTAATTCATCACCCTTCTTTAATTTTTATCACAATGTACTGAAATTGACAATATGTGCGTAGGATAAATAATACATGAATACATAATTGATGGATTCTTTAAACTAAGGACTGCATGACAAAGCTTTACAATTTTAGTGTGATCTATTCTATGACCCTAGAGATTAACAACTAATCATGGGGCTTACTGTCTTGCTGGTTTCGGTGTTTTTGTCTGTTTTCTAAATCTATATATGGGTAATGTCATTCTAAATATTTGCTCCTGTTCATAGGGAAAAGCATGTTGCTTTTCTTTAAATGATCTGAGCTGCACACTTCCAGGTGAATCCTACAAGTGCCCCATTACAATGTGACTTTTTTTGTTGATACTTCAAGTGAAAGCACAGTTGAGATGGGGGAGGTCTCATAAAATTACAAATTTGTCCAGTACACCAACATTGTTTTCTGGATGAAAGACTTCTCCTTTAGGTGGTATTGTGTACTAAGTTATGGCAGAAGATGCTAATTTCCACCAGTGCCTCCCTGAGGGATCCTGGTGAACTGGCTGGTTCACCATGCAGTGCAAACAGAACCCAAAGAAATGCAATCCAACTTCTTTACTTTACCAGAGCTGCATAGAACTATCTCTGGTCTTGATACATTCTGCTGTGAAGTTTGAGTCAGGATCTTAATAAAAACTCCCCTTTGAGTGGTATTTAATTTTTGGATCCCAGGTAAAGTTATTTGCCAAAAAGTCTAGAGATCAGTTTGGATTTTACTTCATTAACAAAGGAGTGCACAGTAACCAGCACATTTGCTTGAAGGCTAGCATTCTTCTTCAAGGTGAGGGAATCTCCGGTCCTGTGTGTGTGAGAAAACAAACCATTTGATGATTCCCATTCATCCATTCCCACTCCATTTTTCACTGGAAAGTCTAAAAATGTCAAGAATCTGTAGAATGTTTATAGAAAATCAAGATATTTTCTTTGATTGCATACCTAATTCTGTTTAAGTAAAACTGTGTTTATTTCTGGATTGTAGTGTAGGAAGATAAAGAAGTCAAAGCTATGTTATCTGCATCTGCCTCTGTACAGTTAGGAAGTATTAGAATAAAGATCTGTTCTTCAAAATTGGCTCAAAAGTATTTGTTCTTTAATTGCTATTTATAGTGCTTCATTCTTCCAAATCTTACTCTAATTCATTTGCTTCTATGAAACACCCAGAACAAGGATATTCTTATCTTACTTCATTTGCATTTTCTGTCTCCTAGAAGTGGGTTTATGCACATTGAATTTCAACGTGATTTTGTGAATATATCTCTCTGGTCAGAATTAAAGTATATATTTACAGTATTTCACAGTAGAACTTTTGAATAAGAGGTGTGACATTTGCATGCATTTGGTATATCAACAACAAATATGATTATAAGCATACAATATATCCATATATAACTATATTTGCTTATTTATTTTTGAAGCAGAGTTGTACTGTATATTACTTGCTGGCAGTGAGTGCACTATGTAAACCCAGATGGCCCAACTTGGACCTGTCTCTGCCTCCTAATTACTGAGATTAAATATGCTTGCCAGTATTCTCAACTCTAAAATAACTTTAATGCTAAATGAAAATAACAAAATAAAAAACACATGTCTGAAACAATTACAAATGTGACATACTTTTCAGGCCTCCACTCTCTTAATTCCCTTGGGCAGATACCCCTGCCCAATCATAGGCCATGTCTGCCACATGATTAGGTCATCCATCTGCCAATGGAACATCCTTAATCTTTAGCTTCCAACAATTCTCAGATGTCTTCCCCACTCCACAGTATCCCAGCCCCCAACTACAGCAGACACCACTTGTCCATATGCAGGCCACACCTCCCAGAAGGCCAAGTAGGCTACCTGACTATGGTCCTCCTCCACTCTCTTGGTGCCCCCCAGACACTATTCCCATACCCTCTACTCTCCTCATTACCATATCCTATGTAATAACCAAGGAATAGACTTCCTCCTAGACCAGAGGCTACACAGACCACTAGAGTTCCATCCCCCCAAATAGGCAGAGATGCTCTGCTCAATCAGAGGCTACACATGCCAAAAGACCAAATAAAAACCAAAGAGGAAGAACATGCATCCAACAAAGACAATCCCAGAAATAGGCACCTAGGATTATAATTACTCAAACCTAGGCATCAATATAACATCTCAGCTGACAACAGCCAGGGAAAGATGCTAGCTCTAGTCCTCAACTACCTTACTACAGCAAGCCCTGAATACTCCAGCATACCTTAAGCCCAAGAAAAGACCTCTAAAATCACCTTTATGAAGATAATAGAATCTTGAAGAAGTAAAAAAAAAACACTTAAAATATTGAGGAAAAGATAAAGTAACTGGAGGAATGGATAAATCCCTAGAAGAAAGTCAAGAAAAAAACAATCAGCTGAACAAAACTATTCATATCCTGGAGATGGAAATATAAGCAGAAAGAAAACACTAACTGATGGAATTTTGGAAAAGGAAAATCTAGATAATCAAACAGAAAGTGCAGACATAAGCCTCACCAGCAGAATGCAAGAAGTAGAAGGGAGATCTCAGGCAGTGAAGATACAATTAAAAAATAGATACATCAGTTCAAAAAAACTACTAAATTTAAAAAGTCCTTACTCAAAACATCTAGGAAATCTGGGGCACTGTGAAAAGACCAAACATAAGAATAATAAGAATAAAAAAGAATGCCAGTTCAAAATACAGAAAAATATTTTCAATAAACTCATAGACGAAAATTCTTCTAATTTAAAGAATGAGATGCCTATAAAGGTACAAAAAGCATACCGAATATTAAATAGATTGTACCAGAAAAGACAGTCCTCTCACCACAAGTAGTCAAAAGACTAAATATATAGAATACATACAGAATAATAGAAATCTGAAAGGGAAAATGAGCAAGTAACATATAAAGGCAGAGCTATCAGAATTAGAGATAACTTCTCAATGGAGTTTCTAAAAGCCAGAAGTGCCTGAAACCATGACATGCAAACTCTAAGAAATCACAGATGCCAGGCCAGATAACTATACCCAATAGAACTTTCAGTCACTTAAGATCAATTTATAATTAAATCAAACTTAAACAATATCTATCTACAAACTAAGCCCTAGAGAAGTGTAGAGTGTCGTTTTTGTTTTACCTAGTCCAGTGGCCCCTCAACCCCAAATAAACACACTGACACTCATATTAATTATGAACTGTTTGGCCATTGGCTCAGACTTCTTATTGGTTAACTCTCTTCTACTTAACCCATAACTATTAATCTATGTATTTCAAAATGGCCTTATCTTACGAAGAAGGTCCAGCATGTTACTACTTCAAAGGGTACATGACATCTCTCTGGTAGCCTCTCTCTCCTTTCCTCTCTCCAGAATTCTCCTGACCTGGTAGCCCTGCCTATAATTCATGCCCAGCTAGTGGCCAATCAATGTTTTATTCATCAGTCAATAAGAGAACCACATATACAGAAGGACATCCCCTATCATCTCCTCTTTTCTATCTAAATAAAAAGAAAGGTTTTATTTTTACATAGTAAAATTATATATTACAAAAGTTATCAATCAAGAATTATAGTTACTATATTTAGTTAATAAATATTCAGCAACATCTAAAGAAAATAGTCTGTAATCTATCCTAAGATATTGTATCTATGCTGCACATTTAACAGTGTAATACAAATTTCTAACCCTTGGAAGTTAATATTATCAAATATATAGGACAATAAGTAAATATAGTTTAATAATTATTAACTACAACTTTAGGTATGTTTAAAAGGTGAAACTGATTTACTAAAAACGCAGGTCATCTTCAAAAATTTCAGAGATGTACAGAATATGGCATTGAACATGATTTAATAACATAGTTTTTTTAGGACAATGAGACATGCTAGTCCTGATAGCACCAATCTATGTCAGAGAAGATGACAGGCATTGAAGAAACTCCACATGGAGTTTAAGTTCTTTCTGGTAAAGGTAAGCCACTGGACAAGAAAGTGCCCTTGCCTCAACTGCTGACAGTATTCTGTCCAAATTGGACAAACATGACAGGAAAGGGTGACTGAAAAGTTGCCAAAACAAGGTGGTTCAATCCTTCAGAGTATCCTGTTTCACAGAAATGTCTCTCAGATATGCTAGGCCTACAGGTTTGGGTGACTCTTGAGACAGTTAGATGGTTCTGTTATTTCTCACATATTTTGGAAGTCACTTGCTCACACTTCCTGTTTAACTCTTTCTTGGGTTTCTGAAGGAGTTGAAGACTAAACAGTATAGTTATATTTTCCCTGTTTACCACAATCAGTAAAGTAACTCACTATAGATATATTAAGAATAATAGGTTTGAAAGACATTAAAAGATAATTTGATTATGCAAATTAGAATACAAAGTAAATTAAATGAAAAACTTTGGACTCATCAAGAAAAAATAGATAATGGAGTATTTTCTTGGAATTTTTCATATGTTTATGAACTACACATTGTTAATATTGCCATGTATATATTATATATAGTTATTATACTTATTGTATATAGTTTTTCTTGTATTAGTTATAACCTTTTCTTTAAATTTTAGACAAAAAGGGAGATATGTGGTGATATCTTGCTTGTACAAATAAAGCCTGTCTGGGAGTCAGAGAATGGAGCTTGCCACTAGCTAATCATAGAGGTCTGTAAGTCTGTACAATCCAGAAGGAGGTAGCTGGACAGAAATAGAATATAAGCAGGGAGTAACATGAGTAAGGGGGAGTCAAGGTCAATATGCAGAAATCTACAGAGACAACTGAACCAAGCTCCTGGAAACTCATGAACTCTGGAATGAAAGCAGTGGAGCCTCCATGGGACTGAACTAGGTCCTCCATATGTGGGAGACAGTTGTGAATCCTGGGCTATCTGAGGGATCCTTGGTAGTAGGACCAGTATCTATCCCTGGTGCATGAGCTAGCTATCTTGTTAGAGCCCATTCCCTATGATGGAATGCCATGCTAAGTCTTAAAGTTGGGAGGGGTTTGGTCATTACCCAACTTAATGTGAGGAATAGCTTTGAATGCATTGGCACAGGAAACAACATCCTGAATAAAACACCAACAATAGAGGCACTAAAATCAATGATTAATAAAGGGGAACTCATAAAACCGAAAAGTTGAGGTAAGGCAATGGACATCAATATTACCCAATGGCAGCCAACAAAATGGAAAAAGATTTCCACCAAATCCATATCTGACAGGGGACTAATATCTAATACCTATTATATACATATTCAAGAAGCTAGACATCAACCAACCAAACAAGACAATTAAAACATCTAAACAGAATTCTGAACAGTGAAATCACAAGTTGTTGAGAAACACTTAAAGAAATGTTTATCATCCTTAGCCATCAGGGAAATATAAATCATAACTACATTGAGATTCTGTCTTAAACCTGTCGGAATGGCTATGATCAATAACACAAATGACAGCTCATTTTGATGGGGACTTGGAACAAGGGGAACACTCCTCCATTTCTGTTGGGAATGAAAATTTGTATAGTCACTATGGAGTTCAATATGACATCTTCTCAGAAGGTTGAGAATCAATCTACCTAAAGATTCTGCTTTATCACATTTGGTCATATAACCAAAGAATGCACCACCGTACCACAAGGACACTTGCTCAACCATGTTCCTTGTAGCTTTGTTCATAATACCCAGAACCTGTGTAAAACCTAGATGTCCTTCAACCAAAGAATGGACCTTTACACAATGGAGTATTACTCAGCTGTTAGAAAACATGACATCAAGGAATTTACAGGCAAATAGATAGAACTAGAAAAAAAATCACAAGTGTGGTAACCCAGACCCAGAAATACAAACAGTATATACTCACTTGTAAGAGGATATTAGCAGTTAAGTGAAGGTCAATCATGCTACAGTACATAGACTCAGAGACTCTAAGTAACAAGGCAGGCACTGGAGGGGGTCACCTGGCTCTTCCTGGGAAGGGTAAATATAATATATTTTGTGGGTGGATTGGGGGAAGGTGGGATGGTAACAGGAGGGAGCAGTTGAAGGAGAAAGGGATGGAGGGAGAGAGTTTGGGGAGAGATGACTGAAATACATGACATTTAATGAGCACTGTGGAAACCAATTGCAATTGAAGCTTCCTCCCCACAATGATGGTGATCTAGGGAAGATGCCTAGTGATGGAGTATATGGAGCCTAAACAGGCCATCTTCTGTAACCAGGTGCAGCTTCCAGTGAATCTGGGACAACAACTGTGTATCACAACCTTAGACTATATGGTCTAATCTGCTCCCATCATCTGCTGGAAGACCAATACCCAATACAGCTTGCAGATAGGTGGCTCAGAATTTGTGGGAGTGGCCAAGCAATGCCTGATCTAACTTAATGCCCAAGGCATAAAATGGATCTCATGCTTCAGATGACCTGTATTGTCAGGACCTAGAAGCTGGAAGGCCGAGACACATAAATAAACAGCAAAAAGTCAAAGAAATAATTCTTAATGATGTTCTACTATACTCATAGATCAGTGATTAGCCCAATTGTCACAAAAAAGTCTTCTTCCAGCAGATGATGGGAGCAGATGCAGAGACCCTAACATTATACAGGGCTTGGGGAACTAAAGGTAACTTATGAGTCCAGTTCCCAAGACTACCTCCCGACATCAAGAAAGAAGCCATAGCATGATGAAAGGAACTTAGAATTTTTCTAATCTGAGGGGTTACAGAGTAATTCACACACATGCCTTTTGAGTAACACTCTTCATTCTTTTGCCTATTTTACTCTCCCTTAATTTTCTTCTAAGTTCTAATTCTTTCTAGTTCTCCTTTGTTTCAATTGTCATTGCTTCAGTGTTCATCTACCTTAAAAAACATTATTTACATGAGGTTTAAAGCAATAAAAAAAAGTTACAAGAGTCACATGTCATTGGTCACAGCACATTCCTTGGGTAAGTGATACGGGCAGAGCCATTTACCGTGGCCACACACAGTTTCAAGGGTTCTGGTGTAAGACTGTGGCCAGATGATGGGGCACAGGGCCTGGGGAGATGAACTGTGAAATACAGTTCTTTTATCAGCTAGACTTGGCAAGTGAGAAATTGACATGAATTTTTCTTTTGCTGCTCTGTGTTAATAACCTTGGTTAGATACCTGAGACTCTGACCTTGTGCATAACTGTAAAGTTTTTGACTTCTGATTCGTTTACAAAACATTTAGTTTCGTTTGAGCTTGGTCTGAAGTAAAAATGAGTTAATTTTGGTGTAGTTATCATAGACTGAAGACAAATTGTTGTTTTCTGTTAATCAGTATCATTAAAAGGAAAAAAGTAGGTGTTTAAGTGTCTTACAGTTCTCGTGGGACAACAGATCTAGTTATATATCCTAGTATATTTTCGGTGTATCAAAATCATACAGCTTAATGAGAAGTCATCTTCCTGACCATCTATAGACATATGTGCCTATAAAATAGAGATGCAATCATGAGATTATTCATATACATTGCATGAGATTACACACTACAATGCAGAGATTGGGGAGACACCAAAGCTGCTTTTGCCCATGGCAAACTAAGGCAGGAGTAATAGTTTCCAGAGTTATTGATTCCACAGTATTTTCCCAGATGGGATTCTCTTCAAACAGAGAATCACTCCTCTGGTGGGTTGACTTCTGAACACTAGTTATCACCTGCTGTATACTTCCAGAGTCCCTGTTAGGGAACCCCACAGAAGTAATGGGGATGGGATGGAGAGAGCCATAGGGGTCAAGGATACCATAAGGCCTACAGAATCAACTGATCAGGGATCACAGTGTCACACTGAGACTAGAACAGAAATCACAGAGTCTGTATGGGTCTGTGTTAGGTTGTGCTGTGTTTGTTTAGCTTTGGGTTTTTGTGGGGCTTCCAACAGTGGGAATGGGGGTTTCTCTGACACTTTTTCTTGCTCTTGGGACACTTTTTCCTTCTACTTGGTTGCCTGATCCAGTTTTGATATAAGGGCTGTACCCTAGACTTACTGCATCTTGTTATGCGCTGTTCCTTTGGGATCCCTGAGAGGCCTACTCTTATCTGAAGGTAAAGGGAGGGGAAGTCATTCTGGGGAATAGGCAAGGAGAGATGGGCATGGAAGGAGAAGATGTTGGGATGAGGATGTGTTGTATGAGAGAAGAATATATAAGAAGAAAAATATGGAAAAGTTTATTACTTATGTGACATTAGAAAACAAATGAAAATATGGATATATTTTGCCAAGAAACAGAAATTGTTTATGAGAAAAATATTTATATTGATTATAGTCTTGATTATTCATTTTTTACTTTTTAATTTATTTAAATATTTATTTTATATTTATTCATTTCCTTTTCCTTCTTTTAACCCTACAGGTTTTTTATATGTATTATGACTTCCGGTTTTGTTTTTATGACATTCCTGAATATGCAATCAAATGGGTGTCTGTACCTATATCTCTTTCTTCTGCCTTCTTGTGGCTTCTTCCCTTCCTTTTGCTTTGTTTGTCCTACCCCAATGTGTTAGCTTTTGTTTTATATTATTAAAAAATCTATCTTCAATACAGACAAAACAAAGAATAGAACTATAAATTTACTAGCTGCTATGATGTTTCTAATAAAAATAAAATAAGTCAAAAGGACAGAAAACTACAAGATAAAATAAAAGTAGAGATATAAATCAATTAAAACGTGTAACAGCTATTGTTCTTGCAGAGATAACGCATGTCTCCTTTGAAACTAATTCCATCATATATTCAGTAAAATAGAGTTAAGATTTGAAGACATGACTGGATTGCAAGTCCTTCACTTGAGTCTCTTACATTGCTGTTGACAGTGAATTCTGATTCCTGACGGAAAACAGAACAGTAGAGGAGAAAGCTTTGCTACTTATTTATTTTGTGTCTATGATTGTGTATTTGTGTGTGTTTGTGCTTCTGCATATCTGTGTGCAATTGTGCTGCTGAGTATGTGTGGAGGTCAGAGTACAACCTGCAGTTCTTGGTTCTCTCCTACCATATGGGCTCTGGGGACCAAATCTAGTTTATAAGGCCCTAAATTTTTTTTTAAGACTTAATATTTCTTTAATACAGTAAGTGATATAATAGTAATTAATATGCAGTTTTGTTTTAAAATGTGAGTTTTTAAAAATAGTGTTAAAATTTTATTGTATGTTCTTTTTATTTATAGCCAAGAATAATAAAAAGATAATTCTATTTGACTCTGAGGCTTTCGTGTGTCTGTAAAAGGTCACACTTTCAGTATTGTGCATCTGTTGTATTGTGTATTGTATCTATGTATACTTGCATCTATTAGTTTCCTTAAAAGTCACATTAGCAGCACTTATTGTGGTAAATGATCATATATTGCAAGCATCTTTATCCTATGGGTGTTAGGTAAATAGTATTGAAAAGAATGATTGGCAGTGAATTCAGTTCCATACAGTTGATTTTTATTGACAATCCAAGTAGCTAAGGGCATAAAAAATGATGAAAAGATGGCATCCAATCTAGGGAATGTGAATGCATTTTTCTGAAGAGATGTTTCCATAACTACATAGAAAAAAATATAAGGTTGTAAAGAATGTATATTCTCAATTTTGGTCTGAAGTTCAAGTGGAAATCTAAACTATAAAAAGGAAAGGATCACTCTTTCAGCAAATACCTGCTTCATGGAAAGAAAGGTTCAATAAAACCTTCCCTTTTGTGATTGACAGGACACCGGAGAGAGTGTGTGAAATACAGTGCTTGTCTTATGCCTGCGTTGTATGCTGTGTGGGGGGGGGCTGTGTGTGTTTTTATGGGATTCCTGAATGAGTTTGTGTGTGTAAGAATGTGCATGTCTGTGTCTGAGTGTGTGTATATGAATGTGAGAGTGTGTATGTACTTGAGAGGTGTGTATGTCTGTGAGATCATGTACATCTTTGAGAGTGTGTATGTCTGTGAAAGGTGTGTGTGTATCTGTGAGAATGTGTTTGTCTGTGAGATTGTGTATGTCCATATGCCATCTGTGTTTTCAGGAAAGCTTTTTTGGAGGTAGTTAGTGATGACATTTTTTCCTCCACCTTTCTTCAAAATAGATTCTTTTCTCGTACAATATTTTCTGATTACAGATCCCCCTTCATCTATTCTTCCCAGTTCTTCTATACCTCCTCTACCACCCACATTGACTCCCTTTTTCTCATTATCAAAAAAACAGGCTTCTATGAAATAACAACAAAGCATAAGAAAACAAAATATAAAAGGATACATCAAAAACCATCATATTGAAATTTGATAAAGCAAGCCATCAGAAAGAAAAGAGCCCAAGAGAAGGCAAAATAATCAGAAACCCACTTGTTCACACACTCAGGAAAGCCATAAAAATACTAAACTAAAGCTGTAAGTAGAAGAACCATGTCAGCCCTGTATTTGCTGCTTTAGTCTCAGTGAGTTCTTATGAGCTTGGCTTAGTTGTTTTATAGTTGTTTTAGTTGTTCTCCTGGTATATTCCATCTTCTCTTGCTCTTTCTTTCTCCTCTTCTGTGGTGCTCCTTGAGCTCTGAAGGAAGAGACTTGATGGAGATATTCCATTTTGAATGTGTGTTCAAGGATCTCTCTTTCTGCATAATGTCTGGCTATGGCTCTGTATTTGTTCTCATCAGCTTCAGAAGGAACTTTCTCTGATGATGGCTAAATGGGGCTCTGATCTATGGGTATAGCAGAACATCATTGCATCATCAGTAGTAATTTCATCATTCCCCGTTACCATTTCCTGACTAGCAGTATTTTTGCTTCACCCTGGGTTTCTGGGCTATCTACTATCTAGTCTCTAGTTCATGATCACTCAAGCTGTATCAAGTATGGATTTCATTTCATGGATCATACCTTAATTCAAATACACATTGTTCAATTACTACCACAAATTTTTGCAGCAGTTGACCTAGCATAACTAGCAGGCAGAACACCTCTGTAAATCAAAGAATTTGTCTGGCTTGGTGTTTACATTTCTCTTTTTGTAGCTTGCAGAATTTCTTCCCGTACTAAAGAAACTGGATCTTAGGGATAAATTTTCTATATAGGACCAAGATAGAATTCTTCATGTTCAGTGAGCTGTGTGGAAGTTGTCTACAACAAAGGAGCCTTGCTCAAGTAAGTCTGTGAAGAGCAACAAATTGCTTTAGCAATAGCCTGTTTTGTGGGGCAATTTGGAGCCCTTTTGCCAAGAGTTCAATTGGATATAACTGAGTCACAGTACTAAAAGCCTCATTTGGTGACAAGAGATCGAAGCTGGTACTCCTTCTTGCTCATTCTTTGGAGACTTCATTAGGGTTGCCTTGATATATTTTAGTAAGTTTATATTACACTACTAGGATTCCAAACTGTCCTTCAAATGATCCTCAATTATAGCTGTCTTTCCTTGTATTCTCTCTCTGAGAATGCCATCTCCTTTGCCATGCCCACCTGTTCCTCCATTCCTGTCCCCCTTCCAATGTTCACCCATAAAATATATTCCATGTCTCTTTCCCAGGAAGGGCCATGCCTCCCATGTCCCTTACTGTACACATAACCTCAAGGTCTAAGATGTGTAGCAAAGTGACAGCCTACAGAATTTTAAAATAGTTTTAATAACTCTACAACAAATATAAGACTAACATCCAAAATATATAAAGAACTCAAGAAACTAGATATCCAAATAACAAAACAAAAAGCCAAACAAATAATCCAATTTAAAAATGGGGGAAAGGGCTAAACAGAGAATACTTGAAAGAGGACACTCAAATGGCTGTGATGGACTGTCTCAGTCAGGGTTTCTATTGCTGTGAAGAGATATCATGACCATGGCAAGTCTTATAAAACATTTAACTGGCATTGAGAAACAATTGGAGGATTAGTCCATTATCGTCATGGTGGTACACGGTGATGTGAAGGCAGATGTGGTGCTGGATAAGGAGCTTAGAGTTTTCCATCTTGATATACAGTCAACAGAAGGAGAGAACCACACTAGGCCTAACTTGAGCATATTTGATATCACAAAGCCCTGTCTCCACAATACACATTTCCACTGAAAAGACAAAGCCATACCTACATCAACAAGGCCATACCTCCTAATAGTGCCACTCTCTATGGGTGAAGCATACAAATACATGAGTCTTTGAGGGCCATTACTATTCAAACTACCACAAACAAAAAAAGAAATGTCCAATATACTCAATCATCAGGGAAATGGAGATCAAAACTACTTTGTGATTCCATCTTGCATCTGTCAGAATGGCTATGATCAATAAACAAGTGATAGCTCATGCTGTCAAGGATGTGGGGCAAGAGAAACACTCCGCTATTGTACATGGGAGTGTAAATTTGTGCATCCATTAAGGAAATAAATATAGTTGTTCCTCATAAAATTGGAAATTGATCTCACTCAAGACCCAGCTATTCAGATCTTGGGCATATACACAAAGGATACTCCATCCTACCAAAGGATACTTGCTCAACCATGTTCATTGATGTTATAGTCAGAACAACTCAAAATTAGAAATAACCTCGACATCCACCAACAAAAATGGGGGAAACCCATACATTTTCACAATTTACTCAGCTGTTGAAAATGATATAATGAAAAATTTTAGGCAAATGGATGGCACTAGGAAAAAAATTTCCTGTGTGAGGTAACCCAGGCATGGAAAAATAAATATTCACTTATATGTGCATATTAGCTATTGAATAAATAATAGTCTGTGAAAATATTTGTAACATTCTGCAGAAACAGAATGTTACAAGCAAACAGGTTAGTGGTGAGTTAACATTAACAGGGGGGAAAAATGTCAGGATGCAAAATGTGATGATAGGAAATAATAAAGTCTGACATCTAAAAAGATTGTAGAATGAGTTGTATGCAAAAGTGCTAATTTAATTTTTGTTTCTCTAAATAGCAAGAAGCCATAAGTCATCGTAATACACTATATGAAGACTATCCTTCAGATTGTGTTCAAAGTCCATAGACTAAGTGAAAAGAAGATTATTAAGTGGTTCAGTTCCATTACCTGGGCGATAAGGGATGCTATGGATTACATAAACCACACTGTGGTTGCAGGAAGAGGAAGTTCAGTTGACTGTTGACACCTGCTGTGAATCATCTCACCTTTATAACAACACAAAAGCAAAGCCTCTGTCCATTTGTCTCATGCTCAATGTAGAATGTAGGAAGCATAGCATTCCCAAGATGTAGCCCTGGCCTCCTCCAGTGTGCTCCTCATGTCCCTGTCTCAGAACAAGGACTTTGAATACTGTGATAATATGTTCACATGGATACCTAGAAGCTACCTGTAGAAACCCTGTCTTGTTCCAGAGTTAAGATCTCTACCCACTTCAAACTTTTAAAAGTGTCTCTTTCCTCAGAACATGCAGCTCTAAATGAAATGTCTCCATCAAACTCTTCCCCATGAGAGCTCAGAGAACTTCATGGAAAAAGGAGTCAGGGAGACAGAGGAGATGGAGGATACCAGATGAACAAGGTCTTATAAAACAGTTTAGCAAAGCTCAGATGGTCTCACAGATAGTGAAGCAACAATCACAGGGAGGAACTCCATGGGTCTGCATTAGGTCCTCTACATATCTATTGTACCATCCACTTTAGTGCCTTTATGGGACTCCTGAGTGTGCAAACCACTAACTTTCTGGTTCTTGTGCTTCCTCTTGGGTATTGCTCTCTTGTGGCTTTTCTTATCCAACTTTTATAAGATTGTTTTTATTTTATCTTGTTATATTGTCTGTTATCTTTTAGAAGTCTACTGCTTTCTAAAGAGAGATAGAAAAGGAAATAAATTCAGAAGGGAGATGAGATAGAAAGAAACTGGGAGGAGTAGAAGTAGGGAAAAGAATAACCAGGACATGTTATATGAGAAAATAATCAATGTTTAATACAGGGGGAATAAAATTTGTCTCTTTTCTTAATGGTAGAATCCAAGGAGGGTGTGGTAATGCAATTCACAACTATGGTAATAATATTTTATTGTTGTCCTGAAGTTTACATTAAGTAGAAAGAGACTGTTATGTAACAGAAGGCAGACACCTTGTCCCAATCTGACTGCATTTTCAACACTACCTTTCAGGGATCCCATCCTTTAAGTGCCAGATATTAGACTTAACCTACAAGGGAACTTCATTTTCTTTCTGTCTTTCTGTCTTTCTGTCTTTCTTTCTTTCTTTCTTTCTTTCTTTCTTCCTTCCTCTCTCTCTCTCTCTCTGTCTCTCTCTCTCTCTCTCTCTCTCTCTCTCTCTCTCTCTCTCTCTCTCTCTCTTTCTTTTCTTCTTTTCTTCCTTGCCTGCCTGCCTGCCTTCCTTCCTGCCTTCCTTCCATCCTTCTGTCTTTTTTCTTCCAGTGTAATATATGGACACTAATGTGCATATGAATGAAGGGATCAAAGGTCAACCTCAGACAACTTTGTCCACAGTTCCCTCTTTTGTCTGGAGACAGGACTTCCTTTTCTGAGCCTGGACCTCATAGAGATCCATCTTGCTTGGCTAGGAAGGGAACCGTAGGTGTCTTACAGTTTCTGCCTTCCCAGCTCATGTTTCTGGGCCAAGCTTTTGTTTGAGTGCTTGGAGTCCTATTTGCATCCTCATCCTAGAAGAGCCAAAAGTCTATTGACTCAGCCCTCTACTCATTTCCAGCTCTGATGTTCCTAAATAATTTGCTGTGCATCATTTACTCTGTGATATTTGTTTGATTCACAATTCATTTTTTTAACCTAATTCCACCCAATCCAAAGCTAACATTTTGTTGTTGGTGGTATTGTTGGTGTTATATTATTATTAATTATAATTATAATTATAGAGCTTCAGAGTTCCTCACAGTCTTGGTTTAGAGTTGGTTCCCTCTTCAGTACTTTTGTTGTTATTCAATTAGCCTTTCTTTGTTTGTCCTGCTTCTCTTCTCTTGAGGGGCTCAGCTTTCTAAGCTCAATTGTTTCTGGCTTTGAATACCTTACTTAGCCTGTCATGAGTGTGGAACAATAAAAATTTTCACCTTCAATATTTTTTTATTTCTACCCATGCTTACTATTATTTTTATTCACACACCAAATTTAGAAATTGCAGCTGTATATGGAGGCACACACCTTTAATCCTGTACTTGGGAGGCAGAAGCAGGTAGATCTCCATGAATTCAAAGCTACCCTGGTATAAAAATCGGGTTACAGAAAAAAATCCTGCCTGGTAAAACCAAAGCAAAATAAAATTGAAGAATTGTAAGGAAGAAATTTCAATTCATTTTAGTGTTTGCTTTTGTCTTTTTTTACAATTCATTTTCACCTTCTCATGTTTAATTTTGGAGGCCCAAATACACTTTTAAAAAGTCTTTACATTGCAAATGCTGCTATACTCTATGGCAGTTTGACTTCTAATATTATTGGTAAGTATACATATAATTTTTCTTTCAAGAGAGTATGGTACAGCCATCTATAATTGCCATTGTTTTCAACCCTTAGCAATTTCACAGGCAAAAGCCTTGGTATTTGAATGAGGAGCATGTTGTATTATTTAAACACTTAAAACATTCATATAACATTCAGATATTTACTAAATAGTTGGGTAATAATAATAATACATAAAATATTAAAGAAAAGTAACTAGAGTTTCAATTTTTCTCCCACTAAATAATGGGAGTCACAGCCAGGCATTGTTGGTACACGCCTTTAATCCCAGCACTCAGGAGGCAGAGGCAGGTGAATTTCTGTGAGTTTGAGGTCAGTCTGGTCTACAGAACAAGTTCCAGACAAACTCCAAAACAATACAGAGAAACCCTGTCTCAAAAACAAACGAACAAAACATTCTATGGGATTCGGTGTTTGTGAGTCTCCAAAGGGTGTTTGGGTATAAAAACAGAGGTCATAGAAGGCAGCAGTACATGGCTTGATAGGAGAACAGGCAAGAGACATTGGTGGTTTACAGAGAATTAAGGAAGAGAAATGTCATGTGTTGCATGACATTTTTATTTGACAATAATTATTATTAAGTTTATTTAAGACTTTTCTTTTACCAAATTACCAAGTATCATATTACTCATATTTGAATCCATAAAGGTCTAGTTTGTGCCTGCTCTAAATTTCTCCTTTCAATGCATTTAAGATTCTAAAATAAGTACATATATAAAAAGCATTAAATAAATGTGACTCAAGTACCTACATTATGATAAAACTAATCATATTAAACATATAGCCACAAATATGTTAAAAAGCACATTGTGTGGTTTCTAATTTTAGTGTATAAAGTTGTTAACATGGGAGTATAGATTAGTGTATTAGAGTATTAGATACGTGAAAAAATAAGGGGAGAAGAATTTCATGAAGAATTGAATGTTGGAGAGAGCTTTGGAGGGAGTGAGAGAGACAGTAATGGACACTAGTAATGTTCATACATATACACAACTGGGACAAAAGAGATAGCTCCTTGCTATTTCTGTAGAAGACACGGGTTCAGGGTTCAGTTCCCAACACCATCATCAAATATTTTACAGCTACCTGTAACTCCAGATTCAGTCAATCCAATGACCTTTTCTGGCCAAGAACAAATACACACACACACACACACACACACACACACACACACACACACACACACACAGGAAGAGAAAGTGTGTGACAGGCAGAGACTTAGACAGAGAATTTAAAATTAAATAAATTTAAAAAGCAGGAATGATTATTTAATTTGCAGTTAATTAGTTAATTTTCATTTCCTGGAGCTGTCGTTAGCTCATGAGAATGTGACAATACTAAACCTTAATTGATTCAAACCCTGTGAAGAAGAAGAGAAGCTAGGGCATTATACTCCATTCCTACTCTGAAGCTTTCAAACCTGTTGTCATCATAGGGCAGCTAAAGCAGAACTTGAAGACTACATTCACATCCTATCTAGAGAGCAGATTTTTATTCTACAGCTGTCTAGAGTTGGATGCTTCAAGTGTAGTCTGTCCTGGATTTACCCAGACTGGCTAGAAAGACTTTGTTTCTATCCATTACAAACTGATCTAAGGGATGTTTACGTCTGAATCACTTTAGAGCATTAAACACTATCATTGCTATTTTGGCATTTGTTTGGTTAAATGAGGTTAAAGACATTTTTAAAAACATGTATGTCTTCCAAAAATAAAAAAGCAAAAAATGATGCAAATGGTTGATTAAAATAAAGCTCAAAGAAGTACTGTTATTCTAAACATATGTTCTATAATGGCATACACAAGAAAATGCCACAAAAAAACTTTTCAAAATGTGTAAATTTCTAAATATATTAAAACCACACAATATCATACCAAGAAGACAGAAATAATTAAAAAACAATCTTAGAAATCATTAAAAAATAATATTAGAAATAGCTTAAAAATACATCAATGGGAAGTGAGGAAAATCTCAAGAATTTTACTGATCATGTGAACATAATTCAATAGACATTAATATGGTAGAACTAAGAGGAAAATGGAAGAACAATTGCTGCATATTTGAGTCTACACATTTGGGTCTAGTATATCCCCAATCTTGAAAACATATACATTTAAAATTTGACATAAAATTTCCAGGACAAGTTGAAAATTTCTAAATCTTTAAACCCAAAGTCACGCCTGGAAGATATGGATGCCTGTGCGTGTATGAGATTTGGTTAAATATGGAAGCAGAAGTGTTTTTGTTGGGCATTTCAAATGTTGCATCTCACTGCATCTGTCACATTTAGCTGAACTCAGTACGACTGAACTAGTTCTTAGAGAGCTCAAATGAAGTTTCTACCCAACACAGCAGCCACCATTACAGGCCAGAGAAAAGTAGGGGGTTTTCTTTCAGGAAACAGTGTGGGCTAAAGAGACGCAGATGCAATTTAAGCAGCTCCCCAGTGCTCTTGCTCTTCAATATATCGCAGTGGGTGGGAGCTCTCCGCCACGAATCCCTTTCCGTCTCCTTGACAGAAGCATGTCAAAAGAAACAACAAAGGTATCTCTTAATACCTGCTGCAGTTTATTGGGTGAAGCTGTTCATCCTGATGGATGAAGAATAAAGCCTCAGCCTCAAACAGAAGGAATGGGCTCTTTCCAGGATCATTTTAAAGCACCTGAAAGGAATGCTTGGATTCTGAAAGACCCTCTATTTTAGAGTTACAGCCCAGAACTATTCAGAGTGTGTGAGCTGAGATATTATCACTCAACAGGATATAATCGACTTTAAAGAGGAAATTTGATAACTTTGAGATGCTTCTATGCCAAAAGATTTTGGTGGATCTACCGCAGAAAGAAGCTGGAATTATGTGTTCCTGACCAGTAAAAGGTGACAATTTCCCTTTTAAAGAGCTTTTGGTCTCCCATTAATAAATGAAAAAGATGGCAAAGTCTCCCCTATTAATTGACTTTGAGTGTTCATATTATTCTTAAACTGAGTTGTTGTTAGGATAACTCAGATGAGTTCCTGGTGAAAGGCACTAACAGATGAATTCTCCCAGGGAGCACTGTCCAAGTGCTCCCATTGGTAAGTTTCATTCAGATTAGGTCTGTGCCATCTAGTCTCACTGTGATTTGACCAAGTTATCAAAAACCACAGAGTTTTCCTTTTCTGGGTAAAATTTTACTAATGACATGATTTGTACCATTGCTAAGAGTACTGACTAATGTAAATGTGAAATTCAACACAGTGATAGACTAAACAGTTAAAATGGTGATGTGGCACTGTTCCAACCTTATCAGTACAAAGAAACTTCTTTTAGCAACAACATGGGGATGACTATGGGGATCCATTGCTGATCTATATGCAAAAAAATAGTCGACCATAGGTTATGAAATAAGTGACCATTTGTTAAACATTCAATGCAGTCCCACAGAAAGACTCACAGAAAATTGAGTAAGAGAGGTTAGGGATATTTTCAGAACAGAGATTTTGGATACCAGCTGTGAAATCCTGCTCTATGGACAAGATAAACAGAATTCATGAAGTCTTAACAATATCATAGCCTAAATAGGTCCTGCATGATGACAATGGTAGCTGGAATGGAGAAGGAAGTGGAGAGGGAAACTCCACAATATCTTTTCCTTATACAAAAAGCCACTGGTGGTTGCTGAGAAAGAGAGAATTAGTTTTCTCTGGGGACAAAACCCTGCAATAGGTAGCCCAATTCTAGTGGTCAACCATAGGCACATCTGCTTATAAGCAGTGCTAAATGGACTCACACATGTGTGTGTGTGTGTGTGTGTGTGTGTGCTTTACCATGTATAAATTTTTCAAAAAAAAAAGGGACCATGATGAATAACTCAGGATGAAATCTTTCATCTTTTTCTTTTTTTCACGACTACCATCTTGGTATGGTGGAATTTATACATGTTAATCTCAATTTCAAGAATAGATGTAATTTATGATACAGCCTAATAACTGTTGTTATAATAGACTTGGGTAGACAATGGAAATGATCAGAAAGAAAGCACTGAAATGCTGAAGAGGCTCAGTAAAGTTCTTGTGATTGAAGCATGAGCATGAAGACCTGTGTTCATTCTTAGAACACATGTGAAGAGCTAGGCGTGGGCCAAGACTGAAAAAACGACTTTGATCCTGGATGCCTACATGGTAGAAGGAGAGAGCTCATACCTGCAAATTGTCCTATGGTTTATTTTCATGCTATGCCTCACTAGTGCATGCACACACTCACAATAACAATTTAAATAAATGAATAAATACATAAATAAAAGATTATATAAATAAGAAAAAAACCACTAAGCTTGGCAGTATGGACTGTAATTTCAGTGGTGGGGAGGCAGAGATAAGTAGATCCTTGAGGTTTATGGTCCAGATACTTTTTGAATCAGTGAGCTCCAGGTTCAATGAGAAACCTTGTGACAAAAAAATATGTGATGGAGACGCAACAAATAAATATCCTCAATATCTCCCTCTGATCACCACATGCAGGTACCTAGATGTGAATATGCACACAAGCTCACTCCCCATATGGTCACACAGATGAAAACATGCATACACATACATACACAAAAAACAAAAACACACACATATGAACACATGAAGTGGGAGAGATAGAGACACACTCAAAAGGTGAGAGAGAATTAAACCCAAAGCATAGTGCTGATCTTAATTCACAAGTAGGTACCTCGATAATACATATTTTGGGCATAACATTCTTTGGCAAGTTCATTTTTCCCCAACAATGAGGTTTCGGGTTTTGTACTGACTGGTGCATTCATTTCTCAAACCCATGAGGGGTCTCTCAGGTTTTGTACCCTAGCTCTGTCCATAGATGATACATTCATTTCTCGGATCTACAATTTTTTTGTTTTGTTTTGTTTTGTTTTTAATGTTGTGCCCCATGGACCCCGGTGTCCTGTTGGTTTCAAACATCTTTCTTCCTCACTCGTGCAGAAAAGAAGATAACAAAATTATATCTGAAACTTTCTAACGTCTTTCCAATGGGAACATCCTTATGGAAGCAGACATTTTGACCACATGTCATGCACACTCCCTTCCTTCGACATATGCAGAGGGACAGTCTAGCCCACTTCTGCCGACTTTTTTGCCCTTTATTTTCTTGCCTTTAATTTCTTCTTTCAGTGGCTCTGTTGTGCACGGCTTGTTGGTGGAAAGGTGTGCCTTTTCAGGGCCCAGTAGGGGACATAGCTAACACAGAGGCCTTGCCTGTTCCATCTACAGTAGATCTGCTTTCTTATCACTGGTAGTTTTAAATCTACTCTGTCTCTTTAAATCTCTTGTCTGTTTGCTACAATGCTCAAATCAGAGATTACACTCTGGTTCTCCCTTTTTACTTTTATCCAGTCCAGTTTGATATAAGTGCTTGTTTCTGTAAATGTGATTTAAACTTAACTTCATATATGTAAATGTAAGCTAACTCTAGGCAACTTAGATTCCACTATGGTAAGTCTTAAATACTTCTAAATTGTTATGTATCTTTAAATGATGGTCAGCATTTAAGGTTATAAAGGTCTATTTCAAATTAGCAAAATATTTATGCCACCCAGTCATTCCTATAAGCTGTTTACAAAGGTTAACCTTCTATTACAAAAGGGAATTTTTCTCTATTTGTTTGTCCTTTACAGGAGCAATCTAACCTACTAAGTTAAAACCAGTTACAGTTAGGCGAGAGGGCTCTAATTAAAACATCCCTCCGCAGCCCGTGAGCTTCAATCCAGTTCTTCAGGTAAAATTTTATTCCTCTCCAGAACTTTTGATGACTGGTAACTTTGCCAGCTTAAAGCAGCAGCCAAAGCTCCAATGGTCACAAAACAGATTTCAGGAACAGATATTTTGGATTTCTCTATGTAAAGATAGGAAAGTGTAAGGTGTATGAATTAAAGTTATGAAGGTCTGAGGATAAGAAGACTAAAGTGATGACAAATAAAGTGAGCTGAGACATTAAAAAGAATGAAACATGTTCCAGATTTCTCTCTTTCATAATGCTACTGTTCACAGTCTTAACGTTAATCAATAAAGTTTTAATAAGCTACTAATCCAACTCTGACTGAGTACAAAACATCATATTATACAACTATACAGTAAATGCAAAATAAAAATTAAGATATTTTTCTTTGTCCTAAAGATATCTGTCAGCTTTAAAAATGTTAATGCTTTCAGCCAAAATCTGATAGGGTACTAAACAACATGCTATACCGCTATATAACTGCAAGCTAAAAATTAAGGTTCTTTTCATTGTCCTAAAGATATCTGTCAGTTTTAAAAGTTTCAGTGCTTTCAACCAAATCATTTCTGACATGAGTATACTGCTAAAGTGTCTAAAATTTATGTTTTCACAAACTCAAAGGATTCTTGTAAGTTTGAGGGAGCCGAATTGGACCTATCCAAACAGGTCAGATTCACTCCAAATAATTTTAGTAAACCTTTCCCTGGTCCTGGGAGTCACTTCTCTCATCTTGGGATCTACTCTGGAAGCCCTCCCTCTTCTTATGAATCTCCTGCCCTCAAGCACCAGAACCTACATCTAAACTTGACTGTGTACTCTGCTCTGCCAACATTTTTCTAGGTCCAAGAGGCACTGAAGATAATCTGTACAGCCTGAACTGTAATGAAACAACCAGCTACCCCAGGGTGTGGCAGCACTACAGCTTTCTCAGGTCCCCCAAAGATGGTCAACATTCCCCAGGTCAGCAGGAAGTAGTCTTGAGAAGTCTACATCTTTATTCCCTAAGTTTCATGCCTAACTCCTCACCATTTTAATAATAAGTAAAGGTGAAAACGAAAGGATTCAGGCACTATGCTGGCTGGCCCCTTGTCCCTGGCAGAATGCACTCAGGCAAGACTCTGGTCAGCCAATGGTTCCATGAGTACTAACCTACATTCAGGTGCAAATGATGCCTTTAAAAGACAGACGCCTACCCTCTTGCAATCTCTCCCTCTCTCTGTCTCTCTGTCTCTTTGTCTCTCTCTCTCTCTCTCTCTCTCTCTCTCCCTGCCTCCCTCCCTCCTTCTGCCCTCCTCTTGCTCTCTCCTGCCCTTTAATAAACTACATGGATAATGTATCCCTTGGTTTGTGTTCCATCAAGTGCCCAGTAATTTAAACAAAAGAACAATTATAACAAAGAATATGCACTGGTGAACTCCCTACTTGAATGTTCCTAACACATGGATCTCATTTTCCTGACAGTTAGGAACATTTTGACATTTGGCAAAGAAAACATAGAAGGATAGTCAATAGTTTTATTATTTATTAATCTCTTCACCTGACCTGTGCCCCCACCCCTATGCTCACATTTCCCCAACCTCAAGTTTTCAGAAACTGTCCCAAACACCAAAAGAAATGAAGGACTGGAAGTCTTCTGTGTTTGGGGATCAGTATTAGCGGTTGACCTGTTGTCATAGCCATCAGCCATGTTTCACTGCTAATATTCTGCTTTACACCTGCTGAATACACCTGAGTGTCCTTTGATTAATATCTAGCTCAAGCAGGAGAAAGCAATCCTGCACTTTCGTGCCTCCAGTTCTAAACTAAACACACAAAGTATTAAATCAATTACAAAATTGCATGCTTCTGAGTATCTGAACTCATACTTATTCATTAAAATATACACACATGTTTTCCAAGAGCAAGCATGATAAATAGGTACATTCTGTAGCTACCATTGAGCAGGTGGGAGCATGGAGATGAGATGACCTTTATCTTAATAAATACAGTGCTCACTAGGGTGAATTTCTGTCAAGATGACCACAGAATTTAACAAAAGTCCTTATTTTAGAGCTGAGACTAAATTGCTTGTTCCCATTAAGAACAACCTTTACGGCCTTTCACATTTCTTTCCACAAAACTAAAAGCCGACAAAACATGGGTGACAGCACTTGGTAAAAGTGATTGTAGTGACATTTTAGATCTGTCAGGCTTTTCTGCAACTGCTGCACCATAGGTAGCCTAATGAGACACACTGTGTAGTCCCTCAGTGAAGAAAACCCTTTAGAACTCCTGTTTCAATCATTTGAAGGGGAATGTGAATCTGAAGGCCATCACTTCCTGCTGGGCCATATAATCTTATGATAGATACTGAAATGGAGCAAAAGGATCTTTAGCCATATCTGCATGGAATTTATATACTCTGGACTTCTGTGGGTGATGGAAATAGGTCCAATATCTGTGGAACTACACATCATACCCAGTGCAGTGCATTCTGAAAATCTGCAGATTTATGTTACTCTCAACTCCTATACACAGGAAATGTGCAGCTGCTATTAAATTATTGAGCCTTTTTATACTAAACCCTTGCATTTTTCTGTCACAATAATAAACTAGGAAGTATTGAGAATAGTGCTGATGTTTAGATATTTTCTTTAGAAAGATGATTGCAAAAGGATTTATGTTCAGGATAATTGAATATGTAAAGCATCAGGTTTTGGGGACTACAGGAAAATAAGAAAATTGTGTATGCAATCCCAATAAATATTTATTAAGAATATACTTTATGTTATAAAGCATTCCAGGCACTAAGGTAAGAATAATGATTAAGGAAGTTTGCTGTAGCAGGACAGGTAATGATGTAATACGAAGTTGTTATGACACAATGCAGAATCAAACAAGCATAGAAATTCAGAGCACACATGTGCTTTTCACCCATTATTAATTTACACTACCCATTCATTGCTTCCCTTCATTTTTCAAAAAATTATTTGAAGATCATTATTTGTATTTGTGCATATTTGCATATGATTAAAAATTACATTTTGTGTAGATGTATTATGAAATTGAGTGAAAGAAACAATTGGAAATAGGCAAAGGGGTACCCTGGGCATTAGAGGCAGTGAGATCAGGAGTTCAAGGCCAATCTGAAGTTCACAAGGAGGTCATGACTGTTCTGGGACTCATGACAAGTGTTTAAGAAAACAAAGAGTAGAAATTACACCCAAAACCAAAACTAATAATTGAAAAAGAGACAGATGGAGGTATACATATTATCTGATGCACAGGTCTTATGTACTTATCTCTACAAAGAATTATCATGCATCCAACAACCAGGGTCATTTGGACAATCGGGTACTCAGGTGAGGAAATTCCTTGTGAGGCATTTTCTTGATGGTTTATTGATGTAACAGGGCATGGCTTACTATATGTGTGGCCATTTCTAAGCAGTTTGGGCTGAGCTCTATAGGAATTCTACCTGATCAACACTATTTCAGAAAACCACAACTAGTTGTCATGCAGAGAACAAGATATGGTGTTTATCTACTACATGAATCCTGCACTTAATGCGCTGAACCAGTTGAGTATCTACTGAATTTCCCTAATATTCCTGCAGGAAAAAAAAACATGTGATACCAAAGACAATCACTCTTTCCATACCTCATATCCAAACATTTACTCTGTAGGACCATTCTTGACTTTGAATCTGATAACTGAGACAACTAATGACAAGTAGTATATACCACTCGAATATGCTATATACAGTCATTGAGGACCTCCCGATTAGATGGGATATGTTTGTCAAACTACTGTGAATGGTGGTCTACTTAAAACTTCTGGATTGTTTTCTAGAAAACCTTTATTTGTCATTTCAGGCTGTGAAAGAAGAGCAATCTAGAATAGTGGAGGCCAATAGTTAGTGATGCTATCATGAACACTCTGTTGAAATCTGCACTTTTAAGAAGCCAACAGTGAGTTCTTGGGACCACAAAGATCTTTCCCTTCAGCTATGTTCTGTGTTTATTTTCTGACAGTTATAGTTTATACCATGGCTGTTAGTTAATAAGGAAGGTTACCTAACAGTTTAGAACAGAATGTGGAAACTAAGTTATTCTATTAAATGTTTCTTTCCCTGAAATGCCCTAAGGATGAACATGCCTTAAGAATGAAAAATCACATCTGTAGTAAGAAGTAGTGTTTCTGTGAGAAGAACAAGGGACATATTTTGCTTTATTCACTTGTTTTGAAGATTTTTCTCTTAGGATTTTAATGTAAACTTTTGGGGACCAGAAGCTGTGTGTTATCGATGTATCCCCAGCACAACATAGGGACATGTAAGGTTGATAGCAGACTGAACCTCAGCTAAATAAAAAACTAAGCATCCAAATTTAACAGTTTCTGTTTTCTTTGAATGGCACCACTATTATAAACCAATTTTCTAAACTTCTTTTTTTTTTGGTTTTATGAGACAGAGTTTCTCTGTTTTGGAGGCTGTCGGTACAGCCTGGCCTCGAACTCACAGAGATCTGCCTGCCTCTGCCTCCCGAGTGCTGGGATTAAAGGCATGTGCCACCAACGCCCGGCTAATTTTCTAAACTTCTAATTGTACTTAATATGATTCCTATATCTTATATATCAAGACAGCAGGGTTTTATTGTTAAATAAGTTTGATCAGAGTAGAGAGTTCCCAATTCCTAGTACTCTAGAATATTATATATATATAAATTTTCCAATTTTTCACCTTTCTTCTACATTATTATTTATTGGATGCCATGTGGGAAAATAACAGCTTCGATGACTGCTTTAAAACTTTTACTATTTATTTTAAATGAGTAAACTATAAAAAATTAGAATATCATCTAACAAATGATAAACAATTTATATTTAATAAATGTGAAGTATATTCACATAGACTGACATATCTCTTCATAGGAAATGATACTATATTTCTCTTTTGAATTATTTTATTTTATGTGCTGTGGTGTTTTGCCTGCATGTATGTCTGTGTGACAGAGATAGATCCCCTGGAACTGGAGTTACAGACAGTTATGAGCTGCCATGTAGATGCTGGGATTTGAACTTATTTCTTCTGTAAGGGCAGTCAGTGCTCTTAACCACTGAGCTATCTCTCCTTATTTCTTAAGCAAATTCTTTCAGTTTTAATTTCTTGCTTAAGCTCAGAGCCACTGTCACATGAAAATGGACAGAAATAAAGAAAATTTTCTAGATGGTGGCTATTAAGATAGATGCCCTTGATTTCTATTCAGTTTCTTGCTGGTACCATCCTTTTCTGAAATCCATTTGCAAAACTTGTCTAGGGGCACAGAGTACTTACTGCTTATTTTATATTTTGATCATGGTGCTTAACCTAAGTAATTTGTGTGAGTGTGGGTATAGAACTCTGTGTTGGATTTCGTAATTCAGCAGTGGATATACAACTGAAGAAAATGACTGGCCTTTCCCAGAGTTTATAAACAGTCAATAGTTCATAAGGAATGGGTAAGACACTACCAAGTCTAATCTTTGGCATAGCTTTTTTCTTATGGGTTCAATGCAGGGAGCTCTCATGAGCTCATGGTTACAGTGGTTGTATTAGTCTAAGGGACATCACTTTAGAGATGTTTGCTCAATCTTTAGCTTCTAAGATCCTTCTCTCCCTTCCTGAAGTCATTTGGATCTTTGAGTGGTTGACACAAATGTCTTGTTTGAGATAGGCCCTCACTGACTTTCAGTTTCATGGGCAGGTAGGATGCTTGACATTCTTGATGATTTCTCAATAAGAGATCCATTTATCTTTCACCTGGAACACAATAAAAACATGTTGATTCTGTCTGTGGGCCTTTTGTAGTTGAAATATGGAAACCATTGTGATGTATATTTTCCAAGATAATCTGTGGACATTTGAGGAAACACTTTCTATTTCAATTCATAAAATAGTCAGTGCCTTTAAACTGACTCATGTCTCAGTACTGAACAACAACAACAAAAAAGGTGTCTGCACATGGAATGTAGATATAAATATCAAGGGAAGGAGGAAGGGAAGGAGGGGGAGGGAGCAAGGGTGCGAGGAAGGGAGGGAGGCAGAGAGAGATTATTGTAAGTCTTCTCCCATACCTCTGACTTTGGCTTGTAATGATTTTGTGTTCTGTTTACCATTATCTAAATTCTCTGAAGACTGCATTCACTTTGTATCCCTAATTACCATGCCCTAGACCTTACTAGTAAGTAACACCAAATTGTCTCTTCTGCAAAATGGCGCCATCATTCCAACTACAATCAATAAAACACTTTCCGTGCCTTATTTTCTTTATGTCAAAAATGGGCCTCAGGAAAAGAGCTACTGCTGAGACATACAGGGAATAATGTACAGTGCTCTGTAGTATAATTCTGACACATCCTCTGTGGCTGTCTCCTCTGGGAGCAACCTCTATTCTGTTTTTCTGTCTCCTCACCGTGACAGTTTCAGTATCACACCAAGTGATACGAACCACAATTACATACCCAGATGCCATTATAGGAGTGCCTATTAAAAGATGGAAACCTTTATTTTGAGCAAGACAGTTAAGAGAAATGTTCTTATAATCTGACCCAAAGAAAAGGAATGAGGGGGGAAAATCAGGTAGAAATAAAAGAAATTATCATGATTGCAATACAGCTTGTGGAAATTGTGAAGACCTTCAAGGAACTCAGGAGCCAATGTCAGCTATCAAAGGGTGTGAAAGTAATTTTTAAGATGTATTTATTTATTGTGTATACACTGTTCTCCCTGCATATATACCTGCATGCAGAAAAGAACACCAGATCTCATGATAGGTATTATGAGCCACCATTTGGTTGCTGTGAACTGAACTCGGGACCTCTGGAAGAGCAGTCAGTGCTCTTAACCTCTGAACCATCTCTCCATTCCCAGCTGAAAAGGTTTTTAATATTATCCCTGCCTTGCTTTCTGTGTCAGAATCATTAATGACACAAATGCTCACTGAGGAAAGTGTGAATTTGACATAAACATGGAGATGAATTTCAGAGCATAGAATCTGTGACTTTTTAATCATTACAGGCTTCATAACAGGAATGAAAACTCCAGCATTAAAAATTAGCAGCATGAGGGGGTGGACACGTAATCTGACCGCTAGCTGAGGCACCATTAGCATTTGATAGCTGCTGGAAGAGGGGAGTCAGTTTTTGTTTGTTTTGTAATGACATGAGTACTACTATAAGCTCATTGCACACAAGAGAATGACTCATCCTAAAACTAGCTGGCAACACACATTTGACAGAGGAGGAGAAACAGGAGGTGGAAGAGGAAAGGAAAACAATGACAAAAAATTCTCTTAATTGTGTGGGCAGGAATGGGAGACTTTAAAGGGGAGTAAGAGGAGGAATTGAATGGGATGAACATGTACAAAATATTTTGCAGGAAATTCTCAAAGACATAATAAAAACATTCTTTTTAAAACCATACTGCTTACTGAGTATATTTTTATAACTGTCAGTCAGTTTCCTGCATTACATATATATGTTTCTTTACATGGATTCCGGGACCAAGTATTCTACAGTTTTTATGGACATTTGCCTTTGAAGGGAAATGCAGAGCAGTAGTAATGAGGACTTGATCTCCAAAGCTTTTCACTGCAGGGGTCTCAGGGCACAGCTGAGATCATTCTCTTCTCACGTTCTGGTTCTGATCTCTTCAAGCATACCAATCCCCAGCATTTGTGCCTTGACTAGACACACAACCAAACTTTCATTTCTCATGGATCCAAACCTTTGTAACAGTGCCTTCTCAGCTTGATATTTCCCACATTGGTTTGTGGACACATAAACCACGAGAGTGTCCAACGTGATTACACAACATAACACGCATTCTTTTCAGCATCTCCCAAAAGGGGAATTTTCTCTTCTGCTGATCATGTTCAGTTAACTTTGGCTATAGTTAATTCTGTAATTTCCTGCTGATTACTGGGAATACAGTGCTGGAAGTGGCTATGATAAAGATGTTTTTTGGGGAACCTTTTATGTGTTGCCTGGTATTTGATTCCATCTTGGTGGACAACATACAACCTTACAGATTTGTGTGGATAAGAAACCAAACATCCTCCAGTTGGTCATTCGAAGTGCTGTTGAAAGGGAGCCTGCTTTCACCTACAGTGCCGAGAACTCATATATGCTTTCTCTGGAGAATAGGGGATCATATGAGTGTCTTCTTGAGTTCACAAATGCATTGGGTCCTAAAAGATAGTAGTTCATAAACCCTATGATCTCTGTACAAGCTGGCATTAAATGACACATTTGAGAGTCTATCTGTAAGGCCAGATATCTTTGGGTACTAAAGTATAGGATAGGCAATTGGTATTTCACATCCTTAATACTTCTGCCCTTAACATGGTGCTATTGAGAAAGGAAAACTAATACGAACTAGGAATAGATCACATACCACTGTTAGAGCAGATCACACCAGAAGAACATGGCTACTGAAACTCATTTTTATCTAGTTGCACAACCCTTATGAGCAAGCAGAGGCACAACCAGGTCTGTCTTAAGAACCAGCAGAACGCTGTGTAAAAATTTACATTCTCTTCTTTCTATGTTTGAAATGGCACACCAATGAATGCTTCATATTTCAAGCTGTTTTAGTCTTGGGTAATCGTTAGGTAATCATTTTCCAGGACCATCTCCAGAAATATAGTCTTAGGTCAAAATAAAGGTAAATGAAACTGGGATGTAAAATATAGAAACTAAAAGAGCTCTTGTTTATTCTGGAAGTCAGGTTTTAAATATTTATTTTATTTTTAAATATATGCATTTATGTCATGGCACAGTGCCCATATAAACCACAAGAGGGTATCATATGCCCGGTAGCTGGAGTTATAAACAGCTATGAGCCATTACCATGGGTTCTAAGAACTAAACTGCAGTCCTCTGCAAGAGCCACAAGTGCTTCTAACTGCCATAATCTTTTCAGTCCCCAGCAGATCACTTTTTAGGGGATGGAAACAATTCTTTTTCTACATGAGGTAAAAGCAAGTTGTGGCAGTTCACATGGCAAGGAAGTGAGTGGAAGTACTCCAGAAGAACATGGTATGCATCCATGATGACCGTGATGTCCATATGGATAAATTATGAACACAAGAATCACTTTATTATTCCCCATAGTGTAAGAAAAGCCTGACTTGACAGATTTGTTTGAAGCACAACATTTATTTAATCTATGGCTGCTTTTAACCAATTAGATACTGTCAGGCTGACAAAATTGTAACTGTGACTTATTTTTGTTTTCCCATGGAATAAATTTAACATTTTAATCTAAATCTTTAATGAGATGCTGCAGCCTTACAAAAATAAAGCAAAGCAATGTGGACTGAAAATGAGTTTATTTTCTCATAATTTATTGTTACGCCTTTTCATAAATCATCCAAGTTTTCAACGGGAACTGTTTTTAAGGCAATAACTCAGTGTTTGAAAAAGTAAGTAGACAGTTTTTATTTCTTATTTTATAATCAATTGAGATATCTTTTACTATTATCCTCTGTTGGGAAAGATGGTATTTTGAGATATTTGATGCAGTGGAAATGGAAATAGCTATTTTAAAAAGATGTATTTCATTTCATTTTATTTTTGTTTGTGAGAGTTTGCCTACATATATGTCTGTACACCATGTATGTGACTTGAGCATGGTGAGGGTAGAAGAGGATAGTGGCCCTGGAAGTAGAGTTACAGCTAGGTGTGGGCTTCCATGTGGGCACTGGGAACAGAACATGGGTCCTTAAAAGGAACATATGATTATCTTCAATGCTGAGATGTCTTTCCAGTCCTGACTCTTTTAAATATTTATTTTATCACCTTTTATAAGAGCTATTTTAGATAATTTACATAGGATTTTCTTGCCTTAGCATTTCCATTGCTGGAGTTGTGTGGGTCAAAATCTGGTCAATAGTGGCCTCAAGGAGCTAGACAAGGTGGGAAATTCCCATTGGGCCGACTAAGGAACCAATAATGAATAGCAGGGGGTATGTTGGGAAGGATGGCAAACAATTGTTACAGTGACCCTGCAAGCACATATTGATTACCCACATGAGGTTTAGGTTTAGAGGACAAGAGGTGTCCATTGAAAAGCATTCCTGGCTGAGGTTTGTTCCCACCTATCATTGATCCATCATTGTTTGGCTCTGGTCTACTGCTCATGAGGAGGAACAAAAAATTGAAAGAACTATGCAAGATCATCTCCAGTCAGACCCTGGCGCTGAAGTCATTCATCCTTTCCCTCAGCACAAGATTTCTGGGGAAATTTTTAAGTAGTCTGACAGACAAAAGGGGGGTTCAATTGTCTCCTTGGCATATCTCCTCTCCTTGACTGCATAAAATCCCTACAATGTGGAACCCAACTTTAGTGAAAAGGGATCTCAGATGGCCTGGTAGGCCCTTTATAAACCTTTTCGATTTTATATGCTCATTTTATTCACCTTCCCTTCTCAGAGAAATTTGGGTCCTTGGGCCTGGAAATACAGTTGAGAATGAAGAGGTGTCACTGGAAGAAACTCCACAGTGATGGCTCAATGCTGTCCACATCCCATAACGAATGATGACAGACAGCTGCAGATAATCATTAAACGTTCCCTAGTACTTTTTAAAATTTATATCATTACCTTAATGTCATAGCTGAATAACCAAAGTGAGGATATTTTATTAGACTTTATCCCAGGTGGTCATTAAAAAAAAAGCTTTAAATCACATCTCATATCATCTATCAAGTTTCATAACAAACTTGACATTACGTTAAAATGATTTTGTCATAAACACAAGATGTGTCATTTACAAAAAACTGAAGCTTCTGAAGCTGTCTTTAAGGAAGTCATTTATTTGTCTTTTAAAGGGCAGCACATAGGCTAGAGCAGGTGAGAATGAAAAATACTCCATTAGTCTTCGTGGTATGTTCCATTGCCAGTGTTATAGTGCAATGTGCATTTAATTCACATTTCCTTTTGACTGGCCTAAAATGAGTTTAGCTTACTGGCACAAAAATCCAGTTACTTGTTAATTGAATATGGCAAAAAAAGTAGAGATTATTGGTTATCATATATTATTTAGTAAGAAGCTAATATTTTCCAAGGGTTACCATATTTTTTATTTCAAATATATTATAACAATTGAGTCATGAACCATGCTGACACACATTAATGATACTATTTTTTTATTCCTAAATTGATCTTATCTAAAACAGCATCGGAATATGACATCTTTTTATTTATGTGATAATGTATTGTAGGGCTCAGTAGAACAAAACGCTGAGTTGTTTGGCTGTATTTTCCCTTAAAAAATCAGAAAAGGTTACAGTTATGTCACTTTTCCGCTAAAGAAAAACCAACTGCAGCATTCAGAATGCCAGGTCAACTGCTTAGGCGAGAAGAAAGAGCATGCTCAGATCCCGTTCCCAGAAGTACATGAAATAAATAGGAGGGGAACATGGTGGTCAGTGTGAGGACATCTACTGCCTGGCCTGACAACTTGAGTTTTATCCTTGAGAGTTACATGGAGTCCTTTGACTTGCACAGTATTGCACACATGCATTCTCAAACTTACACACAATGAATAAATGTGGGATATTAAAACCAACGAAGAAAGAAGGTATGTGACATGAATTTTAGATTCCATGAATCTAAACATAACATTCACTCCTTGGAAGATTATATATATGTCATTAAAGATCAGTTCATTATTAATCAGTTCTATGATATTAAGCATGTCCTTTAACATTAAGCATGTCCTTTAAGCTCATTTTCTCATGTATAAAGTTGACGGAATACACAAATCCATTCTTTTCAAATTGCCACATACTTAAATGAGATTAATTACAAAAATGGTCAGTACTTGGTGATACTTTTGCAGGATATCACCAAGGCCCATTTTGTATGAACTGAAATTCAGGACTAGGAGATGACTCACTGTGTGAGAATATTTACATGTAAGTAACTGAGCTTAGTTTCAATTCTCTAGCAGGTTTGTAAAAATTGAAATCCAAGGTATGAAAACAGGGAGATCCTAGTAATTTTCTAGGCAGCAAGTGTAGCCTAAAAGCAAGCTTTAGGTTCTCTGTGAGATCATTTCTCAAAAAATAAGGTGGTATATGTCAGAGGAGATAACCAATATCCTACTTTGGCCTTCACATATCAATGCATTGGAACATCCATTCATTCATGAATAGTCATATACCACATACACACTGCATTCTCTAGCATTCAACTGCTTTGCACTGAATTTTTCAAAATGCAGGTATAACAGAGAAATGGTATGTGAGGTTCAACCTTAGGGTGAGCGGACATCTTCAGTGAAAAATAATTTGAATGTACAAGCATAAAAAGAATTGAGTTGGCTTCAGAACCAACCCAGCATGGATGAAAGCAAAGAGGCAGAGAGTAAATAAAATCCTTTGGAAACATGAAATTAGAATTGGCAAGACAGTAATAACTGTCAGAAAAGGCTGAATTATTGGGCTACTATAAACAAAAATCTCTTAGACCACCTTGCAGAGTCATGAAATTGTATTGGTAACAGTCTGTAATATCAGTTTGGATTTGTTCAATGTATCACTGTGATTCGTCTCTTTATCTCTTTGGCTGTCACTTTATCTCTGTGTTGTTTCTACCATCCAGAGATTATTTGTATTTTCTATCTGATACCATCTTCCACTTTTGTAGTATTTCCCTATGTGTCTTAGTAGAGATAATGTTTAAAACTGTCACATAACCTTTGAATAGCCATTGAGTTCCTCAACAGTTACTAGGTTCAGAATTTCTGGTTGAAGCCTGACAAAATGTCTTCTCATTCTAGACAGGGCACCAAGGAAAGACTAAATCACAGATTTAACTTCAGTTAAATAGAGACAAGCAGAGGTTCTCACAGTTCCTTTAAAGGAGTATTCCTGACTCAACATAAGTGGCAAAAAAAACCCTGCAAGGCTCTTTTAAGAGGCCCTGCTAACAACTGAATGGTGTGTATAAGCAGCTGACAGTGTCAGTGACCACATCTGCAAGCCGGCAGCATGTTGTTTCATGGCAGCATAGATGAAGGTGGTGAGCACAGCTCTCAGTGTTGATGGTAAATGAACCCCTGTATCTTGGAAAGCCAGTGGCTAAACAACCACTACCTTAATTTTACCATTGTTGTTTGGCAGATAAGAGACTAGTGGCTAGAAAAAGACAAAGATTTACAGTAAAGACAGATTCAGAGGTAAAAATAAAACCTCTAAATATTTACAATATGTTTAAAAATATACATAGGCTTGGGAGAGAAAAAGAAACAGATACAGTGTTTAAAAAATAAAACAGAAGAAAGAAAGAAAGAAAGAAAGGAAAGAAGGAAGGAAGGAAGAAAGAAAGAAAGAAAGAAAGAAAGAAAGAAAGAAAGAAAGAAAGAAAGAAAGAAAGAAAGAAAGAGAGTAGCTGGGTATGGTGGCTCATGCCTTTAACCCCAGGACTCGGGAGGCAGAGGCAAGCATATCAGTGATTTCAAGACCAGGCTGCTGTACAGAGTGAGTTCAAGGGCAGCCAAAGTTACACAGAGAAACCCTATCTCAAAAAAAATGAGAAAATAAAAGTAAACGAAATAGAGAAATAAAAAAGATGGAAAATACACAGAGTCTGGATACTGTATGCTATTGTTGGTCTTTGAATTGTTTGATAGCTGAGGAAATAGCAACAACTGTGAAAAGAAATGCTGCTGGATTAGTCCAATTTATATATTTTTAAAATGCCTCGACTTCAAAATTTAAGTGAAAGGATATGTTACTTTGGAAAAGAGATTTTATTTGTGTTTCCAAAGAAATGAAAAGCTGTAGGTTCCTTCTAGACGAACTTGGCTTGATGAAGCAAGACCCCCTGAAGCAGTGGCCCAGGTAATACAACATTCAAAACATTTGGGACAAGGCAACCTTGCAGAGCACTATAGCCTGGATTTCTGGGTCTTACTATACCCAAGACAGTGCTCCCTAACAGCAGAAAGTATTTTGGAGAGAAGGATGCCCAAAATCTCAAATATTATTTATAAATCTTTGTTTTCACTTATATGGAGTTGTTTATAAATGGTTAATGATCACCTTGGGCAGTAGATCAGTATTTATCCCGAGTATACACATGGATTTTGGACTCCCATCCAACAATGTGAGATGCACTCTCACCCTGAAATCTTGGGGGAGGGTCTAGGCCCTGCCCTAGATGAAATGACAGACTATGGACACCCCCAAGGAGGGCCTCACCCTCCCTGGGGAAATGAGGGGATATTGGGGGGGGGTTGGGGAGCGCACGGGAGGAGAGGAGGGAAACGGAGAGGGACCTGGAACTGACTTGTGAAGCAACCTTGTTTCTAATCTAAATTTAAATTCAAAAATAAAAAACAAGGAAAAGGGGAATATGATATAGAAATGAATACTTTGTATTGGTATGGATTCTCATTTATTGATATAAATTTAAAGACAATTTTGTTATATGTTTATTTCTACTCTTGTTTAGGCATTGTGTTTATACAGATCTTGTAAAATGTAATGCATAATTAAATGCTGATTATATATAGTCACATAGAAGAGTAAAAACTTATTGTTAGGTTAGTTTGGTTCTCTAGATATATAGAGATGTATTTCAGATGGGTATATATTCTTCAAACCTTTCAAACTACAGAATATGGCATTTAAAATAGTTTAGGGTTTTTCATGACAGTGAGATACAACTGCTTCTGGCACACAAATTATGTCACAAGGAAGATGGGCATCAAAAAACCTCAATATGGAGTTTGCTTTCAACATGGCAAGACTAGCCATTTGGAAAAGAAACTGTTCTTGCCTGGACTGTTTGGTAAACTGAACATGAAGGACCCATAGGAAAGTGATGAATTTGATGGGGGAAGTCCTAAAGGGTTCCTGATTCATGGAAGAGTCTGCCAGATATTCTGCAGGACACTGAGAAAAAATGACTGATAAAGTGCTGACACAGGTGGGAAATTTTAAAATTTTCTGCTTTGCTGAGAAGTCTTCCAGATACATTATGGCATATGGACTGAAGATGGATGCTCCAATGTTGTAGAAGAACTTTGGGTGGCTATCCAGGTAGTGTGATGTCGCTGTCAATTCTATAATTAATATATTATCCTTCTGTGGTTTTTGATAGAGTTGAAGACAGATACTTATGATTATAATTTTCCTTAGTTATAATAAAAGATAAGTGACATTTAAGACTTTAGACTCACAAAGATAGGAGAGATGATAGACTATTTTCTCTAAATTTTCTTTAGATCTTGGCAAATATTAATGAACTAACTATAGTTATCTTATTTGATAATTGTTTGTTATATACTTTACTATGTTAAAGTTAAAACATTTCTTTTTATTTTGACAGAAAGAGGAGATGATGGAGAATGTTCTTATGTGTATATATTTCTCTTATTTGTTAATGAATAAAACATTGGCTGATTGGCCAGGCAGGACGTGACATTGCTGTACAGAATCACAATATAAGCAGGGTCAAATTGGAAATCGCTCTCTTCTTGTCTCTTCTCTTCTTTTCTCTTCTCTTCTCTTCTCTTCTCTTCTGAGATGCTGAGCCAGCCATCATTATGTAGCAGGCAAAAGAGTTGCAGGTCTGATAAACCAAGACCACTTTCAAATACATGAATTAGTAATTATGAACTAATAATTAAGTCAGAGCTAGCTAATAAGAAACCATAGCCAACAGCCAACAGTTTTATAGCTAATATAGTGTCTGCCTGTTTCTTTGGGCCCGAGAAGGGCAATGGGACCTAGCAGGCCAGAAGTCTTATGTTACAGTGTTACCTATAGGAGCATGAAGGAGGAGTTACCGACAGTAGCATGGGTAGGGGACTTACCAAAGGAGCAAGGGGGAGTGCTTTCATACAGTAACATTGGAATGGGTCCCTAAAGGAGCATGGGGGAGGACTTACCTACAGGGCCATGGAGGAAAGCTTACCTACAGGAGCCTTGGGGATTGGTTGCCTGCAGGAGCATGGGGGAGAGCTTACCTACAGGATCATGGGTCTTTTGGAAATCTTAACATGGATGAGACTCACAAAGGCTGCTGCTTAAAGCATCACACATCACCTGGAGACATCTGCACAGTCCAGAGTCTGATATTATTGCTTTAATGAACTTGATGAGTTTTGTTAATCTTATGAATTTATGACCTTACTATGACATACAAATTTGTTTATCATCAGTTTGAATTGCCCATGTGCAGGAGGGAATGCATCAGTATTGAGTGGATAGGATGCTCTTTACCATCATATTAAATGATATGGTGTTCTATGTTCGGTTTCCATAGTGTTAAAAAACCATTAATTGCACTGGAATATTTTAGCTTCACTCTTGGGTTAGGTTAATAAGTCAAATATTTACAACATACTCCCGTTAGTATTGAAAATTCTAAAGAGTTAAAATTAATCAAGGATAATTTAACAACTGAGTCAAATTTCTTCAAGATACTTAACATATTCTACTGTTAAAGTATAAAAAAGATGTGTATGATAAAATGAAGCATGGGATATCTCAGTCAGTGCTTGCTACACAAACCTGAGAGCCCAAGTTCATTCTCCAGAGCCCTTTTAAAAGCCAGGGTTGCTGTTATGTGTTTTTAACCCCAAACACCAGGGAGGCAGAAACAGTTGAATTTCTGAGTCCCACAGGCTGGGCAGCCTAGCCTAGTAAATGGGTTTCAGACCAATGAGGCACCCTGATTCCAAATAGGAAGAGGATAGATGCTGACAAACAATAACAGAACACTGATTTCTATCCTCATAAGCATATGTACACAGGTGAGCCTGTACACAGGTAGCCCCCCACATTCATACATGCACATGTACATATAAAATCAAAAGCAATATATTTTTCTATGTATAACTGTGATTTTATATATGAATTTATTATAGGTTGGTAAATACCATGTTTCAGGTTGCATATAGACGTGTGCATATGTGTATTGAAGCTGGAGATTTTGATGGTCAGTGATTTTTCCATATCTCTTTCAACTTATCTTTTGAGATTGGGTCTCTCATTGAACCTGACACTCATTGATTTGATCTGACTGTCTGGCCAATGAGGTTTAGGGTTCTACTTGTCGTCTTCTACCTTATAGCCAAGGGTATAAGAACAAACCACTATTCCTTGGTTTTTATGTGGGTTCTTTACTAGCAATTATATATATATATATGTATATATATATATATATCCTAGAGGTTGCATAATTTTCCATTCTGTTATGTATCATGTGTATTACACTTTCATGACTCAAATTTAGAGAATATTGTATAACAGTAAGTTGCTACTTCTCTCAGTGAACAACCAACCTATATGTATCAGTTAACTTGGTTTTAACCATCTACAGTAAATCCAGTGTTATTGGTTAGCAAAAGTGGTAACAATATACAACAGAATTTGACAACATGTAAACCCTAAATAGTGCTGTATCAGGTCAGATTTTATTGAGTTTTTAAAACTGAAAGAATAAGAGTTAGTAAATTATTTTTCATAAAAGACCAAAAACATGTTACATTGCCATGTTATAGAATATAGAAAAGGACAAATAGCCATTATGTTATAAAAAGTAAAATAGAATAGCTGGCAGCATAAAGAACAGTATTTGAGATGAGGAACTTACTCAACTAAAATATGAAATGAAAATTCATTAACATACATTCATTGCACACAGAGCCCATCTTTTGAATCTTTAGTGATATCTTGCTTATTGTTCATAAGAAGCCTAAGTTAGCCATAGCCTAGAAATGTTGCAGCATGCCTAGGATATCACCATAGACACAGGTTTCTTTACTCACTGTCCTGGATCATCCATTTCACACTCAGTAGGAACACATCAATTAGCACATTGGAACAATACGTCTTTTAGTATTTTTTAAACTATGTAACAAGCAAACTAAATCTATAGATTTTATATGCAGAGCATGATATTTTAAGACATGAATTTTGGGCCAACTAATTCAACATGACTAGGGCATTCGACAATTCAAAGCAGCATCATTGCTTATGTTGCAATAATTCACATTCTTTTCTATTATCTCTTTTAATTCTGATATTATGATATAAGTTCATCATTTCTCCCTTCCCTTTCCTCCCTAACCCTAACCTTCACATATACCCCTCCTTGCTATCTTACAAACTCATGTACTCTTTTTCCATTAATCACTATTTCCTATTTTTCATTTACATATTCATTCCTAAATGCAAACTTCTCAGGTTATAGTTTGTGTAATGTTACTTGTTTGCATGTTTTTAGGGTTGAGAATTTTGTATTGGATAACCAGTTGGCATGCTCTTTCCTGTGGTAGACTATTTCTCCCATTATCATCATCCTTTAATTGCCTATGGTTCTTTGAGTAGATTGAGGTCTTCCAGTATTTAGCCCTACTCTTTGGCATCTATCACAGTGGATCTTTCTGCAGTTAATGTTTGGCAGTCATGTTAATAATACTTTATTTGTGTAGATTCTGGTATTACTAGGAGACACAGTCTCACAGCAATCTCCCTGATCCTCTGCCTCTTATAATCTTTCTGCCTCCTCTTCTACAGTGTTTCTTGAGCCTTAGAAGTAGGAATTTTTTTTACATTCTATGCTTAGCGATTCTTAAAAATATGCTATGTTGTTACAACTATGGCCTTATGTTGTAAACGTGTACATACTCTTCAATTAACATCTTCCTTTCTGAATGCATATGGGCTGTATTGGTCCCATAATGTATATAAGGCTTGCTACTTACACATTAAGTAACTATCTTACTCATTTTCACAATTTTAAAGTTTTGTTATTTCTCATGTATTATGGCAGAAATTATGTCTTGGTTAGCTTTTCAATGCAGATTGATTCATTGCCTTGAAAAACTAACCTCTTTTATTGGGTTTAATAAAATATATTCTTACTTTTTACCAACAAAGTTCATATTCATGCAGAGAACAAGATATTAAAGAGAGTACCTTTGTTATCAAATGCAACTAAAATTTATTTAAAATTTTTTGACATCTTTAAAGAGAAAAGACTTTTGCTACACTTAACTTATACATGTAATAAAAGGAATTTTGGATGTATCAATCTTGTTTCTTGGTATGTATTTTAAATGCATATTTCTACAGAATTTATATTTAACATTTATAAATGTTCTTTTTAAATAAAGCTTCATTTTATTAAGGACCAAGTTACTTTATTGCTTTCTTATTATTAAATTATTAAATTCTCAAACAGAAAATAGGTTTTTACTTATTGGTTAACAAATAATGATATTTTATTACATTACAATGGTTCATGTCATTTACTAGATATTTGAATATAATATGATTAAGCAATAACAAAATACTGGGGTTTTGCTGGCTTTCATGAGAACACTGTATTGCTGAGCATTGCCATGGATCTTGGAGCTGGTCATCCTTTCAGAAGACCACTCAATGTGGATAGGAAGTCTCCTATGAAGTGTGTATGCTATTTCAGTCAGTCATCTTACCCATTCAAATATTCCCACATGCACTATTTTGACTTGAATTATAATGAAGAGTTGGAGAGATGAGTTAGCTGTTAATAATGCTTCCTATTTCTCCAGACAGCCATGTTTTATTCCTCAGGCAAATGTTAGGTGACTCAAAATATCTTGTGACACCACACACCCTCCCCCACACACACACACATACACACACACTTTAATGCCTTTAATCCCAGCAGTAGGGAACTAGATGCAGGTAGATCTCTGTGAGTTGGAGACCAGCCTGGTCTACTGAGCAAGTTCCAGGACAGGCTCCAAAACAGTAGAGAGAAACCCTGTCTCGAAAAAAACAAACAAACAAACAAAAAGACAAATGAAGCATTGGGATGTAGTTGGAATTTTCCCTGGGCCACCAGCCAGCTCCTAAATAAATACATTATTAATTATGAAAGCTTGTCCTTAGCTTAGGCTTGTCCTACTAGTTTTTTTCTTAACTTTATTGAACCTGTTTATATTCATCTATGCTTTGCCTCTGTGCTTTTTAAATTTTCTTTCATTCAGTATGTCCTACTTTCTGCTTTCTCCATGTCTGGGTGGCTGGCCCCAGTGAAAAACTTGTGTCTCATTTTCTTCTCCCCCCCCCATGGGGAAGTCCTATGTATATGTCAATAAAGCACTGTAGGCCAATAGGGAAGCAAGATAGGTGGGAATAGATGTTGAGGAGGATTCTGGGAAAAAGAGACATAGGCAGACATCATGTAGATGCCATAGAAGTAAGAGGTCTGGACCCTTTCTCTGGTAAGAGAAATACTTAGATTAACAATTATGGGGTAAATACTTAAGTCAGAGAGAGCCAGTAAGAAACCAAGCAAGCAGCCAACAGCTTCATAATTAATATAGCCTCCTGTGTGTTCATTTGGGACTGATGTGTCTCTGGAACCAGGCTGGTAGAAAGACAACACTCCACACCCCCCAGCCTAAATTCCTTCTCCTACTTACACTCACTGTCAAGAAATACTGCCTATACCTCTTTCTTCATTTTCTATTGGTCATTAAGCTTTTTACTAGAACAATCAGGTGCCTTTGATAGGCAGTTAAAACAGTAGCACATCTTTTCATAATTAAACAGATGCAACACATATCTAATTATTAGATATTTTCATATCTAAATAAGTGAAACATATATTTGCAGAGTTAAACAGATATTTTGCAAGTAAACAAATTAGATACATCTTTTCATAGCTAAATAAATATTCTTCAGCATTGTCAAGTGTTTTATATATCACCCATGTCTCTTGGCAAAGTGGTCCTACACATATTCTTGGTATGTAGCTAGAAATTCAATTCTGCCTTTCCTTTAAGACTGTATCTTCTTCTATGCTGTGGATATCCTGGCTTCTACATCCTGGGAATACATGTTTCTCTGAAAAAGGAATTCTTAATTGGTCTATATAATAAAAAACCAGAGTCAGATATAGAAGGAAATGCTGAGAGATCAGAGAGAAAGCCACAGGACACCTTACCTCCTCGGTTTCTCATTAGAGGAGAAAGCTATTTCTTGTTTGTCCTTGCTTATATTCTGTTTCTGCCTAGTTATGTCCCTTCCTGTCTGTCTGCACAGACCTTAAGACCTCTGTGGCTAGCTAGTGGCAAGCTCCATTCTCTGATACACCAGACAGGCTTCATTTGTACAAGAAATGTATCAGTACATTTCTCTTATTGGTTGATCAATAAAGCCATTTCAGACAATGCACAAGCAGGATGTAGCCAGACAGGATGTATAAGCGGGGCTACAAGACTAGGAGAATCCTGGGAAGAGGAATGGAGAGACTGAGTTGCCAGACAATGCCATGTAGCTATTGGGAAGGTAGGAAATCCTGGCATTTTTCAGTAAGCCAAGACCATGTAGAAATACATTGATTAATAGTTATAGGATAATAATTAAGAGAGAGGAAGACAATAAGAAACCTGAACTATACACCAAACAGTTTACAATTAATAGAAGACTCTGTGTGTTTATTTGGGACTGCACAGCATTGGGACCAGGCAGGACAGAGGTGGCACCCAAATGTTTGGCAAGAATTTCCACATAAAATGGAGCCCCAGTGGGCTTCCTAGTCTCATGTAGGCCATGTTTCAGAGACACTGTGTGAGTCTGGCTTGAGCAAAACAAGGAAGATGCCTGCTGCAATACACAGAGGCCTTCTTCAAGCTGCAGAGCACACTGCATGGCAGATTTAGCTTTTACTCATACAGACATAAAAGATTTGTGAGCCGTGCACTACAAACTGCTTGATAGTGGCATAGACCAGAGTTGAGGTGGTGAGCATAGCTCCCAAAGGTGGTGGTAAATATACCTCTGCTAAATTGGAAAGCCTAACTGGATGGAGCCAAAATCTCCACTTTAATCCTAGTTATGCAGTGTAGCATAATAAGGACTCATGTGGTCAGAAAAAGATTGAGATATACAATAAAGAGAGATTCAGGGGAAACCAACAAACAAAAAACTTCTAAATGGTTTGCAGAGTTCTATAAAATATACATAGGCTTGGGAGAGAAAAATTTAAAAAGATAAAGAAAGTCAATGAAAAAGAAAAGGAGTAGTTGGGTGTGGTGACACATGCCTTTAATCCCAATTCTTAGGAGTCAGAGGCAGGCAGATTTCTATGATTTCAAGCCCAGCCTGGTCAACAAAGTGAGTTCCAGGATTGTCAAAGATACACAGTGAAACCTTCTCTAAAATCAAAATTAAAAAATAGATAAAAATTAAAAGTGAAAGGAAAAAGAGTGATGAAAAATGGTCACATAAAGATGGAAAATACACAGAGAGTCTGGAAACTGTATGTTATTGTGTTGTCTTTGAATTGTTTGCTGAGGAAGGAACAACAGCTGCTAAAAGATATTTGATTATAAATGCTGCTGGATTAGTACAACATATATATTTTGAAAATGCCTTAACTTCAAATTTTATTTCTAAAGACATGTTACTTTGGAAAAGATGTTCTGTGCTTTTGCTTCCATGGAAGATGAAAAGCTAATGTTTCCTACCAGACTAATATGGTTTGATCAAACCAGACCCTCTGAAGCAGAGGCCCAGGAGATCCAACATCCATAACAGCTGAGATCATGCAGCCTCACAGATCACTACAGCAAGCATTTCACCATGGTTCTGGGTTTTCTCAGGATCCCCTTGGGATTGACAGTGCCCCAATCAGCAGGCAGCTGTTAAGAAAGAGTATAAGCAAATTCCCAAATATCATTTATAAATGTTAGTTTACATTTCAACAGGTTGGTTATAAATAATGACTGAAGTCAATCTCTTTCCAAAGAAAAAAAGGAAATATGATATAGAAATGAAAAGTTTCTTTATAGAAATTTAAGGTCAATTTTGTTACATATATATTGCTACACTTGGGTAGATATTGTGTTTTTACAATTCTTTTAAAATGTAATGTATATTAAATACAGATTATAGATAGTTACCTATAATAGTCAAAACTTATGTTAGTTAGCAAATGGTTTGGGAATGAATGGTAAATCAAAACCATGTGGAGAACCACTGGTGAATAAAATTGGTTAGTAACTAAGAGAGAGCTAGGCAATATGTTGTCTGAGGCACTGGGCAAAGAATTCATAATTAATATCAGTCCCTTTGTATTTATTTGGGACTAAACACCTGTGGAACCAGGTGGGATAGAAACTCTGTCCACAATTCATATCTCTTTAGCTCTATCAATATGAACCCCTTCTGCTTGTAGGCTTCTTAATGTTACAGGCTTGTGAACAATAAGTTTTTAGGTATTCCTTAATACAGTTGTTTCAATCATTATTTTAATATATTTCTTAGCTACTTTCTACTATTATTTCTGCTTTATTTGCTGTCAAATTTTATAAATGACAATAAATAAAGTTAAGAACTTTAATGCATACTGGAGAAAAGGCTCATTAAATAATAGGACTATTTTTATTAATTTCTGCTCTTTTAGAAATAACTTGGCAGAGCAAAGACAGACTCACTATTTACAGTCCTGAGCACACACGAGGGATCCACTGACTGCACAGCAGGCATTTGTCTTTGTGCACTTTTCTTTATCTGTTTTCCTGCTGATTTTGATTCTAATACAGTTGCTTTTCCCTTTTTCTTCCTCCCTCCATCTCTCCCTCCCTCTCTCCCTTCCTCCCTCCCTCCCTCTCTTCTTCCTTCATTCCTTCCTCCCTCCATCCCTACCTCCCTCCCTTCCTTCCTTCCTCCCTTCCTTCCTCCCTCCTTCCCTCCCAACCTCTCTTCTTCCTTCATTCCTTCCTCCCTCCATCCCTACCTCCCTCCCTTACTTCCTTCCATCTTCCCTTCCTCCCTATCTCCCTTCCTTCCTTCCTTCCTTCCTTCTTTCCTTCCTTCTCAAAGCCCTCTCTAGGAATTCTAATTGATTTTGATTATTTATATAAAATATATTCAGAATTCTGATTTTTAGATATTTTTTGAGTTATGGATTACTCTTTTCTTCTCCAATTAAAAAAAAACTTCATGGAAATAAAGCCAAACAAAAAATTAGAGGGAGGGAAAACTAAACAGGCATATTATACAAGGAAAAATTCTATTTTAAATAAAAGGAAGAAAAGAAAAATTAGAAGATGTTTTATCACACAGCATTCTTGTGATCATTAAATGTAAAGGTATGTCCATCCACTCAGGCTGGAAAGACAGCCAGTCACTCAAGATTTCTTGCTGCTCTTGCAAAGGACCTGGGTTCAATATCAGTAAAAATCACACTCATCTTCTCACTCTCTAAATTGGTTAGGATAAAACTAGAACATCAAGAGTGAATTTAGCTTTCATTTTTATAAATTATGTAATCTCAGATATTATGTTCTCACAATAGGACAAAATATCTGTTCAATACAGAGCTCATAAAGGAAATATGCATATTTAGTCTTGCAAAATAGAGTAACACATAAAATTTGTTTAATGTATTTTAGTGCAGTGTCTGTATGTGTGTGTGCATTTGTGCACATTTATGTATATGTATATATGTAGATTTTCCTCTCTGTCTGTCTATCACTGTCTGTCTGTCTGCCTCTCTCTCTGTGTATGTGTGTGTGTGTGTTTATGTATGTGTGTGTATCTGTGTCAGTGTCTGTGTTTCTGTGTTTGTGTCTGTGTATCTATGTATGTGTGTAATTGAAAAGACTTTAGAGGATGCTGAAAGGAAGTACAATATAAATTCTTAGCTAGGTTCAGTTTGAAGGACATTTAGAATTTTATTTCAGTTACACAATTCATTAGAAGTAGCTTTCATTGTGACTCTTTCTAGCTTTTCTTCATATGAAAATTGAAACTTTTTATTTCATCAGCCAAATTATTCTTTGTTTTCACTTTTAAATATCCAACAAGCATCTGTTCAGCTAAAGGGGTTGAGGACATGAAATTCTTTTTGAGGAATTACTGTATCTTTCTCATTCAGAACAGTATCTACTCCACTGCACAATGGTTGCAGCTCTTAGGAATGATTTTCTCCTTTCATTTGAACCAAATTACTTAATTTAGGAATTTGACTTGAAACCATTATAGTTCTTAGATTGCTGGTGATTACCACTCAATAGTATATAGTTCTTCCATCTATTGTTAAATATAACTTCTATTTTCTCTTTAAAATATGCCATAAATTTCAGCTGTTTTTGTCCTCCATGGATCACATCAAACATTCATCTGAAAGATGATGGTTTCTATTTGTGATACCTGGGGAGCAGTCCAAAGCTCAGAAAAAAATGCAATGCTGAGCTCTAAGTGAGGAATTTGGAAAATACTATTGACAATTTCTCCACTTCCCCAGCAAAACTCTAAAAGAATGAAAGTACTCATCTGTTGTCTGATGTGTGTCTGACTGCCAGTCCTCTCAACACATACCCCTGGTGGAATTCATTTGATCGTATATTATATGTCTTGAAGCTCTCCAGAAGAAAATTCTGGGCAGTCTTTTTTCTTGCCACCAACTGGCCCTTTGATGACCCTATACAGAAGCCTGTTTCACATATATGAAATTCAAACCCATTAATATGGGTTCAAACCATTGAATCTATCTCATTGCAACAAACCGTATCTAGAAACCTAGAATGCAAGGCAGATATTCTTTAAATATTAACACAATAAAATGATTATGAAAACAGCAAGATTAAGTAAAAGTGTCAATACTAGAAGGCTGGGTAGAGTTTAATGATAGTTAAGGCAGATAGCTTAGTGGATCAAACTGTGCAAACAAGCATGAAGATTAGAGCTCAGACCTCCATAAAGACTGGATAACACTGGTGGTTACCTGTAATCCTAGCTCTTGGAAGGCAAAGAGAAGATTCCTGGAGGAGGAAATTGAGAAGCTACACTTCTTCAATTGGCAAGTTTTGGGTTCACATATTACCCCAGTAAATAAAGTGAAAAGCAGTCAAGGAAGACACCCATTATTGACCTTTGGCCTTCATAGGCATAGCATAAGAGGTGATACTGTTGATATTTATTTTCTTGTGTGTATGTGTGTGTGTACAATGCAAATACAAGTATATACTTATGTTTGGATCTTTGTATACTAATTTGCGTGGGTGTGGCCTGTAATGTGTGTCTGCATATTATGTAGTTTAAATGACTAGGCCCTTGTCTAGGTCTCATAATAGGTGGACTGAATTATCTGACAAATCTTTTGTTTATTGAACCCACATCTTTGCAACCTTATTGATGTTTGAGAACTCATTGTTGCTGCTTAGATAGTATTCCAACCTTCCTTTTTTTATGCTATAGTGTGAGAACTGAGCCCAACTCTAGGGAGAGATTTAAGTACCCATAGTGCTTATGACACCCGTATGGGTGTGTTCACAGGGACTTAGAATATAGGGGGGATGAAAGAGTTAGGGGGAGGAGACACTCTCTCTTTGGGTTCTGGTTGTGGCTTGGAGAACAGTGTGTAGACCTTTGGTTCTCATCTTTCTTGACTTCTCACGTAGTGATTTCTCCCTCAATAAAATATCATAGGACATTCCTATTTTGTGTAGCCTAATATTTCCAAATTACCCAAACATTTGACATATAAACATTTCTAAATATATATGATAACCACTTTCCATACCTGCATTTCTTTTATGATCATTCTTAGAAAGTTTTTGTGAAACAAGATCTAACAGCAAATAAAAATGTGACCTCAGAATAGGGCATCAAAGAGAAGTAGGATGATGTTTCTGATAATTGTTCTGCATTCTATTTTTGTTTATCAATACTTCTGTGTTAATTTCGCTATAGGACTTCAGTGTTACCAAGAATGTCTCTATTACATACATGTGTTATCATCCACATCATGTCTTCATCAGTAAAGTCAATGCAAAGTTGAGAAAAACTTCTGATCCCATAAACTGATTACACAAAGCTGGTGTATCAGTCAGAGAAACCACTTAACACTGACTCTAATCCTAGATAGACTTTGTTTGACTTGTAGAATATTCAGTTATTTTTAAATAAAAAGCAATGGTTATTTATCTTCAGTGGAATTATAGGAATAATATGGAAGTATTACACTGAATTTGTACAATAATTATACCTATAAGCAAAATTTCCAAATTATGCATTCTAACATCTGTATAGTCCCTGTTTAATTGGCACGATATTCCCTAGTATGTCAGGCATTTGATGTTGTAGACCTCATAAATGGGAACAATGAACAACGAAAGACTATTTTATCAACAGCCTTAAGCACTGTAGAATTTCTGAATCCTCCAAATAATTTAATGTTGCCCATATTGAAAACAAATAAGGAAAAATAAAAATAAAGAATGAATAGAACAGTGATAGTAAAACCTACAAGCAGTATTTATTAAGGAGCATTTGTATTTCATGTGAGGTCAGACTCTGACCTTTCCTTCAGGAGGCTAGCTTAGAAGGGAAACCCAATAGGTTGTGGACAGACCAGGTACAGTTATCTATCTTACCTATGACACCAAAATTTTTCTTTGGTATTCTGTTTGTGCAAATGAAATATTTAGTCTGCTACCCCTAATTGTTGATTTCTAAGGTAACTTCTTTCCTTTACAATCCAGTTAAGTTCTTGGTTAAATATAGCTGAGATATGGCAGCAATTTTTGAAAAATATCTGAGAGTGATGTACAGAGCCATATGCCTCAATTGACTAGAAGGTGCATATGTATGTGTGTTTATGCGCACATGCATACACACACGTGGGTACAATTACACTAGAGTTTTGTGATTTGAATTTCAATATGTAAATCTAAAATATCTGTTATTGACCAAGTAAACAACAAGCTAATAATGAAAACAGAAGTTAAAGTTCTTTCACTATTCATGTACTACAAAATAATTTGTAAAATTGATATTTTAGTATGTAACTATGGCCACATCCTTGATTTTCTGCCTAATTGTGCCAATAGCTTAAACTACTGTCATTTAAAATGCACCGCAATCAAGTTTTCTAAATGACTTATCCATTTTGAAACTCTAATAGTTCAAAAGTAAAATCAATTGCCCTCATTGTTGTTATTTTGATTAAGATTAGAAATTAGAAAAAAAAAAGTAAAAAGAAAGTGTTGCAGGCGATGAGAACTGAGGGCGGGAACCAGGACTGAGGCCATACAGCATGAGTCATGGCGAGTGTATTAATCATAGTTTGTTAGAGTGAGACCAAAAGGGGGAGAGAGACATGAGAGAGAGAGTAACATAAGGGAGAAGAGAAGATGAGAGAGCATAAGTAGGCAGGGGTCTGTTCTTTAAAGGGGTCCTTTGCACCTGTGTGCAGACTGGTTCTCATGGAACTCTGGGCTGGCCAGAGAACTGCCTGAGTGAATCCTGCCAGGTAACAGGGTTAGGCTAACATAATGCCTGAACCTATCGCTCATGACCAATTTTCTTGACTAAACTTTACAGGGACTCAGTCAGTGTGGTAAATTGACTGATGAGCTAGGGTTTACTTCATACTGCATGCCTAGGGTAGACAAGTTTTCATGGAGATCATATGGCTAAGATCACCAAAATTCTACTATGGACAATTTACAAATTAAAAAATAGCTAATTCTTGCTTGATACTACTAAAGAAACTACAAATATGATCATGTAATTGATCTCAGGTATAAAAATTTCTATACATATTAATGGATGCAGACTCTACTTTTCACATTAGCTTATATAGCACAATGATGGTATTTATGTTTCGTTCTTGCTTGCAATCCATTTAAGATGCAAATATATTGCCTTTGTGTTATATTTATATGTATTTTTAAGTAATACTAAAATATTATTCAGATTTTCTCAGATTTCTGTCTCTATGCCTCTTTAATGATGTATGCTTCCTAGGATATTATGTGCAGTGTCTGATTTAAAAATATAACCAAATTTATTGTATCTTTGGGTGTTTCACCATATCCACTCAGGTGGTTTGTAGAGTAAGAGCATAAAAAATTACCAGGTAAAGGACTACAAAACACTAACCATAATTATTGATCTGTCCTGAAATATTTATTTTCAATCACTTAATTTGACATGTACGATAAGTTTGAAAATATTACCCAACCATAATGGCCTGAGGCTAAAGCTGCATCAGGACTTTGGAAGGAAATCATGTCTGACTTCGATTGCCAAAGTGAAGGACAAGTGTCAATACAAAGGTTAGGGGGCAATGCACTGGCATATGGACAAAGTATTTGCCCTGGGCTTTGGTTGCCATAAATCAGTGAGAATGGCTTGATCGATTTAATTGTGAACCTGTAGAAATGAAATAAAACCTTTGAACTTAAAAGACTGAGTGATCCCAAATAATTCTTTAATCTTTCATTTCTCTTGTTTATGTATTTATTCATAATAAAATGGATGGAAATTCAGAAAATCCAGACAATTAGCTAGTCTGCTTTCTATAGCATATTTGAGATTGTGCCCTAGATTCAGAATACAGAAATATGTGTATATAATGCTAAAGAATATTTTTTTCTGTTTTAGTTATTCAGTTAATGACGATCTAGAATAAATCACAGCCCCACAGCAGAGCAACACATATTCCATACGTATGCAAGTACAAGGCAAGACAGGACTTTTTTTCTCATAAATTTCCTGTCCTGGTAGAGCAAGTCAAATTATATACCTCATCACATACCCTCCCTTCCCTTCTCGGAAGTGGGTGAGCTGCATCTTCCCAGCAAGCTGCTTCTTGCTCAACTTGATTCTGTTCTCCTTTTCTATTCCATAGAATATTATTCTGACACTATTTTTACCTCCTTTATATTTCCAATCACTCTCCTTTTTATACTAGATGTCAGTGAGTGCTTAAAATGTGTCGGGGAAAACAACCAGCACTTTAAGTATGTCTTGACTCATGAATAGCCATTAATCTGCTGGCTATTATCAAAGGAGTAGAGTCAGAATTTGACAGCAGTTAGTGAGGCTGCAGCAGCCTGTGTGATGCAAATACCCTGCTATTCATCAGGGGCCTTCATTTTTAACTCAGAAACCAACTGCCAAACTTTTCATCAGTAAACAAACACCAAAGTAGAGAGTCCTTGTCCCCCTTCCCCAAGCACAGTCACAAACCTTTCATATGTAGGCCAGCAGTAATTTGTTTTGACTGGAGAAATGCTAAACCCACATCCTGCCTGGGTGATCAGCAGCAGTTAGCATGATTGTTTATCTCATTAGCACAAACAAAGCCTTTTCACTCCCTTTTAGCACTATTTCTCTCAGACCAGAGGAAACTCATTCACCTCAGAGTACAAGAGTTCTCTGGCTGAGGCCATCACTGTCTCTCAGTCTCCTCCCCACCTCTACTTCTTGCTGATTTCACAGGAATTGCTTTGGATCTTGCCCTGCTGTTTTCTTGAGTGAGCATACCTAAGCTGGGAAGACTTTCATACATGCACTGTCAAGTCTTCAAGGCTGAGGTTAAATTCATTTTCCATGGATGAAATGAACGGAGAATCTCTGAAACTGTAGTGACCAGGCCCACATTTCAGCAGCCATGACAGGCTACCATGTGTTTGCATGACCTTGCTGCTCCCTGTCCTAGTCAGTAGGGGCTGTACTTTACAGCTCTGGGTGTGCTTTAGAGATAAGTTCACAACAGTGATGGCAGAGCATAGCAACCGCCCCTCAGGGGCCTATGGGCCATAACAACCAGTTGACCAATCAGCACAGGGCAGGTCGTCCAAACTTGGAAGTGCAGCACCAATCTTGAGACTGTTTCATACCCCCTAGACACTCCCCTTGATAGACCCTCAATGTGGAGAGACTCTGTGATGGGTTAGTTGCTAGGGGTATAAAAATGTTGAGTTGGGGTTTCTCATTCCCTACTTCTTTTAGTAAGCAGTTCTAATCACAGAACTGCAAAACTAAATTTCTGACTCTATATAGTCTGGATTGCCCTGTTCTAATCTCTGATATTGCAGGAGTAGCATAAGAATCTGTACAGCACTAACTCTTTGTCTAATAAAAACACCCTTACACTGCCATTTAAGATCCCTGCCTTGAATTTGCTCTGGGTGGTTCTCTAGAAATCTGCCATGGTGGATGGATGAAGGGCCCAAGCTAATGGGTTTAGCTCATTAAATAATGCCATCCTAGAACCTTCATCCAGTAACTGAAGCAGAGACAGATACCCACAGCTAAACACTGAACTGCACTCCTGGAACCCAGTGACAGAGATGGAGGAGCGGTGAGCAAAGGGGTAAAGACCCTGATGGTGAAACCCACAAAGATAAGGGGGAGCTCTTGAATCCCAGACTGATGCCTGAGAGGCCAACAGGGGACTGATCCAGGCTCCATGAATGTAGTGTCGGTGAGGAGGTCACAGAAGTCACTGGGGTTTTGGGTAGTAGATCAGTGTTTATCATGATTTATGAATGATCTTTTGGAGCTCATTCCAAATAGAGGGATGCACTCTCAGCCTGGACACATAGGGAAGGGCCTAGGTCCTGCCCTGGATGAAATGACAGATTTTGGCAATTCCCCCAAGGAGGGCCTCACCCTCCCTGGGGAATGATGTGGGGATTGGGTGGAGGTGGGGGAGGGTTGGTGGAGGGACAAATGAGGAGGGTGGGAGAAGGAGCTGGGATTGACATGTGATGCATTCATGTTTCTAATTTAAATAAAAAATAACTTCAATAAAAGATTTTTTGCTTTTGCATTGAAATGGCCTCTTAGTGATTGTGGGATTCAGAATTTGGGCACAACAAAACATAAACACTGAAAATGTGTCTCAGGTGTTAGACCAGTTACACACAAGTCACACACTTTAATCTAGATTCAGCATAGCATCAGAAACCTTGGGTGATAGTCCTATTATGCTGACAGCTTTTTGAGACTCTATGGAAATAGTTTTGTTAAGTAGATGTGTATATATGCAAAAATACATAGAAGGTATGTGTGTGTGTGTGTGTGTGTGTGAGAGAGAGAGAGAGAGAGAGAGAGAGAGAAAGAGAGATATGCATGTTTTCTTTCTGTGATTTAGCATGTAATATTGCCATAATTGCTGACATTGTTGGCACTGACCCCCATTGCTAGTCCAGAAAAGTGTTTTAAAAAGGCAAAGTGATATCCATTTATTATAACTCTAGTGCTCTTCCAGACTGCTTTTCAGGGACTCAACACTGCAGACAGCAGGCTCATCATCATCATTGCAAATACTGAGGATTTCGCCTGCTTAGCTGAATCGTTCCCTATGGGACAGGTGTACCCTTTTTTTTCCCCCTCTCTGTTCCTTTTTTAATTTAAGTTAGCAACATGTGCACTTCACATGTCAATCCAAGATAACTCTACCTCCCCTCCAATCCTGCCCTTCCCTCTAGGCCTCCCAGTCCATCACCCAATCTCCAATCCAAACCCCAGGGAGGCTGAGGCCCTCCATGGAGGATCTCCAGAGGCTGTCATTTCATTCAGGGCAGGGCCTGGCCCCTCCCACAAGAGTCCAAGCTAAAAGAGCATCTGTCATTTTGGGACTGGTAGTCAAAGTCCATTTGTATGCCAGGGATAAATACTACACAAGGCCCCATAGATTACCTAGGCATCCTCACTGATGTCCACATTAGGGGGGTCTGCAGTCTTAACCCCTTTGCTCATCAGTTCTCCCTTTCTGCTACTGGATTCCAGAAATTCAGCTCAGCAATTAGCTCTGGGTGTCTGCCTCTGCTTCCATCAGTCACTAGATGAGGGTTCTGTTTCTTAGACTTACTGGCAATGGGACTGTGTGCTGGCACTCCCTTGATTCATATCTAAAATCCATATATGAGAGAGTACATACCATGTTTCTCTTTTTGTGAATCGGTTACCTCACTCAGTATGGTTTCTTCTAGTGCCGTCCATTTGGCTGTGAATTTCAAGATTCCATTGTTTCTTTCCTCTGGGTAGTACTCCATTGTGTAAATGTAACACATTTTCTCTACCCACTCCAGTTGAGGGGCATCTAGTTTTGCTTCCAGGTTCTGGCTATTACATATAATGCTGATATGAACATAGTGGAACAGACAACCTTGTTGTATGAATGTGCAATTTTGGGGTGTGTGCCTAAGAGTGGAATTGCTGGGTCTTGTGGTAGACTGATTCCCATTTTCCTGAGGAATCTCCATACTGATTTCCAAAGCGGTTGTACAAGTCAACACCCCCACAAGCAGTGAAGGAGTGTTTACCTTTCTCCACATCCTGCCCACATGCCATTAGTGTTTATGATTTTAGTCATTCTGACAGGAATAAGTTGGTATTTCAGAGTTGTTTTGATTTGCATTTCCCTAATGGCTAGGGATGTTAAGCACTTTCTTAAGTATCTCTCAGCTATTTTAGATTCCTCTACTGAGAAATCTCTATTTAATTCTGTACCACTCTTTTTAATGGGAACCTTTGGTGTTTTAGAGACTTGCTTCTTGAGCTCTTTGTAAATTTTGGAAATCAGTCCTCTGTTAGATGTGGGGTTAGTGAATATATTCTCCCCACCTGTGGTTTACCTTTTTCTGTTGCTGATGGTGTCCTTTGCCTTATAGAAGCTTCTCAGTTTCAGAAGGTCCCATTTATTAATTCTTGCTCTCAATGTCTGTACTACAGAAGTTATGTTCAGGAAGGGATCCTGTACTAATTCCTGCTTTCTCTTCTTACAGGTTCAGTGTGGCTGGATTTATGTTGAGATCTTTGATCCCTTTGGACTTAAGTTTTGTACAAGGTAATAAACATGGATCTATCTGCGTTCTTCTGCATATCAGTACCCAGTTATGCCAGCACCATTTGTTGAAGATGCTTTCTTTTTCCATTGTATAATTTTAGCTTCTTTGTCAAAAATCAGGTGTTCACATATGTATGGATTAGTATGTGTGTGTTCAGTTAGAGTCCATTGGTCTACCTGTGTATTTTTGTTCCAATACAAAGCTGATTTCAGGACTTAACTCTGTAATGAGGCTTGAAGTCAGGGTTGGTGATGCATCCGGACATTGCTTTGTTGAATAGGATTGTTTTGGCTTTCCTGGGTCTTTTGTTTTTCCATATAAAGTTGATTATTGTTCTTTCAAGGTCTGTGAAGAATTGTGCTGGGATTTTAATGGGGATTGCATTAAATCTGCATATTGCTTTCAGTAAGATTGACATTTTTATTATTTTATACCTACCTATCTAAAAGCAAGGGAGATCTTTCCCTTTTCTGGTATCTTCTTTAATTTCTTTCTTTAAAGACTCAAAGTTCTGGTGATACATGTCTTTTACTTGTTTGGTTAACATTTCCCCAAGGTATTTTGTGATGTTTGTGGTTATTATATACGGAGATGTTTGTCTGATTTCTTTCTTAGCCCTATTGCTGTCTGTCTATAGCAGGGCTACTGATTTTCTTGAGTTTATCTTATATCCTTCTACTTTACTGAAGGCATTTATTAGCTGTAAGAGGTCCCTGTTAGAGTTTTTGGGTCACTTACATAAACTATCATATCATCTACAAATAGTGAAAGTTTGATCTCTTCTTTTCCAATTTGTATCCCCTTGATCACATTTTGTTGTCTTATTGTTGTAGCTAGAACTTCAAGGACAATATTGAGAAGGTATGGAGAGAGTGGGCAGCCTTGTCTTGTTACTGATTTTAGAGGAATTTTGTTGAGTTTCTGTCTGTTTAGTTTGATGTTTACTGTTGGTTTGCTGTATATAGCCTTTATTTTGTTTAGGTAAGTTCCTGTTATTCTGGATCCCTCCAAGATCTTTAACATGAAAAGGTGCTGGTTTTTATCAAAGGCTTTTTCAGCATCTAGTAAGATAATCATGTTATTTTTTTTTACCCAGCTTGTTTATATGGTAGATTACATTGGTGGATTTTCATATGCTGAATCAACACTACATTCCTGGAATGAAGCCTACTTGATCATGTTGGATAAGTTTTCTGATGTGCTCTTGGATCTGATTTGCCAGTATTTTACTGAGTATTTTTACATCAATGTTCATGAGGGATATGGATCTGAAGTTCTCTTTCTTAGTTTTGTCTTTGTGTGACTTGGGTATCAAGGTTATTAAAGCCTTGTAAAAAGAGTTAGGCAAAGACCCTTCTGTTTCTATTGGATGGAAATTTTTGAGAAGAATTTGTATAAGCTCTTCTTTGAATATCTGATAGAATTCTGCATTGAAGCCATCTGGACCTGGGATTCTTTTTTGGGTCGGGTGACTTTTGATAAATGTTTCTATTTCCTTAGGTGTTATAGGTCTATTTAAATTGTGTATCTGTTCTTGATTTAATTTTGACAAGTGATATCTATTCAGAAAATTGTCCATTTCCTTTACATTTTCAAATTTTGTGGACTACAGGTTCTCAAAGTATGATCTGATGATTCCCTTGATTTCCTTATTGTCCGTTGTTATGTCTCCCTTTTCATTTTGTTAATTTACATGTTCACACTATATTATTTGGTGAGTTTGGGTAAAGGTTTGTCTTTGGTATTTTCTCAAAGAAAAAACTCTTTGTTACATTGATTCTTTGAATAGTTTTCCTAGCTTCTCCTTTATTGATTTCAGCCCTCAACTTAATTATTTCCTGGCATTTAATCCTCCAGGATGTGTTTGTCCTTTGTGTTCTAGGGCTTTCAGTTTTGCTGTTAATTCTCTAGTGTGACTATTCTCCACACACATGTTGCTATGAACTTTCCTCTTAGCACTGCTTTCAAAGTGTTCCATATGATTGGTCATATTGTGTCTTCATTCTCATTGAATTCTACATAGTATTTAGTTCATTTTTTAAATTTCTTCTTTGACCCAGGAGTGGTGCAATTGTGCATTATTCAATTTCCATGAGTATGTAGGGTTTCTGAAATTTGTGCTTCTGTTGAATTCTTACTTTAACACCTGGTGGCCTGATAAGATACATCGTGTTATTCCAATTTTTTTTGTACCTGTTGAGGTTTGATATGTTGCCAAGTATGTGGTCGATATTTGAGAAGGTTCCATGTGGCTCTGAGAAGATGGAATATTCTTTTGTGTTTGGATGGAATGTTCTATAGATGTCTGTTAAAGCCAATTGGGTCACAACTTCTATTATTTCCTTTGTTTCTTTGTTAAGATTCTGTCTGGTGGTCCTGTCTAGTGGTGAGAGTGGAGTGTTGAAGTCTCCCTCTATAAGTGTGTGAGGTTTTATGTAGGATTTGGGTTTTAGTATTGTTTCTTTTATAAACGTGGATGCCTTTGTATTTGGGGCATAGATGTTCAGAATTTGATAGTTCATCTTGGTGGATTTCTCCTGTGATGTGTATGAAATGATCTCCTTCATCTCTTTTGATTGATTTTAGTTTAAATCTAATTTGTTAGATATTAGGGTTGCTACCCCCACTTGTTTCTTGGGCCCATTTAATTGGAAAATCTTTTCCCAAACCTTAACTCTGAGGTATTGTCTGTTTTTGACGTTGAGGTGTGTTTCTTTTGTACAGCAGAAGGATGGATTTTCTCTTCAGAACCATTCTGTTATCCTGTGTCTTTTTATGGTCAAATTAAGGCCATTAATAATGAGGGATATTAAGGACCTATGACTGCTTATTTTTGTTTGGTTTGGAGTTGTTGAGGGTGGTGGAATTGTGTGTGGTTTATAACCCTCTTTTTATTTTTGGTGTTGGTAAATTGGGATTATCGATTGCCTATTTTTTTCTGGTTGTAGTTAACTTCCTTGGGTTGGAGTTTTCCTTCCAGAACTTTCTGTAGGGCTGAACTAGTGGATGCGTATTGTTTAAATCTGGTTTTGTCATGGAATATCTTGTTTTCTGCATCTATAGTGATTGAAAGCCTTGCTGGGTATTGCAGTCTGGGCTGGTAGACATCGTCTCTTAGTGTTGGTAGAATATCTATCCAGGATCTTCTGGCTTTCATATTTTCCATGCAGAAGTCAGATGAAATTCTGATAGGATTCCCTTTGTATATGGTCTGAACTTTTTCCTTAGCTGCTCTTAAAATTCTTTCTTTATTCTGTACATTTGGGGTCTTGATTATTATGTGGCAAGAGTACTATTTTTTTGTCTACTCTATTTTGTGTTCTGTAAGCTTCTTGTACCTTCATTGGCATGTCTTTCTTTAGATTGGGAAAGTTTTCTTCTAAGATTATGTTGAACATGTTTTCTGCCCCTTTGAGGTGGTTTACTTCACTTTCTTTTATACCTATTAGTCTTAGGTTTTTTTTTTTCACAGTGTCCCATATTTCCTACGTATTTTGTATTAGGGATTTGTTGGACTTAACATTTTCTTTGGTCGATGGATCTGTTTCCACTAGTCTATCTTTAACGCCTGAGATTCTCTCTTCTATCTCCTGCATTCTGTTGGTTAGGCTTCCATCTGTAAGACCTAACCATTTGCCCAGGTTTTCTATATCCAGCATTGCTTCAGACTTTTTTATTGTCTCTATTTCAGTTTGTAACTGTTGCACTGTTTGAACTGTTTCTTACAATGTTTCTTTGTCTTTTCCTCTCTTTCTCACATTTGTTGGTTTTTTTTATTTGTTTTTTCTTCCATTTCTTGCAATTTTTGCATTTTTTCTTCCATTTCTTTAAGGGATTTTCTCATATCCTCTTTTAGGGCTTCTATCATTTTCATGAAGTTTTTTTAAGGTCTTTCTCATCTTCTTCATCTGCATTGGGCTGTTCAGGTGTTGCAGTTGTAGTCTCTAGACTCTGGTGTTGTCATACTTTTTTTTCTGTTGCTGGGTTTGTTTTTATATTGTCTCCTTCCCATCATCTCTTCCAATGGGTGCAGAAGGAGTATCTTCCTCTCCTGGTGGGTATGTGACCACAGTTCCTTTCCAGTGGATATGAGCAGGTTTAATATTCTAGTGGCTTTCCTCTTATATAGATGGAGGTGGCCCTTGTACCAAGGCCTTGGCAATCTTTGGGTAGATTGATTCTATTGGGATGGGATTCACAGTGTAGAGTCCCCAGGTCTCTGGTGGTTCTGCACAGGTCACTGGAAGTTAGGCTCAACTATCCTGTGGGTGAAGAATGGGACTTGGATGCTGGCATTCTCTGGGCAATCTGGCTCCTGCTGGGATAGGAGCTGCAGTCTGCAGTACCCTGCCCTTGGCTAGTTGTAGGTAGTTCACCAGAAGGTGGCATGTAAGTAAGCCCAGGCCTACCTAGCCCAGGGAGTAGAGAAAGGGACTGTGGTGCTAGCAGTCCCTGGGTGGGCTAAATTTGGTCAGGATGGGATCTACTATGTGCAGCCCCCTGGTCTCTAGTGGTTCTGCTCAGGGAACCTGAAAGCAGGCTGGAAATAGTCCCACACTTACCTCACCTGTCCCATTGGTGGAAAAAGGGACTTGGACGCTGTCAGTCTCTGGGTACTCTGACTCCTTCTGGGGTGAGAGCTGCAGTGCGCAGTACCCTGGCCTCGACTAATTGTGCACAGAACACCAGACAGGTACACTCTTTAATAAGCAAGGCCAATCTGGTCTACAATTTGAGTTCCAAGACAGCTAATGTTACATACATTCAGAGAACGCCTGCCTCAAACAACAGAAATAATAAAACATAAACTGTACTTCCAAACATTACAGATCTCTGTTGGTCTCTGTCTCCCTGCTTCTATCTCTCTCTCATGTCTCCATTTCATGACAGCCTTTTCTTCCCCATTCCTAGGTAAACCTTTTCTGTGAGTGAGATCTGCTACATGGTGTGATCTGCTTGTGGCACACCTTGACTAAAACCTGTGAAAGCTATCTTCAGCTGATTAATAATCTCAAGAAGCCTGGAGCATCTTGTGCCAGTTGGTTTTAGTCAAACACTGAATGGAAAATACTGAAGTGATTCATCTAGGAATTGCAGGATAGGTGGAATGGAAGAATGTCAGATTCTGTTTACACTTCTCACCTAGACAACAACTTAGAGAAAAGATGGAGAAAATTCTCTAGACAAAGTCCTTCTCTGGCTAATCTAGTTGTTTTGGTCTTTTTACAGCCTTTCAGAAGAGAGACTTTGTTGTAACAAAGTAGGACACAGTTCATAGAGAAACAATGCTGGAGAGTTATTTCAACATTGTATATCTACAAACTCAGAAGGGGTGAACTTCAACCCACTGATTCTAGCCCTCTGATAGTTAATACTCAGTTCAGGGGGGATACCATGTAGGATAACCAACTTCACTATGTGGGGATGGGGCATCCTGACTCTTACACGAGTCTTGCCAAAGAGTTTCTGAATGAACCAAGGAGATACGTGCAGCCATTAGCAAATTTCACAAAGAAATATACATATTAATCTGTCTCAAGTTCCCTGAATTAGCATCCTAATAATCTGTAATAACTTTGATCCTCTGGTGCTAAAATGAAAACACACTATATTTCTAGTATTCCACTGAGCCTTCACACCAATGCCATGTCTCTAGATTAGGACCCAACCTGACCATTTCCACTGATACCATAAGTTCACCATTGTTCTGTTGTCTATACTCCACCTCTTTAGGTGTTTAAATGAAACTTTTGTATTTAAGGCATTTTTGACAGTTTCTAATACAAGTACTCTCTGACTGCATGAAATTATATCTAAGAGTTTCTTGCTAGATTGCTCATGATTGCTGATGTCTTGTCATTGTTGTGAAGGGACCAGACCCTCACCCAGTCCCCTGCTTTGGCAGCCATGACAGTCTGTAGAAAATAACCAGCAAGATGTAGGCCTCTGGTTCAGCATGTAGTATCTGACCTTCTGACCTTGCCAGATTTCCCAGTCACTAGGAAGCCAGAAACCCTTCATGTGGCAAGAACCAACCAGAAGTTATTTGGATGTGCTTTACAGGCTCTGGATATGCTTTAAAGTAACAGTGATGTGCAGAACATAGCAAATGCCCTGGGAGGACCTGTAGACCATAGCAACCAGTTGACCAATTAACACAGGACAGCCCATCCAAGCTCAGAAGCACACCAGTCCTGAGACTGTTGCAGATCCCTAGACCCTCCCCTTGCTCTCCCCCAATAAAATCTCTGCCCCTTGGTCCCTCCTGGTCCCTTTAGCTCCACCCACTGTGTTGGACAGACAGAGGAACTGAGTTAATACAGTTAACTTGTTAAATAAAAGGCTCTTTGCTTTTGATTGGATAAGTTCTCTTGGTGATCTTGGGCTCCAGAATTTGAGCACAACATTTGATATCTTTGTTATCTTATCTATTTGCTCCCTTTTAACCTTGGTCTTGTGGGGCCCAGGGCAACTTGGTACACACCTCCTTCTTGGTTGCACTGCTGTATGCCAAGGCTCAGTAGATACCAACCAGAAAGTAGGCCTAAAGTTTCAGTGTACCCTGGGGCAACACCTAACTCCAGGAGAGACCAGTGGGAACTACCCAGGAAGAGATACAACCAAGGAGAAAGCACCTAACATTCCAACCATTATAGACAGGATCACCTAATGTCACTTAGCTTAAGCACACATCCATCCCTTTTCACCAAGACACTCCTAGACAAAAGTCAGCTAATCAGGGTCTTGACTTCTAAAAATCCCATCACCCCCAACCTCTACTATGACAAAAATCCTACCCCACCTGGGCTGGGCACTCTGTGCTCTAAGCCACTGCATTGAACAGATGGAGAATCCAAGTTTGAACTTGCTTGAATAAAGATTCTCTGCTTTTACATATGGGACTCAGCCTCCTTGTTGGTCTTTGGGGGACTCCATGATCTGGACATGACAGGTGTCTGATACAAAATTTTTGTTATTAGCTATTTTTTCCTGTGAAATCAAGCATATATTATATGAGATATACTCCATGATAAAAGTTCTCCCAAAAGGATTTAATAAGAATTGGCTAATAAATAAGCATGAATATAAACTTAGTACAAATTACTTTTAATACATAAGATTAAAGGCAATCTCAAAGCTAGCTATTTCAAATATGCAAAAATTACAGTACATTTAATCTTTTAAAGTGTTAGATAATTAAAATAAAGTCTGTTCTTTTTATGTTTCAAATATAGTTGCTAGGGTTTTATTAAATATTGAATTATTGATCTGTAATTGGTTGTGATTAATTAAATTATTTTCAAATTTTTATTTCTGTCCATGTAATTAAATGTGTTACTCTTCAGTTTGTCTACTTTGGAAAACAATATTTTAAAAAATTGAGATTTATTAAAAATTGCTTTTCCAACTTTTATTCACACATTAAATGATAACTAAATGCAAATGTGCTATGTGTTTTTAAAGATGGTCACACATGAACATTCAACAACCATACTTACATATCAAAGTCAATAAGAAAAAGGGCCTAAGCTAGCTCAGCCAATTCCTAGTAAATACTGGGTATAGTTAATCTTAATGATTAGATAGAATTTAGAATCACCATAGAAAGAAAACTCTGGGTCTGTTTGTGAGGAATTTTCTAGGTTAAGTTGCTTAGGCCTCATCATTCCATGGAGCAGGGTTCCCAGAGAATAAAACTGAGCCAGGGAGCTGCAAGCCACATTCATTCCTCTCTGTGTATGGCTGTGGAGGCCCTGTGGCCAGCTGCCTCATCCTGAAGCCATGTGTTCCTCGCCATGATGAACTGCATCCTTGGGACCATGAGCCAAAACAAAGGCCTCCTTCCTTCAGCGGCATTTGTCAGAGATGATGCATGTAACTAACAGAACTGATAGTTATAGAAGAGACTAACTCCACCAGTTCCGGCCTCCTGTGCCACTATATTCATCTGACATGAATGCGTGTGCAATGCTTGCTTTTAAAGTAGGGTGGATGCCGAGTTCGAGGCCGGGCTGCTGGACTGACAGCCTCCAAAACAATACAGAGAAACCTTGTCTCGTAAAAAAAAAAAAAAAAAAAAAAGTAGGGTGGATACAATTGTGTGGGTTAATCCCAGAGGATGTATTTTCTGGGGTTTTATTGGTCCAGATCATCTCAGCTCACAAAACTGAGAAAAAGCTGCATTTTCTAACCCCTCCTTTTATGCCTGTCTGTCTCCTTACTTCTCTTTGTGAAGGGGCCAGTGGCTCATGAACATCTTTCTAGAAATATCTACCAGTACCTGCAGTACTAACTGTCTAATATGAACAACATATTTTCTTGGCTTTCCATAAATTAGCAATTTACTTATATTTAATTAGCTTCGTAATTACATAACACCTGATCGCATCTGTTTACAGAGAGTAAAGTGACCTGGGCAGGCTTTCCTTTGACAGTGGTGAATTCAGCTTTCATCCCCTTCCCCTGTGAAGCCTGTCCATCCTATTCTGAAGTGTGAGAAAAATACAGGATGCTTTAATCTACCCTGAAACTAGAGAAAACCAACTTTAGTGGGTGACTTCTAACTAGTCCAGCCCTGCCTTAAATGTGCCCATGTTGGTAAAGAAACAGCTCTTACTCCAGAGCCAGATGTGAGTTGCCTAGGACACACATAAAGGGTCACCCACATACCACATTCCACCAAGATGGAGATTTGATGGTGTTGTTCATAATTAAATAACAACAACATAAATCAAGACACTTTTCAAATATTGGTTGCTTGATATTGGGCAGATATGTTATGGAACAACAGAGAAATTCAACTACAAGCTTCAGATATAATGTGATGACACTCGTTTGATTGGTGGAAACTAGGGGTCCATTTGCCCATTCCAAAGGATTTACCTAACATTCATGGAGACGTGAGGTCATACACAGAGCAGGGCAATAAATGGCTATTAAAGGGGTTAAGGATGATTTGTCATAGGACTTGCAAAGTTCCAACCTCTCCATACAACTGCAGTTCTAATTAGGTAACTAATCAACTTCAGTAGTAACAGCTCCTTTTTTTGAATTCTCCTTGAAATACCTATGAATGAATGTATTTTCTGAATGATGAAAAAGTCTGTGAATAACGATTATTATTTTGTTTTTACTGATAGTACTACAACTAGCATTTTGGCCATAGAAACTGTAGGTTTTTTATCTTTCTTGTACTTTTGAATTTGATTTCAATCCTTTCACAGCTGAACAGTCTCTCCAACCCTAAACTAATACACTTTCTAACTAAATATTTATCTGTACAAATAAAGTTTTCATTATTTGTCAAAGAACCTCCTTTCTAAAACTTGTACGAGTCATATGGAGACCCACCGATGTTATAAAGCAGAGAGCGAGTCAAGGACCAAGTGTCACAACTCCAATAGTGCCCTGACTCTCAATAGTCAGCAGAGGTGCTGGAAGAGCAGGATGTCTGCTGCGAGTTAGTGCCTTCTCTATAGGAGAGCAAAGCCTCACCCATACATCCCAACCACGTACTTGCCTAAACAAGACCTGGAAAGCCACAGTACCAGTTGATTCACCATTCAAATGGAGGGATATGCCACCAGACCCCACTGCTGGATGAGGTGCTTCAGAAAATCAATGGTTACTGAGAAAGGGAGACTTGCTATTCTTTAGGATTGAGGCTGTTATAACAAAACGCCAGGGGTACCTTGTGTTGGGGACCTTGGGGGATTCCATGGCAGGCCAGGGTGACAGAAGTGGAGGGACAAACACAGACAGACAGAGCTTAAGTGAGAAGTCTTATTAGAAAGGGGAGGTAGGGGGAAGGAAATAGAAGAGGTAAAGAGACATGGAGAGAGGACAGAAGAGAAGAGGGAGACATGAAAAGTCATGTTTGCCTCAGAACAACCAGAAAGAGAGCAGGAGAGAGACAGTGGGGCGAGTGGGAATCAAGCATAAGTGGGCAAAGGTCTCTCTTTAATAGGGGTGTTTGAACGTGGGCTGACCAGGGCACTGCCTGAGTGCATTCTGCCAGGGGACAGGAGCAGGCCAGAATAATGCCTGAATCCTTACAGAGGCTGCTTATAAGTTCTCCAATCCCAAGTGTATTTTTCCCTAAATAGATCACCTATGAGCAACATGAAATGTTCTTTAATAAATGTAGTTGAAATTTCTGTTTTCCTATAATGTGCCTATCTGATACACCAAACATTATGTGTAAAAAGTGTCTTCTTTTATGTTTTATTGTTTGGCTAGTGAAGGCATCACTGAATGTTTCCATGTTGTTGCCTTTTTGGATGGGTATGTATTTATTAATGTGTGTATAAAGCAGAAGAGATTTTGAATTTGAGAGGCAGTGGGAAGGTGGTACAAGAAGAGTTGATGGGGAGAGGGAGGGTGGAAAAGACTCAAAAACATGACTCATGTAGGAAATTCTCAAAAACCTATAATTATTTTTAACGAGGTCTTTATCTCAGGGGAGGAACAACCTTCATGCTGAGGTAGGAGTTGAGTTTACACTTGTTTGTTTCCATGAGCTTTTGCTTGTTCCCAGAATTTCTGCTTTATTATTAATAGACAATTTAAAAAGCAGCTGGTGGGTATTAAAAAATTCTTATTTCTTTTATTCCTTTAAGCCTTGATAGAATTATACCTATTGTTAAATTATTTGGCTTTATTTTTTACTGCTTTCAGCATTTTAAAAGTTAGAGTTCCATGTTTTTATGCCCATATTGATGCCCCAAATATAATGTGCTAAAAATCTTTTGTAAGACTGCTTTATAATTTACATTTTCTTTTTGTGCATAACCATTCTTTCAAAAGCCTGTGGTTATTGGCAGAAAAGTAACTTTATCATGTAGTTATACTTTTTATTTAAATGGATGAACTTCAAGGTATTCAATTTGAAGTACATAAATTTTAAGATTTTGAAATTTCTAACATCAATTCTTAATTTTGAAAGAAAATAAAGCAATGAAAAGAGAAGAAGTTATCACTTCTAAAATAGTATCATTTCCAAAAAGGTAGCATTGAAATAAATGATGTAACAATAATAACTTTAAACAACATACTTTGCCTCATCTATGAAAAACTTATGGAAAGATTTACTTGTAAATATTAGACAAATAACATTATAAAATGCACAAATATAATTTATAAAGATGAGAATATTATGAGAATTTAAAACAAAAGATGATATATTTAATTCCCAGTGCTAATAGACAAATGTAGGCTGAAAACCATACATAGAATATGATGAATAGTGGTTCTAGCAACAGGAAGAGTTGATCAGCTCACTGACTGGACTCACCTTCAGTTCTCTCTCTTTAAACCTGAGTTAGAATCGCCAACTCCACAGACTTCAGGTAAGGTGCAAAAAGTGGAAGGCAGGCACTAGCTGTGGATGACATGGTAGCTGCTGACAGTGTTCATCCCTGATGTAATGGAAGACAGGGAAAGTTGAACACAGAAGTTACTGAGGAATACTATCTTAAAATGTGCTTTCAATATTGTACTTGAAGTTCTAGCCAGAGCCATATGACAACAAAAGGAGATCAAAGGGATATACATTGGAAAGGAAGAGGTCAAACGTTCACTATTTGCAGATGATATGATAGTTTACATAAATGACCCAAAGAACTCTACCAGGGAACTCTTACAGCTGATTAACACCTTCAGCAAAGTGGCAGACTACAAGATCAAGTCAAGAAAATCAGGAGCCCTACTATATACAGATGATAAAAGGGCTGAGAAAGAAATCAGAGAAATATCAACCTTTACAATTGCCACAAACAACATAAAATAATTTGGGGTAATGCTAATGAAACAAGTGAAAGACCTGTACCGAAAAAAATCCTTGATTCTTTAAAGAAAGAAATTAAAGAAGCCCTCAGAAAATGGAAAGATCTCACATGCTCTTGGATGGGTAGGATCAATGTAGTAAAAATGGCAATCCTGCCAAAAGCAATCTACAGATTCAATGCAATCCCCATTAAAATACCAGCACAATTGTTCACAGACCTTGAAAGAACAATAATCAATTTTGTATGGAAAAACAAAAGACCCAGGATAGGCAAAACAACCTTACTCAACAAAGCAACAGCTGGAGGCATCACCACCCTGACCTCAAGCTCTATTATAGAGCTGTAGTCCTGAAAACAGGTTGGAATTGGCACAAAAATAGACAGGTAGATGGATGGAATCAAATTGAACAACCTGATATCATCCCATAGAGGTATGAACATGTGACCTTCGACAAAGAAGCTAAAAATATACAATGGAAAAAAGAAAGCGTCGTTCACAAATGGTGATGGCATAACTGGATGCTGGCATGTAGAAGAATGTGGATAATTCCATGTCTATCACCATGCACAAAATGTAGGTCCAAAAGGATCAAAGACCTCAACATAAATCCAGCCAAACTGAACCTCTTAGAAGAGAAAGTGGGTGGTACCCTTGAACAAGTTGGTACAGGATACAGCTTCCTGACACCAGTAGCACAGACAGTGAAATCAACAATTAATAAATGGGACCTACTGAAACTGAGAAGCTTCTGTAAGGTAAAGGACACAGTCAGCAAGACAAAAAGGCAGCCCACAGAATGGGAAAAAATATTCACTAACCCCACATCCGACAGAGGACTGATCTCCAAATTTTACAAAGAACACAAGAAGCAAATCTTCAGAACACCAAAGGATCCAATTAAAAGGTGGGCTACAGAACTAAATAGAGAATTTTCAATAGAGGAGTCTAAAATGGCTGAGAGGCACTTGAGAAAGTGCTCAACACTTTAGCCATCTGGGAAATGCAAATCAAAACCACTCTGAGCTACCATCTCACTCCTGTCAGAATGGCTAAAATCAAAAACACCAAGACAATTTATGCTGGAGAGGTTGTGGTGAAAGAGGAACACTCCTCCACTGCTGGTGGGAGTGCCAACTGGTTCAGCCACTTTGGAAAGCAGTATGGAGATTCCTCAGAAAAATGGGAATAAACCTACCACAAGACCCAACAACTCTTAGGCATATATCCAAAAGATGCCCATTCATACAACAAGGATGTCTGTTCCACTATGTTCATAGCAGCATTATTTGTAATAGCCAGAACTTGGAAGCAACCTAGATGCCCCTCAACCAAAGAATGGATACAGAAAATGTGGTGCATTTACACAATGGAGTACTTTTCTTCAGAAAAAAAATCAATGGAATCATGAGATTCGCAGGCAAATGGATGGCACTAGAAGAAACAATCCTGAGCAAGGCAACCCAGTCACAAAAAGAGAAACATGGCATGTACTCTCTCATATATGGATTTTAGACATAGATTTGGAGAGTTCCAGCCTACAATCCCATGGCCAAGGAGTCTGGGAAACAGAACCTTCATTCATTGGCTGATGGAATCAGAGGCAGACTCTCACGGCTAAACATTGAGGTAAACTCAAGAAATTCCATGACTGAGAGGGATGACTGATGAACAAAGGCATTAAGACTGGGCTGGTTTAACCCCAAAAAACTGCTGACCTGACAAAGGTTAGCTCTTGAATCCCAGAGTGATGCCTGGGAATCCAGCATTGGACTGATCAAGACCCCCTGAATGGGGGTGTCAGTGAGGAGGCCTAGGTAATCTATTGAGCCTTGGGTAGTAGATCAGTATTTATCTAGGGTATACAAATGGACTTTGGACTCCCCTCCAACAATGAGAGATGCACTCTCACCCTGAACTCTTGGGGGAGGGTCTAGGCCCTGCCCTGGATGAAATGACAGACTATGGACACCCCCATGGAGGGCCTCACCCTCCCTGGGGCAATGAGAGGATATTGGGGGATTGGTGGGAGGGCACAGGAGTAAGGGAGGGAAACTGAGAGGGACCTGGAATTGACGTGTGAAGCAACCTTGTTTCTAATTTAAATTTAAATTTAAAAATAAAAAATATATAAAAAATGTGCTTCCCTTTTTCTATTGTCTTTTTGTTTCTCACATTTGAAAGAGAAAGACAAATCAGGTAGCACAATCCAATAGCCCACTCAAGAGTCCACTGCATTTTCTGATAAGATCCTGATTTATTATGCTAATTGGGTTTGAAGTCCTAATGCATTTCCCCACTATGCTGTCCTAATTCCATAAAATTGAAGCATGTTAAATATATAATGATATTGTTGCAAATAGCTTATTATTTTTACTCCTTAGTTGTTTCTCCATTTTATGATCTTCTTATGGCCATTGTAACCATTCACAATTACAAGTAACACTATGGTATCACTGGAGGCACACTGCTGAGGGTATGGAAAAACAAACACACTTGGCTTTTAAGGAGAAACTTAGCAAGATCCTATCAAGATGGTTATTAGTCACCATATTCCATGGCATATGTAAAGGTTTTACCCCTGAGTAACATTCCATTTCAAGAATCTTCAGGTTTACTTAGGAAGTAGGCTCATTTTGCTTCACATTCCCACTTCTTGGAATCTGAGTGAATGAAGGCTCAGATTCTAAGCACATAGCCACAAATATATCACAATTTGGTTATTGTCAACTCTGCCTGTGCTAAACTTATTGATATCTGCTTCTTGTAAGGGTGCTTGAGGGGGAAAATGATGGAGCAGAACTTGTTACAATTCACTGTAACCTTAGACATGTACTTAGACATGTATTATAGCCCTGGGGCTGTAACAATTACAGATCTTAAGGATCCTTTCTTGGAAAGGAATAAGCAAAGCACTGGTATTTGTCTCAGTGTGGCCTATCCCAGGAAGAAATCTTTTATAAAATGTGCAAGAAAGTTTGACGTTGCAGCAAGTTCAAGACTCCATAGCAGGATTCTCAACCAGCAGTAACCAGGTTCAAATACTGCTGACTTCTTAGGTAAATAAAATTCACACATGTGTCTCTACTTCTTCTATTTTAATTTGTGGTTTTTATACTACTTCCTGAATAGTATAATGTGTTTGTTTGACTGTGCTGTCCTTTCTGGCTTATGTATTTCTGCCTTCTTAAGTCTTCTTGTTTCCTTACATTTCCATGCCTTAGTTTTTAATGAATGGAGAAACAAATGGTTCCAGAGAATCTACTACACTCTGAAAGCTACCCTAAGGTGGAAAGGTGGCTGCGAACAAAGCGAAGTGCTTGCCCTCCCAGCACAGAGTGTGACACAGAAACGGACACATGGGACCTGAACATGTCTGTGTGCTGTTCTGGGAAATGGAAGGAGAGGAGCAGGCATGTCAGAAAAGAAATGAAGGTGCTGTGTAAAGCATGGTGATCCTAGCAAGCTTCAACAAGGCTGTGGAAGAGGTCCCAAGGCGCTGCAAAGAAACTCCAGCTGACATTCCAGACAGCAGCAAAGCAACTAGTGCAAAGGTTAGCATGTGTTAGCGCTCAGCATGGCACCAGGGCTGGGCAATAGCAAGGCAATGAAGTCTACAAGAATTTCAGTGGCATCATCTGTATGTGTTCAAGCTTGTGTGTGGGCACTATAAAATTCATGTGGCTAGTGTAACGGCTGGCTATTGTAAATAAGTTAGAATGCAATTATATAAATAAGCTTGAGTTTATTGCAAATAAAATAGAATAAACTCAAACCTACACTTTGCTCATTAGGTTTTGTGTGCAGCCGGTTACACACACACACACACACATACACACACACACACACACAAACACTCATTCAACTGGTATTTACAACAGATAATATATCAATATATCGATTTCAATGTGTAAAATGTGACCACATGACATTTACAGTTTGCTGATACATAAGACCATTGTACATGGATTAAGAATTATTTGCTTCCTTTTGTAAAGGAAAGCTGAATGTTAGTGTCTTGCTTGTTAGTTGTTTTATTTCATGTTATGGCACTAGGATAAGTGCTTTAGAGTTACTAAATACATAATCAGATATCCTTGGAGATATGTAACTGCAGCATTCTTCAAAGGGATTTTCTATTTTCAAGAGAATATATTGTGGAATTAGCATTGAAAAGATAGGAATTAATTGAATGGTACTCAAAGCAAGAAATCCCTGAACCTTCACCTGGCAATGCATTTAGAAAATAAGAGGTACAAACAAGGGGAATTTTCATTCACTTATCCAGGAAGGTAAGAGAAAGCAAAATTCATGTCGTATTTATGGTTTGGGTAATGGTTGATTGATGGGGGTTCTGGGACTATTATATTTCAGTCAGGTATATGTCAGCAAGGGTTTTAATGTCAGGGATAAACACACAATTTGCAAGTGGGTACCTAAGTAAACAAAGACTGTAGAAGGCTGAAATTATCAGAGAGTAACCAGCTTAAAAAGGAAGTATGAGAATATCCAGTAAGAGTATCTTGAAGAAGAAGTGGGTATTCAATGTGTAGCAGAAAAGCAGTGTTCAGAATGGAGGACAAGGTCTGGAACCTGTCACATTTAAGGGCTCCCCAAGCTGTGAGGTGCCATCCGCTTTGAATTACGTTCTGGGAATTAAAACTGTAAACTGGGAGAGTCAAGGCCTTATTGAAGCCTATTTTACAAGACTGTGAGTCTAAACTGGGTGACGAGAGGCGTAGTGTATTGAAGAATGATGAAAGCAAGGCAGGATAAAAGAACACCCTATCCATAAAAACAAGTCTCAGATTGGAATGCTTGTTAACCAGACCATTCATGGTTCCTAGCAAACGTGCGTCACTCAAAGCCAAAGTTGACTCTGACTTTCCTTCATCTACTTTGGGTAGGAGAATCATTAGAAGCAACTGTAACAATACCTCATATTTAGGCAGTATTTCATAGAACATCTTCACATGCACATATATCAGAATGTTTAAAAGTTAATGAATGGCAAGCAAACTTCTGCATATTGTCTCACAGATCTAATAGATGAAGGAAATTTACCAGTAATTAAAGTGCCAACAGCACATATGTGGACATCATCTACAGAGCAAAATAGAAAATTATTTCAATGCAAGCAGCTTTAAGATATAAGTTGGCCTTCCCTTTGGAAGAATCCCAGTCTTTTGAGCTATACCTATTTGACCAATATAAGATGTTGCATTATTCATACTGAATTATTTTAAAAACATATTCCTGTTTTCAGCTAATTATGCTGCCTAGAATTGAAAAGCTGTAACACACTGTATGGACCCAGAAGACATGAAGCTTTGTTTTTGCGAAAGCGTCACCTGAGCCATACAGCTTCTAACCTCCTATAAATCCTTTGGGGTTTGATGATGACACTAACACTGAGTCTCAGCAAAATAGGTGACACTGGAATAATGCCTCTTCCTGGAATTTTCTTCTTAAATAGGTGGTCCCTGGTTTTAGAGATATATAATTTATATAATTTCATGGAGGAGAAGTATTGAATGTCCCTTGCCTGAGTTAGAATACGTTCTCCTACCGTAGGAATAGGAGTGAGAATTAAGTATTAACCATATTTCAAATGCTTGTTTTATGAATGTAAGCACAGACTCAGCAAGATAATCTAAATATTGAGTATGGGTAGACCTCCACAAGTGCTGCCCTTGCAGAAGCATTCCTTACCATACAGTTCTCTACTATTTAGCCAGCTAGGCTTTATGACTGTACACGTAGCTAACATAGCCCTTTCCTACATCCTGGTAGTCACAGCACAGAGTTTTCCTCTCTCGCCACAGGAGTCAAAAAATTGTCAATATTCTCAACATAAACCTTTTTCTGGGATTATGAACTTTGATAATTCTAATTGCAAACTGAATCAAATGTTTCTCTACAGCAGACAGAAACATAGTTGTGGAAAAAGTAAGGATAGAAATCCTGTTGAAAGGAATGAATATGGGTACCATGGTGCAGATAACAATTTAACACAGTGTTCTACAAGATTTATTTTTAAAATTATGTGTGTGTATGTGTGTGTGTGTGTATGTGTGTGTGTGTGTGTGTGTGTGTGTGTGTAGTTATGTGAACATGGATGCAGGTGCTATTGAGATACTGTGATATTTTTAAATTTTTTACTGTGTCAGGAAAATAACATTTGCATTCAGCTTTGGATTACAAGAAACTCCTTTTTAACAACTGGGGCAAATATGCAACTATGAACTTGCTTTTTTTCTTGGATTTCTCTTCTAAATATAATGGGACATGTTTCCATGGGGGGCGGGGGGCTGATTTATGATTAGAAATATCAAATCCAGTGGGCTTTGGCCTTTATATGAGTCTATATTTGTCCCTGTTTAACATTCACATAAAAGGTCATCTTTCTCACCAACCACTTATTTGCTGGAATGTATTGGCAGTTGTGACACTGACTGACGTCATCTCAGTAGATCTTGTATGTTTTAACAACCTTCCTGGTATTTCTTTCTCTCTACCACTTTCAGAAAAAGCTACCTTTTTATGTTTGATTTTATTCTTTTAAAAGATGTATTGCTTCTTTATGTATATGTCCATATTTGTCTAAGTGCAGTGTTTTTTCCTTCTTATAGCCTGTTTTCACCCAGCTATCTCACTTCCTGTTTGTCTGTCCAGACCTTCAGACCTCTATGGTTAGCTAGTGGCAAACTCCATTCTCTGACCTTCAGATAGGCCTATGCTTTATTTTTACAGACAAGATATCACTACATATACCTACATGTATTTATGTGCAATGTGTGTATGGGTATATCCATAGGCATCTATGTGAAATGTGTGTGTGTATATCCATATGCATCTATGTGCAGTGTGTGTGGGTACAGAAACGTCAAGGGTCTTGTCACATAACCTGGATGAGTCATGTATTAAAAGTTCAGGTTCCCATTGAAGGCAGTTTATAGAAGGGGAATTTGTGAAATGGCTGGTTCTTGAAGGCTCTGGTTTCCTCAATGCATTAATCCACTGGTAAATACCAAATTTAAATAAGTTATAGGAACTTAGTACAACTCTGGAAGCCAGACTCTAGTTAGAGGAAGTTGTTCATTCTAGGTATGCCCTGGAAAGATGTACCTGGTCCCCGACTGTTGCTCCTAGGATGACATGAGCTGAGCAGTGTTGTTCCATCACACAAACCCATCATGACGGCATACTATTCATGCCAGATAGGGACTGATAAATTTGAAAGTGTAAATCAAATACAAAATGACCTATCTGTCTTTAAGAAATTTATGTTAGTATTTTCTTAAAGTTATGAAAACTTGATCACATACATCAATTCTGGAAACGTCTTTGTAGTGTGAAGGATGCTTTGACACGATCAGGCACAATAGGGGAATGCTGAAATGAACTCGAACTGCTTTCTGAAACAATGAATGAGAGTGAGGAGGAATTGGGATTTTTCCCTGATGGCTTTGTTTCCTCAGGATTGATGGAAAATCCTGTGACTTCACAAATCTTTCTTTTGGATGTGTTCAGACCACATTGCTTGGAAGCATGTATAAGACCTTGGCAGGGAGTGCAGAGAAGACAGTCATTGACAGCATGGAATAAGCATGCAGTCACATCATATCCTTAGCTATAGACAGCTGACAACTGAGTGCACATTGTACCAACACCAGACATGGTGCATTGTATGAGCTTTACTGAGCCAGATACGTTTGAAAGAGAATTGCAGAGAGAGGGCAAATTGTGCCCTAGTGATCTGGGAAGGGAAAAATATGTAATAATGCAGAGAGAAGAAAGCATCCAATCTTTCTCTATAACCTATGAACTTGAGTTGGTGAGAATTTTAAAAAAAGAGACTCCAAGGGAGAAGAGAAGGGTAGAGCTTTGGACAATTAGTGCAGGGGATAGAAAAGCAGCTTCCTACTGAGTTGCACACAAGAGACACCTTATGTTAACAGTGAAAGAGAACATTATAGAGTTGCAGGCACGTGAGGGGAGCTAGTAGCAGAGTGGCATCCTGTGGTAATGAAAAGCATTGAGTGTAAATATAGCGGGGACCCTAAGAGAAAAAAGGGCTGTGAGTTTGTTCTTTTTTTTCTTATTCTGTTTATTTTTCATGATAAAGATAAAAGATATGGTATGTAAGCAATCACCATTCACTGGGCACTTGATGTTCCCATTCACATCAAGACTGCACAGGAGACACAGTTAGCCGTACTTCGTTTGAGAGAACTGAATCTCCAACACAAGCAGCTTTGTAAGTACAGACTTTCAGGTCTGCAAAGGCGGTCCCCACTACTCTTTCATGTTTACTCACCGGGAGACAGGAAAAAGTTGATAATTAGACCTCAGCTATAGCATTGTTGATTATGAAGATAGCAACTGACATGCCAGTGGTTAGTGCAAATTCATCATGATAGCTATAATGTAGACTATATTTGGTTGTCACATTCTGTTTGAACTGGTTAAGCACTGATACTGAGAATAAGAAAACATGTTTAAACATTCTTGGATACTCCTTGTCCTGGAATACTGGCCTTATACGAGGGAGAAAAAAAAACCCTAAAACAACTAAGGCTGTTGAATTACCTAGAAGGTTAAACCATAGCTGGTAGATATTACTATTGCTTCTTTTATGATATTAAATGCCTTCAGTGTTGACAAGAAGCAAGAAGCTCACCCATCGATGGAGAGTTTCAATCTGGAGCTTTGGCATGGTGGCATCTTCCAAGATTCATAGGGATAACTGTTTTAAGTATTTAATTGACAACATATTTGTTCTTGTAACTGGACCACTCTGGCTGTCTCTCTGTGATGCGGGTGCCTGATGTTGAAAATCTCTTATGTTTACCTGCTACTTACTATGTACTTACTATACTAAATTTACAGCTAATGTAGATCAGTCCCCCCACAGAATTCATGGGAATACACAGAAGCAGAACTGAGTCTCTGTGCACTGTTTGTGATGACGAGCAGTAGGGACAAGGAAGAACTGTGGGAACGCAGAAGACCCTGATTAAGAAAGTAGAAAGGAGATGAAAACTGAAAGTGAGAGCCTACTAGAAAGACTGCAGCCAGAGTAGGGGGCTCTGTCAGATGGAGAAGCACAGCAGAAAGCCATACTTAAATTTCAGGGTCTTGCTGTTTCCTCACTCCTGCTGGGTAAACAAACCTATACCCTATACTTGGTAGGATTCTAGTGTTGAACACAGCTGAAATTCCATCCTCAAATTTTCTTTCTTGTGAGGAAAAGATGTGTAAACAAATATTAAAGAAAAATGGCGATAAGTGGCCAGAAGGTAACATGCAAAGACTCACAATATATAGTGCTGTACTGTTTTCTAGATTATAGGGTTAAGAATCAACTCCTGTGTAAAAATAAATAGATAGATGGATAAATGATAGATGATTAGAGAGAGAGAGAGAGAGAGAGAGAGAGAGAGAGAGAGAGAGAGAAGATATTTAATGAATCACACCAGAAAACTTAATGTCTAGTCACAGCCTTGGCTTGGGATAAGTCTCTCATAGTGCTCTCATCCACTTGCCTTTCTCCCAGAACATAATGGAACACTCCATCCATCACATTTCAGGATTCTTTTGGGGTTAGGGGACAGCTCTGTCTGTGAAGCACTTGCTTTGCAACCATGAGGACAGGAACATGATCTCCAGAAGGCATCAAAACCAACTTGTCTGGTGGTGCATGATTGTAAATCAGTGCTGGGGAGATAAGAGTAAGAGAGAGAAACAGGAGGGACCCCACAGCTCTCTGAGCAGCTGGCCTAATGTGCTTGTCAGGCTTCAGGCTAAGGAGAGACCCTGTCTCAAAAGAGTTAAATTTTGGACCTGGAGAAGTTGTTACTTGACCTCTGATCAAGCAATCACATGTGTGTACATATTCTTCCACACAATCCAGTCATATGAATATTCTATGCACACATGCATTCACAAACACGCACAGGCCCACCATTTTATTAATTATTATTTGAGCAACTTCAAAACAAATGTCTGTAAAAATCACTTTTAAACAATCGTATTTGGCAAGAAAATCTCACCCCCCACCCCATCAGAGTGGTAGGAAAACATTCAAACCACATGGAAGCTAAGCATTTCTTAAAAACAATGTTCCTGTCAAAGTCTGACAGGCATGTCACAGATCCCTTCCAGGCGGTCTCTGGCTTACCAGTCACCCAGAGCCATCAATTCTGATGGGTCTTCTTCAACACTAACACACTTTTTTTTGAATCCTGACCTTATTAGGAAACAGCAAGACAGGAACACAAGCACCAAGAGAGCAGGATTAGCTGTCAGTCACCTCGTCAAAACAACAGAGAACGGACCACTCTGAGACACATTCTTAAATATGCTGGATGCTGCTTTTAGTGAGTTTAACAGGATGGAATACTTTGTTCACAATCAAAAGAAACGTTAAATAATAATGATACAAATTGCCCATCAAAGAATGATGGAACATGGGCATTGTAGATGTCTATCGTCTGAGAAGTCACCTAGAGCATCAATAGAAGTCTAATGCTGTCAAATTCTATTTCTAGACCAAATTTTCCCTGTCCTCGGGGAGCAGCTGTCAGAAGGCTCCTTGAGTAACATGCAGATAAGTGGTATACTTGTTTGAGTACTCCTAATGAATAAGGTCAGCTGAATAAATACTTGTTGAGTTCACTGGAAGGAAGAAAAGGCCCTATGCTGTTTCTTTGCATTTTAATGTTATACTGTGAAAGGAATGTGGAACAAAAAAAGACCATAATTAAAAATAGCCATTGCTTCATTGCCACCCCAGAAATGTGGCTGCTCTTTAATATGCAAGCATGGGTAACTTGGCTGAGAAATGCACATAGTGTACCTGTTGTGCCTTTTCATTCTGAGGATGTGAGATATTTCATTCTGAGGATGTGAGATACAGTAGTACATTTATTAAATACAATTACATTTATATCATTGGTAAAAGTAGAGATGTATTTTTTTCAGAAGCAACTTGTCGTATGATTTTATTGTATTTTGGTGTGCAAGTCCCTGTGTACACAAACATACACAGTTGGTGAATGTTTCTATAATGTTCTGGAATGTCCAGGGATGAGAATTCACACCCCTAAATTGAAGCTCTCAGTTCTTATTTCATAACAATTTCATGTACACAACTTTGTGCAAACCTATTTCCAGATGAAGGGTGAAGAACAGGCATAATAATTGTGTTAATCTTGACTTGGTAAGTGCTAAATTTCATTATCATATTAATTAATTTATTCACTAATAACTGAAGGAAACAGGAACAACTTGCCTTACAAGCAGGAAGACATGAGTTTGCTCTGAAAACACATATAAACAAACAACACAAACAAAAATATATGCCTTGTAGTATGGATCTGCAATCCCAGTATTGGAAAAATAGATGCAGGCACGTACCTGGGGCTCATTGATCAACTAGCTTAGCCCTCCCGTTGATTTCAAGGCTGGTAAGGGCCCCATTTCAAAATAAAAATAAAGCAAAGATGCAGTGTCTAAAAAACAACCCGAATGTTGAGGTTATTCTTTGGTTTCCACATACATGTTAATATAAAATGTGTCTGCACACGCACCAACATGTAAACATACACATACACACATGAAATTGAAAGCATGCATTTTTGGACTACACTTTATAGGACTGCTGTAATTTATTTTATTTAAAGTTAAAGTACATTTGAAACTCCTCTTCTGTTATCAGCTTAGCAAAGTATGCCATATGTGTGAAACCCCACCAGGTAATGAAATGGAGATGAAAAAGATACAGTCCTTCTCTCAAGCAGTTTGCAGACAGTAGGAGGAATGTGATAATTAGATGCTTGTAAAGAGACACTATTGAGTTAACCACAACTTTGGAAAGCAAAGTACTGAGGTACAAACTGATGCTTAACAGGGAGTTATCACAGAAAAGAACATGTGCCAAGACAGATGGTTGGAATATTACAGTGTATTTGAAGAAATTTTCAATGTGCTGTAACTGTAATGGAGGTTGCTCTCTGGAAAGTCAAGGAAGACATTGCTTTAAACACTTGAAGGTAGCACAAAGTATTAACTGCTCATAACTGGGGAAGTTCAGGGAGGAGGCTACCCTGATTCCATGCATGATCACTTTCTAAACAGGGCAAAATAAGCATGTTTTTTTCTTTTCTCCATGATTACATTTACATGCATGCCATGCACAAGATAGAAAAAGAAATCTCATCCTTTGACAGGTTGGAAAAGAGAAAAACATAATTTTTAACAGATGCACATCTTTAAAATGTGTACAAAATATAATTTCATTGGACATAAAATGCCATGTCAAATCTCACACTTCTCTGGTGAAGTCAGTTACACATTGGTGCTTATAATATAACACCACTATGTCCAGGCGTCTAGTATTAGCAGGAACAAATCGCTATATCCCCCTTGCAGTAACTGCCATGCATATATCCCTGCTAGAATCTACAGAAATTGTCAAAAACTAATATAGACCAAGCCCCAGGTCAGAATGTACAGACTTAAGTACAGGGCACAGAAACACTGAATTAAAATTTATAAAACACAACGGACATCTGTAGAAGATTTTGCTGTGATGCCAGATTTGGCACCTCAGTCCTGTCAATATTTCCTACAACTTATTGTGTCACTCCAGTGTATTATTAGTACAGTGTTTGCAAATCACTTTCTGACTTTTTACCTTACCAAAACTGTTTTCAAGTTATAGGAATGAGTGAGAAGTTCAGAGTGGGTAATGTTCTTGAATGAGGACCTGAGTTTTTTTTTGACAGTACCCATATACGGCTCACAAACAAATATACCTCAGGTTCAGGAAATACAACAGGTGTGCTGGACACCACCTACTTAAAAAAATCTCTAATTTTCTCTGTAATTTAAACAATTGACTTTCAAGAACATACATGACTGTGGATGTGTGTTCAAAAGTATATGAACAGCAAATTATTAGAGTTTATTATACTTTTCTCAACTGTATAAATAATGACAAGGCTTTATGAACTATCCCTGCACAGTATTCAATGAACAGTTTTATAGAACCCAAGCTTCAAAAGACAACCTTATCTTTCTCCTAAGAACAATTCACTGCTACTTAGATTATGTGATACAAAGTAAGATTCAAAATAGTCAATCTGTTGTTTCTGTTATATCTGCAGAAGGCAGAAAGAATCACGTTGAATCAAAATACTAAAGCATTACATTTACAAATCTATAGTAATGTTTTTTTAGGATTCTAATCAAAGTTATCTACCAAGACACTTTTTTTGTCAATCCCCTTCCTTAAATAAAATATACCAAAATTAGATTTGATCAACTGAGAATCTCAAAACAACAAACAGCCTTAGTCACCTACAGATTTATTTCTCATTTTCATTGAGTTTAATAAATGCATGGAATCAGTTTTTAATCTCTCTGCTGTAATCCAGTCTAAGGTTCTTGTTGCACCATGTAATCACAGCTAAACACACTTCCTTTTCTCTTTTAAGTGACCCATTGCATGTGTTTGGAAGAGCAAATGTTCTGACTAGGACAATAAACTAACTGTTGTTAGAGTGTTTGTCCATAAAGTGAGACCTAGGTGTTGATCGATGAAGGGCAATAAGGAATGTGTCCTTTGTTTCCTCCTTGTGTCAGTAGAGGAGCTTGCATGGCTGTCAGACACCCATTAAGAGCAGTTTTATTAATAGTTACTGCTTACGTAAGAGCTCTCCATTTATCAGCTTCATCGACTACGACAAAGTGCTTGTGCCACCAGCAAAACCTGGCTCAGCCAAGAGGCAAAGAGATGGCAACTTGAGCTGACTCCCGTAAAGAACCCAAAGATGGACCTCCTTGTTAGACTGAAGAGAGATGGTGAAGTATAAAGTTCGTGTGATGTCTTTTGCATACTTGAATTCTTAATAGTGGCAGCAGTTGAGTAGTAATATAAAATGATATAATCTGTGTCATAGTATAATCTAATACAATTCCTGGAGCTTTTGCAGGAGTGATTGGCACCAGTACTTAATGATATGTAATAAGACAAGAAAGAAACACTTGTTTCGTGTTGTTTCAGGGTGGTCCCTTCAGCCATCTGTGTCATCTCAGGTTACTTGGAGATGAAGAATTAGATTTGATTTACACTTAAGATGTAGTTCTAGTGAGAAAGCACTTGCCTCACATGGGAGAAGCCCCGAGTTCCATCCCAGGTACAGGAGTGTACACCTTTAATACCAATCCCAAGAGTAATTTAGTACATTAGTCAGAAATTTAGCATTTTCAGCATAAACCATGGGTCCTGCTCATATTTTCACCATTTCTTGTGATTTGAGTGTATTCGAGTTGACTTTGGAGTATTTAGTGGCAGGAATATAACTTCTGGTGTCTGCTCTGCTAAACAGCACTGTAGGCATGGGCTATTGCACAAGCTGGGACCTTTATACATCTTAATAAGAAATGGGTGTCAAACTTAAATTTGTATCTATACATTTCTCATAAAAACAAAAATTAGCATATAAGCAAAACCAAACCTATAAATCACACATTTAGTAAAACAAAGAAAATATTTAAACTCCAAGTGGTTAAAATGATACTAAAATTGCTCATATTGCTAAAGTCAAGAAAGAGCTCACACAAAATATCACTATGTATATGTTGGTTTATGTATGATCTTAGATTTTTTTTCTACCATTAAAGGAGATAAATCAGCTTTCTCCACTAAGATCCATCACCCACACTTCCCCTTGATATACCACAAGAAATTACCAACAAAGTAGAAAGAAGATCAGAGTTCGCATAGCACAAACTAATGAAACAGCGCATCAATAATGAAATAACATTGCCCACAAGCAATAATTCCTAACCCAGATGAGACTTTTGGAGTCGTTGCAAAGCAGCAAACATGAGAATATTTCATAGAAACCTGGCAGAGGTACTTGCAAGGCAAAATAAAGAAGAAAACATTCACATGCCTTTGGAGGAGAATCATAATGTGTGCTTAGTCAGTTGCTGAAAAAAATCATTCTTAAAAACCAACATAAACCCTATAGGAAAAAAGTAAGATCCTAAGTGAATAATACAGTAACACCTTAAAGTCCAGTCTTATGAGGGCCCGAATTTGAGTCAACACCATTCCCTTATTGAGACTTAGACAGGGCTTGGGCTGTGGGCAGCTGGGAGGCACAGTACTGCTCAGCAACTATCAGACAGAGTGGGGGGTCATTTCAGATGTGGGAAGTAACTGAACAAAATTGCATCTATTATAAAGTAACTGCTTACTTTATAACCTATCATCAAAGCTGCCTCCCAAAGTAGGATGCCACTTAATTATTAGGATGGGTTAGAGGGGCTCAGATATGATCTTCCATACTTGGAAATAAGACATTAATACTACCCTTTCATCACTCAGGTAACAAATTCTTTCCTCATGTAGCCCAGTGGTTCTCAATTGTCTTAAAGCTGTAATCCCTCATGGAGCATTGACCCCCAACCATAAAATTATTTATGTTGCTGTTTCATAGCTGAAATTTTGCCACTAACCTGAACTGTAATGTAAATATCTGATATGCATGATATCTGACATGCAACCCAGGTGAAACGATCATTTATCCTCCAAGGTGTCATGACCCATATAGATTGAGCACCATTGATGTAGTCACTTAGCTGGTCTGATGTTCAGAAATGTCTTCTTTCTGCTAGAAATTCCACCTAAAGTCAAAATCTAATCACAGACATCTTTGTAGCTTCTCCATTGTCACTACTTCCTCCTTACCATGTATATCTAGAAGCTGTCCTGGCTGCTGTGTATAGGACAGCCACCATGGTCATGCTGCTGGTCACCCCCTACAGCGTTAGCACCCCTTCCTACCACATGAGGGACAGATTTTGATTTGAGACAAAGAAAAAGTAAAAGATGTCATACAAACCAGCTTACACCTTCATGTTAGGGTTCATCTTTTTCTTTCTGGAGAAAGACAGTGTCCTGGGATGCTTTTCATGACAGATTGACTTCTTGCCTCCTTGCTGGTGTAGGAACAACACAATTGGAATTTTACCTCCATATATGCCTATGTGAGTGTGTTGGATCCCCTGGAACAGAAGTGCAGACAGTTGTTAGCTGCCATGTGGGCGCTGGGAATTGAACCCAGGTTCTCTGAAAGAAGAGCCAGTGCTCTTAATTGCTGGGCCTTCTCCCAAGCCGCTCTTCCCCAGCACAAACTTTTCAGTATGGAGTAAGATTTGGGAACCCTTGAAGTACGGTAGCAAGAAACTATGAACACAGCCACTCAGTGGAAAGAACAGTTTAATGAAAACAAATAAACCACCTGGTTGCTTTGGGCAGTGGAGTACAGCTCGAAGCTGGAAAGATCTCGGGTTTTACGTGGGTGAAAAAGGGGGTTGGGCACTCAGTTCACATGCACCAGCTGGGTGATTAATGTGCGGAATTGTTCAGCAGAGGCACTGATAGCTGGGGCTAGCAGCATTTCTTCAGCCTTTAAGGCAGTTCTCAACCAGTGAGTCATGGCCCACTTGGGGGTTGCACATCAGATATATAATTATGATTTATAACAGTAGCAAAGTTACAGTTATGAAATAGCAGCAAAATAATTTTATTGTTGGGGCTCACCACAACATGAGGAACTGAATTAAAGGGTTGCAGCATTAGGAAGGTTGAGAAACGCTGCTTTAAGAGCCACTGAGAAATGCTGTAGGTTTACATTTCCTGGCAAAACCTGGTTCAAGCGCAGGTGAAGCTGTTACACCAAAACGTGTCCACAGATACTGCCATTCAGGGATTGGCTTAACGGTCCACAGTTCTAGCCTTTTGTTGATGAAAACAACCAAAGGTGGTCCACTGGCTACTTCCAGCTGAGTGGGGATGTTGGAAAAAAAGGCAGTTTTGAGTGTTGCTCCAAAGCAGGTGGTGGAATTGTAATGGTAGGATACCAGAAGGAACACCATAATTAGCATCTGGTTCACTGAGCATTGTGTCAGCTCATTGTTAATTCTTTCTGGGATCAATATTTATTATGAGATCCGCGGCATAAGTCACAAGCCCACATGAGACCATAAAAAGAGTCCTGTACTGGGGAGACAGATTCTGTGCGCCAGCTACTGCGGGTTGTTAATCTGCTCTTTTACCTGACCAGAATGGTTTATGTAGTAAAAACAGTTTTCCTGGGAAGAGATAAGTGCCTCCTTTTGGGCAGTCATCAGGTCACAGGCCCTTTGGTTTTGAGGCCAGCCCATGCTAGGGAGGAAGCCGGTTTCAGAGTATCTGTTGGGTTAAGGTGGTTCTAGGTTGGTTTCTGCCAGCCAGGAGGAAATCTGATGAGATAGATAGAGGCTGTGGACAGAAGGCAAAGTTAAATCGTAATCTGACGAGATAGATAGAGGCTGTGGACAGAAGGCAAAGTTAAATCGTTTAGGGATAGTTTCCTCTTGGGTGCATATTTGAAATCTTTCAGCCTGTTTGGAGGTGGCCTCAGGGCTATTTCCTGAAGATGGTATTCTGCCTAAAATGGGAAGCCTTTTCCTCTTCCCTCCTATTAAATGCCTGCAGTGCATATTCAACAGATATCTGAAAGGCTTGAGGAGCATTTTCTAGTGCCTGGTTTCGAATACTATTTTTAATAAATTTTATCAGGCTTAACTTTGAGACTACACACAAAATGCCAAAGCTTGTCCTTGTGGATAAATTATATTTGTACTCAGTATGACTGTAAACATGTTTTGAAGTGCGTTAAAGAATTTGATCGTTTGTAAGGTGACTGCCCATTAACTTAATCTTTTATATTTAATAGTTTAAAATAAGTTTTAACTATTATAAGATTTTATAATTTTATCACTGTTAACTTTGCGTCTTAAAATTTTGAATTGAAATTCATTTAGCAACAAAATGAGTTTTAAACCATAAATACATTTTACAGGGAGACTCAGAACATTATTTTTAAATCTTTCATAATATACTCTTACAAGATATCACAGTTTTCTTTATGACTCAGTTTTTTCAAAAGCTTAAGCTTATCAAGTTCTTGGACCCCTTAGTGGTACATCCTCAGGTGTGGGGACACCAGACCTTGAGCACAGACCAACTTCCCCTTCAGCCTGGGAGTAGGCAACTGTAAGACAATGTTTACTAAAAACATGTTTACTAAAAACAATACAATGCCCGGGGCAATAAGTTCCTGGAAAAGGCCTGCCCACGGAAACCGCCCTGACCTCGACCTTGTCCAAAGACTAACTGCCTCTTCTGACACGCCCAGATCAGTTTTTGGTGTCAGGGGAGAACCAGCCAGGGTAGAGGAGAGAGCAGAAGCTTCTCTGGAGGGAGCCTTTCTTAGGAAGTTTTCTTGAACCTTTTTGGGGCCTGCTTAAAGTTTTCTTTACATCGTTGAATGAGTCTCTGTGCTGTCAATCCCCGACACCCTCTGCACGTTCTCGGACACAGGCCACGCAGCAGACACGACACTCAGGTCCAGCTATCAAAGTACTGAAGCACAGCAGTCAATAGTCACCTTTTGACTACTCTAATTAATATTCCCAATCGAAATAGGCCAATGCATCCTAACCAGGTTTCCCCTTTCCCCTTTATAAACTGCCATTTGCCCGTGCTACACATCTTTTTTCTCTCTATCCAGAGGCAGCCCTTTGTCCCTAAGAGGCAAACATCCCATAGCTCTTCCCTTGTTTCTTTCCCCTCCTCCCCAGTCCTTTGTCTCTTATTCTCTGTCCTTTGTTTTTCTGAGGAATTATTATTACCTTTGTACTTGGTATTGGGATGTCTTGTGAGGCAGAAACAAGGTTGCTGCTTCACATGTCAACCCAGCTCCCTCTCCCTCTCCCTCCCCTCCTCCCACACACTCCCACCAACCCCCTCCCCCAATCCCCACTCCATTCCCCAGGAAGGGAGAGACCCTCCATGGGGGTGTCCATAGTCTGTCATTTCATCCAATGCAGGGCCTAGGCAATCCCCCAATAGCCCAGGCTGAGACAGCATCTCTCATTGTGGGATGGGCACTCAAAATCCATTGTATGATCTACTACCTAAGGCCCCATAGATTGCCTAGGCCTCCGCACTGACCCACATATTCAGAGGGTCTGGATCAGTCCCATGCTGCATTCCCAGTCATCAGTCTGGGGTTCAAGAGCTCCACCTTATTCAGATCAGCTGTTTCTGTGGGTTAAACAAGCCCAGTCTTGACCCACTATGCTTATCAGTCCTCCCTCTCTGTCGCTGAGTTCCTTGAGTTCAGCTCAGTGTTTAGCTGTGGGAGTCTGCCTCTGCTTCCATCAGCCATTAAATGAAGGTTTTGTTTCACAGACTCTCTGGCAGTGGGATTGTAGGCTGGCACTCCTCTGATCCATGTCTAAAATCCATATATGAGTGAGTACATACCATGTTTATCTTTTTGTGACTCAGTTACCTCACTCAGGATGGTTTCTTCTAGGGCTGTCCATTTGTCCATTGGTTTTTTTCCACTGAATACTGCTCCATTGTGTAAATGCACAACATATTCTATATCCACTCTTCAGTTGAGGGACATCTAGGTTGCTTCCAGATTGTGGCTATTACAAGCAATGCTGCTATGAATATAGTGGAACAGATGTCCTTGTTGCATGAATATGCATCTTCTGGGTTTATATCTAAAAGTGGAATTGCTGGGTCTTCTGGTAGACTGATTCCCATTTTCCTGAGGAATCTCCATACTGGTTTCCAAAGAGGTTGTATGAGTTGATACTCCCACCAGCAGTGGAGGAGTATTCTCCTTTCTCCACATCCTGCTATTCTGACAGGAGTAAGATGGTATCTCAGAGTTGTTTTGATTTGCATTTCCCTGATGGCTATTGATATTGAGCACTTTCTTAAGTACCTCTCAGCCATTTTCAACTCCTCTATTGAGAATTCTCTATTTATTTCTGTAGCCCACTTTTTAATTGGATCCTTTGGTGTTTTGGAGACTTGCTTCTTGATTTCTTTGTAAATTTTGGAGATCAGCCCTTTTTCAGATGTGGGGTTAGTGAATATATTTTCCCATTCTGTGGGCTGCCTTTTTGTCTTGTTGACTGTATCTTTTGCCTTACAAGAGCTTCTCAGTTTCAGAAGATCCCATGTGTTGATTATTGACTTCAGTGTCTGTGCTACTGGTGTTATGTTCAGGAAGTGGTCTCCTGTGCCAATTTGTTCAAGGGTACCTCCCACTTTCTCTTCTAAGAGGTTCAGTGTTGCTGGATTTATGTTGATGTCTTTGATCTATTTGTACTTAAGTTTTGTGCATGGTGATAGACATGGATCTATCTATAATCAACCCTTTTGTTGCAAGTTTTAAACTAACCTTTCTTTGCTGTTATTTTGAGAACTTACATTACTTTAGGCACATCCCAATGAACTTGAACATACTGAGAAAAAAGTTAACATTTCAATAAAAGCTCTAAAATTAGTAGCAAAATCAAGGAAAAGTGGGTAGGGGTTATTCAGAGTTAAATGTCTGTGGTTACACATGTCATTTATAACCTCTATTAGAAATGGTTTATGTCTTAGCTGCTCTCAAGAACATAGTGCTGTTGTATTTTGTTTTCCCTTTCCCTGTTACAGCAGTCAGGTGGCCAGCAAGACCCAGGACAGAAACTATAGAGAAAATTTTAAACAAACACATCTGGGTCTAGAGCAAGTAGGTCAAATACCTTCTCCAGCTTTGTAATAAAGTAAAATAGCAAGTAACAAAATTGCATCATTATTCATACTGCAAAGATATTTGAATCTCTATAAGACTAAACCCAGTGGTCAGCTAATGGGAAGAGAGTGGACAGCTAAGAAAGCTTAGAAAAGTGTGATTTTTGGATTATTTTTCTGTGTGGAAGCAGAAATTGTCATAATCTGTGAGCATTCTGAAATCAAATGTGCTGTGTTTTGGCCACTAAGACTGTGTATCAAGTTTGTATTGAGGCCAAACCATATTGGAGTAAAAACTAAATAAGATGTTAAGAATTAATGCTATAGTGAAGATACCATTAATGTATCATGGAGTTATATTGGGGAATTCAAGAGCAGAAAAGATTTAAGGAGACAGAAAAGACAGTAGATAGAATCAGTTTTGAAATAAGAGCATCTCCTCGTTATTGAGACAAAGGCATCTTGAAAATGGGACAACAGAAAAGGAACTCCAGGATCAGAGCAAAAAGTAGATAAAACACAGCTAGGAAAAGTTTTTCTTCCAATTTCAGATACTAGAGACTATAACTAGAAGACATACTAAAGGTGGAAACCATAGAGTATACAAGTGTAAGGAAGTAGGGATTGCAGCTCATAAAGATGCAGGAGGAATGAACTGTGAGGGGCAACTGTCCCTGGATGGATACTCAACTCAAAAGGCACTGCAAGTAGACTGGTATTTATTAAGATGATGCCTAGATTACCAGGAGTGGGCAACTCTGACCAATGGATGTGTTCCTGGAGGGCTTAAACACTCCCCTTGGGAGGTGAAAGCTTTAAAATAGCTGTAGCACAGTGACTTTCAACTCCCTACCCAGGTAATCTCAGATGTCTTTGTGAATTTTATTTCATTTGCCTTTAAGGAGTCATTTTTAAACAACAGGTATTTTAGTCAGTATCCTCCATATATGGGTAAAGGAGTACAGAATCTAGATTCCATCTTTTTTTATTTTTATGATCACATGGAATTTAATCCTTTGATTTTATCTCAATCTATGATGGTTAACTTTATGATTCAACATGTGTAGCAATGTTGAATACATGTATCTTGGACATGTACAAAGATGCATAATCAAATGATTGTCTAGAGAGTACTATGAAAAGTTCTTTAGGTTTTTTTTAAACAGAAGATTCTAAATAAGGCCTATTGACATCTACAATGTAAAAATGAATTTTCCCAAATAAAGAGGAAGTTGCTAGTATGCAACTTTTGGACAGAATTTGGGTTGTTTCTATTTGCTTATGTAATATGACAACTTTCATTACATCAGTCTGATCCACAGCCATGCCATGAGTTAATTGTATAAAATGAATTTCCATTGTGTCTGTTTCTGTCTTTTAGCCTCTGTTTTTCTAAACATTTAATTTATAAATGCACACATGCACACACATATGCATACAGACTAACATTCTCTCAATTATAGCCTTCCAGAGAACCTTAGAACCACTCTCCGATTGTTGAAGAATCTTCTCAATGTCCATTGAGTTTTTTGGATTTCCAAAAATAATACCAGCTGTTCTTTAATTTACATAAACATCTTTGGTAAAATACTCTGATAATAAATATTCATTGTTGACATGACTGGATTTGGAATTTCCAAAGAGGTATATTTCTGGGTGGGTTTAAGAGGATGTTTTCAGATAGGTTTAACTGAGAACAAAACCTACTCTGGGTGTGGGTAGCACCATCCTATGAATAGTATGTGCACCTAGAATAAATACAAAGAATGAGAGCAGCAATATTCATCGCTCTCGGCTTCTTGATGTGGACTCAATAGGAACAACTACCTGGTGTCCTTCTCACTGTGATAAACTATGTCATCCTGTCATAAGCTATGAAGCAAGTGAATCTTTCTTAGAGGCTGGTACATGGCCCAGTGATTTAAGAGCACTGGCTTCTCCAGAGCACCAGTGTTTGGTTCCCATCACCCATATGATAGCTCACAGATATCTGCAACTTCATTCCCAATGGTTCTAACATCCACTTAGGGCCTCTGTGGACAGCAGGCATAACTGTTGCACATAAACCCGATGTAGGCAAAATATCCATATACATAAAATAGAATAAAGTCTTAATAAACTAAATCCTCCCTTAAATTGCCTTTATTAGGTATTATGTATAATTATCTCACTAATATTTAAATGTTTTTATATATCCTTCTTAGAACATTTACAAGAAGGAACAGGCTCTATATCTGCTTTACATAGTTGGAATGACCTAACACAGTCTGTTTCATCTGAATGGCAAGGCTCACATGTTTTCTGTGAATGAAGGACTGAAAAGATATGAGATTAATCTTAGCATCCAATCTACCACTGCATCTCTAACTTGCCTTTGCCACATCTTTGACTTCTCTCCTCCTTCCCTCATTGTTTTCACATGCCTCTTATCTTCTATATTTAAGAGCACTGCTATTTTCATATGTATGATAATTCAATGGCTAGCTCAGAGCCTATAAGCTATTTTGAATGAAGACATCGCCATCATAGAAATTAAAGATTCTATCAATGAATTCATTTTATTTTAGCTTTGAACTGGTAGCTCTGGAAAAATGGCAGTGTTAATTGGGTTGACTTTCTCACTACTAGGAGGATTTCACTTAATAAGGGGATACAATTTTGTCTCCTCATAAAGCAACCATTCCCTTAAGTGTCACAAAAAAATTAAATTTAATCCCATGTGGTCCTGAGTATAAATTGTTGTTGTCTTGATATGATTTTTCAATTCATTCTTTCCATCTTTTTCTGCACTTTCATTATGTTCTTTGATGCATCAAACAGTCTACGTGTTTATAGACTAATAATTTTCTATGTTATTCAAATGATTATTACAGGATTGTAATTGTGCTGGCTTGGAGTCCCTCTGGATTGATGAGTTCAGAAACATTCACTTGTCTTTTTCTTTGTCCCATATTTTCTCTCTTTCCCTGATGTCTTTGCACCTAATTAGCTGTGAACGAGTTCTCACTTTGCAGCAACAGTGAGCAATTCTATATATTAAAATAAAAATACATTTCCTGATAGGACAAATGCTACAAAAGGTTTATTCATTTTGAAAAAGTTCCTGACCAAATAATGTATTGTAATGTGTTCATAGTTTTCTGTTCTAGTTACAGAACTAGAACCCTAGGGTTAGGGTTAGGGTTAGGGTTAGGGTTAGGGTTAGGGTTAGGGTTAGGGTTTGGGTTAGGGTTAGGGTTAGGGTTAGGGTTAGGCAATTAATATTGCCTGCAATTACTAAGTCTGTCCTTAGATGAGTGTGGATGCAGACAAATCAAAAAGTCTCACTGTAGTTTCATTGTCTGGAGGAGGTGACCCAATTTGTGGAGAGAAGCCCTTAAACTTCGATGGGAAGCATAACCAAATCAGGTGCCGCACACTGTATCACAGAATTCTGCATACCAGTCTACACATTAGAGTTCATGGGAGGCTAGCCACAGGCAAGGAGGCAGTTGCAGAAGAAAAACAGATGAACTGACTACACATTAACAGAAATTAATGTTCCAGTGTTCTACACAGAGAATGTGTTAAGGAAGATGAGGCTTGACCATGCTCAATATATATAATATTACACTCTATTCATTGTTTACTAAATTTTTATCCTATAGAAAGTACCTGAGACTCATCTTAAAAATAGGGAAGGTTCATGCTGCCCACTGACAGACGCTAATGCTTGCACTATTATAAATCCCCGAAGAACATACAAACATTGTGCACATGTATAAAACAAATTTCTTTATAAGCAGGACTATGAGCACATGATTTCAAATGATAGGCATGATATTTAGACCTTTTAAATAATGTGTGGTTCTCTTATTTTCTCCTGTTTCAACTCCATCTTTCTGTATCTCATTTATGTCCTTCCCAAAAGGTAAAGGAAAATAACGTAGAAGACAATGAATCTGCCTTCTAAGCAGCACTCTTAAGAATTTAGTCTGGCCAGACAACGGTGGCGTATGCCTTTTATTCCAATACTCAGAAGGCAGAGGTAGGCAGATACCTGTGAGTTCAAGGCCAGTGTGATCTATAGAAAAACCCTGTCTCAGAAACCAAAAAACAAAACAAAACAACAACAAAAACAAAAAGAATTCAGTCTGAACAGAAACGTTTTTGTGATTTAAGAAAAATGTCCTGGATACATGAAAATAAAGAGTTTATTTTGCTTATTTCTAACAGTGATTTTATTAATTTTTAACAGTTAAATAGATTTTTTTAATTTTGTTCTATCAGTGAAAATTATTTGTTTGGAATAACATAGGATTCTATAATGTACAGAATAAGTCAAGACAAAAGAAGGAGGTAGAGGAACACCTGTTAGCCAGATGTTCCTCAGAGAATTGTGGAGAAGAGTGAATAGGCACTCTTAATACGTGTACTAATGCCTATATAATTAGAGCCTGTTTGTAGTGGTGGTGGTGTTACAAGGTCTTTGCTACTGAAAAATCACCTGAGAATTTGTTTGACAGGTGCCCCTTGGCCTGTGTGGTTCGTGGCATGGTGGCTGTTTTTCTAAACATAAAGTTAGTCAGGGACACATGGAAGTGGAAATCTGTTATAAACTGCAGTAGAAGGGCTGTTCTTTCTGCCACTATAGAGCCCCAAAGAGTACAGAAGAAAATTACAGAGTATAGATTTTCAAAATCCACAAGTTTGTGGCTCTAATATGTATCGATGTGAATTCTACACTGTATCCAAATTAAATCAATGTAAGTGAGGGAAAGAACACTTGAGGTGTTTCTAAGGATGTAAGATATGGTACAGAATAGAAACACATGACCTTTAACTTGAAATTTAATAATTCATTTGCACACTCAATAAAGTTTTTACCAAGATACGTATTGATTGTCTACTGGGTGGGTGGTGACCTTTCCATTCTATCCCCAAGCACACAAAATATATGATTAAAAAGAAGAGCAAGCAGTTAGGAGACTATGCTATCAAATTTGTTATCATTGAACTGTGGATTTTACTTACCAGATGAATTTTACACTTGCACTTTCTATACTTTTATAACAGGATCCTGCAATATGCTTAAGCATGCTGTGTATAGGCGGTACAGCAACCTTTTGAGTATTGTCATTGTAGCTCATTATAAAAGGTAAGTGCACACTGGGCTTTCTTGCTGACATGAATGTGCTTGTCCCTTAAATTACCTTCCCATAATAAGTCTTAAGCAGTAGCTCAATCGCACTTCATTCATTTATGAAGTGCAATTTTACGTCTTCTTTCTCATGGGGATTGTTCACATACAATTCATATTTCAGTCTTTTAAATATCCTGGTGCCTCTATTCCTTGTTCATTACATGGCAGTCATCTTGCTGTCTTTTTTTTACCCTGAAAGTGTATTTCAGGTTCACTGAGGTCAGATACCTTAAACAGAATGGTTTCTTCCTCTGTTTTACAAAGCTCAAAACACAGTCGTTAGCATAAATTTTTACAGTTCTTCAACAAAATCCAACATGCATTGTACTACATAGTCTGGGTACCTCTTGTAATTCTCTAAATCTACTGTGAATACAATTTAGTTTATCAAAGGCTATGATGATTGAACTATTATACTCACTCTTAACCCATTGTGTAGTCAATATTACCATATATCACTTCTGTAGACATCGTTTTTCTGACACCATGGAACATGTGCTTGTATATATGCACATACAATTATTCATCAACAACAGGCACATTATAGCAACCTCAATATCTATGCTTCTGCTTTCCTGGAAAGCTGACATATTATATTTACTCTGAGTATTTTGGTTGATACATCTCATCCTCATTACTCTGGTCACTGCTTTATTTTGACAGTGTTTCGTTGTGTCATTTATACCAGCCAGTTTTTCAGAAGTAAATACACACAGGAACTATCCTTTTGTTTTTCTGCTGTGCTGCTGAAATTTTGTTATTCAGAATTTGTAGATGGAGAATCTGAGGCCTTAGGAATATACATACTGGGATACTCAGTCGCTTTGCAATCATCAATGCCCCATGTGTCTACTGGCCACTTAATTCCTCTTACTGTTCTCTCCTAGGTATAGTCAATTTTAAACTTCCATCTTCTTTTATACTGCATAGGAAAGAAATATGTAGGTCATTTATGCTCTAGTCAAATTATTAGGTATCAAACTTTTCTAAATCAATGATGATACATTAGTTTCCTTAGAAACACTGATAAGGTCAGTCTGACTCTTTAAAAGATAGGTGGTACAACTAGACTAAGCAACGAGTCATGGCCTGTAATAATTAATTGAGAGTCATCCAAATTAAACTATAAGAACATACATTTTTATTTCACATATACTGATTTTTAATCAGGAAATATATAAAATTATTGTATAGTTATTTTATTAATATTATATTTTTCATTGTTATTTAAATTAAAAATATGTAATCAATTTAAAATGAAGTAATATTTATTTAATTTTTTATTAATTTTTTTATTTTTAAGTTTAAATTTAGATTAGAAACGTGGTTGGTTCACAAGTCAGTTCCAGGTCCCTCTCCCTTTCCTTCCCCTCCTCCCGTGCCCTCCCCCCAACTACCCCATTGTCTCCTCATTTCACCAGGGAGGGTGAGGCCCACCATTGGGGTGTCCACAGTCTGCCATTTCATCCAGGGCAGGGCCTAGACACTCTCCCCAAGAGTTCAGGGTGAGAGTTCATCTCACATTGTTGGATGGAAGTCCAAAGTCCATGTGTATACTCGGGATGAATACTGATCTACTGCCCAAGGCTCAATAGATTACCTAGGCCTCCTCACTGACACCCCCATTCAGGAGATCTTGATCAGTCCCATGTTGGATTCCCAGGCATCAGCCTGGGATTCAAGGGTTAACCCTTGTCAGGTTAGCTGTTTCTGGGGTTAGACCAGCCCAGTCTTAATTCCTTTGGTCATCAGTCCTCCCTCTCTGTTACTGGCTTTCTTGAGTTCAGCTCAGTACTTAGCTTTGGGAGTCTGCCTCTTCTTCCATCAGCCACTGAATGAAGGTTCTGTTTCCAAGACTCTCTGGCCTTGGGATTGTAGGCTGACACTCCTCAGATCTATGTCTAAAATCCATATATGAGAGAGTACATGCCATGTTTCTCTTTTTGTGACTGCATTACCTCACTCAGGATGGTTTCTTCTGGTGTCATCCATTTGCCTGCAAATCTCAGGATTCCATTTTTTTTTCTTCTGAATAGTACTTCATTGTATAAAGGTACCACATTTTCTCTATCCACTCTTCGGTTGAGGGGCATCTAGGTTGCTTCCAAGTTCTGGCTATTATAAACAATGCAGCTATGAACATCGTGGAACAGATATCCTTGTGGTATGAATGGGCATCTTGGATATATGCCTAAGAGTGGAGTTGCTGGGTCTTGTGGTAGGTTTATTCCCATTTTTCTGAGGAATCTCCATACTGATTTCCAAAGTGGCTGAACAAGTTGGCACTCCCACCAGCAATGGAGGTGTGTTCCCCTTTCATCACATCTTCTCCTGCATAAACTGTCTTGGTGTTTTTGATTTTAGCCATTCTGTAAGGAGTGATATGGTATCTCAGAGTTGTTTTGATTTGCATTTCCCGGATGGATAAGGATGTTGACCACTTTCTAAAGTGCCTCTCAGCCATTTTAGACTCCTCTATTGAAAATTCTCTGTTCCCACTTTTTAATTGGATTATTTGGTGTTGCGGAAACTTGCGTCTTGAGTTCTTAGTAAATTTTGGAAATCAATCCTCTATCAGATGTGGGGTTAGTGAATATTTTTCTCCCATTCTGTGGGCTGCCTTTTTGTCTTGCTGACTGTGTCCTTTGCCTTACAGAGGCTTCTCAGTTTCAGTAGGTCCCATTTATTAATTGTTGATCTCACTGTCTGTGCTAGTGGTGTTATGTTCAGGAAGCTGTCTCCTGTACCAATTCGTTCAAGGGTACCACCCACTTTCTCTTCTAAGAGGTTCAGTGTGTCTGGCTTTATGTTGAGGTCTTTGATCCTTTTGGATTTAAGTTTTGTGCATGGCGATAAACATGGATCAATCTGCAGTCTTCTACATGCCAGCCTCCAGTTATGCCAGCACCATTTGTTGAGGATGCTTTCTTTATTCCATTGCATATTTTTAGCTTCTTTGTCGAAGATCTGATGTTCATACGTGTGTGGGTTAATATCAGGGTTTTTAATTGGATTCCATTTGTCTACCTGTCTATTTTTGTGCCAATACCAAGCTGTTTTCAGGACTATAGCTCTATAATAGAGCTTGAAGTCAGGGATGGTGATGCCTCCAGACATTGCCTTGTTGAAAAGGGTTATTTTGGCTATCCTGGGTCTTTTGTTTTTCCATACAAAATTGATTATTGTTCTTTCAAGGTCTGTGAAGAATTGTGCTGGGATTTTAATGGGGATTGCATTGAATCTGTAGATTGCTTTTGGCAGGATTGCCATTTTTACTACATTGATCCTACCTATCCAAGAGCGGGGGAGATCTTTCCATTTTCTGAGGGCTTCTTTAATTCCTTTCTTTAAAGATTCAATGTTCTTGCCATACAGGTCTTTCACTTGTTTGGTTAGCGTTACCCCAAGGTATTTAATGTTGTTTGTGGCAATTGTAAAGGGTGATGTTTCTCTGATTTCTTTCTCAGCCCTTTTATCAAGTGTATATAGTAGCCTGCCACTTTGCTGAAGGTGTTAATCAGCTGTTAGAGTTCCCTGGTAGAGTTCTTTGGGTCATTTATGTAAACAATCATATCATCTGCAAACAGTGAAAGTTTGACCTTTTCCTTCCCAATTTGTAGCCCCTTGATCCCCTTTTGTTGTCATATGGCAATGGCTAGAACTTCCAGTACAATGTTGAAAAGGTATGGAGAGAATGGAAATGGACAGCCTTGTCTTGTTCCTGATTTTAGAGGAATTGCTTTGAGTTTTTGTCCATTTAGTTTGATGTTAGTTTTCGGTTTACTGTATATAGCTTTTATTATGTTTAAGTATGTTCCTGTTATCCCAGATCTCTCTAAGACCTTTATCATAACGGGGTGTTCGATTTTGTCAAAGGCTTTTTCAGCATCTAATGAGATGATCATGTGATTTTTGTTTTTCAGCTTGTTTATATGGTGGATTATGTTGATAGATTTTCATATGTTGAACCATCTCTGCATCCCTGGGATGAAACCTAAGTGATCCTGGTGAATGATTATTTTGATGTGTTCTTGGATCTGATTTGCCAGTATTTTATTGAGTATTTTTGCATCAAAGTTCATGAGGGATATTGGTCTGAAGTTCTCTTTCTTAGTTTAGTTTTTGTGTGGCTTGGGGATCAAGGTTATTGAAGCCTCATAGAAAAAGTTTGGCAAAGACCCTTCTGCTTCTATTGTGTGGAATACTTTGAGAAGAATTGGTATAAGCTGTTCTTTGAATTTCTGGTAGAATTCTGCACTGAGGCCATCTGGACCTGGGCTTTTCTTGGTTGGGAGATTGTTGATGACTGCTTCTATTTCCATAGAGGTTATAGGTCTATTTAAATTGCTTATCTGTTCTTGATTTAATTTTGGCCAGTGATACCTATCCAGGAAGTCGTCCATTTCCTTTAAATTTTCGAATTTTGTGGATTACAGGTTTTCAAATTATGACCTTATGATTCTCTGAATTTCCTCAGAGTCTGTTGTTATATCCCCCTTTTCATTTCTGATTTTGTTAATTTGCATGTTCACTCTTTACTGTTTGGTAAGTTTGGACAAAGTTTGTCTATCTTGTTGATTGTCTCAAAGAGCCAACTCTTCTTTGCATTGATTCTTTGTATTGTTTTCCTAGTTTCCACTTCATTGATTTCAGCCCTCAATTTGATTATTTCCTGGCGTCTACTCCTCCTGGGGGGAGTTTGCTTCTTCGTTTTGTAGAGCTTTAAGCTGTGCTGTTAATTCTCTAGTATATCTATTATCCACTTTCTTCATGTGGGCATTTAGTGCTATGAACGTCCCCCGTAGCACTGCTTTCAAAGTGTCCCATAGGTTGTGTCTTCATTCTCATTGAATTCTAGGAAGTCTTTCATTTCTTCTTTGACCCAGGAATGGTGCAGTTGTGCATTATTCAATTTCCACGATTTTGTATGTTTTCTGCAATTTGTGTTGTTGTTGAATGCTAATTTTAAAGCATGGTGGTCTGATAAGATGCATGGAGTTATTCCAATTTTTTTGATGTGGCTGAGGTTGGATATCTTGCCAAGTATGTGGTCGATTTTTGAGAAGGGTCCATGTGGTGGTGAGAAGAAGGTGTATTCTTTTTTATGTGGATGAAATGTTCTATAGATATCTGTTAATCCCATTTGGGTCATTACTTCTATTAGACCCTTTGTTTCTTTGTTGAGTTTCTGTCTGGTATTCCTGTCTAGTGGTGAGAGTGGTATGTTGAAATCTTCCACTATAAATGTGTGGGGCTTTATATGTGAGTTAAATTTTAGTAATGTTTCCTTTACGAATGTGGTTGCCTTTGTATTTGGGGCATAGATGTTCAGATTAGACAACTCATCTTGGTAGATTTCATATGTGATGAGTATGTAATGACCTCCTTCATCTCTTGTGATTGATTTTATTGTGAAGTCTAATTTGTTAGATATTAGGATTGATACCCCTGCTTGTTTCTTGGGTCCATTTGATTGGAAAATTTTTTCCCAACCTTTAACTCTCAGGTAATATCTGTCTTTGAGAGTGAGGTGTGTTTCTTTCATGCAGCAGAAGGATGGGCTCTGTCTTTGAATCCATTCTGCTAGCCTCTGTCTTTTTAATGGATGAGTTAAGGCAATTAATATTGAGAGATATTAGTGAACATTGATTGCTCATTCTTCTTTTATTTGGAATTGTTGTTGTTGGTGGAATTATGTGTGGAATTTCACCCCTTTCTTTTTTTGGTTGTTGGTAGAGAGCGATTCTCTAATGCCTATGTTTTTCTGGTTGTAGTTCACTTCCCAGGGTTGGAGTTTTCCTTCCAAATCTTTCTGTAGGGCTGGGTTAGTGGATACGTATTGCTTAGATCTAGTTTTTTCATAGAATATCTTGTTTTCTCCATCTATAGTGATTGAGAGATTTGCCGGGTATAGTAGTCTGGGCTGGCATCCATGGTCTCTTAGTGTTGGTAGAATATCTATCTAGGACCTTCTGGCATTCAGAGTTTCCATGGAGAAGTCAGGTGTAATTCTGATAGGTCTGCCTTTATATGTTACTTGGCCTTTTTCCTTAGCAGCTCTTAATATTCTTTCTTTATTCTGTATATTTGGGGTCTTGATTTTTATGTGGCGAGGGGGACTTTTTTTATGTGGTCCACTCTATTTAATGTTCTGTAAGCTTCTTGCACCTTCATTGGCATGTCTTTCTTAATGTTGGGAATGTTTTCTTCTATGATTTTGTTGAATATGTTTTCTGCCCATTTGAGGTGGTTTTCTTCTCCTTCTTCTATACCTATTATTCTTAGGTTTGGTCTTTTCATGGTGTCCCATATTTCCTGGATGTTTTGTGTTCAGGATTTGTGGGACTTAAGATTTTCTTTGGAGCAGGCAGCAGTGGCACATGCCTTTAATCCCAGGACTAAGGAGGCAGAGGCAGGCAGATCTCTGTGAGTTCGAGGCCGGGCTGGACTGACAGCCTCCAAAACAATACAGAGATTTTCTTTTGTTGATGAATCCATTTCTTCTAGTGTATCTTCAACACCTGAGATTTTCTCTTCCATCTCTTTTATTCTGTTGGTAATGCTTGTATCGGTAGTACCTGACCATTTGCCCAGCTTTTCTACTTCCAGCCTTTCTTCAGATTTTGTTTTTTTTTTTATTTTCTCTATTTCAGTTTTCAACCCTTGCACTGTGTGCATTGTTTCTTGCAATTTTCAGTTTATCATTTTGTCCATTTGTTGCCTTTTATGAATTTTTTGGTTTGTTCTTTCTTCCATTTATTGCATTTTTTGGTTTGCTTTTTCTTCCATTTCTTGCATTTTTTGATTTGCTTTTTCTTCCATTTCTTGCATTTTTTTTGGTTTGCTTTTTCTTCCATTTATTGCACTTTTTGGTTTGCTTCTTTTTCCAGTTCTTGTATTTTTTGGTTTGTTTTTTCTTACATTTCTTGCATTTTTTTGGTTTGTTTTTTTCTTCCATTTCTTGCATTTTTTCTGTTTCTTCTTCCATTTTCTGCCTTTTTTTTGGTTTGTTTTTTTTCCATTTCTTGCATTTTTTGGTTTGTTTTTTCTTCCATTTCTTGCATTTTTTTTGGTTTGTTTTTTCATCAATTTCTTTGAAGGATTTTTCTATATCCTCTTTTAGGGCTTCTATCATTTTCATGAAAGGTCGTTCTCTTCTGCTTCATTCACATTGGAATGTTGGAGTCTTGCTGCTGTGGAGTGTCTAGAATCTGCCGGTGTCATATTTGTTTTTCTGTTGTTGAGTGTGTTTTTGTATTGTCTCTTTCCCATCTCTTCTTCTAGTGGGTGCAGAAAGAGCCCCTTACTGGTCTGGTGGTTAAGGGACCAGAGTTCCCTTTTGGTGGGTGCTAGCAAGTTCAAAATCTGATTGTTCTTCTATTCCTCCACCTCATTCTGGTCCCTTTGTTGGAGAAGAAGACCAGGAATCTGGGATGTTTAGCCACCCCCTTGGTCCCCTGGTTCCTTTGCTGGATCTGCTGGTTTCCTGGTCTTGTTGGTGAGAGAGAAGACCTGGAGTCTGCGGTGTTTGGCTCCCGCCAGGATTGGAAGCTCTGTGCAGTTCCCAGGTGATCCCCAGGCACTGGAACACAGGCCTGGATGCAGGGTCTGTTGTACCTGTTCCCGCCAGGAACAGCTCATCCCCTGGTCTCCCTGGATCTGTTGGTTTCCTGTTCTCATTGGTGGCAGAGAAGACCTGGAGTCTGGGGTGTTTGGCTCCTGTTCCCACCGGAACAGCTGGTCCCCTCTAGTTTTTCTCTTAATGTGGATCAAAATTCGTCAAACAGTTAGCTCTTTGACCATAAATGAACAATTGGATGAATCTGTGCTGAGGACTTGATAAATGATTCAATGGTTATGAGTGCTTTTAGAGGAACTGGGTTTGGTTCCTTGACCTCTAGCTAGGAGTCTCATATCTTTCTGTGATTTCAGGTTCAGAGTCAATCATGTTCTCTGGCCTCTGTAGGCACATACACTATATATATATATATATATATATATATATATATATATATATATACTGGGATATATAGACCTAATTAGAAAGTAACTTAAAAATGAAATCTGATTGCCTGGGGACTTATGCTAAATCTCACAATGGATCCAGCCTTCCTCACTCACTGCATCTGTTGTGTGAGCCACAATTACACAGAAGTACTCTCTACATAGCAACCCAGTAAACATACCATCCTTTATCAGGTAGGCGATCTTCAACCCTCCTTCTCAACTTTCAAATTGGTCTTCCCCTCCCCAGTCCTCAAATACCTGATGATTCCACCAAACCATATGGCAGACCTACCTTTACTCATTATTTTGGATTCTCTCAGCCAATACCCATTCTGGCCAATCCCTATTCCTTCCTGTCATGTTCTACCTGGGACTTCCCAGAAGCACTCCCTTTGAGGCAACCTACAGAAAGGGCAACAGAGGTCAAGGAATGGAACACATACACAACAAAGACACGACCCTTTATCAATTCCAAGAAATACAAACACAGATGCCTATAAATCAACTCAAAAAGATAATCATTAACACCCAAAACAATCTGCCTCTGCCACAATTCAGCAAAATTACTACAGTGGGGCCAGAGAAATTGAATGTAGCTGTAGGACAATCTAAGAACTTCACAATAGTTATTATGGATATATGTTCAAGAACTTTAAAGAGGGTATGAACAAAGTCCTTACTGAAGTCTTTGAAAACATAAACACTGTAATGAAATGATGAAAACTGCTCAAGAGATGAAAGTAGAAATAGACTTATTAGGGAAACCCCTACCTGAGGTAAAACTAGAAATGGAACATTTCAAAACTCAAATAAAACCTCAGGTGTAAGCACCATCAACAGAGTACAAAACTTGAAAGAGATAGTCTCAGAATTGATAGCAATTAGAAAATATTTTCAAGAAAACTACAGAAGAAAATTTCCCTGATCTAAATTAGGAAGTGCCAATAAAGGTACAAGATGCATGGAGAACACCAAATCGACTAGATTAGATAAGAAAGGCCCCATGACAAAGAACAATGAAAATACTAAACATATAGAAGTGAAATATTTTAACCTGCAAGAGAAAAGGACAGAGTAACACATAAAAACAGACCCTTTGGAATAGCACCGCTGAATATGGGTGACAGTTCTGTGCCTTGGGAAATCTGTGAGAGCAGTATAAGTGGGATCAAAGTTTCTCCCTATTGCATGAATTGACCATTTGGAGCCCATTCCCCATGGAGGGATACCTTTTTCAACTTCTATGGGGGGGAGGGCTTTGTCCTGCCTCAACTTAATGTGCCAGACCCACAGAAAGCCTTAACCATTACTTTGGAGTAGAGGGAAGTGGGTGGGGGAAGTGGGATGGAGAATGGGAGGAAAGGAGGGGGGGGGAAATGTGGTTGGTATGTAAAATGTAAAATGAAAAAAAATCTTTTAAATAAATAGAAAGCTAAAAAATAATAACATCTGATTCTAAATGGATACTCTAATATCCAGAATGGCCCACACAAATATTCTATTGTCAGTAAAACTATCAATCATAATATATGGATATCTTCATTCATATTTCTATTGCTGTGCCAAAACATCATGACCAAAAAGCAAGTTGGAGAGGAGAAAGGGTTTTTAGGGCTTACACATCCTTAGCACTAATCATCTTTGAAGTAAGTCAGGTCAGGAACTCAAACCGGGCAGGATCATGCAAGCAGGAGCTGATCCAGAGATTATAGAGGCATGTTGCTTACAGTCTTTATTCCCCTGGCATGCTCAGCCTGCTTTATTGTAGAATCTGTAATTACCAGAACATGGATAGAGTCACTCACAATGGGCTGGACACACTTCTATCAATCACCAATTAAAAAATTCCTTATATCCATACATTATGGAGGCATTTTTGCAATTTATGTTACTTCCTTACAGATAACACTAGTTTGTGTGCCAAACTGATATAATACTCTACAGCACAATGGTTAAAGAAAAACATTACACAATAAAAACCAATTTATGCTGTATTTATCCAGATATCAGTGTCTGAAGAAAGTGCTAGAAGGAAAGCCTTCCATGAGAAAATATTAACTACACCCAAGAAAATAGAGGGAATAAATATTATCAGTCCAGATGATTAAAAGAGGGGAAATTATCCACACTACAAAAACAAAATTATGTGAATCTCCAAACACTGCTCATTGATAACTTTTAGCATAATTTTTCTCAATTTCCCCATAAAAAGACATAGAGTAACAGAAAAGATGGAAAAAACAGGATTAATCTTTCGGCTTATTCCCTAAAACACATCTTAACATCAAGAACAGATATCAATTCACGGTAAAAGGTTCAAAAAAGGTATTCCAACCAAATGGACCTAAGAAGCAAGATGGTAACATATTCTGTCACCAGTGAAATGTAAATAAAAACTACTCTGAGATTCCATCTTAAACAAGTAAGAATGACCAAGACCAATAAAACACATGAGAGCTCATCCTGGCCAGGATTTGGAGTACAGGGAACACTCACCAATTGCTGGTGGAAGTGCAAACAGCATGGAAATCAGTACTTTGGTTCCTCTTTAGGCTACCATAATTCTATATGGAGATTTATCTATAACACTCTTGGTCATGTGCCCAAAAAATTCTGTGGTCTACTACAAAGATTCTTATTTGATCATATTGATTGCAGCTCTCTTCATAATAGCAGGAAATTACAAAAAGACTACATGTCCACCAATAGATGGATGGTTTAAGAAAATCTGGTACATATAATCAATGGAATATTACTCAACTGTTAAAGCTTATGAAATTCACATGTAAATGGATGGAGCTGATAAAATAATTAATGAATTTGCTTATATATGAATGTTAGTTGGTAAGTCTTCAATTAGAAGACTACAAATGATATAACTGTAGAGATTGTATAGAGAGTAATGGAATAGAGAGGATGCTTGGATCACTCTAGTCTGGAAAATTAGAAAAGTAATTATGAATGGATGGGGTAGGGCAGCACTGGAAAGTGAAGATAAAACAGGGTGGGGAAGAAAAGAGGGAGGGAATACATAGAGAGACAACTAAAACTAAAGGCCATTTCAGGAGTCACATAGAAACTTAATAGAGTAGAAGATGTGTCTATACATAATATATATACATATGTATATATACATATATGCACATGAAGGTGATCTAAACGGAATCACCAAGTAGTTATAGCTCCAACTGGATGTCTACCAAATGAATTCATTTAACCAAATGAATCTTCCAGTTCAGAAACAGATTACATCTAATCAAGTCCAGGTGCCCCCATAGGAACCCTCATATAACCCAGGTTATCACTAAGGCTTTTAGCTGCTTGATACAAACAAAAGGTCAAACCTTATTGCTGAAGACAACACATGCAAAACTCCTTGAAAAAAGGCCTTCTAAACACAGCAGGAGCATTGCGCACATGAACTCACAGAGATTGTTGCAGCATGCACAGGGACCTTACATGTCTAAGCCAGATGGGGTCCCAGTGCCTGCACATCACCTGTTTCTGGAAACACATACCTTGCTACTTATATGTCTAACTTTTACTTGTTTCTGAGAATGAACAGAAGTTCAAATGCAAAAGCACAAATTGAGATCAAGTAGCAAGCATAACTTGGTTTCATTTTATCATTTCAAGGCCACATTTTTTCCTTTTTAAATTTAAATTACAAACAAGCTTGTTTTAAATGTCAATCCTAGTTTCTTCTCCTTCCCTTCCTCCCCTGTCACCCACAGACCAACCCCCTATCCCATCCCGTTTCTGCTCCCCAGGGAGCGTGAGGACTTCCATGGGGGATCTTCAAAGTATGTCAGATCATTTGGAGCAGGGCCTAGACCCTCCCCCCATGTGTCTAGGATGAGAGAATATGCTTCTATGTGCGATGGGTTCCCAAAGTCCATTAGTATTCTAGGGATACTAGCAGAGGCCTCATAGATTGCCCAGTCCTCCTAACTGACACCCAGTTTCAGAGGGTCTGGTTCGGTCTTATGCTGGTTTCCCAGCTATCAATCTGAGGTCCATTAGCTCCCCCTGGTTCAGGTCAGCTGTTTCTGAGCATTTCTGCAGCCTGGTCCTTTTTTGGGGGGGGTTCTATATGGTTTTGGAGGCTGTCCTGGAACTGGCTCTGTAGATCAGTCTGGCCTCAAACTCACAGAGATCCACCTGCCTCTGCCTCCCAAGTGCTGGGATTAAAGGCTTGCACCACCAACTCCCAGCTATAGCCTGGTCTTGACCCCTTTGCTCATCATTCCTCCCTGTCTGCAACTGGATTCTGGGAGTTCAGCTCAGTGTTTAGCTGTGGGTGTCTGCTTCTGTTTCTATCAGCTACTGGGTGAAGGCTCTAGGATGGCATATAAGGTAGTCATCAATCTCATTATTGGAGAACGGTATTCAAGGTAGCCTCTGGACTATTGCTTAGATTGTTACTTGGCATCATCCTTGTAGATCTGTAGACATTTCTCTAGGGCCAGATTTCTCTTTAACCCTATAATGGCTCTCTCTATTATGGTGTTTTTTTCCAGCTCTCCTCTATTCTTTCCCTGACTTTGTCTTCCTCTTGGCACATATCCTCCTGTCCCCTCCTCTTCTACCCTTCTCTTTCTTCTAACTTGCTCTCCCCCCTTGCTTCCAGTTAGCTCAGGAGATCTTGACCCTTTCCCCTTCTCCTGAGGTCTCTCTTAGAGTCCTTCTTGTTTCCTAACTTCTTTGGCAGTGTATATTGCAGGCTGATACTTCTTTGTCCTATGTCTAAAATCCATGTATGAGTGAGTACATTCAATGTTTGTCTTTTTGTGACTGTGTTACCTCACTCAGGATGGTTTCTTCTATTTCCACCCATTTGCCAAGGCCACATTTTTAAAAAGTCTTTTTCTTTTCCTACTGGGACTTAAAAATTTGCACTGTTGCTCCAAAAACTGGCAATCTGGCACCAAAATTGTAATTATCATTGTTATTACTAGAACCAAATACATGATGTCACTCTGTCAATACTGCAAGTAAAAGGAGTTTTAATAAAAGCATTTATTTAAAAAATTATTCCCCAGGGAGAAATGTAATCTTAATAAATCAGGACTTTGAAAGTGTGCCTGCTTATTGATGTTACTTACCAGGGAGAGCTAACCAAATGAATTTCCACCACGATAAAACCCTTGAAGGCATATGTCACCTAATCAGCTTTATTCATCTGAGACTTAAGTAAAACCAACTTGCTTCTAGAGGTGTTAATTAGGAATGTAATACACATCATCAGATAAATGAATACAGGTTGATTTCTCCATGAGGTATCAAAATGTATCTCATTTTCAGTCAAATTACACACAAATCACTGCAAATATGTAGTTAAGATCAGCCTGAAGAAATAAAATATTACTCTTATTAAAATGTCTTAGAATCAGTGGGATCAAATGTATTTCTTCTGCTGAAGTAATATTGTATTGATTAAAATAGTGACACTATTAGATGTGAAAGGGACCTTACTACACAAACACATCATTTTCTTCTTGTACTATTCACAGTATGAAACACCATGTATGCAGTTTAGTAAAAATTGTATGATGTTATTCATAGTGCACAAAGGAATAATGAGAATCAAAATACTAAATAAAAGATAAGATTATGAAAGACCTTAAAATTCATTAAATTTTGGAGTGGATAAAAATCCCAAATATGCATATTTCACAGTGTGATATAAATAAGATACTATCTAGGATTAATATATACTAAAACCCTGTGACTAACATATTGCATATACTGCCACATTAAATACTAATAAAACACAAAGGTCAGTTTATTAGTCTATTATTCTGATTAAAATATTATGCTTGCAACAAGTGACAAATTGCTCACCATGGTGTATGTATTAGGACTTCCTCATAAAAGTACAACAGAAATTTGATCCTGTCACAATGACATAAGAATATGAAATCCCAAAATCTTCAAGGTCAAGAGTATGTCAAGGCTAAAAGGAAACTTTCTGCTTGACTTTGGAAGTAAATAATGAACACCTCGACTCTGTGTGCTTGTTTTTTTTTTTCTGGTTTGAGATTATGTAGGTATTGTTCATGCTATCCCAGCCCCTATGAGTTCTTGTGTTATATTGTCCTGCTGTGTCTGAGAAACACTGTTTCCATATAGTCATCCAGCACAAACACTATTTCCAAATGGTCATCCAACACCGCAAGCCCTTATAGTCTTTGCTCCCTAAGCTGCAGTGGTCTCTGAGCCTTGGGAGAAGGACTGTGATCAAGGTCCCATTTAGAGCTCAACGGTTTTGACCAGTTGTGGGTGGCTGTACAATAAATGTTACATCTTGATAACTTAGAAAAGGAAGAACATTCAATAAACAAAATTGGTATACCTAGAGAGTTAGAAATTAAAATCTGAGTCATTTTAATGGGATGCCTGGAATTCATTCTAGAAGTTATTTCTAGAGATTCAAAACTTAAAACATCAATACACTTTATTTAAATGAAAGAGTCACACCAAGAAATTCACTCTTATAAATGGAAGGCTTGTAAGGAAAATGATCAATACAAATGGAGAAATTTAGTAGCTGAATGCTTCCCAACTTTATACTTACTTCATATGTTACCAAAAAGCATATTTTGCCCATCCTTTGAATGCTGTTAGTACTTTCACAATTTCATAATCATACAGTTTTGAAATTACTGATATTCAGCTGGGAATTTGGTGGGATTATATCTCTCTTTTAAATATTTATTTTTTTGTTTGTATGTTTACTTGTTTTTCAGTTTTCATGACAGAGTTCCTCTGGGTAACCCTGGCTGTCCCAGAACTCACTTTGTAGACCATGCTTGCCTCAAACTCAGAAATCATAGATCCACCTGTATCTGCCCACCATGTGCTGGTATTAAAGGTGGGCACCACCCCTGCCTAGCCTTAAATATTTTCTATTTTGTAATTTGTCTGCATGTATATCTGTACACCACATATGTACAATCTCCCTAGAAGACAGAAGAGGGCATAGATTATGGGTCTTCTGGAATTGCATAGACAGTTCTGAGTTTACCTGTGGGTATTGGATATTGAACCTTGGCTATTGTGAGAGCATCCAGTGCTCCTAACTGGGTTTCTAGCTTTATGCTCTCTCTCTACTTAGTTGTAATAAAATATTCTTTATTTTTTAATTTGTTTACTTCAATAGTGGAAACACATTTGGTGGCATTACTGATTTATTCATAACTTTATGGCACTCATTCTGTGACATGGGAGGTATAGGGTTGCCTTTAACATCCTATAAAATACAGTCTTGAGAACAATCATCAGAAGATGAAACAAGCATGGCCCAACTTTTCACAAAGCACCAGGAGAACTCAACTCTCCTGTTAAAGAAAAGGCATAGCATCCATACTTTAGACCTCTGGAACCAGATGCAGCTTACTGGGCAAAAGATCTCCCTTCATTATTCTTATAAAATGTTTGTGACATTGCTTATATAAACTATTCTATCATTAGTTTTGTTCTATTATTATTTTTGTTTTACATCAAAATAACCTTCTATACTAAAATGAGGTACACTGTGAGGCATGCTGATTTGTATATAGGAAGGGAGGAAGAGTAGAGATTGAAATGGGAAGAAAAAGATGGATGTTAGTAATATTTGATACCTATGTAATCATTTAAGATGCTTTCAGATTTCCCATTTGAGTAAGTCATAGCACAAAATTGTTTTGGCATGCCAATGGCTGTGCATTCCCTGTAAGTTACTGCTTTGGCAGTGTTGCAGCTTGTGAGCTGCAGAAATGGAGCAGCTCAGTGTGATAGAGGGAAGTCAAGTACATAGAGAACCAGGAACTTAGCAGAACAGCAATTCAGTATTAGTCATCAGTAAATACTTAACTCATGAAGCAATGCAGTATGGTAGAGCTTTTCTTAAGCTGTGAAAGGGTGAAAGGATTTTGTGAAGTCACTGGGTCACTGGCATCAGTGTGATTAAAAAAAGGAAAGAAATGCACTATAGAGAACTGTGTGGATATATATATATATATATATATATATGTGTGTATATATATGCATATATATGTTACATTTATTTTTAGTATGAAATTTTGTTTACCTTGAGGTTTGAAGCCCACTTGTACTTCAGTATAGGTTTTGTCCTTTTCTTTCTGTGAATAATAAAATTTTATAAAGCTTTTGAGAAACCTTAAATGTGAGTGAGAGATGAGGACAGCATGGGAGAGCTGTGTTAACAAGAGCGGTAACAAAAATGAAAGTATAAGAACTCACAGTCATTTTTTCTTTCAGAAAGGATGATTTTTTCCAAACAATCTACTTTAAACTATTCACTGTTAAGATGTCTTTCATTACATGCAAAATTTGTGGCTTGGGTCATTTATTTTTAGATTTTTTTCAAGGGGGTTACGGGGATGACTCAACAGTTAATGACATCTACTGCTCTTCCAAAGGACTTGAGCTTGGTTCCCAACATTCATGTTGTGTGGTTTAGAATTTATTGTAACCCTTCACCTCCAGGAGCTCCAACACTCTCTTCTGGCCACTGGCTGTGCACTCATGTGTATATACCCACATATAGATGCATGCACACTTGTAATTAAATGAAAAATAAAAAGTAAAATAAAAAATATCACTTTAGAGAACACCAAATTAAAATAATCTCACAAGAACATGAAAGAGATGAAAGAACTCTTTTCTAATTTTTTTCATGTAAATAATGAAACAATTAATTTTGTCAGAAATTCTCCTAGTATCTATCATCTACATACATGTGAACTATGACTTACTTGATTATTTCCACAGAATTTTATTCTCATGAAGTTTAAAGTAAAGCATTCTACATATAAGCCAGTCTTCGAAAAGGCAAATGACTAACATACTCTGCCTAAGCAAACTAAAGATTAAATTGACAAAATAACAATTTGTTTCAATAAAATCAATAAAGACAACACCACTTGTTTAAAAAAAGTCAGTGGTATTAACAATCAATCCTATCAATTGTTGACATGGCTCAGACATGGTGAAAATTTACAGCTAACGCAGAGAAATCCAAAGGTACCTGTGTAGTTGTCAGAAAAGCATCAGAAAAGCAGGCACCATGTTCCAAGAGATTGCCAGTGCCAGACGCCAGCAGAGGGGTCAAACTGTCTTCAGGGTAGTGACAGAGAACTCACCTACTGTGGATTCGTAGTCTAGATTGTTGCCATTGGCTTTGTAGTTTATGTGTGCTTATTTGCTTTTGGCTTCGCCTTTGTAGTTATGAATATCTGTTCTAGCACATCCTGTTTGACGTTGTTTTTTTTTTCTTGTTCTGTTTCATGTTTTTTTTTTTTCATTGTTGGGAAGAGAATTCATGACCTTGGCATTCTAGGTAAGCACTGTATCACTGACATGTATGTTTCCCTACTGAACCTTACTGATAACATAGAACTGTATTGTTGAAGATGTTGAAGCGTTCATCAGGATCATAATAGTTTTCTGTGGGTTAATTTTTAAGTTTTACAGCGTTCACCTGCAGCATACAATGTTATAAACATCTAACTTCAGTATAGAAACCAACTCCAGAATTGTAGTTTCACAGAGAACAAGAGGTAGAGCTTGGGTTAGAAGATGTATCTAGTTTATAAATCCAAAATCAGGGTTGGAAGTATGGATAAGAAATGACAGTCAAACCAAAGATGGATATCTACTGTCCAGATCATGACCTGGAAAGTTGGAGGTTTTAAAGTGCTTGCTGTGCTTTCCACCCCCTCATTATCATTGGTGATTGATAACTGTTGGGAGAGGGAGACTCAATTTTCTCAACACAGCAATACTGGGTCTACACCCCAGGACAGGATCCATGTCAGGACTTGCCCAGCACAAACTGCACTCCATATTTGTTTATTTAGTTAGTTAGTTAGTTTGAAAAAGAGAAAAATCAGAATTTGGGTTACAAGAAGGTTAGGAAAAAGAAAATATGATTGAAAAACATTTCATGATGTTCTCAAAGAAAAAAATTAAAATATTGTTACAGAACTGGCTAAATAGTCATAAGATGCATATGAAAGTATAAAATTTACACATGTAAATTCTCCCTTCAATTTATGGGAATAAATGTATTACAATTTAAAATTTCCTTAGGTACCAAATTTCCCAATAAATTGGAATGGATTCAGGGTGAGTCGTGTGAATGTTTCTATAATTTCATTAAAATGAAACAAAATATCATGCAAATGGCCCAAATCTACTCTAATATCAAGCAATAATGTTGAAATCCTCTCTACCAATTAGTTCTCACAGTATGAAATGAAGCACATATTTTTAAATTGTTTTGCCATTTTCTAAGCATTTTCCTTTATATTGCTATTTTACAGATTTAATGGAGGCCACCCCGCTGGATAAGAATGTGCCCCGTAAAACACAAGAAAGATAATTATAAACTATCAGTTTGTCTAAGCCCTCTACAGCTCTCTGTGGAGGTATACATTTAGAAGGCCATATGATTAACCATTACTCCATATCTACCTCAAAGCAAAATCTGTGAGGTTAAAGGGGATAATATCTACAAAGTATTCAAATTCCAGGGGAAAATAATACTCAAGAATAAGGGGGAAACACATCAAAAGAAAATAATACTGTGCATGTAGCTGTAACATAGGCCCAGGTCAAAATGTGACAGACTGTATGTGGGACACAGAAATGAGTTGCTTCAAAAATCTATTGCATGTTTTATTAGAAAACACTGAAACTGAAGCATTATGCAAACACACTTGACAAAGAGCAGGAGGGCAGCACATTTTATTCCTTGCCTTTTTCTAATCAACTGTAAGTCTGTAATGCTATCAGGTAAATTCTCAGACTCAGTTTCCTTAGGTTGACAACATTCTCACATATTTGACATGCTTCTCTGATGCGAACACATGGTATAGCTTATATGAATTTGCTTGAAAGTCTTTAGGCTTGTCAACAAATGTTGCCTAAATGTCACAATGTAATTTTAAACACAGAATGAAACAATATAGTGTTTTGCATGCATGCATACATATATGTACACCATGTGCATGCAGGTGCCTATAGAGGTCAGAAGTGGGCATTGGATCCTCTGAAACCAGAGTCACAGTTAGTTGTGAGGCAGGAAACCACTCCAATAACTATATGGGTGCTGAGAACTAAACCCGGGCCCACTATTAGAATAGCAAGTGCTTTTACCCTCTAAGCTGCCTCTCTAACATCAAGTTCATTTGATTTTTAAAAATTAAGATGATTTCTTTTCCTATTTACTTTTGCTTATTCTGAGGTACACTGGGTCCCAGAGGGTAAACTGAATTCCTCATTTAGCAGCTGAATTTTGACTCGCCAACCTCAGTATAACTTCTTGGAGACTATTAACAGTCTTTTTTTTCCTCTTACAGATCTTTAATCAAAGAAATCTTCCTATGGTCGTATTCAGTTACCAAGGAACAGTCCCAATGAGGAAAGAAGTCTCTTTCTGTACCCGTTCTCCACACCATCCATGAAACTACCTAGCTTAGCCACTGTGAATTAATCCTTTTATAGGATCTCCTGTAACCTATAAAAATAAGTCCTATATATGTTTATGTACAAACTTCTGGTAGTGAAACTACAGTCAGACTACAGTTTGATTACTCCAGTAGTCATCATCATGCTACATTGTGGTTAGTTTCAGTACTTGACCTGATAACACCATGTCTTGTTCTTTTTTCTGCCTCATTTGCCCTGTTTACAATTTGTCTTCCCATATTGCATGTGTGAATTAAGTGTTCATACTTAATTACTAGAAGGAGGATCTATGTGGTTATTGTGTACCTATTCTGGTTTCTTACCTGATTTCATTAGCTCTAATGAATGTATTTTGATGAGTAAGTTATGTTTGTATGAATGTTCAGAATGATGGGTGTGGAGACCATTGGTGATGGTGTCCTAACTATGCTTTCACTCCCCTTTTTTGTTATGCTAGATGTTAATGAGGAATCTGCTTCCAAATACTTCCTGGAGTTGATTCTGTGCTGTGGTGACCTCAGTGCATGCTGATTTAATATTAATTCAAACTCCTGCTACAGAGGAGGCTGTTCTGGACAGTACTAGGTCGCTTTGGTTTTTCTCACTGATTCTGAAGAATCCAGTTTCTATCCTTGTCTTTTATTTTCACCTCCTTAAGGGTCCTCCCACTACATTATTATGTAAATTCCTTACTAAAGAACAAGTTTTAATTAAAAAATACATTGTGGAATATTTGCTTAACCAGGCAAAGATGTGTTACATTTGTTTGTGCTGCATTTGTTACTATGTAAAGATGGATTGGGTTTGCATTAATTAAATACAATTAATCAGGGCTCAAAGAGGTGGGGTTTACAACTGATTGACAGGCATGATAGGAAGTGGCTGGATGAGCTTAGCATGTGTTATTTTTTTTGAGGGGGAAGTTTAGAAGGGACACAAGCAAAGAGAAAAAGTTAGCCAGCAACAGCAACTACGGCTTTAGTGGTGAGGGCTAGTAGAGTTAGTAGAGTAAAGAGCAGCCACTGTAACTAATGAAGGTACAAATCAACAAAAATACATAATCTTTATGAAGTCATCTCTGGTCTATCCAGGTTGTCCTCCACCCACTGGATCTTAAAGTATGTTTTCTAAGTATGAAATACTAATGTGTAAAACAATCCTGTTCATAAATGTGTTAATGTTTCTGTGTTTGTGTACATTGTACCAGGCCATAAATTTCATACAAATATTGTCTTTTACTCTTTCATTTGCATCCTAACTCCTAAAGATTAATTACCTTACTAACATAACAGATATTTTTGTGTGAAAGGTGAAATAGCATTGTGCATAATTTCTAGAGAAAATTGCAGTTAGTATATGTGTGCACACCATTATCTACAATGTACTAGGAAATTCCTGAACTGTTTAAATGTACATTAAAGAGAAGCCCCAAACAGATACTAAACTCTGAAAATTATGCATGTTCACCAGCTACTTTACCACTGAGTTATATCCTTAAACCTACATGTGGTTAACTTTTATATGATTTTATTTTTCATGTGGACATAGGTCTGAATGGTTTTAATTTTATATATAACATTGTGAGTGTACAAGAAAATTACAAATCAAACCTCCAATATATTACTTAAAAGTTTCTTTACACCTACATTATATCCGAGAGTCATTTGATAGCACTGAGTGAGAAAAAAATAAAAATTGAGCTTTAGAATATAAAATAAGTTTTACTGAAGGAAGTCAACTGATCAGATCACTCTGCTCACCGAAGTTTGGCTGGTTCATATCACACTATCTCAACTGGTCTTTTAAAGTTTACTCAAATTTAAATATAGAAAAGGAAGGACTTATGATGCTGAGAAACACAAAAATGAACATGAAGTAGGGATTGGATTTTTCCGCATACTATCCAGTTGTCTTTGAATTCAGGGCTGGTGTGCAGCAGGACAGAGGAGCAAACAAATATCACCATAGTCTGCCCTGCACTTTGACGTTCCTTATGTGACATTTCTCTGCAATTCCTGATCTTCTAGTTTCTCTGACACCATTACTGCCTAAGTTTCTGCTCTTTCAAAGAAGAGTAGTTAAGTGGATTTGGAGGAATTGTTACTAACATTTAATTCCAAATACACATTTTAAAAAGCACCTGCATAATCTTCTCTGGCCTAATTGTTATGATTCTTCTAAAATGATGTATTGTACCATGCTTTTATAATACCTTCCTACATCTTTTCTTGAGTACTGTTGTGACAGGAGGGCATTAAATATATTCCCCACAGTCCGTAAGATAAAAATGAATTTTAAGAGGCAGACATTATACTATGCTCTAGCCTATAAATATGTCCTGGAACCTTTCTCCCACAGTTCTGAATGCAAATTACATTTTAAATTGTAATAGATTATAAAATTTATAGGGTTCCCTCTTGTATAATTAACTATGCAAAACTCAAAGAATACCCTTTTTGAAGATATAGACAGAGCATTAAAGCAAAACTCAGATATATTAAGTACAGTCTGAGTTTTGATGATAACAATTTTCTGTTGTTAGCTGCAGCAAAAAATATCTGCCTTGCCTTCAATTTCATTGTCTGCATATCAGAGTAGCCTATCCTGTTGATTTTTGATACTTATAAGAGATAACAATGAGTCTTATGCATATGACAATATACCATGCATTACAATAAAGCCCACGAAAAGAAAGAATAAAATAAAGCAACAGCAAAAGAAATTATGTCTGAAAATACATGCATCTGGATGAAAATGTCCATAAGTATTAATTTTTAAAATTAATGTTAAGAAGAAAGTTAATATAGTTGAAACATTATAGAAATAATTCTAACACTTTCAATAGCCCAACATTTAATGAGATTTCATGTTAGAAATGATCCAATTCTTGTAAGAAATTCAAATAAATTGGTAAATATTCTAGATCTTAGTTGATGTATTTTCCCCTGTATTTCTCATTGATAACTCTATAAGGTCATAGCTTAACTAGTCCATCTATGATTGAAGAAGGATTAAGTATTTCCTGTTATAGGAAAAGAGTCTTCAAAAGGCGTATTTTTATTTCTTTTGTTGCCATGCACCAGTTTCTTAGCAACCTGGCATTCATAAACTTCAAATCCACTTGTGGGACTGTCTGTCCATTAAGCTTCATTTAGGTTCTTTGAAGTGGTTCCAACAACCTAGCTCTTTGCTCATCAAAAAAAAGTGTGTTAATCTGTATGTTGATACTTGCTCTCTCCATAGTTGGGGTTTTGGGGTTAACAGTGAGTTGCTAAAGTGGACCGATTGTGGAGTCAAGGATTTCTATTCTAGCTGCTGACGCTAACTTACTCCCAACAAAAATAAAAAGAAAAAAAATAAATAAGAAAAAGGAAACACACAGACTTCATTTTGTAAAGTATTCTCCAGTTAATTCTCACTTCACTGAGATTCCATATATTTTTATTTTAGAAACAAACTTATTTTACATATCTATCCACCCATTTCCTCACCCTCCCATCCTCCCATGCCCACCACCAACTCAAAATTCACCCCCCACCCAATACCCCAGGATATTGAGGCCTTCTATGGGGAATTATCAAAGTCTGTCACTTAGGGGAGGGTCTAGGACCTCTTTCAAGTATCCAGGCTGAGAGAGTATCCCAACATAAGAAAAATCACATGGTCCAGCCTGTCCTCAAACTCACAGAGATCTGCCTGCCTCTGCCTCCCGAGTGCTGGAATTAAAGGCATGCGCCACCACCGCCTGGCTATAAGTATGGTGGCAAGGCCAAAAAGAAGAAGTGGTCCAAAGACAAAGTTCAGGACAAGCTCAACAATCTAGTCCTGTTTGACAAAGCTACATATGACAAGTCTGTAAGGAAGTGCCCAATTATAAACTTATTATTCTGGCTGTGGTCTCTGAGAGACTGAAGATTCAGGGGTCCTTGGCCAGGGCAGCCCTTCAGGAGCTACTTAGTAAAGGACTTATCAAGCTGGTTTCGAAGCACAGAGCTCAAGTGATTTACACCTGAAACACAAAGGGTGGAGATGCCCCAGCTGCTGGTGAAGATGCATAAGCAGGTTCAATCGGCTGTACATTTGGAAAAATAAAACTTTATTAAATCAAAAAGAAGGGGAAAGGGATGAGAACCTCTGAGCAAATTCAGAGCAGGGGGAGGGAGGATAAGAGAAAGGCAGCAAAAAGAGAAGGAGAAAGGGGGAGAGAGAACTAGAGGGATGAGGAAGACTGAGACAGGGGACTAATAGAGGAGAGCAAGGAGATACCTTGATAGAGGGAGCCAGGATAGGTCTTTTTTTCCCCTTTTAATTTAAATTAGAAACCAGCTTGTTTTACATGTCAATCCCAGTTCCTTCTTCTTCCCCTCCTCCCCTGCCCCCCACCGAACCCCTATCCCATCGCTTTCTACTCCTCAGGGAGGGTGAGGCATTTCATGAGGGATCTTCAAAGTTTATCATATCATTTGGAGCAGGGCCTAGACCCTCCCCTGTGTATCTAGGCTGAGAGAGTATCCCTTTATGTTGTTTGGGCTCCCAAAGTCCATTCCTGTACTAGGGATAAATACTGATCCACTACCAGAGGCCCTATAGATTAACCAGACATCCAAACTGACATCCTCGTTCAGGGAGTTTGGAACAGTCCTATGCTGGTGTCCCAGCTACCAGTCTGAGGCCAGTATAGGATTAGAGAGAGGTCTGACACGAGGGAAGTATTCAGGGATCCACAGGGATGATCTCAACTAAGAATTTAGGCAGTATTGGAGATGTCGCCTTTGATGCCCTTCCCCTATAATGAAACTGATAACTACCTTGGTTGCCATCTTAGAGCCTTCATCCAGTAGCTTATCGAGGCAGAAGGATTCACCCACAGATTCCCTTTTTTAAAATTTCCCATTTGTGTAATGATTCACTCATAATTTCAACTTATGTCTTGGAACACTAAGTCAAACTCCTGGAATTCAGTTGTAGATAGGGAGGTGTAATGAGCAATGGAGTCAAGACCATGGTGGGGAAACACACAGAGACAGCTGATCTGAGCAAGTGGGAACACATGGATCCCAGTCTGACAGCTGGGGAACAAGCATAGGACCAAACCAGGCCCCCTGAATGTGGGTGTCAGTTCAGAGGCAGTCTATGGTACCTCTGGTAGAGGAACCAGTGTTTATCCCTAGTGCATGGACATTGGGAGCCCATTCCCTATGGAGGGCTACACTCTCAGCTTAGAAACCTGGGGGAGCATCGAGGCCCTGCCCAAGTGATGTGACAGTCTTGGATGATTTCCCATGGGAGGCCTCACCCTCCCTGAAGAGTGGATAGGGGTGGAATGGGAGGTGGTGGTGGGTAGCATGGGATGAGAGGAGGGAGGGGCAACTGGGATTGATATGTAAAATAAGACTGTTTTTAATTTAAATAAATAAAAAATGTTTAAGGGAAAAACGTTGTAATTTGAAGGCTCCTGACAGTTTAATGTGAGGATCTACACTCTATCAAGAAAGGAGTGACAAAAAATGTGGCTGAATCTAGTGTGTGTGTGTGTGTGTGTGTGTGTGTGTGTGTATGCCCATGTGTGTTTGTGACTGGCTGTAGGAAGCTATACCCCAGATGCTTTAAGATCTGAGATGTAATTAAGGATACACTTACTGAACTAAGACATAACACAAATTTTCTTTTTTGAGATTTCTTATTAAAAACAAAGACTTGTAAGACTTATTTTTGTTAAAAGCTGTATTAGTCTTGGTCTTTTAATTAGATTTCAATGAAAGGTTAACTGGTTTTTATTTGATAGTCTCTCCAGAAAGTGAAAACCCTATCTTTCCAAACGAAAGTTTTGACTTCTGTTGATTTTATGTTCCCATAATAATTTATCAAAAAAGCAAATGGAGAAAGTCCCTACTCAAAGTTTCTAACATAGTTTTCTTCTAATATTGAATTGGATTGAATTGGCTGCCTTATTCATTCAGTCAATTTTCTATAGATTCATAACTCTTGTAATAGTCAAGTAATCATGTCTCCTGGTAATTTAAGGGTAACGAATTGCCTATAATTTCTCTAACTTACTCCAATCTCCCAGAAGCTGCGATAATCAGAATTTTATTTTGGTATTGTTTTTGTGTGTCATATGTGTATCTGGTCACTATCACGAGAGCTGCATAATCTTGTGAAGAGAAAGGTAATTTGACTTTTCTGGCTTGAGCTTACATGGCAGGGACATTGTCCCTGACAAGATGTTCTTCTAGAAGCAGGCATTCATGGGCATCACTGTGTATTTCCTGTTGGGCAATCTTGCTAACAATACCCTTCCTTTTGTAGAACATGGATCCCCCTATGTAGTGCTTCTGCAATATAAAGGGGAATATGCACTCCTCCACATCTACTTCAATAGCTGTGGAAATAAATTAGACACAGCCATTCAGATTTATCTTCTTTCCCATGTGTTCTCTTCATACTCTCTTTACATTCCTTGCTAATGTTTGGAAGCTGTGTGTTAAACAAAGAAAGGTCCCCCAGAGATCTTTGGAAGAATCAAACCAGATGTTTAGAAGTACCCTTTTAAAAAATCAAAACAATCTCAAATTCATATGTCAACTGAACATCATTTCAAGCTTGTAAGCACAAATTACTGACAAAACACTGAAGAGGAAGGAGCTTGTGGGCAAAACTGAGTGGACCAATATGATGAATGTCATGGTTGCCCTTGGTTGGGACTGCTGTTGAAAACAGGTTTTTAAATCTGAGAGTTGTAGTGACAGATCCACCCTGCCTGCACACATAGTGCTGACCACAACAATTTGGGCGTGGTCACAGGTGTGGATATGAGTGAGTTTAGGCCTGGGGTCCAGGCAGGTGGCTCTCTCTTGTGTCTGGTCAGGTCACAGGGAGCAGCCTGTGTGGGAACCTGCAGCGGCCATCTGGTTCTTGTGTAAGTGACTTCTCCCAGAAATAAATTATATTTAGTGTATGTTTGAGCCTAGTCCGGTGAATCATTATCTGTGCCTCCACAGAGAGTTAGCACTTCAAGTTTACACTTAGTACACTGAAGAGTGGAATCCCACTAAATCAGAGCCTTGTAGACAAAATGAGTGTTTTGCTTGGTGTCCAATTTCAGTATATAGCAAATAACTGCAGTCACTGGGAGTAAGTTGAATGCTGTTCAGAAACATTTATGGTGAAGCATAGATCTTGGGAAAATGTTACTGACTACAAAATGCAAAAACTGTCTTGAAATTAATTAGCACTCTTCTTGATTCCTAGGTTCAAATCTGCTAGGCTTATTATAATTAATCTATGATTTTATAAATTATGATGATATGGTAGAATATTTCAAGAGGAACAAGAGGAAAACCTATAGTGTTTTTTTGTTAATTTCCATGGTATGTTAAGATTGTAAACACCTATCTTCTGTTATGCTAAGGTGTTGGGGAAGTCCTGTGTATATGTCAATAAAGTACTGCCTGGCCAATAGGAATCTAGATAGGTGGGGCTAGGAGTCCAGGAGGATTCTGGGAAGGAGAAACACAAGAGAGTCGAGATGTAACGCCATTGGGGTAGGAAGCCCGGAAACCTCTCCAGTAAGAGACATACTTAGATTAACAATTATGGGGTAATTACTTAAGTCAGAGCTAGCCAGTAAGAAATAAGCAAGGCCCACAGCTTCATAACTAATATAGCCTCCTGTGTGTTTATTTGGGGACTACAAAGTGGCAGAGCCCAGACGGCTGGCGGGGGATAAACCAAAGCGGCTAAGCAAGAAAAAGCTTCTCGTAACACTAAGGGTATGTACTTTGGAGTATATACATCAGCAAAGAATGTGTCTGTATTATCCTGATGAGCACATGCATGTGGATATATGTTTGTGTGCATGTTTATGCATGTGTGTGTGTGTGTGTGTGTGTGTGGTTTTGTATATATTTCTCTGAAAATTTGCCAAATTTTAAAACATTCTAATGATAAACTCCCAAAATCCGGACAGTCCACAAGGATCACACTGAAAGGAGGTATGAAAAAATACTAATGTGATAATCAAAATAATATTCTAGAACCTAGGAAAAGTCACTAACTACCGATATTTTTAATGAGATAAATTATGAATTGGGGTTAGCTTTTCCCAAGTTGACCTAAAACTAGAATCACCTTGGAAGGGAAAAATTATTTGATGAATTGCCCCTATCAGATTGGCTTGCAGGCATTTCTATGTTATGTTTTCATGACTGACCATCGATGTAGTAGGGACTAGCCCATTGAGGGCAGTATCTTCTGTGAGGTGGTATTCTGGGATGTTTAGGAAAGAAAGATGAGCCTGGGGCTAGTTACCTGTTGCTTCAAACCCAGAACACCGTAGGTACAGGCAAGTGGATCTGTGTGAATTAGAGGCCAGCCTGATCTACAAAATAATTTCCAGGACAGCCAGAGCTGTTACACAGGGAAGCCATGTCCCAAAAAACTGATAATAATAGTAACAATAAAAATAATAAATAAGTAAAATAAAGAATATTGAGAATTTGTAATCAATAATAAGACTCAGACTTGTTATTTGGGAGTGGCTTATGGGACACAGAAAAATTGTGCCTACAGTTGTGATTGATAATTGTAAGCAAAATGAACTCTTTCCTCCCTGTAGGATGTTTATCAGAGAAAGAGAAAGCAAACTAGGACAACATGTTTCTAAAAATTCATCTGATATATAATCAGGTACATGGGATAGTAAGTTCATTCAGTGGGTAGAGGGACTTACCACCAAGCTTGACAGAACCGGGTTTCATTCCCAGGAGCCCATGAGGTAGAGGAAAAGAAGTGATTGCTACATAAACAACAATAAATACAAGTGACACAGTTAAAAGACATGGATCAATACATTGTGTGTCATTGTAAAGCCAGAAACTCTTTATCGATATGCAAAGGTATTTACGGCTGATGACGGAAAAGGACAACTGCAGAATATCTTCCAGAACAAATATGAGCACATTATCTGCTATATTTATAGATAAGTGCCTAGTCCAATAGTCATCAGAAAGGCTTCCGCCAGCAGCTGATGGAGTAGGAAACATTAGCTCAGGGAATACCACCAAACAGACGGGGAGAGAATGTGGGGGCCAGAGGCCCTAAGGACACCTGGAGAAAACCACAGAATAATGTAGGCAGGGCCTATAGGGGCTCACAGAGACTGAAGTGACTGCCATAGAGCCTGTAAGGTTCTGGGCTAGGTCCTGGGATAGGTCCTCTGCACACATGCTGTTGCTGTGTTGTAAAATAATCATCTTGTACACTGCAAAGATTTTCTGCTTGACTTAGTTTAATAAAAACCCGATTGGCTGGTAGCATGGTAGGAATTATAGGCAGGAAAAAAAACTTGGAGAATGATGGGAGAAAGGAGAATTGCCAAGGGAGATGCCACCCAGCCACCAAAAAAGCAGCAAGCATAGAAAATGAAGTCACAAGTCATGAGCCATGAGGCAAAGCACAAGCTAAGAAACATGCTAATTTAAATAAAAGAGGTAGAAAGGATCCTGCGGTATTAACTGACCATTTGTAATTTATATTAAGTCTCTGAGTTAGTTATTTGGGAAGCAGGTGCCAGTTATTAGGGAGCAAGTAGTTGGGACAAGGAAACTGCACCTACATATCTGTTTAGCTTGGGGGATTGTGGGACTCTTAACAGTGGGATCTGTGGCTGTCTCTCACTCTTTTGTGTCTTCTTGGGATCCTTTACCTCCTACTGGGATGCCTCATCAAGCCTTGACATAAAGGTTTTTGCTTAGTCTTATTGTAACTTGTTATGTTATAGTCAGTTGATACCTATGAGAAGTCTGGTATTTTCTCAGTGAAAACGGAGGAGCAGTGAATCTAGGGAAGAGGGAAGATGGGGACTGGAGGAGTGGAGGAATGGGGTGTTGCTGTCTGGATGTATTATATTAGAGAAGAATAAAAATGAACAAATCAACAAATAAATAAACAAAACAATATTACTATCACATGTTTAGGTTTTCAAGAAAATTCCTTGAAGACAGAATGGATTAACACAGTGGAATATTTACAGTCAGTGCAGTGTGCTTAGAAATTGTTGGAAAGAAGGATTGCTAAACTGGATCTTCAACACACACAGTATGAAAGTTCAGTCATGTGAACTAATCACCTTTAGAGAATTAACTATAAAAAATGCAAGAATACAGTGCTGTAGAGTATTATTTTAATTAGGCTAAGATGGGTCAAATTTGTTTATGCTGAAGAATACTGTGTAAAGCTGTGTTTCTTTTTTTATGTTGTTTTTGTTTAATTATGAAAAGATGTGTTGTATTTGTTTCACTTTGCCTGCCTAAGGTACCTTATTGGTCTAATAAGGAGCTGAACATCCACTACCTAGACAGAAAAAGGATAGGTGGGGCTAGTAGGGAGAGAGAATAAATAGGAGGAGAAATATTATCTCTAGAAGAAGAATGAGAGAGAGAGAGAATGAGGGACAAACCTAGGGCAAGAAGCCAGGCAGAAGCCAGCCAGCCAGACATAGAGAAGGATCGAATGTGAGATATACAGATGTAAGAAAGGTAATCATCACCGATGCAAATAGTAGATAAAGAGAAACAGGTGGATTTAAGTTTAAAAAAAAGCTACCTAGCAACATGCTTAAGCTAAACTGAGCATTCAAAATGAATACATCTTCATGTCATTATTTGGGAGCTAGTGTTGATACAAAAGAAAATGCCTGTACAGCGAACCACACATTAAAATCAACAACTAAATATGTGGCAATGTCAGTTAGCACTGGGTATGTGGAAAAGCATTTTTATCCCATTCTATGAAAAAACAACTATGAAGAGATGTTTTGTGAGACACAGCAAACATGAGTCTCGGGAGTCTCGAGATAAACATTAGGTAAGATCAACACACTCCTGCCTGTGATGTCACAATGCAGAAGAGATGGTAGGAGGACATTGTGTGTAATTTCGTCTACTGTTTCAATCCCTATTAAAGTGGCTGGGAGTTGCTTAAGAGCTATGTGCGTTTTGCTGTAGGTAATAAACTTTCTTCCTGCAGTTTCTATACTATGCCAGCCTTTTAAACAATTTATTCCATTTATGACAACTCAGAAGTAGCTATGATAACAATGAAACGGTGAGCATATGTCACATGCTGCTAAAAAAGTAATTTATGTAGATTGGCTCATTTCAGAATATCAGTATTTGTGAAGAAGTATGGAGAGGCTGTGTTTTTTTAAACAAGTCAGAAGCTGCCAAAGATGACCAGGAAGTTGGATGAACAGCACATCTTATCACTTCATGTGAGGGTTCAATATGTTATTTAAACCTTGAGTGATCACTTTAACATACCAGACAGGTTGTAAATCAGAGGATAAATAGGGTTTCACTAACAGGAAGGAGGAACTCTCAAAGGTTTATGAAGACTTTTCTTCTCTTGGTGGAAATAAATCAAGACTGTAGGATAGCTATATGATTTTAAGAACTTATTTATTTGTTGATATAGAGTACATGAAAACTGATACACAAACAATTTTACAACATGAGAAAAAACTGAAGAGAACTCTGAGCTTTGTGGATGGGCTGGGGTCTGTGTTTAGTTACTTGTCAGCTCAGAAATCGAGGGATAAGGGAAGGGATAGAGATTATGGTTCATACTCATAGATCACAAATAGTACAGCAAAATAAATATTAACAAAGCAGACTGTGACCTTCATGAAAATGTAAAAAACATATAAATCAGATTTTAAGGTTACTATGCATTTCATTCTTCCTTCAAAAAATAATGCTATCCTAAGTAAAGGAGAAGTATGTTCAAAAACAAAAATTGAGAAAGCTCTTTGTGCCCAATATTCAGCCCAACTACATTTATGGGGTTTTAATGACTCAAAAACACTATCTATTCATCCTATAGATTTTCACAAGCCAAAAGTTGAGAAAATATCTCACAGAATTTTCAAAGGATGGTGATAGTTCATGAATGATCACTAAGTGAATAGAGGCAAAATTTAAAGAAAAGAATAATTGGTAGTGCTTTGCTGTTTTTTTGCCTTTTAGGTATTCCTTGAACACGTGAACTGCCTGTTTCAGGTTCTAGTACTTGGATTACAGATGTGTGCCATGCTACTATGCCTAGATGAATATTTTCAAAGCATAATAGAAATTTACTTCAATTTGTTTGCAGTAAAAATGCAGGCTACCATTTCTTATATCTAATGATTACTCCTTAGTGGTGACCTTGCTGCATTCAAAAGAGGGAATTCACTATGTCACTTATCTCCCATATCAAATGTAAATTGCTTGAGGAAATCCTTAGACTGAAACCATATTCAAAGCTTAAAAAATAGGAATTAGAAAAACTATTTTCCTGACACAAAACCCACATAGCCATGGGTAGCATACCTTCATCTTTGAAGGGCTGGGATTATAGGCTTGTAACATGTCAGGACTTTAAAGTGGATTGTGATGACATGTTTGTGTGAAAGGAAAGAAGCACCAGAAGAAATGACCAGAAGTAGCTTGATTGGAGATCCATCACTTTAAAGATGCTATTATATGTCTAAATACATTAATCAGGACTCTATAGTCCAGTAGTTTACAATGTTCAGCTTTAGTACTTGGATATATATATATATATATATATATATGTGTGTGTGTGTGTGTGTATGTATATATATATATATATATATATATATATATATATGGACATCACTTTGTTGGCTAGGGGAAAAAGACACTCTGTTGCTTAGTCTCTATTTTACACTCTCATATCTGCTATCAGAAGGGTTGGAAAAGGAGACAACAGTGTATGCAGGACTGAGATTCTTTATTCAGAGCATCTGCTGCAGAAGGCAGAGAGAGACGTGAGTGCAGTTAACAGGGATACTGGGTATTCCAAACAGCAACATCACATTTCCAGCATTTTATGATAGGCACACTCATTCAAATGAAACACATCTGAATGAAATGAAGATGAAAGAACAAACTTTAGAAGACAAAGCAGTTTTCCTTTCTTTGCATTATCCTTGTATTTCAAAGAATTTGCACTCTAGAATTACTAGCCATGGAGGGGATGTGCTAACTAATGCTTTAGAAGTTTAACCTTTTGTGTTGGTTAGCATTGTGTGTCAACTTGACCCAAGCTAGAGTCCTCAGCTAGGAAGGAGCCTCAGTTAGGAACATGCATTAATGAGACACAGCTATAAGGCATTTTTTTCAATATGATCAAAGAAAGAGGGCCCAGCCTATGGTGGGTAGTGCTATCCCCGATGGGTGGTCCTGGGTTCTACAATACAGCAGACTGAGCAAGCCATGGGAAGCAATCCAGTAAACTGAACCCATCCATGGTCTCTGCACCAGCTCCTGTCTCCAGGGTCCTGCCCTGTTTAAGTTTCTATCCTGACAACCTTTGGAGATGAACAGCAATGTTGTAGTGTAAGCCTAGCAAAGTCTCTCCTTTCCAACTTGTTTCTAGTCACAATGTTTTGTTGTAACAATAGAAATCCTAACTAAGACATGTTTGAAAGGAAATTTTACAACATGGTACCTTTTGTAAATATCTAGGTTGGATTATCAGATAAACTGCTCTTTCTCCAAAGTCTGGAGTTATCTCAAGTGAGAATATTCCAAACATTTACAATTCATAAAACATATAGGTATCTGTACAACCTGTTAAAATCTACTTTAATTGAGTTTTCAGTTACTGTATTTATATTCCCAAATAACTGTCTGAGAAGGAAGAGGTTCTATTATATTTCAGTGAAGCACAAGTGTCTGTTGCAAGTAAAGTCTACAAAGACAGACTGAAAGCCTTACAGACAATTATCATGGAAGTACAATTTTGTTCCTCCATTTCTAGGACCTCCAGGAGGTGTCCATGTAGTTTTCAGAGAAGAAGGAAGATGAACTGAGCCTGATCCATCTGTTGGTATCAACTGTCAATTCCCTCTTCTATATAATGCCCATGTGCTCTCTGTAGGACAATTTCAATGGGAAAGCTTAGTCTGAAAGTTCGGAGAAAAAGAGGTTCCCAGAAGAAAATATACAGACTTAATTGGGGATATGTGCTTCAAAAGGAGGAATAATGGTAGCCTAAGTAAGAGCATCAACTACTCAAGGGACAGTAAAGAATGGATTGGTTTAGCATTGCCATATGTACTCACCTTGTTCATAAGCTATACCTCAAATGGGTACAGAAAACCACAGGTTCTTGTCTTGGAAGCAAAACTGGTCTCCAGGAGCTGGTAACTGTGCTAAAGCACTTGTGGCGGCAAAGGCATCAACCAGATTCTAGGGCAAGGAGTTCCTTTCCCTCTCTCTTGTGTCAAAGGTGTTTCCTGTCTTTCTATACTGCCTGAATATGATAATAACATCTACCAGAAAGTTCTTTGAATTGGCACTTCCTTCCAACATCAAATGAAAATGTTCATGGAAATTTCAGCATTTGATTTGTTTTTATTCTGAATTCACTTTAATCAGTGGTTTTGCCTAAGAAATTTTTGATGACAATTTAAACAAAAGTAAAGCAGTTCAAGCCACAATTAGAATGTGTTATGAGCATTCTAAAGCAAGGAAAAGCAGAGCTAACTGATAATGACTGTGCTGTCATTAATGGCTTGAGAGCACCCTGTACTTATGCATATTATTTTGTTATTATTAATAATAGCATATAAAGGTCAAGAATGCAGAATACAGATCTATTGTTTTTCATGATAAATTTTCCAAATGAGTTCAAGGAAATTTGATTTTACTCAGAGATTTGGTTACAGTGTCAAAGTGTAAGTCTGCTATCATCATGGTAAAGAGCATGGCAGCAATCAGACATGGTGCTGGAGAAGTAGCTGAAAGTTCTCCATACAGAGCAAAATGGGCCTGGCCTTTGAAGCCTCAGATCCCACCCCAGTAACATGGTCACAAACCTACTCCAACAAGGCCAGGCATTTTCTCAAACAGTGACACTCTCATTTGATTAAGAACGCAAATAAGAAAGCCTATAGGGGCATTCTTATTCACATCACCATGAAAGCTAATATGAGGAAATGGATAAGGGTATTAACACATGTGGGATAAGAATGTTGAAAAGAGACCAAGGTGGTGAGGGACTACAAGGGTGAACTTGGACTAACAGCGGTATGGGTAAGTAGGTGGAAGAGCTACAAAACATGTTTTCACATATGTCCTATGCTAACTAACGCATATTTGGTGATTTTACAAATAATAACATAAAAAAGAGTTTTTTAAGTTTTCACCTAATTACTAATCTATACTAAACTAATCAAAGTTATTAATTCTTATCACACTAATTTAAAATGTGCTGTGTGATTGTTTAACGTGTATACTAAGCTAAACTTACTTGTATGTGCACATGTGTGAGTATGTGTGATTAGCGAGGGAGAAAAGAATGCTCCACAGTTTAAAACTCTACAGGGGTGTGTCATGACATTCAAGCTGCATTTCTGTACTGAAGGTTTTAACTGACCAGAAGCAACCTTACAATACATGGTTTCCAGTGCCAACATCATAGTTTTCAAGTACATTCTAAAGTGTTTCAGACCCTTTAACAAATTAGGCAGAAATGAATATTTGGTACTTATAAAGTTTGAAACTCTGTAAGACCATATGTAGTGTGCTCCTAATTGGCATGATTCATTTGACAAAATTTAGTATTTTATTGCAAACATGAGTTTGGAAATGTATCATAATGGATGAAAAATAGCTGAGGAAGTAAAACATGAATTGTAAAGACTATGGCCTCAAATTTTCACACCTTAGAGGAACCATTAAGAAACAAATGTTCCTAATAGTTTATCTCCTTTACTGAAGGACATCAATACTTTCAAACAACAAAAGCCTTCACACATTGGCAAAGTTCTAAGTAGTCACTGAGTCACCCATACAAACCAACATGCATCCCTAATGTTGCTTAGAGACCGAAATAGAAGATTCTCATGTCTTCACTGTTTCTTTGTTTCTCTTCTCTATGACTGTTTCCCAACAAGTGGGGGTGGTCTTAGCTCTAGGCACCAGCATCTCCAGAAAAGATGCACTGCATTCGCACATTCACACACTTGAGCCAAGCAGTGGTTTGACATATTGCCATTTCTGTTTTATTTTCAATTTCATAGAAATCAAGTTGGCTAGCTTCATGTGATGCTCTTTTTGAGTTCCTTCACTTATTTTCCTCCTCCTCTAGTCTCTGTAAATGATTTTCTTAAATAGAGTATCATTATTTCTCACAATGTACTATATTTATTTGAATACATCTGTGTCAGACAAGGTTTTCCCTTGAGATTTATGTTTATAAAATTGAAAAAATATTTTGATTGTCAAGCTATTTTTCTGAAATAATTTCTTCTGAAATTCTAACAAAATAAATACAGGTATAGTCAAACACACAGGATCACACCTATGCTTGATGTGGGATGTCCTTCTGTGTGCTGCGAATATGTATTGCTTTTATTCGTTTTAAATAAAGCTGCTGTGGCCTATGACAGGGAAGATATAGCTAGGCAAGAAATCCAAACAGAGATAATGAAAGAAAGAGGGTAGATTCAGGGAAATGCCATGTAGCTGCATGTAGATGCCAGAACATTACCAGTAAGCTAAGGCCATGTGGTGGTACACAGATTTTTAAAAATGGGCTATTTTGATTGTGAAAGCTGGTCAGTAGTATGCCTGAGCCATTGGACAAACAAACAAAATTTTAATTAATGTAAAACTCTAATTGGTTATATGGGAATGGAGGGCTGGATGAGAAACCTCCAAATACACGTGGCATACAAAATGTGATAAGAATATCTACATACAACCTGAAAAATTCCTAAAAAGGGATGCCAAACACAAAGGAACAGAGCCAAGTATGGCTTCTTAGTAGCAACATTTTCTCAGATGAGCTCACTTTGCTAATGGAAAACAGAGGGGCAGCTCCTTTAAGAGACAGCTTCCTGACTCAGCAGCATTAGCAGCAAAAACTGCTTGGCTTTTTAAAGAGGCCCTGCTACCAAACACTTACATGTAGTTCATGAGTAGCTAGCAGTATGGACCTAAAACCTCCCCAGAGTAGGGGGCAATAAACTTGACTCCTGTCAGTATCTCTGCCATGAAGGTAGACTCTAAGGAAGCCAATGACTGGGGTGAAGCCAGCTGCTTTAGTCCTAGCCAAGTCTGCTTACCATTTTAGAATCTCTCCTGGTCAGTAAGGGATTACAGATGCATAATAAGGACAGATGTAGACAAAAAGACCCATAAAAAGCTCACAGTGTGTTTGATAAATGTGCATGGTATTGGGAGAGAGAGGATAAAAGATAAACAGAATTATACATTAAAAAATAATTTTAGGATAATAAGCTGAAGTCTTTAAATGATGAATACAGTTAAATATTATAATGGCCCATATAAAAATGGAAAATACACAGAAAATCTGAGTCATGTATATTATTGTATTTAAATTTTTGACTGTTAATGACCTAACTCCAGAGAGATATTTATTGTGGGGGCTGCTAAGTTAAACTAACATAAGTATCTTAAAGGTGTCTTGACTTCAAAATTTAAGTCTAAGGATATGTTACTTTGGAAAAGTGGTTCTGTGCGGCGCCTAACTCACAAGCAAGTCTAAGGTATCAGGAAAAGAAAGATCAGACATCCACATGTTTGTACTAAGAAAATACATTTGCTTCCTTTATTGCCAGGAGGATGTGTGTGTGTGTTTATTTTGCAAGTGCTAAGTGGTTTCTCTCTTGTAAGAGGGAGCAGTCTTATATATACAGGCTTACAACACAGTAGAAAAACCCCAGGTGGAAGAGAATGTGTTTTCCTCCTGCTAGATGTTGATGCCAGTGGGGCAATGCGAGGGGTAGGGGTGGGCATAAGTCTGCTTTTGTTTCCACAGACGATGAGAAGCTGTGGATTCTTCCAGGCTAATAAGTTTTGACCAAACAACACCCCCTGAAATGATGGCTCAGGTGATCCAACATACATGTAAGCTTCAGAACCTCTGGCTGGCATAGTACAGCCACACAAAATACTCCAGCCAAGATTTAACCACAATTATATGTTTTCTCTGGGTCCCCATAAGATCACTGCATGCAACAATCAGCAGGAAGTAGTTTAGGAACTGTCCAAATTCCCACATGTTGCTTATAAATATTTGCTTTCATTTAAAGGGGGTGGTTATAAATGGTTAATGGTCACAGTTAACCTCTTTCTAAAAGGTGGGGCTTTGGTATAGAAAAAAATACATTGGTATTTACTCTGGTTTACTGACTCACATTTAAAGAAAATTTTGTTTATATATATTAGAAACACACACATATATATATATATATATTTAATCTTGTTTAAGGTATTATGCTTGGGCAGCTTATTTAAAAATGTAATGTATTCATTAGAAATACAAACTAATAATCATTTATGATAGTTAAGCTTGTACTCATGTTAGTTAAGTTTTCTAGATTGGCAGAAATATATTTCAGATGGATAAGTAATCTTCAAATACTTCAAAAACGTACAAAATATGGCATTAAATGTTTTAAGAATTTAGACTTTTCTTGACAATGAGACACATCTTCATCTAGCATCATCAGTTATTTCAAGAGGTTAATGACCATTGAAGAAGCTCCCTATGGAGCTTGTTTTCAACGTGGTAAGACTTGCCTTTTGGGCAAGAAACTGCTCTTACCTGGACTGCTTAACTGTTAGTGTATAAACTGGACATGCAGGACCCACAGGAAATGACTGCTGAACTTGCCAAAACAAGATGGAACACTCATTCAGGATTCCTGCTTCATGAGTCTGCCAGAAATCCTACAGTAAATAGAAGACAGTGACTGACAAATTTTGCCAGAATAGGTGGGAAAGACCTTCAAAGTTCTTGCATCACTGAGAAATCTGCCAGACACTCTAGGCCTATAGGCTGAAGATGGATGCTCCAGTGTTACGGAAGAACTTTGGGTGACAGTCCAGGCAGCCAGACATCTCTGTTATTTTTAGAGTTCTGAAAGTTACTTATAATGCACTTCCTGTTTACTTAGGTTATATTATATCTTTCTTGGGTCTTTGATGGAGGTGAAGACAGATATTTATAGTTATAGTTTTCCTTAATTATGATTAAAGATGCATTAGATATAAAACTTTTGACTCACAAAGACAGGATAGAGTATTTTATTTATTTTTGTCAAATAGAAATAGTCTAAATATTGTAATTGTAATTCTTGCTGAGTAACTGTGTTTTTATATGGGATTTTACTATGTTAAAGTTAAAACTTTCCTTTTTAATTAGACGGCAAAAGGGAGATGATGTTGGAGGTCCTTCTATGTGCTGCAAATATGTGTCGCTTTTATTGCTTTGGCCTGTGATGGGGAAGAACATAGTTAGGTGGAAAATCCAAAAAGAGTTAGAGAAAGAAAGAAAGCAGAGTCAGGGAAATGCCATGTAGCTGTAGAATATTACTGGTAAGTCAAGACCATGTGGTGATACACAGATGAGTAAAAATTGGTTAATTTAATTGTGAGAGCTGTAATATGCCTGAGCAAGAGGACAAACAATTGTAATTAATGTTAAGCCATAGAGTGATTATTTGGAAACAAGAAACATCAAACTACATATGATTAAGCTTTCTTTTAAAAATTTATTTTGAATTTAAGCAAGGGCAATGTTGACCAAATTATTTTGTTTTTCTATAGAAAAACAAAAAATCCTGAAATTACTATAAACCTTTCCTTATTATAAAATTTATATTATCTCAAAGATTGATAAAGTTTATTTTTCCCTCGTTCCTTATTTAAATATATATGGGTATGTGGGGGTGTGCTTGAGTGTAGGTGAGTGTGGACATATGCCAACACATACACATGGAGGCCAGAGGACACCTTGCAGAGAAGCCAGTGTCTGCCTTCCACCATGTGGGAGATGCACATTGTCAGTAGTGGAGAAATCAGTTTTCTCTAAGACTGTGCCCCAATTTCAATTAGTCAGTCAACACCCACAAAAAGGCAGCAACAGTAGATTGTGATATATTTGGTACCACGTTTATGATAAACACATATAACATATATAAATAGATACTTTTCAGCATCAGCTAGCTAGCTTTGGAGGTGACATATGGCAGTGATATAATTCCTGTAAACTCTATCACAAAATTGTCTTGTCTTGGTTTAAAAGATGAGTGAGTTGTACACACAGAAAGATTGAATGCCAAAGAGGCATTACAATTTTCATAGACATTTCCCTTCATTTCCTCATGAGGCACATGTTTAAAGATATTTATTTTTAAATTTGAAGGGATGTTTGATTGATCAGTGTACATTTCAGCTGGAATTTTCACATTATTCGTTTGTAATGTTAAATATCTCTCTATATCCAGGGCATCTCTGTATTGGGTGATCTTGTGTGTAAAGTTGACACATGCTACAGTTACCACAGAGAAAGGAGCCCCAGTTAAGGAAATGCCTCTGTGAGATAAAGCTGTAAGGCATTTTGTTACTTAGTGATCCAATCACTAAAGACTGTTAGAATTTATTTTTTCCTTCCTTCCTTCCTTCCTTCCTTCCTTCCTTCCTTCCTTCCTTCCTTCCTTCCTCCCTCCCTCCCTCCCTCCCTCCCTTCCTTCCTTCCTCCCTTCCTTCCTTCCTTCCTTCCTTCCTTATTTAAATATTATTTATGGGGAAGTGACCAATGTGTAGGGCACATCCCATGGTGGGTGGTGTCATCCCTGGGCTGGTGGTTCTGGGATCTATAAGAAGGTAGGATGAACAAGCCGGTGAAAACTAGTCATTAAAGCTGCATCTATCTATCTTCTCTGCATCTTCTCCTTCTTCCAGGTTCCTGGCCTGCTTAAGTTTCTGTTCTGACTTCCTTTAAAGATAGTGCTCAACATCCTTAGCCATCAGGCAAATCAAAACAACTTTGAGATACCATCTTACTCCTTTCAGAATGGCTAAAATCAAAAACACCTAAGACAATTTAGGCTGGAGAGGACACGGAGAGAGGGGAACACTCCTCCACTACTGGTGGGAGTACCAACTGATACAGCCACTTTGGAAATCAGTATGGAGATTCCTCAGGAAAATAGCAATCAATCTACCACAAGACCCAGCAATTCCACTCTTAGGCATATATCCAAAAGAGGCAAATTCATACAACAAGGGCATCTGCTCCACTATGTTCATAGCAGCATTATTTGTAATAGCCAAAACCTGGAAGCAACCTAGATGCCATTCAACTGAAGAGTGGATAGAGAAAATGTGGTACATTTACACAATGGAGTATTACTCAGCAAAAAAAAAAAACAATGGAATATTGAAATTCCCAGGTAAATGGATGGCGCTAGAAGAAACCATCTTGAGTGAGGTAACCCAGTCACAAAAAGACAAACATGGTATGTAATCACTCATATATGGATTTTAGACATGTATCAGGATAGTGCCAGTCTGCACTTCCACTGACAGAGAGTCTGGGAAACAGGAAAGAACCTAAGAAATATGATGGTACCCAAGAGAAGAAGAATGAGGCAAGATCTTCTGAACAGATAGGAAACACGGCAAGGGGTGGGGGAGGAGTGGTAACTGGGAAGAAGAGAGGGGGAGAAGAGGAATAGAGAGTAGGTCATGGGGATACAGGAAAGTTGAGTGGGGGGTAGAATAGGAGGAAAAGGGAATCATATGTTGGAAGACAGATCAGGCACCAGTGTGACCTCTAGTGATGTAAAGGGATGACACCAACTGGCAAGCTAAGCAATAGTGGAGAGACCACCTTAAATGCCCATTCCTGATAATGAACTTGATGTCTATAACCATCCTGGAGCCTTCATTCAGTGACAGATGGAAGCAGAGGCAAACACCCACAGCTAAACACTGAACTGAACCCAAGGAACCCAGTGATAGAGAGAGGAGCGATGAACAAATTGGCAAAGAATGGGCTGGCAAAACCAGCAGAGAAAGCTGATTTGAACAGGGGAGAGCTCTTGGACCCCAGACTGACAGCTGGGAGGCCAGCATGGGACTGGTCCAGACCCCCTGAATGTGAGAGTCAGTTGGGAGGCCTGGGCAACCTATGGGGCCCTGGGCAGTAGATCAGTGTTTATCCCTGGCATACAAACAGACATCGTGTGTCCATAACACACAGAGGGATGCTCTCTCAGCCTGGACTCTTAGGGGAGTGCCTGGACCCTGCACTGAGTGAAATGACAGACTCTAGATATCACCTATGAGGAAGGAAATGACAATAGGGTGGGAGGCTGGGGGGGGATGGTGAGGGGGTGCAGGAGGAGGGAAGGGAGAGGGAACTGGGATTGACATGTAAAAGAAGCTATTTAAAATTAAAATAAAAAGATGAATAGCAATGGAAAGTGTAAATCAAAGAAAACCTTTCCTACCCAGTTTGGTTTTTGATTATGGTGTTTTGTCACAGCAATAGAAACTGCAATTAAGATAGACCCTAAATAAACCATAATCTAAATTACATTTCTTCTAAAGGCAATTTTATTACATTTTATTCCATGTGTTACATCTATTTTCAAACAATAATGGTGAATATTTTATGAGCCATAGTTACATATTTGTGTAGTCTTATATAATGCATACTTGTAAACATTTTAATGATAGGGAATCAACTCTTTGATAATCACACTAATTTACCTGAAGTTTTTCTGCAGATTAGGTTGATGTACTTTTGCTTATTTTTTTATTTAAAATATTACGACTAGTTTTAATTTGTATGAGAAACTGGTAATTTTTTAAAGTATATAATTGCATCTAAATGTTTTAATTATCCTTCTAATGTTTAAATTTTTAAACATCCTGTACTTCAGTGTGTACTTCATATGTATTTTATGAACTTGTTGAAATCTGGAGGTAGATGACATATCCTAAATACTGTATCTCCCAACATATATAACTCTATTTGTTTTCATATTTGCTTCCTTTAATTATAGTGTTGTGGTTTCAATAGTGAATATTTCACAAAGTATTTCAGATCAGTTCTGGAAACAACACTAATGGATAGCATTGTGTGTTCCCACATGGATTCCATGGCTTTGTCTTATTCATATTTTACATCCTTCTCTGAGTATGTTTGCTGTTTTACATTTCCAATTTGTTATATCCATTTGTGTGCAGATTTTTCTCATTTATTCATGAGTAAATAAAATTATCTACAGGTGGGGTATTTGGGTTTATTTTTATAGTACATTGGAGATTCCCTTGATCCATTATAGTAGCTCAGTAGATATTTGTCAAATAAAGTAATGAGCTGAAAAAAATGAAAGCAAAGCAAGGGTGTGCAGGGCTTATTCATATGGTTAGCTAAACTTGATGAGTAGTGATCTCAGCGACCAGAATTTGACAGGTGGTCAGAATGCAGCATTGGTGTCAGACACTTCATCTGTTTAATATAATTTATTAGCCCTAGGAAACAATGAGTGTTTAGAATGAGGATGAGCCCTTGGTGACTCCCTGAGTGCTGTATTAGGTGTTGTTCTTTGCCAGCATAATGACCGAATCCTTACATTAGGAAACAGGGAAAGCATAAAAGGCCATTCATGCTGAAATAGTGTAATAAGGGAGAGTGGAAAGTCAGCTCAAATTTAGTTGAGTATGAAAATCCTATTTTTAGAAGGTACAAAGTCAGGAAGTTAAATTTGGATTACAGTGTAATATCCTTAAAACTGGAACACATTTTGAAAGACCTTCTACAGAAACCATGCCCTCATCCACAACACATGAATGTGATTTTTCCAATTTTGTTGGGCAACTTTACCCAGCAACAATGTTGGTATTATAGATTACCTCTTATAAGAGAGACCTACACAGTCATTATACACATCCATAATGAGACTCAAATGCCCAAGAGGAAAGGAACCTAATTTATCACCATAGTAATTAAGATTTACACAGCCTATGTTCTGACTATTCTCACTCCCTTCCATATGCATTATTCATAGACACATTTCTACAATTTCCTTTGTTACAGGAGAGGCTATTTTTCTCTCTAAATGATGAGAAAGCACAGGAAATGTTGTATCAGTTAGCCAACATCATATAGTTAATAAGTGACTTACTTGCTCTTTGAATAAAGTAAACTTCCAATGAGTCTTTCCTTTGACAATTTGATACACGTATACAATGTATTCCAATCACTTCTGCACCCATCCTCACTATTCCCTTCCCTATGCCTGTTAACTTCACCTCCTCCTTTAAGTTCACTTTCCTTTTCATGGCTTTGGCTTGCTTTTGCTCTTCACTGTGTTTCATCAATGCTCTCTGAGTGATCAAGGGTTGGAACTGAACAATGAAGTAAGTATACTGCTAAAGAAATCCTCCAGAACTCAGTACTGTCAGGTAGCTAGATTGGCATGACTTTAACCTTCCTTCCAACAAATACTTGACCTTAGGTGAAGGTCAATTCATTTTATCTCATAGTAACCTATAACCCTGTACTTAAATGTATTTCATTTTCTCCAAGTATATATCATATTCAACATTTTGTATACATTTTCAACTTTTATAAAACTTTTAGAGCATTACCAATTTATATGCTTAATAAAATGTCGTGATAATTTAAATTTTATTCCATGAAGTCTTTTTCTATAAAGAATAATGCCACTATAGTCTGTGTCTGCATGTGTACACATATTTATGGGTACTTTATTTGTCTCTCTATTTTCTTATCATGTATCTTTAGTTTTGATGCTTCACTAATATTATATAGTTATAAGCCTTCAGTATGTGAATTTCATGATGTTCCATTTATATTATTTCTTTAGGAATTTACTGAGAATATACTCTATATCAATTATTTCTTTTTGATGCTACATATTATTTTATAGAACATTTACCCATTAAGTAACAGCTGGGATGTCTTCTACTTGTAATCATTATTTAAAATGCTATGATAACATTCATCTATTGTGCACATAAACATTTCTTAATTTCTCTGTAGTATGTACTGAGAAATGCAATTGCTAGGTTAAATAGTTTCTTTATAGTTAGTTATTCTGTCTACTGGAATATTGTCTTCCCTGAATGTGTATCCAATTCTGGATTTCCACTAGTGATAGATACATAAATTGCTTTTAGCATATTCTTCTAAGTATAGAAGTGATGACACTTAAAATATTTATGTATAATATAAATGTTTAATAAATGTTTACTTACATTTATTAATATGCATACAAATGTGTTTATTATGTATAAATATGTAAAGTATATCTAAAATAGTATATAATTATGTCTAATCTATATTCTTCATAGTAATTTTGATTCAAAATTTAAAATTATATAATATTTATATAATTTATTATCTATAATTTAAATGTATTTAATATACCATATTAATTAAATGAAATATATTTAATAATATGTAAGTATATGTAATACAATATATAATAGTTATATATATGTTTTATTTTCATTTAGAAAAATTTGATGTGGCTTCTTGTATTCATTTGCCTCTATATCAAGTCCTCAGTGAAATGTTTTTCTATTCTCTATTCATGTTTTAATAAAATTGTCTAGATTTTTCACTGTTTTGATAGGATTTTAATAATTTATATAGTAGTAATTGATGAATGCGTGGCTTACAATCATTTTCTCTGGATCAGTAACTACTAGTCTTGTCATGAATTTATATTATTTTGCTAGTAACAGTTTTAATTTTGATGCAATTTTTTTCTTGTGGATTATTATTTCAGTCACAAGTCTTAGAAAACGTTGTGTGCCTGAGATTCTTTTTTTTTTTTTTTTTTTTTGGATTTCGAGACAAGTGTCTCTGTGTAGGTTTGAAGCCTATCCTGGCACTTGCTCCGTAGACCAGGCTGGCCTCAAAACTCACAGAGATCTGCCTAGCTCTGACACCCGAGTGCACCACCAAAGTCCGGGATGCCTGTCTACTTGTTTCCCCACTGGGGTGAAAACTGAAAATTTTGCCTTATGCATTTTTTTCTGTGGTCATTTTTTAGCTAAAGTTAGTATCAAGTATGGAGGAGACCAAAGTTTATCTTTATACCCATGATAGACCACCTGCTGTAGATTCATTTGTCCACAATGTTGTCTCTTTCCCATTGAATTATATCTTTCTGTAAAATAGGATGGATATACTGTGTGAGTCCAGTTCTGGGTTTCTCCCTCAATTCCATTTGTGCAGGCCTTCACCCCTTCTTGAATACCATGAATCTTTGTGGATTCATCTTAATAGTGTATCTTGAAATATTGTAGATTCATTGGGCTGACTTTGTTATAATTTGGGAGATTGCCTCATAATGTTATTTATTTAATATTTCAATAAAACTTGTGCAATAATTTTGTGCATGACTACACAAATTCTTACTGGAAATTTTATGATCCCTGCAATAAACCTATTTATCAAATTGTGATCAGTAACATTTAAGATGTCTGAAGTTCACACCTTATGTCTCTCTTTTTGTAGGTATCCTGTATCTTTCAACATGACCCTGTATTCTGCATGTAAATGTTTTATCTTTTTACTTACATTTGTGCTTGCATATTTATCTTCTGAGAAATTCTAAGTGGCATTACACTTTGAATTTTTCTTCTTTAATTATTTTTTTCTGCATCTCCTGCTAGTGGATAGATACATGATTTAGTTTTGCACACTAGTCTGAGGTTTGTGACTTTACCATAGTATTTTACTACTTCTAGGAGAGCTAATTTAAATTCTTTAAATTATATGAGTTAATAATCATGTTATATGGAAACAGGGCTGCATTTATTTCTTCTTCATGAACTGTATGTGCTTTATATCCCCTCTTGTATTATCTTTATAAAGTCTAGGCTATCCACATAGTGAGAGTATGTGGTAAAAACAGGTATCTTTGATTTTCATCCTCCATAAATAGGAAAAGATGCTTTTAAAGTTTTACCCATTTAAAACAACATCAGTGTAACTGGAGAGTTTTTTTTTGTCCTGTCTGCTCCTGCAGCTGCTTTGCCAAAAATAAGCACACAGAAATGCTATATTAATTATAAAACTCTAGGCAGGTGGCTATTGCTTCTTACTGGCTAGCTCTTTCTTAATTATTAAACCATTTCTATTAATCTGAGTATTTCCATGTGATCTTATCTTACTAGAGAATACCTGGACCTGTTACTCCTTTTGGCTATGTGAAGATTCTTCCTCAGTCTCTCTCTGCCTCCATTTCCCAGGGTTCTTGTCATCTCTAGTCTCACCTATTGTCCTGCCTCCATTGTCTAAACAGTGTTTTATTCATCAACCAATAAGACAAACATATATACAGAAGGGCATCCACAATCCTACCAGCTTCAAGGCTCTTGAAAGTCTTCAATCAAGTTGTGAAATATGATAAATAAAATATCTAGAGACTGATATTGTGTTCAAGCTTCAAGATAAGTATCGGAAAATAAAGGAACCCACCACTAGCTCTTGCCTCTACTGATGTTCAGACAAAAGGGGCAATCCTCAAACTGCTCAGATTTCATTGGTCCTCAGATTCACTCAGGCTGACATTTTCTCTTCCTTATAACTACAGATTCTCACAGTGAATCCCAGCTGTGAGACCCTGATCCTGTCTTATATACCTCCCCAATGCTGGAATTAAAAGGGTGTGATCCCAGGTTCTAAGATCACCTTTGTGTGAGATGTTTCTTCTAGGACTGGATTGTGTAGTCAGTGTGGCCTTGAATTCACAGTGATCCATTTACCTCTTAATCCTGAATCCTGGGATTAAAGGTGCATACCACCATTGACTGACCTCTACAGTTTGAGGCTTTGCATGCCTGCTGTGCAGCCTGTGTCCCAGAAAGTGCAGAGGGTGTTGGGGATTGACAACACAGAGACTCGTTCAACGGTGTAAAGAAAACTTTAAGCAGGCCCCAAAAAAGGCTCAAGAAAACTTCCCAAGAAAGGCCTCCCTCCAGAAAAGCTTCTGTTCTCTCCTCTCCCCCTGGCTGGTTCTGCTCTGACACCAAAAACTGATCTGGGTGTGTCAGAAGAGGAGGTTAGTCTTTGGACAAGGTCGAGGTCAGGGCAGTTCCCATGGGCCAGCCCTTTTCAGGAACTTATTGCCCTGGACATTGTATTGCTTTTAATAAACATGTTTTCAGTAAACATTGTCTTACAGCTGCCTACTCCCAGGCTGATGGGGAAGTGGGTCTCTGAACAAGGTCTGTGTCCCCACAAGGCTTCTTTGATTTTTGAAACATAAGCTTTAATAAATCATAAATAATATATTACCACAAAGTTGAAGAAATATCTCTATTTTTATTTTTCTGGGGATGTATAATAAGTATGTAGGAAGCCTTTTCATAATCCTTTTGCTGCTTAGTGTACTATTAAATTATCAAGCCAATGACTGCAAACTATTTGGCTTCTTTTAGTATTCCCAGGCCTGTCTGCCTTTTCTTCTCGCCTTTTTAATTCCCTGTTATCTGAAGACCTCACAGAAAGAAAACAAAAACTCACAGCTTCCAAAGGGTCTTCCACATATGAGGAGCATTGAACTCTTTGTACTTTCTGATGGAAGAATCTCTGAAATTACAACTTCTCAGCCTATGACCTATTTTACTGAATAGTAATCTGCTTAATTATTCGAATAACCCCCAATTAATCAAATTAATTATTTCATTCATAATATTTGAATTCTTAAATGAGTGTGTACCATTAGATGAGCTTGAAAATAAAGCATTTTGGGTTGTTTTCATCTATGTATCCATGTTCTTTTTTTTTTTTTTGCAGCCAGAGAATTACTGAATCTATCAGTGTATTTGTCTATTTTTAAGGCCTAAATGCTTTGATATCTTTCTTTAAATATTTTTGAAACATATATTAAAAATTATTTAAGCATATTAGTTGTATGTAATTCAAAGAACACAACCAAATGAAATAGTGATATTTAATTTAGTAAACATTAATGATTAAGTGACCTTTAATTTCAATGCAAATTATGCAAAATCAGTGTTGGCAATTTTTACACAGGAACAAGAGACAAGAATTAAATAAGAATATGTAGGAAAATAGGATTCCAATTAATTTGAAAACAGCAATGTGTTAATTAACAATATAATAGAAAGCAATATCAAAATGTCAATACATTTCAATATCACTTTTATTTTCAGTAACTATGCAAGCACACCTGCATTTAACCATAGAATAAAAATATATCTTTTTATATTGAAGTGACTTCTACTTCAATGTTAAATTCTATTAAATGATTTGCTTTTAATTTTTAATGTTTGCAATATACAAGATAATCTAATTTATACATTAACAATATTATGGTAAATGCTTGTCAAGTTTTAAGTATCAATGCATCATATTTCTTGTATCCTATACAGATTTAATTTAATTTTGAATTTTGAACCACATTCATTGTAAAAACAGTTTATCTCTCCATATATTTATTACAAAATTCTTTCTCTTGAAGAATGCTAAAGTACTAGTTGAGTTATATTACATGATCTTTGTCCTTGAATTGTTTTACAAAGAGGATGATGTAAAGGTCACACAACAAAAATGCTTTTGACTTAGAAGGAAAGGATAGTTTCCATAGAGACCCAAGTAAATTCTATAAACCTGAGTGCTTTACTCAGATTCAAGGGAGAAAAGAAGCCAATAATTCTTGCAGTTAAAACAAGAATTCTGGTGATATCAAAGAGAATTGTTAACCTGCTTTGCCACATTAGTGGGTATTGAAATTTTATATGATATTTTTAAATGACAAGTAAAGTAGAACTTTCTCCTAACACCACTTTTTAAAGCTTGTAACATACCTTTCAACCTTCCATAGAACATATTTATGCAAAGTATGACTGTTAGCTCAAAGCTGGAGTTACTGAGCAAATGTGAGGCATATATCTTAGGAAAACACATTTGCTTTACAGTAAGTACCATGTATACATGGCCAAATAAATTATAGTGCATCACACTTTTAGTAATGAGTACATTATAAGTATATTAAAATAGTAATGCAAATTTATAAACATTATCATGAAGGAGATTATAAGATAAATTTTATTCTTTTATATGGGTTTTGATTCTGCCATTAATTAAAGACAGCCTCAGACATTATTTTGCTTTTGTACACTATCCAGTTTTTGTCTATATATAGCTCGGTAAATTATTTGTAATATTGAAATTATTTGGAAGTAATGCATCAATACAAAACATGCATAGACTATCTAAGGGTAACTGTAATGCATTTACATTCTACAGTATACTGTATACAAATCAATATTGGGAAATTATGAATAAATACTAATATGAGACAGTTTTATAAAATATATTTACACATGCAGGTTTTGGAGATAATCAACGATGATGCAGATAAAAATGTTTGTGTGTCTATATGTATAGACACACTTTTATTAGGACATACAAAACATACCCATATATAAAAGTCCCATTCAGAGCACATAAAATATGTCTAACTATTTTTTATTTAAAGGTTAAAGTATAACATGGAAAACTACATATTCTGTACCTTCCTCTCTATCCACACATGAATTTATATGTTCCTGAATTCAGAACTCATAAAAACAGAAGTAATTCTGTACTCAACAAGTATAGTATGGAGGGATACTATTTTATCCCAGATACATGGAGAAGGGCCGAGGCCCTCCCCAAAATGATGTGACAGACTTTGAGGATTACTCATGGAAGGCTTCAGTATCCTTGGGGAGTGGGTGAGGGGTAGGTTGGGGGGGGTTGGTAGGGGCATGGGAGGATGGGAGAGAGAGGGAATGGGGGAATTGATACATAAAATAAAATTCCTTCTACTTAAAAAAAGAAATAAATTTAAAATACTATGATACATATGTTAGCAGTAAAAAACTTATGGTTGTATCATAATTTGTTCATTCATGAAATATGTGCATATTTATAATTTCCAATTTATGAGATTGTTTTGACTAAAATGAATTGTAAAACCTTTGAAAATTCATGTATTTGGGTATGTTAAAAATTCAAATATTTCAGCAATTAACATGCCTGAAATAAGTAAGAATTTGAAAGTTTTGCATAGCATGTTTCTTTTTCTAAAAAAACAAACTGTGTCAAAAGAAATAATTTCATGATGAAAAGGAAAATAAATTATAAACCTTGAGAGATTAAAACAAAAATTCTCATGAATATTACTCTTATCCAAAACCAATTGCTTTCCATGTATTTGTGTAGGCAACAAGAGCAGTTCTGTTTTTGCTTACTTCTCCAATTTATCCCAGTGTACTTAAAAATAGGGAACTGGGATTGGTATGTAAAATAAGATTGTTTTTAATTTAAATAACAATTTATTTATAAAAAAACAAAGAAATAATCATTTCCGAATGATTTAGTTCATTGGAGACTTGGACCCACCTGGAGAGGAGAGGGTGGGACCTTCTCCTGACCACTTTTCCACCCTTCTTGGTGTCTTCCCACTGGGGAATGCACACAATAGTCCCATCCTGCCCACCGAATCCCCCAAGACTTGGGGGAAGACCAAACTATCCAGTCTCTGCTGCCTTTGAAATGTTAGAGCTGCCTACACCCACCTGGAGAGGTGAGGATGGGACCTTCTCTTGCCCACTTTCAACTCCTCTTTGGAGTCTCTTGACCCAGGGAAAGCATGTAGTAGTTCTGTCTGACCACTGAATCCCCCAGAGAATTGGGGATACAACTAATCATCTAGTATCTGCAGCTATTGGTGTCTTGGACCCTCCTGCACCCACCAGGAGAGAATCATGGACCCATACCCACAGGGATAGGGAGACTACACCTATACCCACTGGAAGAGGGATGGGAAGATGACAGTATAAGAACATATTCAATAACAAAAGGAGTAATAAGACACCACCAGACTCCAGGGATTCTACACCAGCAAGACCTGAACATCTCAATACAGATGAAGCAGAATAGAATGACCTTAAAACCATTTCATGAAGATGATAGTCTCAAAGAGGAAATAAGAAAACCCCTTAAAGAAATGGAAGAAAAAACAAACAAAAATGCAAGAAATGGAGGAAAAGACACACCAATAAATAAATAAGAAATAAGAAAATCCCTTATGGCAAATGTCCTGGACAGATCAGGGATAACAGGAACATATGTGAACATAATGAAAGCAATATACAGTAAGCCAACAGGTAACATCAAACTAAATGCTGAGAAAATGAGGAACAAGACAAGACTTTCCACTATCTCCATATCTCTTCAATATTGTATGAGATCAAGGAGATAAAAATTGGAAAAGAAGAAGTCAAACTTTCACTATTTGTAAATGATATGATAGTTTACATAAGTGATCCAAAACACTATACCAGGGCACTCCTACAGCTGATAAACACCTTCAGCAAAGTGGCAGGATACAAGATTAACTCAAAAAATCAGTAGCCCTTCTATATATAGTTGATAAATGGGCGGAAAATACATCAGATGAATATGACCCTTTACAATAGTAGGCAGGATCAACATAGTAAAAATGACAATGTTGCCAAAAGCAATCTGCAGATTCAACGCAATGCCCATCAAATTACCATAACAATTCTTCACAGACCTTGAAAGAAAATAATCAACTTTATGTGGAAAAATAAAAGACCCAGTATAGCCAAAACAACCCCGTACAAGGAAATTACAGAAGCATCACATCACTGATTTCAAGCTCTATTATAGAACTATAGTCCTCGAAACATTTTGGTATTGTCACAAAAAAAGACAGACCAATGATCTATCAAATTGAAAACCCTGATATTAACCCCCATGCCTACAAACACTTGATTGTTGACAAAGAAGCTAAAATTATACAATGGAAAAAGAAAGCATCTTCAACAAATGGTGCTAGTATAACTGGATGCTGTCATGTAAAAAACTGCAGATAGATTCATGTCTCTCGCCATGCAAAAACTTAAGTCCAAATGGATCAAAGACCTCAACATAAATCCAGCCACAATTAATGTCTTAGAAGAGAAAATGGAAGATACTCTTTAATGAATTGGTGCAGGAGACAGCTTCCTGAACATAACACCAGTAGGACAGACACTGAGACTGACAATAAATGGGACCTTCTGAAGCCACAAAAAAGTCCCCTGGCCACATAGTAATCAAAACACCAAACATACATGATAAACAAAGAATATTAAGAGCAGCAAAGGAAATGATGGAGTAACATATAAAGACAGCCTATCAGTATTACAGCTGACTTCTCATTGGAAAGTCTGAAACCCAGAAGGTTCTACAAACACTAAGAGACCATAAATGTAAACCAAGACTCCTATACCCAGTGAAGGTTTGAGTCATTATAGACAGAGGAAAATAAGATATTCCATGACAAAACCAGGTTTTACCAATATATAACCACAATCCAGCCCTATAGAAAATACTCAAAGGAAAATTCCAACCCAAGGAAGTTAACTAAACTCACAAAAATTTAGGGAATTGATGATCCTACTTTATCAAAAGCAAAAAAAGGAGGGAGGTGGAGAATCCAAACACAACACCACCAACAACAAATACAAAAAAACAAGAATCAATAATCAATGGTCATTAATATCCTTCAGTATCAGTGGTCTTAACTTCCCTATAAAAGGACACAGGCTAACATATTAGATACAATGACAGAATTCATCCTCCTGCTACATAAAAAAACATACCTCAACTTCAAATAAAGATGTTACCTCAGAGTAAAGAGTTGGGAAAATATTGTCTAACCAAATGAACCTAAGAAACAAGCTGGTACATATTCTAATTTCTAATAAATTAGACTTCAAACTAATATTAATCAAAAGAGATGAAAAAGGGCATTTCATATGCTTCATAGGAAAAGTCCACCAAGATGATGTCCCAATTCTGAACATTATGCCCCAAATACAAAGGCACCCGCATTGTAAAATAAACATTACTAACACTCAAATATCACATAAAACACCACACACTTAGAGTGGGAGACTTCAACACCCCACTCTCAAAACTAAAGAGGACTAGCAGACAGCAACCTAACAAACAAATAAAGGAACTAACAGAAGTGATGACTCAAGTGGTTTTAAAAGACATCTATATAATATTTCATCCAAACAAAAAACAATATATCTTCTTCTCAGCACCACATGGAACATTCTCTAAAATCAAGCACATACTCAAAAACAAATCAAACCTTAAAAGATACAATAAATTGGACTAACCTTATCTCCATGATTTAAAGTTATAATTCAACAACACAAGTTTCAGAAAACCTTCAAACTCATGGATATTGAACAATGCTCAATTGTATCACTCCTAGTTCAAAAAAGAAATATAAAAAGAAATTAAAGTATTCCTAGAATTCAATGAAAATGAAGACATGACATACCCCAAATTATGGGACACTCTGAACGCAGTGCTATGAGGACAGCTCATAGCAACAAGTGCCCATATGAAGAAACCAGAGAATAGTCACATTAGGTTGTTAACAGCATACCTGAAAGTTCTAGAAAAAGAGAAGCAAACTCACCCAGGAGTAGATGCCAAGCAATAATCAAATTGAGGGCTGAAATCAATAAAGTAGAAACTAGGAAAACAATACAAAGAATCAAAGCAATGAAGAGTTGGTTCTTTGAGAAAATCAACAAGATAGACAAACCTTTGTCCAAACTTACCAAACAGCAGAGAATGAGCATGCAAATTAACAAAATCAGAAATGAAAAAGGGGACATAACAACAGACACTGGGGAAATCCAAAGAATCATCAGGCCATACTTTGAAAACCTATACTCCACTAAATTGGAAAATCGAAAGGAAATGGATGATTTTCTGCATAGATATCACTTACCAAAATTAAATCAAGAACAGATAAACAATTTAAACAAATCTATAACCCCTGAAGAAATATAAGCAACTATAAAAATTCTTCCAGCTAAAAAAAATCCAGGGCCAGATGGCTTCAGTGCAGAACTCTACCAAAAATTCAAGGTAGAGCTAATACCAATACTCTTCAAATTGTTCCACACAATAGAAGTAGAAGGATCACTGCCAAATTCTTTCCATGATGCTATAATTATTTTAGTACCCAAAACACACAAAGACACAAACCATGATAGGGAATTACAGACCAATCTCCCTCATGAACATTGATGCGCAAAAGTTCAATAAAGTACTGGTAAATCCAATTCAAGAACACATCAAAAAATCATATACCATGATCAAGTAGGCATCATGCCAGGGATTCAGGGATGGTTTAACACATGAAAATCCATCAATGTAATTCAGCATAGAAACAATCTGAAAAAGAAAATTACAATATCATCTCACTAGATGCTGAAAAAGCCTTTAACAAAATCGAACACTCCTTCATGAAAAAGGTCTTGGAGAGATCAGGGATAATAGGAACATACCTAAACATAATAAAAGCTATATACAGCAAACCATCAGCCAACATCAAACAAAATGGAGAGAAACTCATGGTGATTCCTCTAAAATCAGGAACAAGACAAGGATGTCCACTCTCTCCATATCTCTTCAATATTGTACTTGAAGTTACTGCTAGAGCAATAAGACAACAAAAGGAGATCAAGGGAATACAAATTGGAAAGGAAGAGGTCAAAGTTTAACTATTTGCAGATGATATGACAGTCTATGTAAGCAACCCAAAGAATTCTACCAGGAAACTCATACACCTGATAAACACCTTCAACAAAATGGCAGGATACAAAATTAATTCAGAAAAATCAGTAGCCCTACTATATATAGACAATAAAGTGTATGAGAAAGAAATCAGAGAAACATCACCCTTTATAATAGCCACAAACACCATAAATTATCTTGAGGTAACTCTAACCAAACAGGTAAACAAGAATTTTGAGTCTTTAAGAAAGAAATTAAAGACGATGCCAGAAAATGGAAAGATCTCCCATGCTCTTGGATAGGTAGGATCAACATAATAAAAATGGCAATCTTCCCAAAAGCAATCTACAGATTCAATGCAATCCCTATCAAAATACCATCACTATTTTTCACAAACCTTGAAAGGACAATCCTCTAATTTATATGGAAAAAATAAAAGACCTCAGGATAGCCAAGGCAAACCTGTACAATAAACTTCAGGAGGAATCACCATCCTTGACTTCAAGCTATAGTATAGAGCTAAAGTCCTGAAAACAGGTATAGGATTAAAACCAGACAATAGACCAATGGAATCAAATTGAAGACCCTGATATAAACCCACACATATTTGAACACCTGATCTTTGACGAAGAATCTAAAACTATACAATTGAAAAATGAAAGCATCCTCAACAAATGGTGCTGGAGTAACTGGATGCTGACATGTAGAAGACTGTAGATAGATCCATATCTATCATAATACACAAAACTCAAGTCCAAATGGTCAAACACCTCAAAATCAATCCACCCACACTGAATCTCTTAGAAGAGAAAGTGGGAGGTACCCTTGAAAGAATTGGTACAGTAGACCACTTTTGGAACATAACACCAGTAGCAGAAACACTGCAATTAATAAATGGGACCTCTTGAAACTGAGAAGCTTCTGCAGGGCAAAGGACAGAGTCAACAAGACAAAATGACAGCCCACAGAATGGGAAAAGTTATTCACAAACCCCACATCCGAAAGAGGGCTGATCTCCAAAATTTACAAAGAACTCAAGAAGCAAGTGTCCAGAACACTAAAGGATCCAATTAAAAAGTGGAATACAGAAATAAATAGAGAATTCTCAATAGAGGAATCTAAAATGGCCAAGAGACACTTGAGAAAGTGTTCAACATCCTTAGCCATCAGGGAAATGCAAATCAAAACAACTCTGAGATACTATCTCATTCCTGTCAGAATGGCTAAAATCACAAACACTAATGACAGTTTATGCTGGAGTGGATGAGGAGAAAGAGGAACACTCTTCCACTGCTAATGGGAATGCCAACTTGTGCAGCCACTTTGGAGATCGATATGGAGATTCCTCAGGAAAACGGGAATCAGTCTACCACAAAATCCAGCGATTCCACTCTTAGGCATATACCCAAAAGATATACCCTCATACAATAAGGACATCAGCTCAACTATGTTCATATCAGCATTATTTGTAATAGGCAGAACCTGGAAGCAACCTAGATGATCCTCAACTGAACAGTGGATAGAAAAAATGTGGCACATCTACACAATGGAGTATTTCTCATCAGAAAAAAATTGGAATCTTGAAATTTGAAGGCAAATGAATGGCACTAGAAGAAACCATCCTGAGTGAGGTAACCCAGTCACAAAAAGACAAACATGGTATGTACTCACTCATATATGGATTTTAGACATGGATCAGGGGAGTGCCAGCCTACAATCCCATTGCCAGAGAGTCTGGGGTGCAGGGAAGACCCTAATAGAGATATGCATGGTAAGCCAGAGAAGGGTTACAGGGTGATATTTCCTAATCGGATTGGGTGGGAAACAGGAGAGAAGAAGGAGATGGGAGAAAGAAAGGGGGGAAAGAGCTTGGGAGAGGAGGACATGGGAGAGCAGGAATGTTGAGCCAGGATAAGAATAGAGGAAAGAATTATGGGAGGTACCATAAAAGAGGGAGCCATTATAAGTCAGAGGGCAGATCTGGCACTAGTGGAATCTTCACAGATCTACAAGAATGACACCAACTGGCACTAAGCCTACCTTAAATGCCCTCCCATGATAATGAGAATGATGTCTACCTTATATGCCATCCTAGAACTCTCATCATGTGGCTGATGGAGGCAGAGGCAGACACCCACAGCAGAGAACTGAATCAAACTCCTGGAGCCCAGTTAAAAACAGGAGTGATGACCAAAGTGAAACCCACAGAGGCAGCTGACTTAAACAAGGGGGAACACATCGACCCCAGACTGATAACTGAGGGGCCAGCATGGGACTGATCCAGATATGCCCCCTCCTCACCAAACCTGGGTGTCAGAGAGGAGGCCTTGGCAATCTGTGAGACCTTGGAGAGTAAAACAGTATTTATTCTTCGCATACACATTGAATTTGGGAACCCATACTACATGGAGAGATGCTCTCTCAGACAGGACATATTATGCCTGGCATAATGTGACAGACCCTGAAAATCCCTCATGGAAGCCCTTGCCCTCCCTAGGGAGCAGAGAGCAGTTGGAGTGGGGATGAGGGGTTGGGAGGATTGTGGGAATGAGCAATCAATGGTCATTAATATCCCTCAACATTAATGGCTTTAACTCACCCATAAAAAGACACAGGCTAGCATAATGGATTCAAAGACAGAACCAATCCTTCTGCTGCATACAAGAAACACACCTCACCCTCAAAGACAGACATTACCTGAGAGTTAATGGTTGGGGAAAAAATTCTAATCAAATGGACCCAAGAAACAAGCAGGGGTAGCAATCCTAATATCTAATAAATTATTTTAAAATAAAGTCAATCAAAAGAGATGAAGGATGTCATTACATACTCATCAGAGGCAAAATCCACCAAAATGAAGTGTCTATCCTGAACATCTATGCCCCAAATACAAAGGCATACACATTCGTAAAAGAAACATTACTAAAACTTAAATCACATATACAGCCCCAAACACTTATATTGGGAGATTTCAACACACCACTCTCAACACTAGACAGGAATAGCAGACAGAAACTCAACAAAGAAGCAAAGGGTCTAATAGAAGTAATGACCCAACTGGGATTAACAGACATCTATAGAACATTTCATCCGCATAAAAAAGAACACACCTTCTTCTCACCACCACATGGAACCTTCTCAAAAATCGACCACATACTTGGCAACATATCCAACTTCAGCAGCTTCAAAAGATGGAATAACTCCATGCATCTCATCAGACCACCTTGCTTTAAAATTAGAATTCAACAACAACACAAATTGCAGAAAACCTACAATCTCATGGAAATTGAATAATGCACAACTGCACCATTCCTGGGTCAAAGAAGAAATAAAAAAGAAGTTAAAGACTTCCTAGAATTCAATGAGAACGCAGACAGCATAACCAAACCTATGGGACACTTTGAAAGCAGTGCTACGGGGGAAGGTCATAGCACTAAGTTCCCACATGAAGAAACTGGAGAATAGTTATACTAGAAAATTTACAGCACAGCTGAAAGCTCTAGAACACGAAGAAGCAAACTCCCCAAGGAGGAGTAGACACCAGGAAATAATCAAATTGAATGCTGAAATCAATAAAGTACAAACTAGCAAAGCAATACAAAGAATCAATGTAACAAAGAGTTGGTTCTTTGAGAAAATCAACAAGATAGACAAACCTTTGTCCAAACTTAGCAAACAGTAGAGAGTGAACATGCAATTTAACAAAATCAGAAATGAAAAGGGGGACAAAACTACGGACTCTGAGGAAATTCAGAGAATCATCAGGTCATACTTTGAAAACCTGTCCTCCACAAAATTTGAAAAATAAAGGAAATGGATGATTTCCTGCATATCTATCACTTGCCAAAATTAAATCAAGAACAGATAAGCAATTTAAATAGACCTATAACCCCTATGGAAATAGAAGCAGTCATCAAAAGTCTCCCAACCAAAAAAAACACAAGTCCAGATGGCCTCAGTGCAGAATTCTACCAGAAATTCAAAGAACAGCCTATACCAATTCTTCTCAAAGTATTCCACACAATAGAAGCAGAAGGGTCTTTGCCAAACTCTTTCTATGAGGCTTCAATAACCTTGAGCCCCAAGCCACACAAAGACACAACTAAGAAAGAGAACTTCAGTCCAATAACCGTCATGAACATTGATGCAAAAATACTCAATAAAATACTGGGAAAACGGATCCAAGAACACATCAAAACAATCATTCACCAGGATCAAGTAGGTTTCATCCCAGGGATGCAGAGATGGTTTACCATACGAAAACCCATCAACGTAATCCACCATATAAACAAGCTGAAAAACAAAAATCACATGATCATCTCACTAGATGCTGAAAAAGCCATTGACAAAATCCAACACCCCTTCATGATAAAGGTCTTGGAGAGATCTGGGATAACAGGGACATACTTATACATAATAAAAGCTATATACAGTAAACCAACAGCCAACATCAAACTAAATGGACAGAACATCAACGCAATTCCTCTAAAATCAGGAACAAAACAAGGCTGTCCACTCTCTCCATACCTTTTCAACATGGTACTTGAAGTTCTTGAAGTTCTACCCATTGCCATATGACAACAAAAGGGGATCAAGGGGAGACAAATTGGGAAGGAAGAGGTTAAACATTCACTGTTTGCAGATGACATGATAGTGTACATAAATGACCCAAAGGACTCTACCAGGGAACTCTTTCAGCTGATTAAAGCCTTCAGAAAAGTCGCAGGCTACAAGATCAAGTCAAGAAAATCAGTAGCCCTACTATATACAGGTGATAAAAGGGCTGAGAAGGAAATCAGAGAAACATCACCCTTTACAATTGCCACAAACAACATAAAATACCTTGGGGTAATGCAAACCAAAGCAGTGAAAGACCTGTATCGCAAGAACTTTGAATTTTTTTTAAATTTTATTTTCCAGTTTAAATTTAGATAAGAAACAAGGTTGCTTCACAAGTCAGTTCCAGGTCCCTCTCCCATTCCCTCCCTTCCTCCCGTGCCCTCCCTCCCGTTATCCCCTCATTTCTCCAGGGAGGGTGAGGCCCTCCATGGGGGTGTGCATAGTGTGTCATTTCATATAGGGCAGGGCCTAGACCCTTCCCCAAGAAGAACTTTGAATTTTTAAAGAAAGAAATTAAAGAAGCCATCAGAAAATGGAAAGATCTCCCATGCTCTTGGATAGGTAGGAACAATGTAGTAAAAATGGCAATCCTGCCAAAAGCAATCTATAGATTCAATGCAATCCACATTAAAATCCCAGCACAATTCTTCACAGACCTTGAAAGAACAATAATCAATTTTGTATGGAAAAACAAAAGACCCAGGATAGCCAAAACAACCCTGTTCAACAAGGCAATGTCCGGAGGCTTCACCATCCCTGACTTCAAGGTCTATTATAGAGCTCTAGTCCTGAAAACAGCTTGGTATTGGCACAAAAATAGACAGGTAGACCAATGGAATCGAATTAAAAACCCTGATATAAACCCAGACACGTATGAACATCTGATCTTTGCAAAAGAAGCTAAAAATATACAATGGAATAAAGAAAGAATCTTCAACAAATGGTGCTGACATAACTGGAGGCTGGCATGTAAAAGAATATGGGTCAATCCATGTTTATCGCCATGCACAAAATTTAAGTCCAAATGGATCAAAGACCTCAACATAAATCCAGCCACACTGAACCTCTTAGAAGAGAAAGTGGGTGGTACCCTTGAACAAATTGCTACAGGAGACAGCTTCCTGAACATAACAACAGTAGCACAGACAGTGAGATCAACAATTAATAAGTGGGACCTCCTGAAACTGAGAAACTTCTGTAAGGCAAAGGACACAGTCAACAAGGCAAAAAGGCAGCCCACAGAATGGGAAAAAATATTTACTAACCCCACATCTGACAGAGGGTTGGTCTCCAAAATTTACAAACTCAAGAAGCAAGTCTACAAAACACCAAAGCATCCAATTAAAAAGTGGTTTGCAGAACTAAATAGAGAATTTTCAATAGAGGAGTCTAAAATAGCTGAGAGGCACTTGAGAAAGTGTTCAACATCCTTAGCCATCCGGGAAATGCAAATCAAAACAACTCTTAGATACCATCTCACTCCTGTCAGAATGGCTAAATCAAAAACCCCAAAGACAATTTATGCTGGAGAGGATGTGGCAAAGAGGAACACTCCTCTATTGCTGGTGGGAGTGCCAACTTGTTCAGCCTCTTTAGAAATCAGTATGGAGATTCCTCAGAAAAATGGGAATAAACCTACCACAAGACCCAGCAACTCTACTCTTAGCCATATATCCAAAAGATGCCCATTCATACAACAAGGATGTCTGTTCCACTATGTTCATAGCAGCATTATTTGTAATAGCCAGAACTTGGAAGCAACCTAGATGCCCCTCAACTGAAAAGTGGATAGAGCAAATGTGGTACATTTACACAATGGAGTACTATTCGGCAGAAAAAAAAATGGAATCCTGAGATTTGCAGGCAAATGGATGACACTAGAAGAAACCATCCTGAGCGAGGTAACCCAGTCACAAAAAGAGAAACATTGCGTGTACTCTCTCATATATGGATTTTAGACATAGATCTGGGGTGGGCCAGCCTACAATCCCATGGCCAGAGAGTCTGGGAAACAGAACCTAAATTCAGTGGCTGATTGAAGAAGAGGCAGACTCCCACAGCTAAGCACTAAGCTGAAATCAAGAAAGCCAGTAACAGAGAGGGAGGACTGATAACCAAAGAGATTAAAACTGGGCTGGTTTAACCCCTAGAAACAGCTGACCTGACAAGGGTTAACTCTTGTATCCCAGGCTGATGGCTGGGAATACAGCATGGTACTGATCAAGTCCCCTGAATGGGGGTGTCAGTGAGGAGGCCTAGGTATTCTATTGAGCCTTGGGTAGTAGATCATTATTTATCCCTTGTATACACGTGGACTTTGGACTCCCATCCAACAATGTGAGATGCACTCTTACCCTGAACTCTTGGGGGAGGGTCTGGGCCCTACCCTGGATGAAATGACAGACTGTGGACACCCCCATGGAGGGCCTCTCCCCTCCCTGGGGAAATGAGGGGATATTGGGGGGGGTTGGGGTGAGGACAGGGGAGGAGGGGAGGGAAAGGGAGAGGGACCTGGAACTGACTTATGAAGCAACCTTGTTTCTAATCTAAATTTAAACTTAAAAATAAATAATAAAAAGTAAAAAAAAACTATCAATGTAATCCACTATATAAACAAACTGTAAAAGGTAAACCACATGATCATCTAACTAGATGCTGAAAAAGCCTTCCATAAAATTAATCATCCCTTTATGATAAAGGTCTTGGAGAGATCATGGATAACAGGAACGTAGGTAAACATGATAAAGGCAATATATAGTAAGCCAACAGCCAACATCAAACTAAATGGAGATAAACTCAATGATAATCCTCTAAAATACGAAACAAGACAAGGTTGCTCACTCTCTCCATATCTCTTTAATGTTGTACTTGAACTTCTAGCTAGAGCAATAAGACAACAAAAGGAGATCAAGGGGATAAAATTTGGAAAGGATGAAATAAAACTTTCATTATTTGCAGATGATATGATAGTTTGTATAATTGACCTGAAAAATTCTACCAGGGAACTTGTATCACTGATAAACACCTTCAACAAAGGGGCAGGATAGATTTTTTCAAAAAAAAAATCAGTAGCCTTCCTGTAAATAGATAATAAATGGGATGAGAAAGAAACCAGAGAAGCATCATCTTTTACAATAGCCACAAGCAAGATAAAATATCTTGGGTAACTCTAATCAAACAACTGAAAAACCTGTATGACAAGAACTTTGAATCTTTAAGGAAAGAAATTAAAGAGGATACTAGAAAATGAAAAGGTCTGTCATCCTCTTAGGAAGGTAGGATCAACATAGTAACTCTCATACACATAATTACATGTCTGTTTCTTTCATCTCCTTTCTAGAAATAATTTTTAAACTTTTTTTGTCAAATTTAGAAAACATATCTGAAAGTTTAAGATTCAATACAAGCTCTATTATTTATTTCAACTGTATTAATAAGGTCTGTTTCCTCCATCAGACACTATACCAGGCTTGAGTCAATAAGAGCATGTATGGAAGTAGTTACGATTCCAGGTCAAGGAAAAATTCACTTTTAAGAAGATATTGTTAATTCACATATTCAAAATATTAAATACAACCTTTTTAAATAAATCAATCTTCTGCTTTTGCATATATTTTATTTAAATTAAAAGTAGTCTAACTTACATACCAATACCAGCTCCCTCTACTTCCTGTCCTACCAGACCGCCCACCAACATCCCATCCCACACCCCATCCACTCCACAAGGAGGGTGGGGCCTCCCAAGGGGGGGTCATCAAAGTCTGTCACATCATTTGAGGAAGGGCCTAGGATCTGCCCCATGCATCTGGGTTAAAAGTGTATCCCTCCATGGAGAACAGGTTCACAAAGTTCATGCACTAGGGATAAATCCTGGTTCCACTGCCAGAGAACCCATAGACTGGCCTCCCAACATACAACGACATTCAGGGTAGCCTATTGGGTACTATGTTGGTTCCCCAGCTGTCAGAATACTGTGTGCTACCACTTGTTCAGGTCAGCAGTTTCTGTGGGTTTCACCCATCCAGTCTTGACCCCTTTGCTCATCACCCCTCCCTCTCTGCAACTGTGTTCCGGGAGTTCAGTTCAGTGTTTAGCTGTGAGTGTCTGTTTCTGCTTCCATTAGCTACTGGGTGAAGGATCTAGGATTGCATTTAAGATAGTCATCAATCTCATTATAGGGGAAGGGCATTTAAGGTAGCTTCTCCACTATTGCTTAGACTCCTAGATGGGGTCATCCTTGTAGATATCTGGACATTTCCTTAGTGCCAGATTTCTCTTTAAATCTATAATGACTCCCTCTAACAAGGTATGACTTTTCTTGCTCTCCTTCTCTATTCTTACCTTGACTCGATCTTAATGATCCCACTTGTTCTCCTCCCTCCCACTTCTTTTTTTTTTTAACTTTTGAATTCCACTTTATTTTTCAAAGTGCGTCCAGAATAATACAGGTGGGGAAATGAACAAGCAAGACATTCCCACTTCTTTATCCAACCTCCGGCCCCCTCCCCCTGTGCTTCCAAATTGCTTAGGAGATCTTGTCCCTTCAGATTCTCCAGGTGTCCATGTAAATTTCTCTTATGGTCCTCCTTGCTTCCTAGCATCTCTGGGGTTGTGGATTGTAAGCTGGTATCTGCATCCTCTCCAGAAAAAACTGTAGATGGTGTTTTGATTTTATCCATTATGACAGGTGTAAGATGGTATCTCAGAGCTGTTTTGATTTGCATTTCCCTGATGACTAAGGATGTTGAGCAATATTTTAAGCATCTTTCAGCCATTTTGGATTCCTCAAGTGAGAAATCTCTATTTAGTTCTGTGCCCCACTTTTAATTGGATTGTTTGCTGTTTTCGGTGACTAGCTTCTTGCGTTCTTTGTATATTTTGGAAATCAGCCATCTATCAGATGTGGCGTTGGTGATGATCTTTTCCCATTGTGTGGGCTGCATTTTGTCTTCTCGATTGTGTCCTTTACCTTACAGAAACTTCTCAGTTTCAGGAGGACCTATTTATTAATTTTTCATTCTCAATGCCTATGCTACTGGTGTTATGTTAAGGAAGTGGTCTCCTGTACCAATTTGTTTAAGGGAACTTCCCACTTACGCTCATAAGAGGTTCAGTGTGGCTAAATTTACGTTGAGAAATTTGATCCATTTGGACTTTAACTTTTGTGCAAAGCAATACATATATATAGATCAGTCTACACTCTTCTACATGCCAGCATGCAGTTACTCCAGCACCATATGTTGAAAGTGCTTTCTTTTTTCCATTGTATAATTTTAGCTTCTTTGTCAAAAACAAGGTGTTCATAGGTATGTATATTAATACCAGGGTCTTCAAATTGATTCCATTTTTCTGCCTGTCTGTTTTTGTGCCAATACCAGCTGTTTTCAGAACTATAGCTCTATAATAGAGCTTGAAGTCAGGGGTGGTGATGCCTCTGTAAGTTCCTTTGTTGTAGAGGGTTGTTTTGGCTACCTGGGCCTTGTGTTTTTCCATATAAACTTGAATATTGTTCTTAAAATGTCTGTGAAGTATTGTGCTGGAATTTTGATAGGAATGTATTGAATCAGTAGATTGCTTCTGACAAGATTGTCATTTTTACTATGTTTATTTTCTGCTACCTTGTTGTTGTGTTCAAGAGGGTCAGAAGAGGGCATCAGACCCTTGAAACATTAGTTACAGAAGGTGTGAGCCACCATGTGGGTAAGGGAACACAAGTCAGAATCCTCTGTAAGAACAACCAGTTCTCTCAACCACTGAGCCATTCCTTCCACACCCTAGGCATGTAATATTTAGTATCGGCTTCATTTTTAGTATTTTTCTATTTTTAGATAAGTGTGTTTTATTGTTAAAATACATAGAAAACCCTTCTTCCCCTGAATCTGAAGGACTCTAGATAAAATTCTGAAATGGAAAATGAATTCCTAAAAGTAGATCTTTATTTTCTGGGTAGTGGAAAATACAAATATCTCATTCCAGATTATCTAAGGACTTTTTCTAGCCTCAATGGGTGATAGGCACGCATGTGGTACATACACATTCAGGCAAAATATGTATACATATAAAATAAAATATTTAAACATAATAGTGATGCTCAGTTTCCAAAGAATTTTCTCAAGAGCTTCATTCAGGGGTAACTGCTAAGTGTCTCAGGACATAACCTTTCACAGAATGACCATTTAGATTAATTTTCATTGTACAGACTGGAAGAGAATTGACTGGTTCCAGGAGTTATTGCCCTCTGCTTTTGTAGTCCAGTCCAGGGTAATAGATGAATAATTTATACTCTGTACTGAGAGGTATTAAACAAGCTGCTAGTAATAAACTTGGAATTTACTAGAACCTGAAAAGGAAACTTTTTCCTTCCTAGAATGTGGGCTTGTATGTCAATTCTACATTCACGCAAATACTCTCTAAACATCAGTGTTCATCGTAAGCTCATGTGTTCTTAAAAATGTTCTCTGTGATACTAAACTGACTGTTTAACATTTTTCAAAATGAAGGTGCATGTACTAAAAAACACATGAGTATAGTGTAATTGGATTTGGTTACTTCTTTAAATGTTCTTCCCTTATTTCTAGGACACTTTTAAATTTTTAACACCTCTATCCGCATATAACTCTAATTATGTAGCCAAAATTGTTTAAATTTTTAGAAAATACGTTACTAAAATATTTGCTAGTTTACACTGACATTTCACATCTTCAGGTTTTTACAACAACATCTCAAATGTTTTGTACCCAAATTCTTTCAAATGTGGGGATTTCTGCTTTTTGAAATTATGCTTCAACAATAGTGTGTTGGCATATAGTGTTATTGGCAAATCAATGAATACTATTAACTTTACTTACTAGTATTTCATGTCATTGTAGAAAATTTGGAAATCTTTTTTTAATCAAAGATGTAATCAGATAATATGGGGAAAACAAATGTTCAGTAAATGTGAATAGATTCCACCACATTGATTATCATGAATACAAATAAGATAATGTAAGATTAATTGAATGCCAAAATTTTTAATATGCATATCAGAATTTTTGGTCAATTTAATAATTATCTTACATTTGTAGTCAGAGCAGGAAACTGGATAACAGAATTAGAAATTTCAACTCAATGAGTGCTTAAAAGTTGTGTGCCCCTCCACTGCTCTCTTTTGTGTGAGTGTATTTCTTTTTCCTCTCTCTCTCTCTCTCTCTCTCTCTCTCTCTCTCTCTCTCTCTCTCTCTCTCTCTCTCTCTCCCTCTCTCTGCGGGTAGCACCTGTATTTGTAGATGATATTGTTTACTAATCATCCACAAGTGTCTCCTCACAGACAGATGTTCCTTTCGTGTATGAAATAACAGACTTTAATGATCCCCCCAAGGAGGGTCTCACCCTCCCAGGGGAATGATGTGGGGATTGGGTGGGGGGCAGGAGGGCTGGTAGAGGGACAAAGGAGGAGGGGTGGCAGAGGGAGCTGGGACTGACATGTGAAACACCACGTTTCTAATTTAAATAAAAACATATATTGTGGGAAAAAAGACTCCAACACTGCCTGTGAAGGAGTGTAAAAGTTGAAGAAATCATGGTAGTACTTATACAAAATGAACTTGAAGAGGAATTTATCAGCTTTCTGAAATTCTGGAGCATAGAATGTGGGTTTATATACATAAATTCATTTCAGTAAAAGGACTAAATCAGTCTTCTTGTCTTCAAAGTCCAGTGTTTTGGGAGAGTAATGTTTTCTGTTTGATGAATGAAGAGTTCCCAAAGAAGATAAATCAGTGTCTTTGTGACGCCAGCATGACGTCTTTTAGTCAGGGTGAAGTTCTGGCTGAGTGTGAGGACAGAGTGTGACACTAATGCTCCCAAATAGGTGCCAAGAACAGATGAAAACAGCTGTGGCTTCAGGGTGTAGCTGAAAAGGCTTGCTTTCTCTCTTCTTGATTTTGGAGATCCCAGGTTCCACAAGATAATTCTGGAAGGATTCTTATAGGTTCTACAATGTTTTGGTCCTCTGTACCCCCTGCGAGGATGGCATTTCAATGTACACAATGTTGGTTGTGGCTGGCAGATGTTCAGGATGGTCCTGTTGTTGTTTGCTTTTTGTTTTCATATGAGTTGCTTTTCTGTTGAAGAAGTGGTGTGTGTTCAGGGGAGACTTAGGAAATGTAGAAATAGGAAACAAAACTAAACATAACAAGTCACACTCTAAACACGAGTTTAACTGTCTTGGTGTGTTTCTCACTAATCTGTGCTTTACTTTAGGTCTCGCCCAGTATTATTAGTGTCTCATAATGTATATGTCATTGATTGCTTTTAATTAATCTTATATGCATTTCTTTATATATAACACATATATCATTTTTAGTTCTTTTTGATTTTTTCTTGAGCCAAGGTCATACATACTATGTAGCCCTGGATAGCATAGGCTCAGCTTATAGCTAAGGCTAGCCTCAAATTTACAGCATTTCTCATATCTCCACTCCCATGTGCTGTGATTGTGAATGTGCATCACTTTACCCAGTTTAAAACACACCATTTTCAATGAGTATGCTAATCTTTGGAGAAGTCTAGGATTGAGCATTTAGAGGATTTCTATCTTTTGACATTTATGTTAATAAGGCTGCATTAGCAACCAGCATCCTATTGCTTTGTGTTGAAGTCTTATTTTTAATTATTTATCTAGGGCATGTTCTTAGAAGTCATACAGTTGGGTCAAACATGACAAATATTTTAAAGATGATAACACTTTATGAGATTGCTATGAAAACCATGTCTACCGGCATCATCCTGACCTTGTTGGCATTTGTATTATTTAGCCCATGTCCTTCACTCCTAGGATGTATTTATTATGGTCCATTTGTAGCCATTGTAGAATAAAAAGTTATTGCTAATTGGATAGAAGTCAAGATTATCTTGTACAGTTCTTTAATTAAAAAATATTGAGGGAGTGCATGAATGTCACAGAATGTGTGTGGAGTTTAGGGGACAATTTGGGGGAGTCAGTCCTCCCCTTACACCTGATGGGTTCTGGAGATCAAACTCAGGTCACCTGGTATGGTAGTTTGAATGTAATTATCCCCCATAATCTCATAGGGAGGGGCACTTTTAGGGGATGATTTTTGTTGGAGTGGGTTTGACCTTGTTAGAGGAAGTGTGTCACTGTGGAGGTGGGCTTTGAGCTTTCCTATGCTTAGGATACTGCCTAGTGAGTCAGTCAACTTCCAGCTGCCTGAAAGATGTAGGAGACTCAGCTATTTCTCCAGTACTATTCCTGCCTTAATGCCCTGCTGTGCTCCCCGTCATGATGGACTGAACCTCTGAAGTGTAAGTGAGCACTACAATGAAATGCTTCCTTTATAAGAGCTATTGTTGTGGTAATATTTGTTTGTGATCTAACAAATAAAGCTTGCCTGAAGATCAGGGTATGGAGCTAAGCCGCTTGTTAGTTATAGAAGCCAGGCAAGATAGCACAAACCTTTAATCCCAGAACTTGGGAGGCAGAGGCAGATGGATCTCAGTGGGTTCAAGGCTACCCTGGGCCACACTGGATTGATCCAGTCTAAAAGAGAAACAGAGCCAGGAGGTGATGGCTCACACCTTTAATTCCAGGACTTTGGAGTTATATGCCTTTTATCCCAGCACTAGGAAGGTAGAGACAGAATGGATATGGCTGGGCAGAGAGAGGAATATGAAGCAGGAGAAGACAGGAGCTCAGGGTATTCAGTCTGAAAATTCCTAGAGATAGGATAGATCATTTGGTCTGAGGATTCTGTAAAAGTAAGAACTAGTGACTTGTTGCTTTGCTTCTCTGATCTTTCAGCATTTACCACTAAAAAGATAATGTGACATTTTCCAGAAAATTACAGATAGTCCCAGTATATGCTGACTAAATGTTTTGATCTGAACCCCTTTTATTATCCATTCCTTGTTCCTTAATCACTGAATAGGAGTTTGAATGATGTTGAGATGCTCTTTATATGTCCTGTCTGTCACAACAGCCCCCAGAAACCCATGGCTGTTAGATGGATTGTGTCTTAATTTCAGGTTTCTATTGTTGTATTGAAACACCAAAACCGAAAGCAATTTTGGGAGGAAAAGGTTTATTTTGCTTACAATTCCATATTACAATTGATCTTCAAAGGAAGTCAATTCAGGAGCTCAAACCTGGCAAGAAAGTAGGTACAGGAGCAGATGCAGAGGCTATGGAGGGGTACTTCTTACCTGACTTGCTTAGCTAGGGATGGCACAGCCCTCAATGGGTTGTGGTCTTACCCATAAATCACTAATTAAGAAAATCCTGCAAGGCTTTCCTACAGTCTGATAATATATTCATATATCAAATTGAGATTTTATTAAATTATTTTGCATATAAATCACTTTGCACTCAAATTGCATTTTGCCAAATGAGGTTCTCTTCTCTCAGATAACTTTATCTTTTGTTAAGCAGACATAAAATTGTTGCCCACAACTGGCATCTTGTCAACTTGACACACAAACACCTCTCTATTTAACCATAACCTTCCCTTTTATCATTCATCTCTAAGATCTCACTTTAAAATATAATTTACTTTAGAAATCCCATAATCTTGGCAAATTTTAACACATTCAAAGTTTCACCTCTTTAAAATATCCAATCTCTTTTCAAATCTAAAGTCTTTAAAAATTCAAAGTCTCTCAACTGTAGGCTCCCATAAAATCAAAAAGAAACTGAATACATTTTTATTTCAATACAGAAGAAATAGGACATAGTCACAGTTAAATCAAAGCAAAACAAAACTCCAAAAGTGTAAATAACTCAAGGTATAATAGTTGTATTTCACTCACAATTTTCTGGACTCCTCCAAAGTGCCTGGGCCTCTTCTCCAGCTCTACTCTGCATCATACACAGCTTGTCTTCTAGGTCCTGCCTTGCTTCACTTCATTGCTCCTGCAGTAATTAGTGGTCATCCCATGGGCCTGACATTTCCAAAATGCTGGAGTCGCCTCCTGAAGCTGTGCTTCACTTTCACCGTTAGCCTTCATAATCTCTCTTCATAGTTACAAACCTCAACTTCCCTTCATAACCCATTCAGTTCTGGTCCTTCTACTGCCACTGAGGCTGTACCTTCACCAATGGCCTCTCTTGGTTTTGTACAATGTCAAGCCTCGGCTGTTCTCCATAACCCCTTCATGCCTTCAAATCCAGTGCCACCTGGGTAACTCTTACACTACCAAGATTAGTTGCCAGCATGAGGTATAATCTTGGCTGTCTCTGGAACACAGCTTCTGAGTGCTGTCATGGAAACATTCCAGAAGATTTCATCACAATGATGCTGGTCTCTTTCATCACCTTAATTTCTCAACTGCAGCTGACCAATCTATCATATCCTGGGAAAGTATAGGTTTTACTTTAGAACGTCTAGTTTTTAGTATTCAGGCACATCTACAGGTGTGCCCTTGGAATTCTGACAGGAATATGTCCTCACCTGCAGCCACTAAGAGCACCACCTGTGCACATTCACTAAAGAGCCCTGCCCACATTCCATCTCTCTCTCTCTCTCTCCCCCTTCCTTTCTCTCTCTCTCTCTCTCTCTCTCTCTCTCTCTCTCTCTCTCTCTCTCTCTCTCTCTCTCTCTGTCTGCTTCTCTGCATGTCTTTGTCTCTCCCGTCTCCCTGTCTTTTCTCTTCTATTACTCCTGTCCCTAGAGGTTATTCTCCTCTCCTACCTTCCATTTCCCCATTTGCTTTTCCTCCAATAAAAACCCTCCATCTAAGCACTGTTGCATGGTATCTTTCTTTCATGTGCAGAGTTTTAAAATTACAACACTGTTATCTTATTAATCATAATCAATTATTCTGCCCCAGCTAACCATAACCATAACCACACAATCTTAATTCAAAATAATAAATGTCACCAATAATCTTTAAAATTTTCTCTAAAATTTTACATGCCAGGATTCCATCTTCCATAGCACCCACCATATTCTTATCTTCTAAGCTCCAACTGATCATTCCACTTACATAGAGTGGCTTTACTTACACAAAGTTCCAAAGTCTTTCACAATCCTCCCCAAACATGATCAGACCTGTCGCTGCAATACACTGCTAACCAAAAGCCACTTGAGGAGTCAAGGGCTTATTAAACTTACACTGCCACATAACAGTACATCTTAAGTGGATTAGGCCAGTAACTCAAACAAGGCAGGAAACTAGAGGCAGTAGCTAATGCAGAGGCTATGGATGGGTACTGCTCAGTGGATTACTCAGCTTGCTTTCTTATAGAACTTGAACATATCAGTCCAGGAATGCCACCAACCACCATGCCCTATGTCTTCCCCCTCTAATCACCAAGAAAATGCCATACAAGTCTTTCACTTGCTTGGTTAAAGTTGACACATGATATTATATATCACTTGTGGCTATTGTGAAGGCTGTTGTTTCCATGATTTCCTTTCTCAGCCTGTTTGTTTGTCATTTGTGCACAGGAGGGCTATGTTTTTTTTTGTTCTTTTTTTTTTTTTAGTTAATCTTGTATCTAACCACTTCACTAAAACAACTGATGTGAGCAGATGCAGAAACCCTCAGCCAAACACTAGATATAGCTAAGAGAACCTTGCAGAAGAGGTGCAGAAAGGATTGTTGAAGCCAAAGGGGGAGAGATGAAAACATGACCAAGAGAATAAAATAAGCAAGGCTCATAGGGCCTCACAGAGACTGAAGGAGAAATCTTGGAGCCTGCATGTGTTTGCATTAGGTCCTCTGCATGTATGCTATATGTTATAGATGTGTAGCTTAGTGCTCTTGTGGGACTCCCAACAATCAGGGTGGGGGTGTCTTCTGCTCTTTTTACCTACACTTGGGATAATTTTTCTCCTGCTGGTTTGTCTCATCTAGCCTTCATATGATGGCTTGGGCCAAGTCTTGCTGTGTCTTTTTTAGGCCATGCTTGATGGACATCCCTGAGAGGCCTATTCTCTGTCTCTGTCTCTGTCTCTGTCTCTGTCTCTGTCTCTGTCTCTCTCTCTCTCTCTTTCTCTCGAAGAAAAATAGAAAAGGAATGAACTGGTGGATAGGCGAGGTGAGGTGGGGAGAGAGAATGGAAATAGTGACAGAGAGAAAACTGCAGTCGGGAGGTTAATGTATGAGAGAAGAATAAAAGTAAAAAGAAAATGAAAATGCTTGACATGCTTGCCTTCAGCCTTATCTTATAAATGCATTTCTTAATTGAGGTTCCCACCTATTAGATGACTCTAGTTTGTGTCAATTTGACATAGAACTATACAACACAGATGAATTATGGCCAATGGTTTTGAAATCCTCACATCTTTGTTGTGTCTAAATGTAGTCCCATAACCATCTGTACCTGCTATGAGACTGATGCTGTGGTCACCCTCTAGAATGATGCCATCCATACCTACTTCTTGAGTCCTCTCCACAGAAATCATAAAGAAAGGAACTACAGCAGAAAGAGTTTGTGATCTTTTTAGCAATGTGTTTGAACATAACACTCCAGCTCCTAGTCCATGGCTACACTGGAGGCTAAAAGATGGGAAAACTTACCAACAACTTATACAGTTAAATATATTCATAAAATAATATAGTGACAAAGGATCACTCTGTTGAGTTTTGAAGTTAAAAATGAAGATATTCAACACTAATTAAAATTGTACCCAATTAAGAATAGTATGAAGATATGACCAAGTCTAACAGATCTGAAAACGTTTCCATGTCATTCATTGTGATGCGAGTAGAGGGAAAATTGGTTTCATATTAGAGAACACCAACGAAGGAGTAATAGAAAAACAGTCTTCCAGGAACAAACGATTAAAAGAACATTTTCTTATATAAAAAACAACTCTGTTCCATTATAACAGTCATAACATTTCTCCTTATCAACTTTTGTCACATCATGGAAAAATAATTGCTGACTATATCATTACTATAAATCATGACTTATGTTCATTTTTATGACAATATAGATGATAATTTGTTAAACTACAACATAAATAAAAATTAGTAAAGCAAATAAAATCACAGATAAAATGTTCAACCTTTTTAACAGAATGGAGATTTCAAAGGAATTGTCAATTATCTCTGACAATTATTTAAAAACACAGAAAACAGAGAATTTAAAAGTTATTACAATTACAAGTAATTTTTATGGCATGGTTGACCTGAATCTATCTTACACAGACCTAAGAACTCTCATGGTAACAATGAGAGGGAAGAGAAAAATGAGTTCAGCATGTACAAAAGAGGTTCATGGTCAAGGCCTTACAGGATTCTCTGTGAGTGAAATGTAAATAGTGAATATTGCCAAAATGATTTATGCCATGCATATATAACCTATAAGAGTTACACAGAGTGAATATTAATGATGGATTGTAGAGACAACATTAGCAGCAGTTATATTACTAATACGACAAATTTTCCATGATGTGCACTGTTACACTATTCACCCCAAAGTGGGAATACTAAGATTTGACTAAAAATGAATCACTCTGAATTTGTTTCTATACACCATTAGTTGAATGCTACTCGTGGCCCAGTTTTAAGAAAACTAGATACTTAACATGGAAAGGTCAATAATGTATATTTTCACGTTTGGTGGTATTAGAAACTCTTCAAAATAAGTCTCTAATATTGATATGTACATTAAAACCCAATGGAATCACTTCCGAGTTGAACAGAGTGGATAGCTCAGGGACAGATCCTAGGATGGGTTCATAGCACAAAATAAAACTTCATTGTAGAGACCAAAATTCTAACTGACATTTAAGAAATTTCTTGTGACAGAAACTTGATGAGTCACACTACAGAAAAATGAAGGGAAACCTTACTGATTAGGCCTCCTTCCAACATACTTTCCCTGCTGTGCTGGACTGTGTTCCCTTAAAACTGAGAGTCAATGCTTCTTTCAGTGTCTTTTTCCATGACAGTGCTTTGCCAGGTGTTTAATCTTATCTAGGAGAAAAAATAACTGATAGGAATTATTTAGTAATTTAAATAAAGTAAAAGACCAATTGAGGCCAGTCACCTAAGCTCCTTTCAATACAGATTTACAAAATAAAATAAAATAAAGATAGCATTGCTGATCCTAGCCTTCAAGGTAGACGGTCACTGTCTTTAGCATCCTTCTGTAGGTTGTCTTGAATACAACCCAGCTGCTCCAAACATAACAAGCTTATTTGTTTGAATATTCTTCCCATGATCTTTCTCCACCAGAGTGTCATTTACAAACCAAGGCTCCCGAGACTCCCTTCTGTGAGGAGACACGGCCCAGAAATAGTCAGCCACATTAGAAAGTACACATGAAAAGGCACTAGGTCCCCACATCTAAATAAGGGGAAATTCTGCAGGCTTTGTGGTAGTTTTCAGAGAATTATCTCTCTGGTAAACATAACTAGACTGTAACTTAACTAAAAACAGTGAACTTAGTGAGCAAATGATCTTTTTTTGTGCATCTGATGGATGCCTCTTAGGATTATAACAATTGCCATTATTTTCCAAGCTGGAAATTAATAGATGTCTAATGTGTGTTATATTTTCTGTCTCTATACCTCTACAAGAGAGATTTAGTAGATTACAAAATTATTTGTAAGACTGTCTAATAATTAGTACAGTTGTATTTATTTATTATATTATAAAACACACAAAATGATAAATATATTCAATGAATTTGAAGTGTGAAGCATGATGTCACTTCTTAGTACGATTTTCTGTTGATTTCCAGAATTGGCTCTTAACTTCTATGAAACTGAAGATTCTCTTTGTTTCTCACAATAAAAAACTTGGGTGACCACAATTCTAATTTTTAAGCAAATGAATTTATCATTTTAGATACCTGACCAATGACCTATTCCAAGTCATACACATTTTGCTTTTCTTTATGGGATGTACTGTTCTTATTCCTTGCTGTATAACCTCATAGTGTTAAGAACATTTCTTCTGTAGCTAATATGTGGAGAAATGTAGTGATGAAGGGGTATTGAATTTTATCAGATATTCCCTTCATCTACATAAATGGCCATGTTCTCCATTATTTTGTTCCTGTGCTTCATGCATTGGTTCACATGTCCTTAGTCATCGCTGGAGAAATCGGCCTAATCATTGTATATGATGGATGAGGTTCTTTAGAGTTTGGCTGAAGTTTCTGGTGTTGGCATGGTCTTGGTCTCAACAAATTAGTTTAGAGAAGTTCCTTCTAAACCGTATTTATAAGCTTTAGCAAAATTGGTGTTCTGAAAAATGCTAGTAACTTCACAAGCAAAAGGACCATCGTTCTCCCCATCCAGATTGACTGTCTACAGAGCGGGTCTTGTGTTGATCCAGTGCATGAAACTACAGCTGAATATAGTTGTTATCGTTACCATGGTTCCACTGAATGTAGAGGATGATTTTTTTTTCATCCCTTCATTCTATGTTCCGGAGAGAATATACTTCCTGCTCCCTTCCCCTCAATGTTCTTAAGTGTAATTTTTGGATATTTGTGCTCACATTTTTTTTCAACAGCAGTTTTAATACTTTTGCTAACTTCCTTTCTATTTGTGCCATTGCTGAAGAAACGCATTTTCTGTAGATAAAAAACAATGTGATGACTCAGGCTCTAGAAATTTTTTTTCATTATTCCCCTTAACAGCAGGCTTAAAGGGAAAACCACTCAATTCCAGGAGTGTCTACTACTGTATGATATGGCACACATATTCCCTGTTGTAATTGATACATTACCCAGGGGGTTATTCAGTGTCTAAGTCTTCATCATAATTAATATCACATGGAATAATACTATCCACTTTCCTTTTCCTTTGTAAAATACTTTTGTGCAGTAACTAAACTAAGATAAAATAGTGAGCTACATTAAAACTGTAACACCTCTGATACAGTAAATCATAAACATATATGAGGTTTAAGTTCCTCAACCAGTAAAACATACACTTACAACTTGCTACACCTCATACTCAGATTACCTATTTCTCTCTCTTCGCTTAGTTCAATAGTTCTTGCTAAAAATTAGAATTGTAATTTTATCACATTATGCACAGTGTGAAAAGAGTTGAAAATGAACACTTCAGAGTGAGGACAGAGACAGGGCATATGGCCAGCTCATTATAACACCTAAGTGAAAACTTTATTGTTCAATTAGAGATCATCATTTCTCACATTTCGTAATAGGAAGTGAACTTTTGGCCCTAAAAGACACCTGAAAAAAACACTGTATGTCAACTTTCCTTCCATATTAGTAGGGGAAGGATCACATTTACACTCAGAGTTTTGGAAATCTGCAAGCTCTGTTTCTCCATAGAAAGTTGTGATTGGCTGGGGCTGTGTAAGCTCTTATGATGTAGTCCGCAGCACACGTGGAAAAGGCTGAGCACTAAATATCATATATATTTTCATTATTACATTCTGAAGAACATTGTTTTAGTAAAACTTAAAGTTTTAATTCCATGTTTCATTCATAAATTAATGTAAAAGTTAATGACCATATCTATTATCTGTTTTCATCCTACTATTCATGTGAAAGTATTTATCATAGGGAGTGTTTAGCACACAAGTGATAAAAAGTGGAATTAATTTTTAAAATACATATTCACAAATCACAGCAGCTCCCAAATTTATTCTTTGATTTATGAACATGTGCTTCACTTAAATATAATTTATTAAGAAAGTGTTTGAAAATATACATTTTTCTCATTTCTTATTAAACTGTTTTGTCAAGATCAGAAACCATTTCACATGTCACCAAATGTAATTATCGAGTTACAAATATACTTGTAATTATTTTACTATTATTTTGAAATGCTTTCATTGTGTAGCTCATAGAACTCAGGAACACTGGAAGTACAAGGTTAATAACTATAGCCCAGTGTTGTATGAAAAATAAACAGATGTCAAGAAGAAGAGGCTCTGGCACTATCCACACTGCCTTCTTCCCTTCATTGCTTTGCTTATTTCTTTGGGTTTAAATGACACCATCACATTGTATGGCTATGGGATTGATCATTACATCATGAACTGAGAAAAAATCTAATCATAACATCAACCAAGGAAATATTCAATCAGAACCAATCATACACTTCAGACAGATAGGTAGGTACATAGGTAGATTATAGAAAGATAGATAGATAGATAGATGGATAGATAGATAGATAGATAGAGATAGATAGATAGATTGATAGATAGGTAGACAGATAGATAGATAGTGTCCCCGTGGCTACAATATGTTACCATGAGATTTATTTCCAACAATACTGGTCTAACTACATATCTAAAGATATAATTCTCATATTTATATAATACAGTCATGTGAAGGCTGTGTCATCACTATGGAAGTGTACTTGAGTACATGGACTGCTTCCATTTACCTTCCCCAAAAGTGAGAAAGAGGTCACCTGTACTAAAAATATTAAAAATACACAACAACTTACGTCCATTTATTTTCACAGTGGAATGTCAACACAACCAATGAAGAAAGTCTACACACAATTGTCCATGAGAATTGGGCACTGATGCCCAGTGCGTTTTCCACAGCCTGCCAGGGATTGTTTTCCCTGGCTTTGTGTGAGTGTGCCCCTGGATTTCTGATGGCCACATAGTTTTGACACTTGTTCCCTCCTCTAATTCATCTGCTGCTCTCTTATTTCCCCACAGACCAGCCATGGTGCCATGCCACTTTCACATCTGCTTTAAGTCCTTAACTGCTTCTCTGACTTTTCAGCCTGGCTGTTGCTCACCACAAAGCACCTTCCAGGGAAATCAGCTGCAGTACATGTGGCTGTCCTTGAAATCATGGGATGTTTTTAGAAATAAGGGAAAAATCACTTACGGAACTGAGGCCAAAAGACACATCATTTTTTTTTCTAGAAGTTGATTATTTATTTTATATTGGTGGTGGTTCTTTTTTATTGTTTGAGTGGCTATTTGAGTTATAGGATACATAATATGTACAGGGCCATGCTAGAAAGCAAGAGTTTTGGACACTGAATTTTTGGCTTCATTAAAAAGCTAAACAAAGGACCCATTCCAGTAGCACAGATTTACAATAGTGTCTTCCTCTTGATGACAACTGTCTACTCTTTCTTTTTTTGTGACCTTGTCAACTATCACTGGTGAAGGTTAGTTTTACAATCAACATGTCATTGTACAGGTGCCAGGCTTAAGGAATTAAAGAATCTACCTCACACTAATCTTTAAACTGGCTATAGCTTTTTAGATAATGTCACACCTGGATGTTAGAAGATTCAGTGAGAAGTAAACATTACTTTTTTGGATGGCATAGAATGAAGGCTTATCTCTACAATCTAATAAATATTCCTGTGGTGATATACTCTTTATGGTTTAGTAAAGCTTGCCTGAGGATTCAGAAAACAAAGTTAGACACAAGCCATGGATTCCAGGCATACACATTTAATCCCAGCAGCCAGAAGTTAGGAGGAGGTGGTATACACCTTTAGTCCTAGGAGTGAGAATTAATAGGTAGACTGATCTCTGTGACTCCAAGGCCACCCAGGTCTACACAAGATTGACCCAGTCCTAAGGAGAAAGAGCTCACAAAAAAGATAATCTCAGCACCTGCGATTACAGTCCTCTAATCCCAGCATAGGAAGGCTTATAAAACAGGAGCAAGGGCTCAGCATCAGGCACTCATTCTCCAACCACTTTGAAAATATAAATGCCCCCATCCTTTTAGAGGTAAGAGTTTTCTGATAGCTTGAATGGTTTGCTTCCCTGATCTCCAGATTGAATCTCAATATCGCTATCTGGGTCTTTTTTTTCATGCTACATATCTGAAATGAATAAAGCTTATTCTTCTTTAACACATAAATTTTTGTTTCTAATAAAATAACATCTGCAGGGTAGTGGTGGCACATGCCTTCAATCCCCCACACTCAGGAGACTGAGACAGATGGATCTATGAGTTTTAAGCCCACCTTGTCTAAAGAGTGAGAACCAGGGAAGTTGGGGCTACAGATAAACCCTATTTAAAAACTTAGAAAAAGAAGGAAGAGGAGGAAGAACAACAAGGAACAGACTAATCTTGTTTCATAATTCAGAGTCATGTCATTTCATTGACAACAACATTTACATTACATATGTCCCATAAAGAAATTTTCCTACTAAGACACATACAGAATCCAATTATGTTATCTTTGATCCACATACTCTCCAGAGGACAAAGAAGGAGGAATTACCTATCCTTAACAAAAATCCTTCCTGAACACTTAGTAACATAATTCTTGGATGATTTTTACAGATTATGACTTTTATTTTTAATTCAGTAAGAGTCTGCCAACACAGGGTTCCCCCATTCACATTTGAGACAAAAGTGGACAATGTATATTTGAGGTTTTCTCTCTCTTTTCCATTGTTTTTTGTTCACTAAAAACACTACAGTTCTTTGTTTTGATATTTTTTATTTTTAATTCAAATTGAAATTAGAAACAAGGTTGCTTCACAAGTCAATTCCAAGTCCCTCTCACTTTCCCTCCCCTCCTCCCATACCCTCCCACCAACCCTTCCCAATATCCCCTCATTTCCCTAGGGAGGGTGAGGCCCTCCATGGGGGGTGTCCATAGTCTGTCATTTCATCCAGAACAGGGCCTGGACCCACTCCCAAGAGTTCAGGGTGAGAGTGCATCTCTCATCATTGGATGGGAGTCCAAAGTCCATTTGTATAGCCGGGATAAATACTGATCTACTACCCAAGGCTCAAGAGATTATCTAGGCCTCCTCCCTGACACCTACATTCAGAGGGTCTTGATCAGTCCCATGCTGGATTCCCTGGCATCACTCTGGGATTCAAGAGCTGAACCTTGTCAGGTCAGCTGTTTTTGGGGGTTAAACCAGCTCAGTCTTAACCCCTTTGTTCATCAGTCCTGCCTCTCTGTCACTGGATTTCTTGAGTTCAGCTCAGTGCCTAGTTTTGGGAGTCCGCCTCTGCTTCCATCAGCCACTGAATGAAGATTCTGTTTCCCAGACTCTCTGGCCATATGATTGTAGGCTGGCACTCCCCAGATCTATGTCTAAAATCCATATATGAGAGAGTACATGCCATGTTTCTCTTTTTGTGACTGAGTTACCTTGCTCAGGATGGTTTCTTCTAGTGCCATCCATTTGCCTGCAAATTTAAGGATTCCATTGTTTTTTTTCTGCCGAATAGTACTCCATTGTGTAAATGTACCACATTTTCTCTATCCACTCTTCAGTTGAGGGGCATCTAGGTTGCTTCCAAGTTCTGGCTATTACAAATAATGCTGCTATGAACATAGTGGAACAGACATCCTTGTTGTATGAATGGGGCATCTTTTGGATATATGCCTAAGAGTAGAGTTGCTAGTTCTTGTGGTAGGTTTATTCCCATTTTTCTGAGGAATCTCCATACTGATTTCCAAAGTGGCTGAACAAGTTGGCACTCCTACCAGCAATGGAGGAGTGTTCCCCTTTCACCATATCCTCTCCAGCGTAAATTTTTGTTGGTCTTTTTGATTTTAGCCATTCTGACAGGAGTAAGATCATATCTCAGAGTTGTTTTGATTTGCATTTCCTGGATGGCTAAGGATGTTGAGCACTTTCTCAAGTGCCTCTCAGCCATTTTAGACTCCTTTATTGAAAATTCTCTATTTAGTTCTGTAGCCCACTTTTTAATTGGATCCTTTGGTGTTTTGGAGACTTGCTTCTTGTGTTCCTTGTAAATTTTGGAGATCAGCCCTCTGTCAGATGTGGAGTTATTGAATATTTTTCCCATTCCGTGGGCTGCCTTTTTGTCTTGCTGACTGTGTCCTTTGCCTTACAGAAGCTTCTCAGTTTCAGGAAGTCCCATTTATAAATCGTTTATCTCAGCGTCTGTACTACTGGTGTTATGTTCAGGAAGCTGTCTCCTGTACCATTTCATTCAAGGGTACCACCCAGTTTCTCTATAAGAGGTTCAGTGTGGCTGGATTTATGTTGAGGTCATGATCCATTTGGACTTAAGTTTTGTGCATGGGGATAGAAAAAAAAACTACAGTTCTTAAGATTTCAATCACATGGAACAAATTACATTCCAGAGACTTATCTCTATCCCTGTAATCCAATGGGAAACCATAGTTTTAAAGACTGATGATTTTCCTGGAAAATAGCAAGGCACAGGTACTAGGAAAGGGATGCTTTTCAGATTTCTCTTTTCATGTGGATACTCTTTCTCAAGTAACTAATTCAATGTCAGTACGTTTCTATCATAGTAGGTTTCCATATGGCTTTCCAAAAGTCCTTCAGTATTACAATTCCCCCGATAACTTGCTCTCCCAAAACCATCTACATTTTATCCTTCTAGTCCATTTTCCCCTGAATCTCGTTACTACAACAGCACTATGTTGTGTTTCCCATCCTTGGAAGAACCCCTCTGCTCCCTGCCTACCCCCCCCCATTCCATATTACCTGTCTAACCTTTGTAGTCATTCTGATTGACACTCACTAAACTCTTAACAGCACCTGTATATAAGAGAATACTTGTAGAAATTGTGCTTTGGAGTCTGGATTGCTTCACTCCAGACGTCTAACACTGTTTATTCTTATAAACCATTTCTCTTGCCGACTTTCTGCTTTTTGTCATTGCATGCTCTTGTCTCATCAAGTGCCTCATTTTTCTAATGATTAGTGATCAGTTTGGTAATATGTGAGAGCCACTCTGGAAGTAAGTCTACCTTTTCTTTCCAAACTTGTGAGTGCTTTTCTTGTTTCTTCTGGGATTTAGATAAAACAGTGAAAGTCATGAAAGTTTGGAAAAGCCCATTTCTCCTGAAATGTCAGTAACCTTCTAGGGCCCTCAGTGTGAGCTTAGAAGTCACAGTCACAGGCAAATACTTTTCTTCTTTGTCTGTAATTGTTCTTATTTGGTGGCTCTGTTGGCCTGGAACACAGAAGTCTATTATAATAAATTATGCAGGCATAGTTTTTTAAAGTCATTCTAAGTGGTCTGTTTGATCCTCAAGAGCTCTTTTTCTTTCTGTTTCCCTCTAGTAAATAAGGCTTATCTTCTTTCATGTCATTAGCAGAAACTGTTTATTCAATAAGGTCCTTAGGCTTAAAATTTCTTAGTCTCATTCAGACAATAAGTTATCTTCCATAGGAACTATCTACACCCAGGGATGCTCTTTTGGTCACCTCCTCAGTCTCTGTACACAGCATAACATTTTATCATACCCTCCAGTGTAGACAACTCTATTATATTCTGATGGTCAAAAGAAATGGTACCTACTGACCTGGTGTCTTGGCCTACTGCATCAGATCCTCAGCCCAACAGATAGAAGCTTAGCAGACATGGGGAAAGGGTGAGTGATTATCAGGTGTGCTTTTCTGTCACTGGAGCAATATTAACTTAGAGGTGAAGGGAGTGAGAAAAGTCAGTGGTCTTCTTGTCACAGTGAACCATAGTAACTCGTGCTTGAAAGTTGAAGGACCTGCAGATTTTCTTGGTCATTTTGGCCCAGGATCGAGCTTCAACCAAGCTGAGTGGTAGCTGGAGGGCACTGAGGATATGGCTATTACAGAGTTTCACTATAACCACCAGAAACTTTGTAGAGTTCCATGATGTTGTAAGGTGAGGTAAAATGTTCCATCACTTAATACCCAAAATACATAAATAAGCAGGGGGGAGAGAGAGATTGAGTGAGTGAGTGAGTTGAGTGAGTGAGAGAGTAACTCATATTTCATAGAATGTTGGTCAGTGAGACTGTCGATGTTTATGACTGTGATTTGTGCTTATTTTACTCCACTGTCATGAAAGTTGCTTTTGACACCTCTCTTGTCAAGCTTGGCGTACCTTTGCCTCTTGTTTTCACTTGTAAACTCTTACCAGGTTGGTTGCTTTCAAGTGGATACAACACATGGAGAAAGAACGAATGTAGGATGTGCTTCATAGAAACTAAGCATTGAAGAAGCAGCCTAAGACTTGGCCTTAGGTTACATTTTTACATGTAAACAGAACCAGACATTACTGACAAATTTTGAATAAAAGTGATAGCTATTGGAGAAATCTTTATATGAGGGAAAAACTGTTCAGTTTCTCAAACTAGAAAGTAAACATAGGAATATGACTAGGAATGGTAACATAAATTTGTAGTTCCAGGACTTGGGAGATGGAGAAAGCAAGAGGATCAAAGTACAAGGCCATTCCCTAGGACAGTGGTTTTCAACCTGTGGCTCATTATCCTTTCATAAGGGTCACTTAAGACCATCAGGAGATAGTTACATTATGATTCATAGCAGTAGCAAAATTACAGTTAGGAAGTAGCAATTATTTTATGGTTGGGGATCACCACAGCACAAAGGAACAATATTAAAGGGTCACAGCATTAGGAAGGTTGATAACCATTGTTCTGGAAAATAGCAATTTTAAGGCAATTCCAGGCCACATGACACAATGTTCCTCACAAAAAGAGAACTGGGCTCATATATTTTTATAACGTTGAGTACCTATGGCAGATATACTTTAAAGTTACTTAGCTATTGTTTCAGTTAAACAACCAGGCTGGCCTTGAACTCACAGAGATCTGCCTGCCTCTGCCTCCCAAATGCAGGGATTAAAGACATGTGGCATCAATGCCCGGCCAACTGTTTTATTTTGTAAACTTTACTATATGCATTTATTCTGCACGTGTTTTTTATGTATAAGTGTATGTGAGAGCACATGTGAAGGTCAGAAGATAGCTTGAAGCACTCTGTTATCTTTTTCAGCCAAGTAGATCTTGAGATCCAAATCTGGTCAACAACTTGGTAGCAAACACCTTCACCCTCAGATCCTTTGTGATGGCTACATGCTGTGTAGCGGATATTTTATTTGTAGACTTTTTTCCTCATTGTGTAGGGAGTTTTTCTATTCTCTTATAGAATCTTTTAACACACAAGTGATTTTGATTTTATCAATTTAACAACTTTTATTCCATTATAATGATTTTGTTTGCTGTATTAGAAGGCACATACTCTTTTGAGAAAAGTTTCATGGCACTCAATATTCTTTGAATTTATACATTTAGTGTCAGCTTTTTCTTTTTTCTTTCTTTCTTTCTGTCTTCCTTTTTCTTTTTTTTTTTTTTGGTTTTTCAAGATCTCTGTATTGCTTTGGAGGTTGTCCTGGAACTCACTCTGTAGACCAGGCAGGCCTCAAACACAGATCTGCCTGCCTCTGCCTCCTGAGTGCTGGGATTAAAGGTATGTGCCATCAATGCCCGGCTCAGATTTTTCTTTTTACACACAATCTTTGAAATTTTGTTAAGGATTACTTTGAAGCTGTAGATATATCTGAGGAGTATTTGCCTCCCCACGATATTCTGTCAGTCTATATAAGAAAATTGCTATTAATTAATTATATACATCTTCATTATTTTCCCCTAATAGTCTATAATTACCAATATATGTCTAGACACTTTTTAATTACATTATTCAGAAACATATTATTTTTCACATCATTGGAAATACAATTTTGTTTTTATTTCACTCTATAGAATTTCACTTTTCTTTTCAAGTATAATTTCCATTTTATTTTTCCCAGATTTTTTTTCTTCTTTCCTTATGTTGTGGAAGTTGTAGTGTAGTACCAGCATCTAAGTGAGTGGTTCTTAACCTTCCTAATGCCATGATCCAGTCATACAGTGACTCATGTTGTAGTGACCCACAACCATTATATTATTTTTTTGTTTTTTCATAACTGTAATTTCGCTACTGTTATGAATCATAATGCAAATATCAGATAAGTTGGATATCTGATATAAGTTCCCCAAGAGGTCATAACCCACAGGCTGAGAACCACTGCTCTAAGTCCTGGTGGGGGTTTCCACACTTCAGACTTCCATATCACTTCCTTACTTCCATGCTATGAATTGTACAGTTCATGCAGTAATGCAGCTTGACAGAATTTGGCAAGCACATAAGCATCAAAAAAAAAACATTTGCTTCAGGTATGTCCCTGAGAGCAGCAGCGTCTGCAATGTTCTTAATGGCTTTTCTCATGGGCACTTACTGAATACAGTTCACACAGAGATTTGGCTGTACATGGCCCCAGTTTTTCCTTTTTTGGAACTAGCATTGTTTCTTTTTTGTGTCATCTTGGAGCCAAGACCTGAAAACTAGAATTTTCATTCTAATGCATTAAATACTAATTTTATAAATATTATAGCTATATCCTGCCACACTGCACATCTAATTTACTAGCCTAGAAATTTTTGATTGTGTGACACACATACAGCATCATAGGTGTTATGAAGCAGATGTTTATTTCTATGATGATGAAGAAGATGTTGGCAAGATAGAATTACAGCATAGATCATGACAACTGGACTACCCTGTGTTTTCAAAGACCCATGAAGATAATAATGTTAGTTTAAAGAAAATTTATCATGAATCTCATATTAAATCATACATGCAATTGCAAGAGAACTGAAATTTGAACAGTATCTTTATTCTCTTGCCACAATGACTACATTATTGCTATGACTTGTAGCAACCTGTCTTTGTGTTAGTACAAAGGACCTGACTTTGTGTGGTTTCAGTTAGATCCAGCAAACTTGCCCAGTTCATACTTGAGACAGGGAATAGGGATTGAGAAAAGGCAGGTAAAGATACTAAGGAAAAGACAGAGGCGCAGAATAGAATCAGACGGGCAATCCAATGACTATTGAATGCATCAAGTTTATTCTTCAACATTCTTATATATCCCAACTAAAAAGGGGGAAATGGCAAAGGACTTCTTTATCACGATACAGAGAAGAAATAGGCTTTCTTCGTTAATTCTCCAAATGTTTAGTAACCACACACATATAATCGTCTTGAGGGTTAAGGGTAACTTCACAAAGTTTTGCATGTAAGTGCTCTGACAGCGCACTAGAGACCAAGTCTCTTGTTATTTAGATAAGACATCAACTACTAAGACCAAACATCCTATGGTAGCCATGCCTTAGATCTTTAGGTCTTATGACTTTAACCTTGGAAGTATAAGGATAGTTTTGAACTCTCTGATCTCAAGCCAAGATGAAGTTAAATCATTTTTATGGGCTCCAGAAGAGACTTTCAGTTGGTAGATTGAAAACACCAATAATATTTTATTGCTCCACCAATTTCCTTGTCATTGTTTCCTGCAATTAATAATCAAGCACAATGTGAATAATACAGATTTTATACATATGTATATGCCATAAATATGTTACTTAATTATTCTGATAAATATTAGAGTAAATTAATATTTTATAACATTTAGATGAATATAATATTTAATACTTACAGTGACAGTGGCTCTTAATTTTATTTGAAAATAGATATTTTTCATACAACATATTCTGGTTATGATTTTCCTTTCTCCAACTCCTCCCAGATACTCCTCAATTCTCCACCCATGCAAATTCATATCCTTTCTTTTTCTCTTTCATTAGAATGCAAACAGGCATCTAAAAATAACAGAAAAAAGTAAGACAAAATAAAAACAAACCAACATAGGACAAAAACAAATGAACAGAAGAAGAAAAATGTCAAGTACACAGACATGGAGACACACATATTTGTAGATGCAGAAATCTCATAAAAGCATTAATGTGAAAACTATGGTTGAATATTATTTTAAGATGTGTGACATTTTTATTTTGCATTTGTTTAATTCTGTGAAGCTGTGATTCATTGCCTGCGTGAAATACCTGATAGTCTAATAAAGAGCTTAACGGGCAATAGCAACAGAGGAGCAAGGATAAATGGGACTGGCAGGCAGAGAGTAAATATAGTAGGAGAAACAAGAGAGGAGGGGAAAGAGGACAAGGAGAGGAGGACATTGGGGGCCAGTCACCCAGCCACTCAGTCAGTCATAGAGTAAAGTAAGACACACAGAAGAAAAGGAAATAGGATAATTTAATCTGGCTAGAAAGAAGCCAAGCTCAGGGTGGGCATTTATAAGTAATAATAAGCCTCTCTCTCCCTCTCTCCCTCTCTCCCTCTCTCTGTCTCTCTGTCTCTCTCTCTCTCTCTCTCTCTCTCTCTCTCTCTCTCTCTCTCTCTCTCTCTGTATGTCTGGGTGTGTGTGATTTATTTGGGAGCTGGGTGGTGGGCCCCTCTAAAAGACCAAAGAGTAAGAAGAATAAAACTTCTCACTACCAAACAGCAAACCAATGTGGGGCGGGGCTTGTATATTCATCTACAGCCTGAGAGAGCTGGAAAAAAGACACAGCTGCTTTAAGAGGCACTGCTGTGCAGCCCATAGTGCTAAATACAAGCAAGAAACAGCTAAGTAAAACCTGCTTGTGTGGCAAGGCTTCTATAGCTGGAAAGGTGTAATGCCATTCTCAGTCATGAACCTCTGATTACGCTGTGAGCTCTACATATGGCTTTCCCAGCCTTAGAAGCAGGCAGAGCCAGATCAAAGAGATGCATGAGGAAGACCCAGGTGTGACTTAACGAGTTTGTTCATACAGTCAAAAAAGACTAGAGATACATAGTAAAAGACGTCCAGACAGGAAAAATAAAAACACCTAAATAGTTTCCAGTGTGTTTTACATAGTCCATAGACTTAAGAAAGAAAGAAAAAGGGTGTAGACAGTCATAGATATAGTTTAAAAAATAGTAAAATAAAATCTTTAAAGAAAGTAAAAATAATATAAAATAATGTAATAATATAAAAACATATAAAAGGATAAGCCGGGGAAATATGCGGGGAGTCTGGATCCTGAATTTCGTTGTGAATTTTTGATCGCTGAAAAGCAAAGAACGGCTGCTAAGAGATCTGGCATTGGAAGAGGGATTGTGGAAATAAATCAGCATAGATAGCTTAAGACTGCCTTAACTTCGAAAACGTAAAAAAAGATGTATTCATTAAATGGGAAAAAAATGCTTTAGAGAAGTGGTTTTGCTTTTGTTTCCACAAGAAACAAGAAGTTGTAGATCCATTCCTGAATCTTGAGAGGTGATGTTTATCAACAAAGGTTATAACTGGTCTTCCCAGGACTTAGTCATTATTTCAAATTTTTCTCAGGAACCCCTGGGAATGTCTTCACCCACAACCAGCAGCAAGCAGTGTGGAGAGGACTGTGCCCACACTCCCAGGAGAAAAGGGGCTGTGGGTGGTCTTTGGTTATTTTGTAGGTCATGGTTGTTTGTTATAATTTAGGGAAATATAGGGATATATGAGTATAGGATAAAAATAACTATTAATTTCAAAATTTGTACTTGTGTGTACTTTCAATGTGGCAAGGCTAGCTTTTTGGGCTAGAAGCTGCTTTTGTCAGGACTGCTTGACAGTATTTTGTATAACCTGGACATGCAGGACCCACAAGAAAGTGACTGCTGAATTTTGCCAAAACAAGAGTTCCTGCTTCATAGAAGAAATTGCCAGACATTCTATAGTACACAGAGGAAAGTTACTGACAAAGTGCTAATATAGGCAGGACAGTTTTCAAATTTCCTGCTTTATTGAAAAGTCTGCCAGTCTCTATGGGCCTGTAGGCTGAATATGAATGCCCTAACATTGTAAAGAATCTTTGAATGACTGTCCAGGAAGTCAAATGTCTGTGTCACTTCTAGTCTTTAGAAGTTGTTTGCAATATACTTGTTGTTTACTTAAAAATTATTATATCCATCTGGCGCCTGTAGTGGATTTGAAGACTAGGTAGTCATAGTTGCAGTTTTCCTTTGATGTGATAGAAAGTAAATTGGATATTAAACTTTGGATTTACTAACATAGGATAAATAATGCATTATTTTCTCTGTATATGCTTACTACAAATGGATAGGATATTGTGAATTAATTCTTACTTGATAATTATTTTTGTTGTATATAGTTTTACTATGTTAAAATTAAGACCTTTCCTTTTATTTAGACAATAAATGGAAACTGTGGTAGAATAATATTTTCAGGTGTGTCTCTTTTGTTTATGCTGTATTTGGTTAACTCTGTGAAGCAGTGATTCTTTGCCTGTCAAAAATACCTGATGGTCTAATAAAGAACTGAATGGTCAATAGTGAGCAGGAGCAAGGATAGCAGACAAAGAGTATAAATAAAGGGAGAAAAAGGGAGTAGGGGCAAGAGAAAAAGGAGAGGACATTAGGGGCCAGCCACCTAGCTACCCAGCCAGGCATAGAGTAAGAAGGAAAGTAAGATATATAGAAGAAAGATAAAAGCCCGGAGTGAAAAAGTAGGTGGATTAATTCAAGACAAGAAAAGCTGGCTAGAAACATGCAGAGCTAAGGTTGGTCACTCATAACTAAGAATATGCCTCCCTGTATTTATTTGAGTGCTGAATGGTAGGCCTCTCAAAAAGTCAAAAGAATTAAACATTGAAATACAGGAAACCATGATAAATGTGCAAGGAACATATAAAGTCCAGAACAAACAAACAACAACATTAAAAACCTTACAAAATATTATAAGATTAAGAACTTCCAAAAATAATATTGAGTTTATTTGTTTTGTCCATCTATTGCTGGGCATGATACCTGCCCTCTAGATTGTTTTGTATCGCCAGTGAGATTCCCTTAGAGGAAACCAATTTTTCATTTGAGAGTGGTTGTCAGTTGGAGGTAGTATCTGAGTTATAGATAGCATATTATTATTATTATCATTATTATTATTGTTGTTGTTACTATCAGTAGTAGTATTACTATTATTTGGTAATTCATCCTTACTCTAAAACTGCCAACAGCATATGTATTCTCATTCTCCCAAATAATGTTCAATCATTGGAATTTGGAAAATCTGAATGACATTTTAGTCTATTGAGAGTAGTCTTTACACATTTTGTTTTCTATAATCTTTTTTTAAATTTAAATTGGAAACAAGCTTTCTATATATATATCAATTCCAGCTTCCTCTTATTCCCTCCTCACTAACAACCCAACCTCCCACCCAATCCCAACTCCACTCTGCAGGGAGTGTAAGGCCCTTTATGGGGGATCTGAAAAGTCTGATATATAGTCCTGGGGCATGGGCTAGGCCCTACCCCTGTGTCCAGGCTGAGAGAGCATCCTTCCATGTGGTATGGGCTCCCGAAGTACATTTGGATGTCACGGACAAATACTAATCTATTGCCCATACTGGTCTCTAAGCTATCAGTCTTGAATCTATGAGCTCCCCCTTGTTCAGGTCAGCTGTTTCTGTGGGTTTCTCCAGCCTGATCTTGATCCCTTTGCTCATCACTCCTCCCTCTCTGCCACTGGTTTCCAGGAGTTCAGTTCAGTGTTTAACTGTGGGTGTCTGCCTCTGCTTCCATCAGCCACTGGATGGAGGCTCTTGGATGGCATACAAGGTAGTCATCAGTCACATTACTGGGAAAGGGTATTTAAGGTGTCCTCTTCACTATTGGTTAGACTGCCAGTTGGTGTCATCCTTGTAGATCTCTGGAAATCTCACCAGTGCCAGATCTTCCCTCAAACCTAGAATGACTCCCTCTATTGTGGTATCTCTCATCTTACTCTCCTTTATTCTTCTCCTGACTCAAACTTCTTTCTATCCCATGTCATTCTCTATCTTCCTCTTCGAAACCTTTCTTTCTCCCAGCTCCCTTTCACCTGCCCACATGCTCCCATTCCTCTTCTTTGGAGTACCATGCATATCTCTCTTAGGGTCCTCCCTGTTTCCCAGACTCTCTGGCAGTGGTATTGTAGGCAGGCCCTACCATATTTCATGTTTAAAATCCATATATTAGTGAGTAAATACCATGTTTGTCTTTTTGTTACTGGGTTACCTCACTCAAGATGGTTTCTTCTAGTGTCACACATTTGCCTGCAAATTTCAGGATTCCATTGTTTTTTCCCTCTATCCACTCTTAAGTTGAGGGGCATCTAGGTTGCTTCTAGGTTCTGGCTATTACAAATAATGCTGCTAAGAACATACTGGAAGAGATGTCCTTGTTGTAAGAATGTTCATCTTTTGGGTATATACCTAAGTGTGGAATGGCTGGGTCTTGTGGTAGACTGATTCCCATTCTCCATACTGATTTTCAAAGTGGCTGTATGATTTTGCATTCCCACCAACAGTGGAGGAGTGTTCCCCTTTCTCCACATCCTCTTCAGTGTAAACTGTCATTGGTGTTTTTGGTTTTAGTAATTCTGACAGGAGTGAGATGGTGTCTCAGGATTATTTTGATTTGCATTTCCCTCATAGGTAAGGATGTTGATCACTTTCTCAAGTGTCTATTGGGCATTTTAGAATCATCTACTGAGAATTCACTAACTAGTTCTGCACCCCACTTTTTAATTGGATACTTTGGTGTTTTGGACACTTTGTTCTTAAGTTCTTTTTAAATTTTGAGATCAGTCCTCTGTCTTATGTGGGATTAGTGAACATATTTTCCCACTCTGTGGGCTGCCATTTTGTCTTGTTGCTGTATCCTTTGCCTTACAGAAGCTTCTCAGTTTCAGGAGGTCCCATTTATTAATTGTCAATCTCAGAGTCTGTGCTACTGGTGCTACATGTTAAGGAAGAAAGCTCCTGTACCAATTCATTCAAGGTTACCTCCCACTTTCTCTTCCAAGAGTTTCATTGTAGCTGCACTGATATTTAGTTCTTTGATTGATTTGGAGTTAAGTTTTGTCCATGGTGATAGACATGGATCTATCTGCAGTCTTCTTCTTCCACATACCAATATCCAGTTATGCCAGTACCATTTGTTGAAAATGCTTTCTTTTTCTCATCATATAATTTTAGGTTATTTTAAAAAATCAAGTGTTCGTAGGTGTGTGGGTTTATATTAGATTCCGTTGGTCTACCTGTCTATTTTTGTGCCAATACCAAGCTGTTTTCAGGACTTTATCTGGATAATAGTGCTTGAAAATAGGGATGGTGTCCATCCTCTTCTCTTGGGTACTATGCATATATGCATATCTTTTAGGTTCTTTCCTGTTTCCCAGACTCTCTATCTGTGGAAGTGCAGACTGGCACTATCCTGATCCATATCTAAAATCCATATATGAGTGAGTACATACCATGTTTGTCTTTTTGCGACTGGGTTACCTCACTCAGGATGGTTTCTTCCAGTGCTATCCATTTCCCTGCGAATTTCAAGATTCCATTGTTTTTTTCTGCTGAGTAATACTCCATTGTGTAAATGTACCACATTTTCTCTATCCACTCTTCAGTTGAGGGGCATCTAGGTTGCTTCCAGGTTCTGGCTATTACAAACAATGCTGCTATGAACATAGTGGAGCAGATGCCCTTGTTGTATGAACCTGCCTCATTTGGATATATGCCTAAGAGTGGAATTGCTGGGTCTAGTGGTAGATTAGTTCCCATTTTCCTGAGGAATCTCCATACTGATTTCCAAAGAGGCTGTATGAGTCGGCATTCCCACCAGGAGTGGAGGAGTGTTCCTCTCTCTCCACATCCTCTCCAGCATAAATTGTCTTCGGTGTTTTTGATTCTAGCCATTCTGACAGGAGTAAGATGGTATCTCAGAGTTGTTTTGATTTGCATTTCCCTGATGGCTAAGGATGTTGAGCACTTTCTTAAGTGTCTCTTGGCCATTTTAGCCTCCTCTACTGAGAATTCTCTATTTAGCTCTGTACCCCACCTTTCAAGTGGATCTTTTGGTGTTTTGGAGACTTGTTTCTTGAGTTCTTTGTAAATTTTGGAGATTAGCCCTCTCTCAGATGTAGGGTTAGTGAATATCTTTTCCCATTCTGTGGCCTGCCTTTTTGTCTTTTTGACTGTGTCCTTTGCCTTACAGAAGCTTTTTAGTTTCAGAAGGTCCCATTTGTTAATTGTCGATCTCAGTGCCTGTGCCACTGGTGTTATGTTTAGGAAGTGGTCTCCTGTACCAACTCGTTGAAGAGTATCTCCCACTTTCTCTTCTAAAAGTTTCAGTGTGGCTGGATGTATGTTGAGATCTTTGATCCATTTGGACTTAAGTTTTGTACAAGGCGATAAACATGGATCTATCTGCAGTCTTCTGCATACCAGTACCCAGTTATGCCAGCACCATTTGTTGAAGATGCTTTCTTTTTTCCACTGTACAGTTTTAGCTTCTTTGTCAAAAATCAGGTGTTCATAGGTGTGTGGGTTAAAATTAGGGCTTTCGATTCGGTTCCATTGGTCTACCTGCCTATTTTTGTGCCAATACCAAGCTGTTTTCAGGACTATAGCTCTATAATAGAGCTTGAAGTCAGGTATGGTGATGCCTCCTGAAGTTCCTCTATTGTATAGGGATGTTTTGGCTATCCTGGGCCTTTTGTTTTTCCATATAAAGTTGATTAATGTTCTTTCCAGGTCCTTGAAGAATTGTGATGGAATTTTGATAGGGATTGCATTGAATCTGTAGACTGCTTTTGGCAAGATTGCCATTTTTATTATGTTGATCCTACCAATCCAAGAGCATGGGAGATCTTTCCATTTTCTGGTATCTTCTTTGATTTCTTTCTTCAAAGACACAAAGTTCTTGATATACAGGTCCTTCACTTCCTTGGTTAACATTATCCCCAGATATTTGATGCTATTTTGGCTATTGTAAAAGGTGATGTTTCTCTGATTTCTTTCTTAGTCACTTCATCTTCTGTATATAATAGGGCCACTGATATTTTTGAGTTTACCTTGTATCCTGCCACATTGCTGAAGGTGTTTATCAGCTCTAGGAGTAACCTTGCGGAGTTTTTTGGGTCGCTTATGTAAACTATCATATCATCTGCAAATAGTGAAAGTTTGACTTCTTCTTCTCCTAATTGTATCCCCTTTATCTCCTTTTGTTGTCTTATTGCTGTAGCTAGAACTTCCAGTACAATATTGAAGAGATATGGAGAGAGTGGACAGCCTTGTCTTGTTCCTGATTTTAGAGGAATTGCTTTGAGTTTCTCTCCATTTAGTTTGATGTTAGCTGTTGGTTTACTGTATATTGCTTTTATTATATTCAGGTACGTTCCTGTTATCCCTGATCTCTCTAGGACCTTTATCATGAAGGGGTGCTGGATTTTATCAAAGGCTTTTTCAGCATCTAGTGAGATGATTATGTGGTTTTTCTTTCGCAGATTGTTAATATGGTGGATTACATTGATAGATTTTCTAATGTTGAACCATCCCTGCATTCCTGGGATGAAGCCTACTTGATCATGGTAGATGATTTTTCTGATGTGTTCTTGAATCCGGTTTGCAAGTATTTTATTGAGTATTTTTGCATCAATGTTCATGAGGGAAATTGGTCTATAGTTCTCTTTCTTAGTTGTGTCTTTGTGTGGCTTGGGTATCAAGGTAATTGTAGCCTCGTAGAAAGAGATTGGCAGTGAGCCTCCTGCTTCTATTGTGTGGAATACTTTGACGAGTATTGGAATGAGCTCTTCTTTGAATTTCTGGTAGAATTCTGCACTGAAGCCATCTGGGCCTGGGCTTTTTTTGTTTGGGAGACTTTTGATGACTGCTTCTATTTCATTAGGGGTTATAGGTCTGTTTAGATTATTTATCTGTTCATGATTTAGTTTTGGCAAGTGATATCTATCCAGGAAATTGTCCATTTCCTTTAAATTTTCAAATTATGTGGAGTACAGATTTGGGAACACGGCGAGGGGAGGGGGGGAGTGGGACCTGGGAAGAATAGAGGGGGTAAAGAGGAAGGGAGTTGGTCATGGGGGAACAGGAAGTTGAGGGGGTGGGGGTAGAATAGGGGGAAGAGGGAATCATAGGATAGAAGACAGATCAGGCACCAGAGTGACCTCGAGTGATCTAAAGGTATAACATCAATTGGCAAGCTAAGCAATAGTGGAGGGACCACCTCGAATGCCCATTCCTGATAATGAACTTGATGTCTATAACCATCCGGGAGCCTTCATCCTGTGACTGATGGAAGCAGAGGCAAACACACAACTAATCACTGAACTGAACCCAAGGAACCCAGTGACAGAGAGGAGTGATGAGCAAATTGGCAAAGAATGGGCTGGCAAAACCAGCAGAGACAGCTGATCTGAACAGGGGAGTGCTCTTGGACCCCAGACCGACAGTGGGGAGGCCAGCATGGGACTGATCTGGACCCCCCAAATGTGAGTGTCAGCGAGAAGGCCTGGGCAACCTATGGGGCCCTGAGCTGTGGATCAGTGTCTATCCCTGGTATACAAACTGTCTTCATCTGCCTATAGCACAAAGAGAGATGCTCTCTCAGCCTGGACTCTTAGGGGAGTGCCTTGACCCTACCAAGAGTAAAATGACAGACTCTAGATATCCCCTATGTGGAAGGATTTGGCAATAGGGTGGGAGGGAGGGGGGGAAGGGGAGTGCGGGAAGAGGGGAGGGAGAGGGAACTGGGATTGACATGTAAAGCAAGCTATTTAAAATTAAAATAAAAAATGATAAAAAAAAGAAAATAGGGATGGTGATGCCTCTGGAGGTTTCTTTATGGTACAGGGTTGTTTTGCATATCTTTCTTTTTCCATATAAGGTTGATTTTTGTTCTTTCAAGGTCTGTGAAGAATTGTGCCAGTATTTTCCTGGGAATTGTGTTGACTCTGTAGATTACTTTTGGCAAGATGGCCATTTTTACTATCTTGATCCTACCTATCCAAGAGCATGGGAGGTCTTTCCATTTTCTGCTATCTTCTATAATTTCTTTCTTTAAAGACTCTAAGTTCTTGCTATACAGGTCTATCGATTGTTTGGTTAGCATTATCCCTATATATGTTATACTGTTTGTGGCTATTGTAAAGGGCGATGTTTCTCTTACTTCTATCTCATCCCGTTCATCATCTGTATATAATAGGGCTACTGATTTCCTTGAGTTAATCTTGTATCCTCCATTTTCCTGCAGGTGTTTGTCAGCTGTAGGAGTTCCCTTGCAGAGATTTTTGGGCCACTAATGTAAACTATCATATCAACTGCAAATTGTGAAAGTTTGACTTCTTTCCTTCCAAATTGTATCCCCTTGGTCTCCTTTTGTTGTCTTATAGCTCTAGCTAGAAATTCAAGTACGGTATTGAAGAGATAATGAGAGAAGGAGCAGCCTTGCCTTGCTTCTGATTTCAGAGAAATTGTATTGTGTTTCTCTCTATTTAGTTTGATGTTAGCTGCTGGTTTACTGTATATTGCTTTTATTATGTTCATGTATGTTCCTGTTATCCCTAATCTCTTCAGAACCTTTATCATGAAAGTGTGTTGGATTTTGTCAAAGGTTTTTTTCAGAATCAAGTGAGATGAACATATGATTTTTCTCTTTAATTTGTTTATATGGTGAATTATGTTGATAGATTTTTGTATGTTTAACCATCCCTGTATCCCTGGGATGAAGCCAACTTGATCATGGTTGATGAGTTTTCTTGGATCTGATTTGCTAGCATTTTATTGAGGATTTTTACATCAATGTTCATGAGGGATATTGGCTTGTAGTTCTGTTTCTAATTTTTGTCTTAGTGTGGTTTGGGTACCAAGGTAATTGTAGCCCTGGAAAAAGAGTTTGGCTGCCGGGCAATGGTGGCGTACGCCTTTAATCCCAGCACTCGGGAGGCAGAGGCAGGCGGATCTCTGTGAGTTCGAGGCCAGGCTGGACCGACAGCCTTGAAAACTGTACAGAGAAACCCTGTCTTGAAAAACCAAAAAAAAAAAAAAAAAGAGTTTGTCAACAAACCTCCTGGTTGTATCGTGTGGAACACTTTGAGGTGTATTGGAATTAGCTCTTATTTGAATTTCTGGTAGACTTATGCACTGAAGCCACCTGAGCCTTTTATTGCTTGGCAGACTTTTTCAGTAGGGTTTATAGATCTGTTTAGGTTGCTTATCTGTTCTTGATTTAATTTTGGTAAGTGATATCTATCCAGAAAATTGTCAATTTCCCTTAATTTTTTTTAATTTGTGGAGTACAGGTTTTCAAAGTATGACCTAAAGATTCTCTACATTTCCTCAGTGTCCATTGTTATGTCCCCTTTTAATTTTTGATTTTTAAATTTGCATATTCTCTGTCTTCCTTTTGGTTAGTTTGGATAAAGTTTTGTCTATCTTGTTGATTTTTAGACAAACCAATGCTTTGTTAAACTGATTCTTTGTATTGTTCTTTTTGTTTCTACTTTATTGATGTCAGCCCTCAATTTGATTATTCCCTGGCATCTACTCCTCCTGGGTGAGTTTGTTTCCTTTTTTTCTATAGCTTTCAATTGTGCTGTTTATTCTCTGTTGTGACTATTCTCCAGTTCCTTCATATGAGCACTTAATGCTATGAACTTTCCTCTTAGCACTGATTTCAAAGTGTCTCACAAGTTTGGGTATGTTATGTCTTCATTCTCATTGAATTCTAGGAAGTCTATAATTGCTTTCTTTATTTCTTCCTTGAACCAGGAATGGTGCAATTGTGCTTTGTTGAATTTCCATGAATTTGTAGAATTCCTGCAATTTGTGTTGTTGTTGAATTATAATTTTAAGCTTGGTGGTCTGATAAGATACACCGGGTTATTCCAATTTTTTTGTATGTGTTGAAATTTGCTATGTTGCCAACTATGTGGACAAATTTAGAGGATGTACCATGTAGCTCTGAGAAGAAGGTATATTCTTTTGTGTTTGGATGGAATGTTCTATAGATATCTGTTAAATCTAACTGGGTCAAATTTCTGTTAGTACCTTTGTTTCTTTGTTAAATTTCTGTCTTGTGGTCCTGTCTAGAGGTGAGAGTGGGGTGGTGAACTCTCCCTCTATAACTGTGTGAGGTCTTATGTGTGATTTGTGTTTTAGTAATGTTCTTTTTATGAACATATGTGCCTTTGTATTTGTGGCATAGCTGATCAGAATTGAGACTTCATCCTGATGGATTTTTTTTCTGTGATGAATATGAAATGAGCTTCTTCATCTGTTTTTATTGATTTTCGTTTCAAATTGAATTTTATGGATACTAGGATAGCTACACAAGCTTGTTTCTTGGGACCCTTTGATTGGAAAATCTTATCCCAACCTTTCATTCTCAGGTAATGTCTGTCTTTGAAGTTGAGCTCTGTTTCTTGTCTGTAACAGAAGGATGCATTCTGTCTTCCTATTCATTTAGTTAGCCTGTGTCTTTTTATAGGAAAATTAAGACCACTAATATTGAGGGAGATTAAGGACCATTGAGTTTTAATTCCTGTTTGTTTTTTATTTGTTGATGGTGGTGTTTCTGTTTGTGGATTTACCCTGCTGTTTCTTTTGGCTTTTGGTAAGGTTGGAGTATCTACTGTCTATGTTTTTGTGAGTGTAGTTACCTTCCTTAGGTTGAAGGTTTCCTTCCAATACTTTTGGTAGGGCTGGGTTAGTGGATATGTATTGTTTAAATCTGGTTTTGTCATTTAATATCTTATTTTCTACATCAACAGTGATTAACAGCTTTGCTGGGCTGGCAATGGTGGTCTCTTAGTGTAGATAGAATAACCATCCAGGACCTTCCGGCTTTCAGAGTTTCCATGAAGAATTCAGGTGTTATCCCGATAGGTTTGCCTTTATATGTTACTTGGACTTTTCCTTTGCTGCTCTTAATGTTCCTTCTTATTTCGTATGGTTGATTTTTTTTATTACGTGGTACGGGAACATCTTTTTGTGGTCCACTCTATTTGATGTTCTGTAGGCTCTGTAGGCTTGTTGTACTTTCATTGGCATATCTTTCTTTAGGTTGGAAATTTTTCTTCTATGATTTTATTGAATGTGTTTTCTGCATCTTTGAGTTGGGTTTCTTCACCTTCTTGTATCCCTAATATTCTTTTGTTTGGCCTTTTCATGGTATCCCATATTTCCCGGATATTTTTTGTTAGGGTTTTTTTGGATTTAAGGTTTTCTTTGGTCGATGAATCTATTTTTCCTAGTTAAACTTCAATCCAAATCTCATGCAGGTCTCTTTGAGAGTTCAATATGATGGCCAGTATATCATGATGTAAAGGCAGAACTCTATAATGCCATACAATTTTTCATTTTTATTTTTAAATTTAAATTTAAATTAGAAACAACATTGCTTCCTATGTCAATCCCAGGTCCCTCGCCCTTTCCCTCCCCTCCTCCCATGCCATACAAATTTTAACATTGATCTATATGTATTCATGCACATACATATAAACTTGTATATACAGACACTAATAGTTTTTTTAACGGAATTGCATTAAAATTGTACATTAAATTAGGGGAAATTACAAGGTTAGTAATATTTAATATTGGTTCCATAATTGTGTTACTATGATAAAATTATAATGTAAATGTAAGCACAAAGAACACACAACCTAATCAACACCATTGAAATACCTGCATGGTTGGGGGTGATAGCAACAGCAGCCAGAGGTAATAGTTAAAAGGCAATTAAAGACAAACAAAGTTTACAAAGGACAGGTCAGAAATGACTAAGAATTTTGACCAATCACTATATAGATACCACATAAACAGACTATGATCACCTCTCTTTGGGCCATGGGGATATTCATACAATATGTTGGCCTCCGTTGGTCAGTCCATGATTGCCCAGATAAGTAATCAGTCTCTTAGCAATTATCTTAACTTTTGTTCAGTTTCTTCCATCACAGTATACAATTCCTGAAAAGTAGTTTTATGGCTTTAACCCCCATTGGACATCCTTTTTATACTCAGATTTCTTTTCTTTAATTGTCAGTATTTTCTCAATTTCTCTCTTTTCTGTAAATCACCTTGATGAAGCTTGCTTCCATTTTGTGTATAACCAAGAGAGTCTGCATTTTTAATACCCACTGGAACAAGACAATGGACTGCACCTACCAGTTCATGTCAATCATTAGTGTCTCTGGGAGTTCAGTGTCCTAAACTTTTGCTCATGCACAGCTTTTGTAACATTCCTCTCATAAATTCACATCACTAGAAACATATAAAAACCAAATATCAACTGTATCATTTAAACGACAAGGGTAACACAATCTTGTCCTGACTATATTTTGTGTCTGCTTTACACTCCTCAGCCTCCTAACCGCCTCAATATCTTTGCCTTGTTAACGTATTTGGGATTTTCCGTGACCCTGTTGATGGTCCAGATGTTTCAAGTAGTAATTAATGTTTGTAAAATAAAACATAAACTAAAATAACCAATAAAGGTATAATTAAAAATAATTGTCACGAGGAAAGACATCAGCTCCTCCAAGACCCCAACCCCAGCGAGTCCAGCTTCAGGTGAGATTGGGTCTCCGGCGGAGACCGCCTGCCCAACACCCATCCTCTTGATCTTCCGGGGGGCCGCTCCAGGCATCCAGAAGACCCGCCAACACAGGAAAGACATCAGCCCTTCCAAGAACCCAACCCCAGTGAGTCCAGCTTCAGGAAAGACATCAGCCCTTCCAAGACCCTAACCCCAGCGAGTCCAGCTTCAGGTGAGAGTGGGTCTCCAGTGGGGACCGCCCGCCCTTCCCCCATCCCCCTGGATCTTCGGGGCCGCCCGGCATCCAGAAGACCCGCCCACACAGGAAAGACATCAGCCCCTCCAAGACCCCAACAGCAGCTAGTCCAGCTTCAGGTGAGATTGGGTCTCTGGCAGGGACGGCCCGCCCTTCCCCCATCCCCCTGGATCTTCGGGGCCGCCCGGCATCCAGAAGACCCGCCCACACAGGAAAGACATCAGCCCCTCCAAGACCCCAACCCCAGCTAGTCCAGCTTCAGGAAAGACATCAGCCCCTCCAAGACCCCAACCCCAGCGAGTCCAGCTTCAGGAAAGACATCAGCCCCTCTAAGACCCCAACCCCAGCGAGTCCAGCTTCAGCATCCCCAGCTTCAGCTGCAGGAAGGAAGGAGACCAGTGGAGATGGAAAGACCCCACCAGCACCCACTGAAAGAAGAGATGGGAAGAAGACAGAATAAGAGATCACTCAGCAATAGAAACACCAACATGACCCCACCAGAATCCAGGGATCCAACACCAGCAAGACCCGAAAAGCACTACATAGATGAAGAAGAGGAGACAGACCTTAAAAATTATTTCATGAAGATGATGGAGACCCTCAAAGAAGAAACGAGGAAATCCCTTAAAGAAATAGAAGAAAAAACAAACAAAAGAATCCATGAAATGGGGGAAAAATTCAATAAATAAACAAATCTCTCAAAGAATCTAAAGAGCACCAAGAAAGAACAACCAAAAAAATGAAGGAAACAACTCAAACAGTTGAAGGATTGAAAGCTGAAATAGAAACGATAAAGAAAAAACAGAATGAAGGGATGCTGGAAATAGAAAAGCTGGGTAAACGATCAGGAACTACAGATGCAAGTATCACCAACAGAATACAAGAGATAGAAGAGAGAATCTCAGGTGTTGAAGACTCTTTAGAGGATATAGAGTCGTCAACCAAAGAAAATCTCAAAACCAACAAATCCTTAACACAAAATATCCAGGAAATATGGGACACCGTGAAGAAGCCAAACCTGAGAATAATAGGTATAGAAGAAGGTGAAGAAATTCAACTTAAAGGTACAGAAAACATATTCAACAAAATCATAGAAGAAAACTTCCCTAACCTAAAGAAAGATATGCCTATGAAAGTACAAGAATCTTACAGAACACCAAATAGGCTCGACCAGAAAAAGAAGTCACCTCGCCATATAATAATCAAAACATCAAACCTACAGAGTAAAGAGAAAATATTAAGAGCAGCTAAAGAAAAAGGCCAAGTAACATACAAAGGCAGACCTACCCGAATTACACCTGACTTCTCAATGGAAACGATGAAAGCCAGAAGATCCTGGACAGATGTCCTACAAACGCTAAGGAAACAAGGATACCAGCCCAGACTACTATATCGAGCAAAGCTCTCAATTACCATAGATGGAGAAAACAAAATATTCCATGACAAAGCCAGATTTAAACAATATGTATCCATGAATCCAGCTCTACAAAAAATGCTAGAAGGAAAACCTAGAGCCAAGGAAGATAACTACATTCACAAAGACACAGGCAATATATAATGACACTTTACAAAACACCAAAAGAAAAAGGGAGGAGAAACTACACAAAATAACTTCACCAACAATAAATGAAGCACAAGCAAGGATAACCAATCAATTGTCATTAATATCCCTCAATGTCAACGGTCTTAACTTGCCTATAAAAAGACACAGACTAGCAGAATGGATACGAAGACAGAACCCTTCCTTCTGCTGCATACAAGAAACACATCTCAACATCAAAGACAGACGTTATCTCAGAGTAAAGGGTTGGGAAAAGATCTTCCAATCAAACGGTCCCAAGAAACAAGCGGGTGTAGCAATCCTAATGTCTAACAAATTAGACTTCAAATTAAAATCAATCAAAAGAGATGAAGAAGGACACTTCATATTCATCAAAGGAAAAATACATCAAGACAAAGTCTCAATTTTAAACATCTACGCCCCAAATACAAAGGCACCTACATTCGTGAAAGAAACATTAGTAAAGCTCAAAGTGCACATAAAATCTCACACACTAATAGTAGGAGACTTCAACACTCCACTCTCACAGCTAGACAGGCCCTCCAGCCAGAAACTTAAAAAAGAAACAAAAGAACTAATAGAAGTTATGACCCAACTGGGTTTAACAGACATCTATAGAACATTCCACCCAAATACACAGGGATATACCTTCTTCTCGGCACCACATGGAACCTTCTCTAAATTGACCACATAATAGCAAACATAGCAAATCTCCACAGATACAAAAAAATTGGAAGAACCCCCTGTATCTTATCAGACCACCACGCATTAACATTAGAATTCGACAGTAACACAAATCGCAGAAACTCTACAAACTCATGGAGATTGAACAATGCACAATTGCACCAACCCTGGGTAAAGGAACAAATAAAAAAAGAAATTAAAGACTTCCTCGACTTCAATGAGAATGAAAACACAACGTACACAAACTTATGGGACACTTTGAAAGCAGTGCTGAGAGGAAAGTTTATAGCACTAAGTGCCCACATGAAAAAACTGGAGAACAGTCATACTAGAGAATTAATAGCACAGCTGAATGTTCTAGAACAAAAAGAAGCAAACTCTCCCAGGAGGAGCAGACGTCAGGAAATAATCAAATTGAGGGCTGAAATCAATCAAGTAGAAATCAGACAAACACTGAGAAGAATCAATGAAACAAAGTGTTGGTTCTTTGAGAAAAACAACAAAATAGATAAACCTCTGTCCAAACTAACCAAAAGACAGAGGGAGAGCATGCTAATTAACAAAATCAGGGATGAAAAAGGGGACATAACAACAGACTCAGAGGAAATCCAGAGAATCATCAGGGCATACTTTGAAAATCTGTACTCCACAAAATTTGAAAATTTAAAGGAAATGGACAATTTCCTGGCTAGATGTCACTTGCCAAAACTAAATCAAGAACAGATAAACAATCTAAACAGACCTATAACCCCTAATGAAATAGAAGCAGTCATCAAAAGTCTCCCAAATAAAAAAAGCCCAGGCCCAGATGGCTTCAGTGCAGAATTCTACCAGAAATTCAAAGAAGAGCTAATTCCAATACTCCTCAAAGCATTCCACACAATAGAAGCAGGAGGCTCACTGCCAATCTCTTTCTACGAGGCTACAATTACCTTGATACCCAAGCCACACAAAGATACAACTAAGAAAGAGAACTATAGACCAATTTCCCTCATGAACATTGATGTAAAAATACTCAATAAAATACTCGCAAACCGGATTCAAGAACACATCAGAAAAATCATTCACCATGATCAAGTAGGCTTCATCCCAGGAATGCAGGGATGGTTCAACATTAGAAAATCTATCAATGTAATCCACCATATTAACAATCTGCGAAAGAAAAACCACATGATCATCTCACTAGATGCTGAAAAAGCCTTTGACAAAATCCAGCACCCCTTCATGATAAAGGTCCTAGAGAGATCAGGGATAACAGGAATGTACCTGAATATAATAAAAGCAATATACAGTAAACCAACAGCTAACATCAAACTAAATGGAGAGAAACTCAAAGCAATTCCTTTAAAATCAGGAACAAGACAAGGCTGTCCACTCTCTCCATATCTCTTCAATATTGTACTTGAAGTTCTAGCTACAGCAATAAGACAACAAAAGGAGATAAAGGGGATACAAATAGGAAAAGAAGAAGTCAAACATTCACTATTTGCAGATGATATGATAGTTTACATAAGTGACCCAAAAAAACTCGACAAGTTTACTCCTAGAGCTGATAAACACCTTCAGCAATGTGGCAGGATACAAGGTAAACTCAAAAAAATCAGTGGCTCTATTATATACAGATGATGAAGTGACTGAAATCAGAGAAACATCACCCTTTACAATAGCCAAAAACAGCATCAAATATCTGGGGATAATGTTAACCAAGGAAATTAAAGAGCTGTATATCAAGAACTTTGTGTCTTTAAAGAAAGAAATCAAAGAAGATACCAGAAAATGGAAAGATCTCCCATGCTCTTGGATTGGTAGGATCAACATAAAAAAATGGCAATCTTGCCAAAAGCAGTCTACAGATTCAATGCAATCCCTATCAAAATTCCATCACAATTCTTCAGGGACCTAGAAAGAACATTAATCAACTTTAGATGGAAAAACAAAAGGCCCAGGATAGCTAAAAATCCCTATACAATAAAGGAACTTCAGGAGGCATCACCATACCTGACTTCAAGCTCTATTATAGAGCTATAGTCCTGAAAACAGCTCGGTATTGGCACAAAAATAGGCAGGTAGACCAATGGAACCCAATTGAAAGCTCTAATTTTAACCCACACACCTATGAACACTTGATTTTTGACAAAGAAGCTAAAACTGTACAATGGAAAAAGAAAGCATCTTCAACAAATGGTGCTGGCATAACTGGGTACTGGTACGCAGAAGACTGCATATAGATTCATGTTTATCACCTTGTACAAAACTTAAGTCCAAATGGATCAAAGATCTCAACATAAATCCAGCCACACTGAAACTTTTAGAAGAGAAAGTGGGAGATACTCTTCAACGAGTTGGTACAGGAGACCACTTCTTAACATAACACCAGTGGCACAGGCACTGAGATCGACAATTAACAAATGGGACCTTCTGAAACTAAAAAGCTTCTGTAAGGCAAAGGACACAGTCAAAAAGACAAAAAGGCAGGCCACAGAATGGGAAAAGATATTCACTAACCCTACATCTGACAGAGGGCTAATCTCCAAAATTTACAAAGAACTCAAGAAACAAGTCTCCAAAACACCAAAGGATCCCATTAAAAGGTGGGGTACAGATCTCAATAGAGAATTCTCAGTAGAGGAGTCTAAAATGGCCAAGAGACACTTAAGAAAGTGCTCAACATCCTTAGCCATCAGGGAAATGCAAATCAAAATAACTCTGAGATACCATCTTACTCCTGTCAGAATGGCTAAAATCAAAAACAACGAAGACAATTTATGCTGGAGAGGATGTGGAGAGAGAGGGACACTCCTCCACTGCTGGTAGTTGTGCCGACTCATACAGCCTCTTTGGAAATCAGTATGGAGATTCCTCAGGAAAATGGGAATTAATCTACCACAAGACCCAGCAATTCCACTCTTAGGCATATATCCAAATGAGGCAAGTTCATACAACAAGGGCATCTGCTCCACTATGTTCATAGCAGCATTATTTGTAATAGCCAGAACCTGGAAGCAACCTAGATGCCCCTCAACTGAAGAGTGGATAGAGAAAATGTGGTACATTTACAGAATGGAGTATTACTCAGCAGAAAAAAAAATAATGGAATCTTGAAATTCGCAGGGAAATGGATAGCACTGGAAGAAACCATCCTGAGTGAGGTAACCCAGTCGCAAAAAGACAAACATGGTATGAACTCATTCATATATGGATTTTAGACATGGATCAGGATAGTGCCAGTTTGCACTTCCACTGATAGAGAGTCTGGGAAACAGGAAAGAACCTAAAAGATATGCATATATTCATAGTACCCAAGAGAAGAGGATGGAGACAAGATCCTCTGAATGGATGGGGAACATGGCGAGGAGTGGGGGGGGAGTGGGACCTGGGAAGAAGAGAGGGGGTGAAAAGGAAGAGAGTTGGTCATGGGGGAAAAGGAAGTTGAGGGGGTGGGGGTAGAATAGGGGGAAGAGGGAATCATAGGATCAAATACAGATCAGGCACCAGAGCGACCTCGAGTGATCTAAAGGTATAACATCAATTGGCAAGCTAAGCAATAGTGGAGAGACCACCTCGAATGCCCATTCCTGATAATGAACTTGATGTCTATAACCATCCGGGAGCCTTCATCCTGTGACTGATGGAAGCAGAGGCAAACACACAATTAATCACTGAACTGAACCCAAGGAACCCAGTGACAGAGAGAGAGGAGTGATGAGCAAATTGGCAAAGAATGGGCTGGCAAAACCAGCAGAGACAGCTGATCTGAACAGGGGAGAGTTCTTGGATCCCAGACTGACAGTGAGGAGGCCAGCATGGGACTGATCTGGACCCCCCAAATGTGAGTGTCAGCGAGAAGGCCTGGGCAACCTATGGGGCCCTGAGCTGTGGATCAGTGTCTATCCCTGGTATACAAACAGTCTTCGTGTGCCTATAGCACAAAGAGAGATGCTCTCTCAGCCTGGACTCTTAGGGGAGTGCCTGGACCCTACCAAGAGTAAAATGACAGACTCTAGATATCCCCTATGTGGAAGGATTTGGCAATAGGGTGGGAGGGTGGGGGGAAAGGGGAGTGTGGGAGGAGGGGAGAGAGAGGGAACTGGGATTGACATGTAAAACAAGCTATTTAAAATAAAAAAAATTTAAAAAAAGAAAAAAAGAAAAAAATAATTGTCATGTGTATCTGAAATAAATACTGTGTTCTACCAACAGAGATATTGCTGCAAGGTTATTCTGACCCTAAGTTAAGATTGATATAAGTGGGTTTGTGTGTGTGTGTGTGTGTGTGTGTTTATTTGCCTTGGTGAATGAGAAAGGATTCTATAATTCGCCTTTATATGTCCGTGATGGTCTGTAACTTTCCTACTTATGCATTGTATAGATCATAACATTGTCAAACATTGTGTGTCTCACATCAACCTACACAGACTGTCTTCTCAGAATGAGTAGCTGGGCAGTTTTGTGCACATCCCAACATGTACTGACCCAAACTCAATGGAGTAGTGAGTTACACAACTAGTGTGCCTAATTTTGCTATGTTTTCATTGAAATATTTTTGCAGCAATTTTCTCTGAAGAAAATAATCTCTTTTGTAGAGTTTCTCATTCAGACACAGGAAGTAAACGAAACAAGGTTTAGGAAGAAAGCAACTTGTAAGCTTCAGGAAGTATTTGAAACATATAATAACTCATAAGCCCCTTCCCTCTGCCAACCAGATTATAGAAGCAGTAATAATTGCTAGAGAGAGGAGACCCTCTCACCAGCAAAGCTGAATGTAGGTCATGGAGGAAGCCCCAGCAATGCAACTCCCATCTGTGCTGTGGCAGAACTCTTGAGTGGTGCAAACAACTATCAGTTATCACAGTCCTATGAGTAAACTCCTCACACATACTCCTGCAAAAACCATGATAAAATCATCACAGGCTCACTATACTAAACTTGGCCAGAATCATTATTTCTTCTAGAATCACTTCCCTATCTAGGGAAAACAGACATTACTCACATTTTCCCAGAAAAATGCTCACAACAAACTGGAACTGAAATAAGTGTGATTAAATCTGTAATGAATCACACAATTTTGAGATGGCTAAAATGTCACTAAGTGATGAGAAATTCCAGTTCCATTATGAAAATCTTATTGAATCACCATATGTGAGCCATCTTAACTGAAATGTTACTTGGTGCATGGTTACATAAAACATTTTATGCATATGTAAATGTATACTTTCAAGGCACACACCTGTTGTCCCCTTTCAGGGCTTTACTCAGATCCACATAGTTCTAATAGATAAGCCTTTGTTCCATGTTCTATTACACCCATGCTATATACTTATTATACAAAGCATATTTAGTGTTTACTTTTATAAAAAAATGAATCCTCATAGCGAATTAAACATTGCTCTATTCAGCAGTACTTAATCTCACTTTCAGAGAACTGCTATTCAGAAGCAGACACAGACATATGAAAACATGCAGCTTAGGTTCAAATGCCATTTCTGGGATTTATTATTGGCTTTAACTATTCTTCCCATTTCTTTTCTTTTCTTTTTTTGGTTTTATGAGACAGGGTTTCTCTGTATTGTTTTGGAGGCTGTCGGTCCAGCCTGGCCTGGAACTCACAGAGATCTGCCTGCCTCTGCCTCCCTAGTACTAGGATTAAAGGCGTGTGCCACCACAGCCCGGCTCCCATTTCTAATCCATCAATTACAAATGATAATAGTACCTACTCATGAGTTGTTGTGAATAGTAATACTTTCTTTTTTTCTAGAGCATTTAATTGTCGTATGAGTATTTGCTTGACTATTATAGTTGAGAAATTTAGATGACTTGAAACAAAATGTTTTCAGAAATATAGAGAGACCTAGCAATTGGTAACTTTGTACATGCTCAGAAAAGCTGATTCTGATAGGCATACAACATGATGAAACCTCATTTTTTGCTGGGGAAGTAGAATGTATCAATAAGAGAATTGCAGTAGGACCTTTATTCAAATATATTCCTTTCTATTATGTCTCTCAATTAGATGGTCTGGGAGTGTTTTAGGAGATGTTTCCATCCTATTAAATGCACAGCAATTCAATTAATTAGCCAGACTGCTGACTTCTGCCAAATAACAATGATCATCACTCTTCCTATATTACCACCATTGCATAATGCACATGAAGGCTTTACATAGATGGCAAAAGCTATACAAATGATATTAGCACCACAAATGCCTGTTTTATAGACGCCACTGGTCATTTACGTTCCTTGGACTTTTCACAGCTTTCTGAACTCCCTATAATCACAGATGTCTCATTTCCCCACAGCTCTCTGTCTGTGCTGATAGGGAGGTATATCTTGTTTCTGGCCTCTTTTTTCTGTCTCGTCTCTTATCTTTCTCTGTCTGCCAGACATCTCCACTTAAATGTCTCCCTATCACATTAAATTCCCCAGGACCAAGACAGAATGTCTGATCTCACTCTGAAGTTCTTTCTTGCACTTATTTTCTATCTCCATTGAAGATATAATGCCTTATCAGAGTTTAAATGAAGAATTAGAAAACTGTTCCAGAGCATACACCTCTGCTACAGACTCTTGTCTACATCACAAAAACCTGAAATAACTCCACTATTCTCAGTGGAAAAATTCTAGTATTAACAGTATCCTGTGGTCATATAAATCACAATATTAAATTAGGGTGTTGTAATGTCTCACAGTTATAGTAGTCAATGAAATATTTCCATGAACAATTCAACTTGGTAATGAACATTTAAAATTAAGTTCAGTATAAGGATGAGAAAATAACTATTAAAACTATATGAAGGTAAGGTAGAGCAATGTAAATTATTTAAATTACTAAGAAATCTGGGCTATTAGATAACATAAGGTAATTCTTTAGAGAATCTCCTAAAAAGAATGTAAATAAAGAATATATGCTATTGTTCCACATTCTGCTATTTTATTTTTATCAAACAAAGAATGCATTTCCAGGTATACTACATTAAAAGGCTTTGCTAGATTCCATAATGTCCTTGCTAATGTATATTGTTCCAATTGGGTGGTTGCTTTTTCTACTTTGCGATTACTTTGTACTTAGGAACAATGAGAAAAAAAAACCTCTTCCCATCTATAACTAATCTATATTAAAAAGAACTATTAAGCAAGGTCTTATTTTTATCTTAATGATCAATTTTGATATTTTGTTTAATTAATTAGTTTTGACCAACAAACTGAATTGGCTGAACTTCTTATGAAGATCAATATTTTGATGTCACCTTTTATTTACCCCCAGAAACTGAGCAGCATCTTACAAACTTGTTGAAATTAATTTGCATACAAGGGTGTGCTATCCAAATTCTAGTGTAGACCAAGTGTAATAAGACTGGAGTGTGAACGACCTGCCTTATCCTTCTCAGTGGGAGCATCAAGCTGTCACGGAGTACCTCAGCCCCAACTTAAAAGATGCGATGTCTTCTCCTCATCTCCTCATATATTAGGAAAGGAGGGACTCCCCAAGTGGAAGAAGTGACGTGGTAACCCAACTCAATTTTACTTTGGGGTGTGCATCAGGAGAGACTAGGCTCGGGGTATACACTGAGTTCAAATTTCGACAAGCTTTATAGGTCTTCATAAACGCTGCTTAATGTCTCGTGGTAAATGGCATTTTAGAGTTAGAGAGATCAAAGAAAAGGGCTTACCTCATGTTCATTTAGTGAAAAAATGTAAATCCAGCTCAAACCAGAGCTGACATTGGGTGTAGGATCTTCAGTATGTGGCTGAGTGAACTTGATGCCTTCCCCAAGATCAGATTATAGCAGAAGTTATGCAGCTCTTTATTCACAGGTCAATTTAAACATGGCACAGAGTCAGCTTTAGAAGCTTAAGAAATTGCCCTATTCTGTGTTCTGTGTCTTAGAAGGTTACTTCAGGAAAAACACTTGCTGGTGGTGCACAGAGCTAAATTTTTTCATGTGCAGGTTCATGGCAGCATGAGAGATACTTACATGCTCAAACGGTAAGATCTTGAGTCCCTATCCTGAAACCAAGGGAAGGAGTGAACCTTAAGCATGTTATCCTGTCTCATGTCATGCTTTGCTGCCAACCTGTTTTACCAAAATCATCATTCTTAGAGTGTTTCCACAATAACTCCATGTCATTTTTGTAATCTCTTTCCCTGTACTAAGTGAGACCAAAGGTAACTGAACGCTGCACACAGGAAGGGGTGGTTAATCTGGCATCCATGATCCTTCACCAGAGACAATTCATCAGTTCAAGAACTTCATAAATATTTGATACTGCATTCATTAGATAGAGGTTTTAAAAATCCAGAATAACAACTTCTACATGTATGCATATATGTCATTCTGCTTGGTAACTTCAAACATACTTTGTAAAAGCTGCTGCAGCATAGTGGTTAAGCATGAATGGCTCTGAACAAATAGTATGGACACAATAATCTCAGTTTAGGTAATCTTGTTACATCTTCATAAGACAACATTATCCATTTTTAGTTTCTCTAACCTGCAATGTAGGGACACTGGTTGTAAATATCTTAGAGTTTTTGTGATAATTCAATGAATTTATTAACTTGGTCCTGTGATTGTGGAGTACATTCTTAAAATGTATGTTGTATGGCAAGAATTTTTTCCATGATGTTTCATATTGAAAATGTAGTTCTACTTGGCAATACTGTGTGTGGCCTCAAATAGTCTCAGCAAAGCTTACTTTTTCTAGAAAATAACTTGAGTGCTGCATTTGTGGATGTGTGGGCATTTAACAGAAGTTAATCCATGCCAACTTTAAGTATATTAGTTTAATTATTTTCTTTGACAAACATTGTTATAAACTCGAAGCTCACCCTGTATTCTAGACTGGCCAGTGAGCCTGGAGGCTCATTCTTTCTCTCCTTCCCCAGAGCAGGGATGACAAGCATTTTGCCATACCAGCTTATTTCACATGGTACCTGGATCAAACTTTGGTCCTCATGATTACTTCACTTACTGGGCTACTATCATATCCAATCTTTTCAGTTCCCTGTCATCACTTTTATATTTATATAAAACATCATTCCAAATCATAGTACATCTTACAATTTTTACAAAATATCCTACACTCTGTTTCTTAAATTATTAGAAAAAACCTATTCTTTAATAAGGTTGAAGAATTAAACTTTCTTAAGAGTTAGAAATAAAAAACAATCCACAAAATATCAGTCATTTCAATAAAATTCTAAGCCTGAAACCAGTTCACTCAGTATGTAATATGAAATCCTTGTTTTATTTTATAGTGTGGTGTGTGTGTGTGTGTGTGTGTGTGTGTGTGTGTATAGTTTTGCTTGCATACATGTGTCTCAGAGGGATGCTGAAGTTCATAAATTCAGAACATCTTAATTTCTATTTTTCTTTTTTATTTATAAGCAATCATTTTATACATTAATCCCCCTCGTTCCCCTCCCTCTCATCCTCCTATGCCTCTTACAAGCACCTACACACAAAAACCACCCACTTTCTGCTCCCCAAGGGCAGTGAGGTCTTTTATAGGGAATCATCAAGTCTGCTACATCATTGGTGGAGGGTCTAGGCCCTCCTCCATTTATTGGGACTGAAATAGTATCCCTCCATAGGGATTAGGCTCCAGAAGTTCATTTGTACACTATGGGTAAATACTGGTTCCACTGTTAAAAGTCTCAAAGACTTCGCAGGCCTCCTAACTGAAACACGCATTCAGAGGTTTTGGTTCAGTCCGATGCTGTTTCCCAAGCTTTAAGACTGGGGTCTGTGTGTGCTCACTAGGTTCTTTTAAAATATAATCACAGTATTCACTAAATAAGATAACATTTCTCTCAATTGGGAATTTTACACATTGAAACCACAAGTGTCACAGTACATTCATAAGTGAACAATAAATTATAAGGTGGTCTCTAAATGACAAGGTCATTCCATTTGCTTATTTCAGAATGTGAGCCTTGCCAGTGATGTAATTACAGTAGTCAATTCATTTTCTTCTCAAAATCTTTAAACTTCTTATGAAATACTTTAATTTGTTTTTCAAGCCAGGGTTCCTCTCTGCATAGCCTTGGCTATCCTGGAACTTTCTCTAGAGACCAGACTAATCTAGAACTCAGAGATCCACATGCTTCTCTCTCAAGTTCTGGTATTAAAGATGTGTGCCACCGTTGTCCTGATTGAAGTCCTTTAAACCAGTTTACACTATTAAGTTTTATTTGATAGGTAACTGAGGAATACATTTAGTTGTATGTGTCTCTTAGGTTCCTTAGTGTTGTCAGTTCATATCTATCTATCTATATCTCTTCTGGAGAATAGATATGGATGAAGACATACATTAACATTCAACTTCAGATCACAGTAAAGAAATATAGACATGTTCCTTCTCTTTCATTTACAGAAATACCACTGTAAAATTTTTCTTTTAGTTAACATTCTTTTTCTTTCATAACTTCTGAGATCTTTTGGTCTATTTCCATTTCTGTGGTGGATATGTGCAAAATTAGTCATGATATCTGAATTTCTAGTTGTTTTCCAGTTGTCACTGACTCATGCACATAAGAAATATAATTTGGGGACAATTATCTCTGGTTCATGATTTCTGTGAATCCTGTTACATTCCTGACATGTGTTAATGTTGATGATCTTACCTAATAACCCTGTGCTTCTGCAGCTAAATGTTACTTCTGACATTGATATCTCTCCTTTGCAAATGGCTGTGATGTTGGGACCTATTGCTGTGCTGAGATGAGACCTTAATGTGCAATGCTCAGGAGCCTCCATGGGGTGTCTAAAGCCCACTTCCTACTACGTAACCAATGTGGAAGGAACTCTGTCATCATTACATCCTTGGGGTTATCATTTAAGACTTTGTTGAGAATAGAGACATTATGTAAGGGTTGGCATAAACAATAGGAACCGCAAATTAAATTTACAATGGTGGGAAGAGTTTCTCTGGTTATCCTTTATGGAGGATCTAATCATTCCCGATAAACCATAGTATCCATTTCAGTCAAACATACAAAGATGTGTGCAGGGAACTTGGAATGATTTATTTATCTTTTTAAAGGGAAATTAAACTAAGAGAATAACCTTCAATGAGAATTGTACTAATTTGTTACAGCCATCATTTTTAAATGTGACTAGGTATTAAACAGTGCTAGAGAGAACACTTTTTTCAAATTAGATCATATCAATATAATGGAAAATCACACATTATCTTGTGGAAAACATGAACTATTTCTTCAAGAAAACATGGAAAAATGAAATAATTTCCATCTAAGACTCATGCAAAAAAAGCATGTTTATCCATTGAGCAGATGTCATGATTTACAAACTAAATCTCTAAGGCTCATGATTTATAGGTAAGTCAAAGACAATTTTAGTTATTGGTATGTTTCATATATGGTTTCTGTCTTCTTCTTAGTTGACAGTTTGTCTGTAAAGGGAATATCAGTTTGCTTACACCTTTAATATTGAGGACCCAGCACAGTGTTGGTCAGAGTAGAAATTATTGATAAATAAAAAATAGACATACTGATTAATGGTTAACATCAATTGCTTTCTTTATAGGATTTAGAATGCCTTGGAGGCAAATTCTGGGCATTCTTGTGAGGTAAATGGAATAATTAGAGGATCTACATGTGTGGTATCATTATATGGTCTGTTCTCAGCTTTATGAGATGAAGAAATTACTCTGAGTACTGGATGTCCTTGCTCTGCATCCTAACTGCTAATGCAGTGTGGCAAAGGATCTCCTGGCCCTGTTGTAATTCCTTCACCATCATAATGCACAAAACTCCCAAATCATGAACCCGAAGACACCTTTCATAATTTACTGAATAAAATATATTTGGAAGTCTTTAAGATTGGTATAAGTGTCCTTAGTCATGAGCCTAAGGTAAGAGTGAGCTTTCATTTCATTGGGAAAATAAGAAATGAAGACTTCATCGATGGCAGTGATCATTTCTCTGACAAAAACTCATTCCTGTGAGGAATGAATGAATTCAAGAACATATTCTCCATCAAAGAGTCACAGATGTCAGGGATGAAGGATGCAGCCAAAGGAAAACCATCACAGACAACTCTGGGACTGCTAACAGACTGAAGCATATTGACAGGGAATGTCCCCTGCTCACATCTTTCTGCCGAGGGACACTGACCTATTTCTGGATTGTTTTCTTCCTTCTGCTTTGAACAACATTAGAGGCCTGTTACTTGTCCTCAGGGTTTAGTTGCTATGGGAATACATATGTGGGTGTAAGAATCCCTGACTTTAATTCAGAACACCAGAAAGTATGGTATTTCTTTAATAATTTGATGTTGTTATCAAATGCTATTGGTAAAAGTAATGCATTTGTATGCCCTAAACATTTGCTGCATCTCCTAATACTCACTGGCCTTTCTGGTTGAACCACATTGTAATTGAGGTCAAGTCCTTCACTAGAAATATTGTTTTCTTGTGGGTTTTAGGCCTTCAGTCAAATCTTCGTCTCTTAGGTAAGTGAGCTTAACATGGGGCTCATAACAGCATAGAACACAGAAGCTATATCTCCTGTTCTTGTGATCTACTGGCCCCTGAAGTTCAGACTGATGAGAGTTCCTTGAAAATGGTGACTGTTCTCATGAATCGAGGCATACATGATAGTATTTCTTATTCCTGCAGGAGTAGACATCCTTAGCATAGTAGCTATTATAAACATGAAGTAAAGAAGACAACAGATTCAGTCCCTGAAAAGTTACACCTCAAAAGGCAGCTGGCACCATGGTGTTGAAGTCAATACCAGAGCAAAATAGGACAAGAATCAGCAGTTCATCACAGAAAAGGTGATTAATCACATGGAATTTTTAAGAAATGCTGCTTGCTGAAGCATGTATAAAACCCTTAGTGTAAAAATCAATAAGAAGAAGTATGAAGAGTCCCTGGGACATGAATACAGGGTTTTTCATAGGTTACAGATGGCCAGATAACAGCAGCAAGGATGAATGAAGCTGTCACTGGTCAAACAAGTACAATAGACAAGTAATTACACTCTACATCTTACAAAGGAGATGGCTGGTTCTGAAGTGACTTGGGAGTAATGACAGAGGAACAGCACAGAACAGCAAAAGACAAGTGATAGAGGAAAAAGTACAAGAACATGTATTGGGAACAAAGAAGTCTCATGAGGAGTGTCATTCCATTTTCTTTTCTGCCAGAGTATTATTTATTTTTACAAGATGATTTGTTTTAAAATGTGCTTTATTCATTCTTTGAGAATTTCATACTATATATTTTGATCATGTTCACCCCTAGCTCCCTCTTTAATTGCTGCAATATCTGACCCTATTGCCCTACCTCTCAACTTCGTGCTTTCTTTCTTGATGATCCATGTACTACAATTTGTGCTGCCCATATACTCCCAAGTATGGATCCATCCACTAGCACATGGTACACCTACCAGGAGTCACATCCTGTAGGAAAACTAACCTCCTCTCCAGAAGACATCTACTCTCCATAGCTTCTTAGTTAGGGGTGCATGCCTTCCACTCCATAATAGAACATTTACTGGCTTCTCCTGGTGGAGATCTTATGCAGGCAACTACAACTGCTGCAAGTTCATGAATACAGAAGACGCTGTTTTGTTTTGTTCCATTCCTCCCTGAAGTATTCTGCAGTGGACCCTGAACCTTTAGTGTGAGTGTAATGATATCAGTGTCTAATTTGCTGCTAAGCACTCCACATTTACTTCTTTTCCACATGTGGACCAGCTGTTAGTTTCTAATAACCAGTCTTTACTGCACAAAGAAACATCCCTGATAAAGTCTGAAAGTTCTACTAAACTTCAGGCAGAGGGGTATGAATTCAGAAGGCAGTTTGATAATAGATACCTCTTGGAAAATGACAGCCATAGGTTCATCCTTGTTTATTTCCTGTGAGCTGCCCATCCACAGATGTCTCATCAGAAAAATGAAAAAGAATACAAATGATCTTTCCTGTATCACGAAGCATACAAGAGTACTTTCTGGTTCCCATACTATAAAATAACAAAATAGCTGTTATAAAAGTATGAAAAGAGTAAGAGGAGTGTTGGAGAATGGATAAGAGTTACCAAAACAAAATTCTATAGGAAGAATGGTGTTTAGATCTCGGCAGAACAGGAAGCATAAGCTTCGACAACTTAACATACATTTGAAAATACCTGGAAGGGTTTGGGGGTCCCTAAACAGAGAAGTGTAAAATGTGTGGGGAAGATACAAAAATGAATTATTGTGATTTGATCATGATATAAGCTAGATAAGCATTAAGCAATCCTCAGTATTTCAGAAATATGTACAACATCATGGGACATTCAAAAATTGGAACAACAAATATTTAAAATAATGTAGTGCTGTAAGGAAAAGCAATCAGTCTCAGGATGACTTTTTAACTTTAATGTACTCTAAATTACGATGGAAATATTATTAGATGGCATTTTCCATGAGTTGAAATTATTTATTATAATAATCAGATATAAATATCTAAATATCAAAAGCCAAAGGAAAAATTCAAGCTAAATATAACATGTTGATAAAGATACCTCCTTACATTGCAGGAACTGACAAAAGTATAACTAACCTACTGATCTTTTATTTGTCTGAGTAATATTCTGCATTTATTTATTTTTTATCAATCAAAGAAAGTGTCAGGCTTTTCAATATCTCATTCTCTTTTCTCATGACCATCTTGATTAATATCAAAGGTCTCACACACACACACACACATCACATCACACACCTCTCTCTTTCTCACACACACATACGCTGAAAAAAATGGCACCTTGTACTCAAACTTCAAGGACTGTGGAGAAGTTTCAGTGTTGCAGCTCCACAGACGAATTGCAATTTATTTTGAGCTATCTGTACCAGCCTTGCTTGTCGACCTTGTACCTGGCCTAATTTCATATGAATAATAAATGAAACTCCTAAAATATCATCAGGTAGCATTGAAGTGTAGTGGCAGAGGTTTCCCACTAAAGCATTTGAAGTGTGCTTTGTTATATGAATTTCTTTGATCTGTAACACTAAAAACTTCATGAAATTCCATTCACCTCATATGTTTGGTGGTTTTGTGTGTCAACTTGACACAGGCTATAGTCATAAGAAGAAGAAGTCTCAGCAGAGGAAATACCTCTATGAGATCCAACTGTAAGGCAATTCCTGTTTTAATGATTAAAGGGCTCTTAGTCAAAGAAGATGGGCTGAACAAGCCATGGGAAGAAAGTCTGTAAGCAGCTTCCCCCCCTCCCCATTGTCTTTGCATCAGTTCCTGCCCTATCTGACTTCCATGTCCTGACTTTCTTCAATGATGAAAAGCAATGCTGAAATGAAAGCCTAAAAATAAACCCTTGCCTCCCACACTTACTTGTGTGTCATGGTGTTTCTTCCTAGCAATATAAACCCTAACCAAGACTCCATGGGACAGGGAATTAGAGGTAACATGAGTCTGTGTTACAAGGCTATGGTCATATATTATTTCTTATCCCAATTGAGGTGAGAGCTGTTTTTATGTCAACACACACACTTAAATATTCAAAGCCAAGATATCATTTGTCTTTCTGAGTTGGGGTTACCATACTTTGTATAATATTGTCCTCATTGGACAAGGAATAGAAGCACCACCAGATTATTGGACTTGCTAGCACCCACCAAAAGGGAACTCTGGTCCACAGACCAGTAAGGGGATCTTTCTGCACCCACTAGAAGAAAAGATGGGAAAGAGACAATGCAAAAACACACTCAGCAACAGAAAAACAAATATGACACCACCAGATTCTAGAGACTCCACACCAGCAAGATTCCAACATTCCAATGTGAACAAAGCAGAAGAGAATGACCTTAAAACCACTTTCATGAAAATGATAGAGGCCCTAAAAGAGGATATAGGAAAATCCCTCAAAGAAATGGAAGAAACAACAAAAACAAAAAATGCAAGAAGGGGAAGAAGAAACATACCAAAAAAAGCAGGAAATGGAAGAAGAAACAAAGCAAAAAATGCAAGAAATGGAAGAAAAAACAAAGCAAAACATGAAAGAAATGGAAGAAGACACTAGCCAAAAAAAGACAGGAAATGGAAGAAGAAACAAAGCAAAAAATGCAAGAAATGAAACAAAAAGCAAACAAAAAATGCAAGAAATGGAGGAAAGAACAAACCAAAAAATTCATAAAAGGCAACAAATGGACGAAAAGATAAACTGAAAATTGCAAGAAGCAATGCAAACACTGCAAGGGTTGAAAACTGAAATAGAGACAATAAAAAAACACAATCTGAAGAAAGGCAGGAAGTAGAAAAGCTGGGCAAACAGTCAGGCACTACCGATACAAGCATTACCAACAGAATAGAAGAGATGGAAGAGAGAATCTCAAGTGTAGAAGATACACTAGGAGAAATGGATTCATCAACCAAAGAAAACCTTAAGTCCAATGAATCCTTAACAAAAACATCCAGGCAATATGGGACACCATGAAAAGGCCAAACCTAAAAATAATAGGCATAGAAGAAGGAGAAGAAAACCACCTCAAAGGGGCAGAAGACATATTCAACAAAATCATAGAAGAAAACTATCCCAAACTTAAGAAAGACATGCCAATGAAGGTACAAGAAGCTTACAGAACAACAAAAACAGTGGACCACAAAAAAATCGCCTTGCCACATAATAATCAAGACCCCAAATATACAGAATAAATAAAGAATATTAAGAGCAGCTAAGGAAAAAGGTCAAGTAACATACAAAGGCAGACTTATCAGAATGACACCTGACTTCTCCATGGAAACTCTGAAAGCCAGAAGGTCCTGGATAGATATTCTATCAACACTAAGAGACCATGGATGCCAGCCCAGACTACTATACCCGGCAAAGCTCTCAATCACTATAGACGAAGAAAACAAGATATTCCATGGCAAAACTAGATTCAAGCAATACGTATCCACTACCGCAGCCCTACAGAAAATTTTGAAAGGAAAACTCCAACCCAAGGAAGCTAACTACAACCAGAACAACATAGGCATTAGAGAATCCCTATCTACCAAAAGCCAAAACAACAAAGGGGTGAAATTCTACACATAATTCCACCACCAACAACCATTGCAAATCGAAGAAGGATGATCAATCAATGGTCATTAATATCCCTCAACATTAATGGCATTAGCTCACCCATAAAAAGTCACAGGCAAGCAGAATGGATTCGAAGACAGAACCCTTCCTTCTGCTGCATACAAGAAACACACCTTACCGTCAAAGAGAAACATTACCTGAGAGTTAAAGGTTGGGAAAAAATTTTCAATCAAATGGACCCAAGAAACAAGCAGGGGGGGCAATCCTAATATCTAACAATCTAGACTTTAAAATAAAATCAATCAAAAGAGATGAAGGAGGTCATTGCATACTCATCACAGGTGAAACCCACCAAGATGAAGTGTCTATCCTGAACATCTATGCTCCAAATACAAAGGCATCCACATTCGTAAAAGAAGCATTATTAGAACTTAAATCACATCTAAAGCCCCACACAGTTATAGTGGGAGATTTCAACACACCACTCTCGCCACTAGACAGGAATAACAGACAGAAACTTAACAAAGAAGCAAAGGGTCTAATAGAAGTAATGACCCAACTGGGATTAACAGACATCTATAGAACATTTCATCCACATAAAAAAGAATATACCTTCTTCTCAACACCACATGGAACCTTCTCAAAAATCGACCACATACTTGGCAATATATCAAACATCAGCAGCTACAAAAAAATTGGAATAACTCCATGCATCTTAGCAGACCACTATGCTTTAAAATTAGAATTCAACAACAACACAAAATGCAGAAAACCTACAAACTCATGGAAATTGATTAATGCTCAACTACACCATCCCTGGATCAAAGAAGAAATAAAAAAATAAATTAAAGACTTCCTCGAATTCAATGAGAATGAATACACAACATACCCAAACCTATGGCACACTTTGAAAGCAATGCTATGGGGGAAGTTCATAGCACTGAATGCACACATGAAGAAACTGGAGAACAGTTATACTAGAGAATTAACAGTACAGATGAAAGCTCTAGAACACAAAGAAGCAAACTCCCCCAGGAGGAGTAGACGCCATGAAATAATCAAATTGAGGGCTGAAATCAATAAAATAGAAACTAGGAAAACAATACAAAGAATCAAAGCAACGAAGAGTTGGTTGTTTGAGAAAATCAACAAGATAAACAAACCTTTGTCCAAACTTACCAAACAGCAGAGTGTGAACATGCAAATTAACAAAATCAGAAATGAAAAGGGGGATATAACAACAGACTCTGAGGAAATCCAGAGAATCATCAGGTCACACTTTGAAAACCTGTACTCCACAAAATTCGAAAATTTAAAGGAAATGGATGACTTCCTGGACAGCTATCATTTGCCAAAACTAAATCAAGAACAGATAAGCAATTTAAATAGACCTATAACCCCTATGGAAATAGAAGCAGTCATCAAAAGTCTCCCAACCAAAAAAGATGCAGGTCCAGATGGCCTCAGTGCAGAATTCTACCAGAAATTTAAAGATCAGCTTATACCAATTCTTCTCAAAGTATTCCATGCAATAGAAGCCAAGAGGGTCTTTGCCAAACTCTTTCTATGAGGTTTCAATAACATTGATCCCCAAACCACACAAAGACACGACTAAGAAAGAGAACTTCAGACTAATATCCCTCATGAACATGATGCAAAAATACTCAATAAAATACTGGCAAATCAGATCCAAGAACACATCAAAACAATCATTCACCAGGATCAAGTAGGTTTCATCCCAGGGATGCAGGGATTGTTCAACATATGAAAATCCATTAACGTAATCCACCATATAAGCAAGCTGAAAAACAAAAATCACATGATCATCTCACTAGATGCTGAAAAAGCCTTTGACAAAATCCAGCACCCCTTCATGATAAAGGACTTGAAGAGATCTGGGATAACAGGGACATACTTAAACATAATAAAAGCTATATACACTAAACCAATAGCCAACATCAAACTAAATGGACAGAAACTCAACGCCATTCCTCTAAAATCAGGAACAAAACAAGGCTGTCCACTCTCTCCATACCTTTTCAACATGGTACTTAAAGTTCTAGCCATTGCCATACTACAACAAAGGGGGACGAAGGGGATACAAATTGGGAAGGAAGAGGTCAAACTTTCACTGTTTGCAGATGATATGATAGTTTACACCAATGACCCACAGAACTCTACCAGGGAACTCTTACAGCTGTTTAACACCTTCAGCAAAGTGTCAGGCTACAAGATCGACTCAAGAACATCAGTAGCCCTATTATATACAGATGATAAAAGGGCTGAAAGAGAAATCAGAGAAACATCACCCTTTACAATTGCCACAAACAACATAAAATAACTTGGGGCAACGCTAATCAAACAAGTGAAAGACCTGTATCGCAAGAACTTTGAATCTTTAAAGAAAGAAATCAAAGAAGCCCTCAAAAAATGGAAAGATCTCCCATGCTCTTGGATAGGTAGGAACAATGTAGTAAAAATCGAAATCCTGCCAAAAGCAATCTATAGATTCAATGAAATCCCCATTAAAATCCCAGCACAATTCTTCACAGACCTTGAAAGAACAATAATCAATTTTGTATTGAAAAACAAAAGACCCAGGATAGCCAAAACAACCCTGTTCAACAAGGCAACGTCCGGAGGCATCACCATCCCTGACCTCAAGCTCTACTATAGAGCTATAGTCCTGAAAACAGCCTGGCATTGGCACAAAAATAGACTGGTAGACCAATGGAATCGAATTGAAAACCCGGATATTAACCTACACACGTACGAACATCTGATCTTTGACGAAGAAGCTAAAAATATACAATGGAATAAAGAAACCATCTTCAACAAATGGTGCTGGCATAACTGGAGGCTTGCATGTAAAAGAATGAGGATCGATCCATGTTTATTGCCATGCACAAAACTTAAGTCCAAATGGATCAAAGACCTCAACATAAATCCAGCCACACTGAACCTCTTAGAAGAGAAAGTGGGTGGTACCCTTGAACGAATTGGTACAGGAGACAGCCTCCTGACCATAACACCACTAGCACAGACATTGAGATCAACAATTAATAAATGGGACCTCCTGAAACTGAGAAGCTTCTGTAAGGCAAAGGATACAGTCAGCAAGACAAAAAGGCAGCCCACAGAATGTGAAAAAATATTCACTAATCCCACATCTGACAGAGGATTGATCTCCAAAATTTACAAAGAACTCAAGAAGCATGTCTCCAAAACATCAAAGGGCCCAATTAAAAAGTGGGCTGCAGAACTAAATAGAGAATTTTCAATAGAGGAGTCTAAAATAGCTGAGAGGCACTTGTTAAAGTGCTCAACATCCTTAGCCATACAGGAAATGCAAATCAAAACAACTCTGAGATACCATCTCACTCCTGTCAGAATTGCTAAAATCAAAAACACCAATGACAATTTATGCTGGAGAGGCTGTAGTGAAAGGGGACACTCCTCCATTGCTGGTGGGAGTGCCAACTGGTTCAGCCACTTTGGAAATCAGTATGGAGATTCCTCAGAAAAATGGGAATAAACCTACCACAAGACCCAGCAACTCCACTCTTAGGCATATATCCAAAAGATGCCCATTCATACAACAAGGATGTCTGTTCCACTATGTTCATAGCAGCATTATTTGTAGTAGCCAGAACTTGGAAGCAACCTAGATGTCCCTCAACCGAAGAGTAGATAGAGAAAATGTGGTATATTTACACAATGGAGTACTATTCAGCAGAAAAAAAACAATGGAATCCTGAGATTCGCAGGCAAATGGATGACACTAGAAGAAACCATCCTGAGTGCGGTAACCCAGTCACAAAAAGGGAAACATGGCATGTACTCTCTCATATATGGATTTTAGACATAGATCTGGGGAGTGCCAGCCTACAATCCCATGGCCAGAGAGTCTGGGAAACAGAACCTTCATTCAGTGTCTGATCGAAGAAGAGGCAGACTCCCTTGGTTAAGTACTGAGCTGAAGTCAAGAAAGCTAGTAGCAGAGAGGGAGGACTGGTGACCAAAGGGATTAAGACTGGGCTAGTTTAAACCCCAGAAATAGCTCACCTGACAAAGGTTAACTCTTGAATCCCAGGCGTCAGCCTGGGAATCCAGCATGGGACTGATCAAGACCCCCTGAATGTGAGTGTCAGTGAGGAGGCCTAGGTAATCTATTGAACCTTGGGCAGCATATCAGTATCCATCCTGAGTATACACACGGACTTTGGACTCCCATCCAACAATGTGAGGTGCACTCTCACCCTGAACTCTTGGGGAAGGGTCTAGGCCCTGCCCTATATGAAATGACAGATTGTGGACACTCCGATGGCGGGCCTCACCCTCCCTGGGGAAATGAGGGGCTAATGGAGGGGGTTGGGGGGAGGGCACGGTAGGTGTGGAGGAAGGAATTGGAGAGGGACCTGGAACTGACTTGTGAAGCAACCTTGTTTCTTATCTAAATTTAAACTTAAAAAATAAATAAATATTGTCCTCATTAATCCACTTACCTGAAAATTTCATTATCTCATTTTTCTTTATAGTTCAATGAATTTTCTTTGTGTACAAATGCTATATTTTTAAGACTGAAAATATTCACATATACTTGGATACTTTGTATAGAGTGAATTTATAGGATTATCTCTAGGATAGTATTTTTATACATAAATGTTAACACTTTTTAATGGACCATATTTGTATATATTAACCATACATTTTATAGAAAATATTAATGGTTTCATCTTTATTAAAATATCTAGGGTGTGTTTATGTATTCATGTGTTGAAGTTTCATTTGTTATTATCCTAATCATCAGGCATATTTCAAAAGTGGAATAAATACTCTAATTTATTAGATATATAAAGTGCAAATAAGCCAAATGAACCCTGTCTCCAAATACAGTTAACCCTAATACACAATTGTCATTCAGGGGCGCTCATTCCAAGTGTGCATTCCTGTGTAGGGCATGTATGCCTGTGCTGCAGTGTGTGTTTATTTATGGTTGTTTGGTGTGTGTGTGTGCATGTGTGTTTAGTGTGTATATGGTATGTTTGCATGTTTGTAAGCCTATATGTGTGTATATGTGAGTATTTGTGTGAGTGTGTGTGAGTGTGGTTTTACATGGGTAGTATATTTTATGTGGCAGTGAAATGCTGCAAGTTAGTGCTCATTTGTGTGAAACTGAGTTGTTCTATCCATAACTTTCACATCCATGTGGAAAGAAAAGGCCCCTTAATTTGGATTGGACTTCCTCTCATTTTTTCTAATGTAATATTTTTATTGATTACTTGGGAAATTCACACCATGCACCCTGGTCACACTCACTTCTCAGTCATCAAAGTTCCACCCCACCCTTATAACCTAGCCCTCCAAAGGAGAAGAAAATAAAAACAAAATACAAGTCCAATTTCTGTTGCCTACATACTGACTATCACACCATCAAATTGCCAGTAGCCAGTCTCTTAAAGAAAACCAAGTCCTTTCCTACCTATACCCCTGCCAGAAGCCCCAGTTATGGAGTTCTACACTTGGGCATCCTCATCACAATGTTTAAGAGTTCTTTTCAATGGCTTCCTGTCTAGACTGTTACTTTAGGAGGGACAAGGGGATTGATTGTCACAGAAACCTTTCATGTCCCTTTTTTCCCAACTGTGAGTCTGCACTCAACAAGAACATGGCAAAAGTAGCTTCCTTGCCCTTTACAGTCAGCGGGAGCACAGATCATAGATTTCCACATAGTTTTTGGTAACAGATGGGACCACGGACATCCACATGGTCTGTGGCATTAACACATGTTGTGGATTTCAGCATGCTCTGGGCCGGCAGTACAGACCGTAGACATCAACACTTAAAATATGTCTCTACCGCAGATGGCCCTTGACATCAGCACAGGACAAGGATATCCACACGGCCTTTGGGGAAACACACGAGATGAATTCAAATATGGTCCCCAGTGGCATACTGCCCACAAACATCAACATGGTCTCAGGTGGCACCATAGGCCATTCAAACCAACACAGACCTTGTATGCTGCACTGACTACAGACACCATCATGTTCTTTGGTAGCATTACAGGCTACAGACATCAATAAGACTTCCCACAGCAGCACAGCCCATGGGTATCATCATGGCTTCCAGAAGCAGCATAGACAAAGGACATCCATCTGACCTTCAGTGATAACACCTGCCACTGACATCAAGATGGCCTACAGCTGCAGCAGGACCACAGACCCATGCATGATCCTTACTGGCTGCATGGACCACAGACATTAATATGGCCTCATGGATTTATTCTATAGCAAGAAATTGACTTAGCTGTCATACATATACCAGGGTATTCATCGAGATTACAGTCAAAAGAGAAATCCACATACATACTGAAGACAGAGTATAGGTCCCTAGTGGAGGTCAGACAGTGTCCTGAGAGATCAAGGTGATAACTACAAATTCTGGACATGGATTTAATCTAGTTTTTTTTTCTAGTCATATCTAAAACTGTTCTACCACACTGGCTATCTTAAGATTTATGATGTTCATTTCTCTTAATTCATAGTTCAGTTACATAATAAATAAAAAGGTACTGATAATTGAACCATGACTCTGTAAATAACACTAACTAAACCCATTGGCGCAGTGGCAGAGTAAGGGGGAAATTTTCAATAAACCAGTAAAATAAATTTAAAATTGTATTTAAAACCTAAAAGCAAGTATTGCACTTTTTAAGTAGCATAAGCTATTAAGATCATTTGATAGTCCTAAAATGCTACCAAAATTTCATGAATGTTCTAATTATCAAAAGTAGAAGACTATATTTAGTATATTTACCCTAATCACATTATTTGTACCAGGTACAAATCTGTGCAGCCTAAACTGTACAACCTTGACACACTTTATTCATGTGGATCTCCTTTTCACCAAGACTCCACAAAAGTATTAAGCACACTATGGTGTTCTAGGAATTATTTTGTGTTTAAGTGTCAACCTGCCTACACATAAATCTTAGGCTATTTTTCCTGTAACACATTTGGTATTTGTCTATTGTGGGTCTATAATTATGGTGAACTAGCCACTCCTCCACGTAAAGGAGAAGCAACCTCTGTTTAAAATCTCTGTTGAATCACATATGATCCCTGAAAGGCCTCATAAGGTACTGGCTTTTGTGTTTGGGTAATTATATGCACATATTGCTAAGCAACATATGTAGTCCAAGTAACATTAGGATTCTGAAGTTGGTAGATGTCTGTTTTATGGGAATATGGTACCAAACGTAAACCATCAACATATACCCAGAGGACTGAGATAGATTAGTATACAACTGTCTACTGGATTTTTAACTTTAGTAACTTTGGAATTTAGCAGCAAGTTTTCATAGTTTTATTGAAATACACTAAATGCTGCTAAAATGGGGTTTAGCTTACCAATGAGGAGTCTGAGAATTAAAAGGGATATGAATTGGTACTGGAAGAAGAAACCAATACTCAGGAGAAAATGAGATGGAGTGATAACAGGTTATATACTATTTGGATGGCTACTTGTGATGTATGTCTCGTGGCAGTCTTAAAACAGAATTGAGTTGTGATGTGATGAATCATTTTCAGCATCATTACTGGGACATGACAGTCATTCTGAATATATATTTTAATTTCTTTTCTTGAATATATGCATGATGAGAAATTATACAGTTACACTGTTTTCAAAAGACATTAAGAAAAATGCCTTCAAAACACTTGTCATGTGAAATATAAAATAATGAGGTGTTATTTTCCAGAAGAAAAACCAAGAAAATGAGAAATTATGACTAATGCTTTCAAAAGATATTAGTTTTTCAAAGCTACTTTTGAACTTCAGTTGGTATTTAAGCAGAAACTCTACAAATATCACATCAAATCTTACCAAAGCTTCCTTCAAAAATGCGTTCACAGTCAGGGAAAGCCATAGATATACATGGCCTCTCTTTTACTCTTATCGTTTTGTGTAGAAGTCATGTTCCTTTTCTCTGGTACTTTCATAATGAAGCTATAGGAAAAAAAACAAATTGTGTTGGAAATATCCATGGAGAATCCTGACCACTATGTTGATTTCCAGAAGCAGTAATGCTATCCTTGTGGGATTTGTCCCATCTGCACTCTTCCCTTCTGTCCAAACATTACCTCCATCTCCCTAAGACTTAGTGGCAGCTGGCATGTGGGACTGTTGACAAATACAGGCTATCCACGATTTTGCAAGAGTGCAAACATTTGTATCAACATAGTGGTTGAAACAACTGTTTATTTCAGGAAACACATGTTATCAAATCAAATTTGAATATTAAAAATGCCCCCAAAGATTAGGCTTTGTTCTTTGAATATTAGAGCTGTGGGAATGTCCAGGATTTCTGGCACACTTTAGGGTAAATCAGGGCAAATCATTTGTTAATACTAGACTTAATGTTGTAATCTTCTGAAGTTGGAGCCATGGACTTAGTCTCTGCAAAATACATAATAAATATGTTTACTGTGAGAAAATGCTCTAAGATCATTTCAAGAACATGTGCTATTTAAGGTTATAATAATGAAATGGAAAAGCTCAGTCAATTCCTCTTCCAACTACAAACTGCTTTGCAGAATGGAGTAGTCTCATTTCCCAAGCACTTTTTCATGGTGAATAGCCATGCTGACTGTTCCTGGAATTGCCTCAAGAAGTAGACTGCAAGACCTTTAACAGGGCACTTGAAGTCTCTTGTTTTATCAAAATGGGTGTCCACATCCATACTATTTCATGGCATTTGCTTGCTCCTTTGAAAACAGATTGTCTATTTCTCCCTGAATGTGGTTTTCTATTGTCACCTATTTCATCTATCATTCTTTTCTTAGCTCATTCCCTTGTTTTTCCCCAGAATTTTTCTACAATCTTCCAATTATAATCTATCTGTCACTAAACTATTGAATGTATTTGCTATTGCATTGCAGTTCAGGTGAGATTGGTTTTTTGTAGGTTGCATATAATGGAGATGCAAACCAAACATTTGTGAATATTTAGCTGGTAGCAGAGTGACTCATTACTCATTTTGAATAAAACTATTTCTACTTATTTGTAGAAAATTCATATATGTATAGGAGGTATTTTGATTATATGCATTCCTTCTGTCTCCCTCCCAGGACTCCTGAAATGGTCTTACTCACAACTTTATCAACAATACCTCCCTGTGTTCAATTAGTGCTGCCCAGCTGTTCATAGATTTGGGCATCTACTGGGGCCTGGGCACCCTGTCATGAGCCTCATCTCCAAATAAAAACAATTGTCCCTTCCTCAGCTCCCATCAACCACCAATACCTCCTCTCCTAGGAATGGGGAGCCTCAGGAGTTCTATTACCCTGTCACACTGGAATGCTGACTCTCTATCCTTTGGCTTTTACATTTTTTCTTCCCGTATTTCATGATGTCCACCAAGCAGAAGGCAAAGTATATCGATATATAAAATCCTTGGCTAATATAGTATATTTCTTAGTTACACCAACTAGATGAGTCTTGTTTTGGATATTTTGATTATTTCTATTTTAAATAAGTTCTTGCATGGGTTTATGTATACCATATACATGCATGAGTCTTTGACGCCAGAAGTGCATTGAACATATGGGACTGGTGTTATGGGGGATTGGTAAACTTCCATGTAGGTGCTAAAAACTGAACCCAGGTCCTCTGCAAGTGTAACATGTGGTCTCAGAGATGCCATATCTCTAGACCCTGGATCTCTTTTGCTTGTAATTCTAGTTCTCCATTCTGTTGTTTGATTGGATATATGTGGTGAGGTGAATTTATTGTTGTTACTTGGAGACATGTGCTGCTTCCTAGAATTCTCTTTCACTCCTCCTCATAATTTTGAGTAAGGTTTTCTTCTTCTTCTCCCTTGTACATTAGGAGTTTGTTGGTCTACCAATTAGAACATAGCTCGTTACTCCCCAACCACCATTTGTTCATCCATTTTTCTTATGTAATTTGGTCTTCCCATGTACTCTGGTTATATTTGTTATCCGTGAAGGATTCCTTGAAGTGTGATCTCTCTTGTTGGCTTGCTGGCTGGGTATTGCTTGTGTAAGGCTGTTGCTGGGAGGCCTTCATTTTGTGGTCCATTTTCCAACTGTTGAGTTGGAATCCTGGGTTGCTCATGAGTGTTCTTATATTTTTCTCTAATTTAGCATTTCAGTGGATAGATCTGTTACAAACTTGAGATTATTTTCCTCTAAGTTACTGTTTACTGATTGTGGATATTTACTCCTATGTATTCTTTGAATTTCAACTATAACATGTGATATGGAAATATTTATTTTCTGGTCATGTCTGAGTGGGGTCTGAAAGGCTTCCTGCCTCCAATTGGATGTCAGCATCTTTCTCTAGATTTGGGAAATTGTCTGTGCTATTTCAATGAGAAAATTCTTTCTGTAGCTCCCATCCCAGCCCATTTTTCTATCTTCTTGGATGGTTGGATTTGGTTAATTTCCACGTGGGCAAGATAGTTCTTTTCAATTTTATCATTTGTTTTCTATTTTCCTTGGGCAGGGTCAGCTGTTCTTCGTCTGAAATCCATTGTGTAGTCAAAGCTGCGTTCTTGCCTCGGACAGCCTGATGGGCCATCAGAACCACCTGGCCTGTGCTCTTGTTTTCTGTACCTTAAATGTAACCTTGCTTCAGTCTCCAATATTTCATTTTCCTCTTTGATCTTATATATGTGTTGTAGCATATGTTCGACTGATTATTTTTCATTGCCAAATTTGACTGCAAGGCCTCCTTTCAAGATGACCTCTTATCCCAGCATCAGAGAGCTTTCTAGGAGAGCTGATTGCCTAGCCAGTGTCAGCATGCTGTACAAATCACAAGTCCCCCATCCAAAGCTTTATCTTTGCTGTATCCCAGGTGACCACCTGTGAGTTCAACAGTACTTTCCCTTTTCTTTTATCAAAAGTCCTGCTGGGTTGGAATATACCTCACTCATTTCTTTAATATTTTTTGCTTGTGTTTATGTTCACATTCATTGTATGCTTCTCATAATGTTTCTGGATTTCATCTGAAAATTTTCAATTTTTTTCTGAACTCCAGTGTCTTTGCACATCACTCATCTCTCCCTGTTGCAATGAAGCTGACATTTCATTTCAGATTTATGAAGATGTGGAAAATGTGTGGTGCTTCTAATTCATAACATTTCCAAACAACTGCAAACTATCTTGTGTTTGGTATCTGCATATTGTAAGCCTGGTAATTTACTTCAAAATTCATATCATTTATGGAATATTTGGAATGAAGTGGCAATATAAAGTCTTTTTAAACTCAGAAAACCATATTTAGATTCACTGTTTAGATTATCTCTGGCTTCTCTAACAAATGATATTTTTGTTGTTGTCCATTTGGGCACCCAGGTATAGTAATCCATTTATTTGTAAGTTATATAATAATCATCTTACAATACTTTGTTTATTAATAAACAGCAATAAATTCAATTGTTTATTACTATATTTAGAAACAAATTTGGGATCAGTTCACTGAAAATTGCTATCTTTTTTTGTAATGTTTTTATTTAAATTAGAAACATGAATGCTTTACATGTGAATCCCAGCTCCCTCTCCCACTCCTCCTCGCTGGTCCCTCCACCAGTCCCCCAGGCTGCCACACAATCACCACATCATTCCCCAGGGAGGGTAAGGCCCTCCCTGGGGGGATCTCTAAAGTCTGTCATTTCATCCAGGGCAAAACCCAGGCCCTTCCCCATGTGTCCAGGCTGAGAGACCATCCCTCTATTTGGAATGGGCTCCCAAAGATCATTCATAAACCATAGTAAATACTGATCTACTACCCAAGGCCCCAGTGATTTCTTGGCCTCCTCACTGAGACTACATTCATGGAATCTGGATCAGTGCCCTGTTCGCCTCTCAGGCATCAGTCTAGGATTCAAGCTCCCCCTTATCCAGTCAGCTGTCTTTGTAGGTTTCACTATCATGGTCTTGACCCCTTTGCTCATCACTTCTCCATCTCTGTCACTAGGTTCCAGGAGTTCAGTTCAGAGTTTAGCTGTGGGTATCTGTCTCTGCTTCCATCAGTCACTGGATGAAGGTTCTAGGATGGCGTATAAGGTAGTCATCAACCTTATCATCAAAGACGGGCATTTAATGTAGTCTCTCCACTATTGCTTAGTATGCCAGTTAGTGTTATCCTTGTAGATCTCTGGAGATCTGACTAGTGTTAGGTCTCTCCTCAAGCCTATAATGACTCAATCTAATAAGGTATCTCTCATCCTGCTCTCTTCTGTGTTGAGGTAAGAATAGAGAAGAAAATAAAGAAAATTGCTGTCTTATCAATTTCAATTTTTATTACAGTACTTAGTTATTTTTGTAGATTGTTAGGGGGGTTCTCATGAGACAAGGATGTCTTCAATAAGAAAATGTTATTTCTTCTGTTCTAACACCATTGGCTTATGTTACTTTCTTTTCTTATTTTTTTAAATTTTATTTTTAATGTTTAGCAATGGAAAATGCAATTTATTTACACCAGCAGCCACATGGGCAGGGAAACACATGGAGCTAATAACTATTTATATAGGATGGATTACTTATTAAAAAATAAGAGTCTCCAAAACAAGAGACAGTGGTAAGTTTCACACTACCCTCTCCCAATGATCCCATCATTCGATAATGCCAGGCAGTGGCCCCTGGGCATGTGGTGATGGGAACTATTTTATGGAAAAACTCACAAACCACAGTAATTTTAAAGAACCTCTTTCCCCCATACACACACACACACACACACACACACACACACACACACACACACACACACAACCAGACACACACACTCAGATACATAATAGGATTACAGAGTAGTTAATACAATTAATTGAAGGAAAGTATAGAATTCAGCTGTTACAGGAAAAGCAGGGAAGGGACAGTTCCTAAGCACTGTCAACTATATTGTGAACATTAGCTTCCAAAAAAGTAGTGTTCCCTCAGGGCTGTAATAGCTGAACTGAGCCCACCTTATATCTACACACGGGGGGAGCTATGGCTCTAAAGGAGATGATAGGGAGCTCAAATGTGACTTTCGTATGTTACTTTCTTTAGTTATTATAGTAGTACAATCTTTACTCATTTTATTGATGAAAATATTTCAGCATAATATTCAATCAAGTTGTTAAGTATATATGGCTTGCCCACAAATCTGTGGGGTTCTCACAAGTGCACTCTATTACTTCAATCACATGAAAACTGAAAGAAAGAGGGCCAAAACTGAATAGATAACCGTGTCCTTGTTATTTCCAGTATATAAGTAGAGAACACATTGCTGTTCATTTAAAGACCCTGCAAGATTTGGCCAAATTTTTGAGTGATTCAGCTCAAAAGATAAAAATCAATCCCCAAGTTTAATCACTTTTTAAAACACCTTGTTATTATGCTGAGAACAAGTGGAATGTAAGTGTATTCACAATGGTAAATTAAGTGAAATGAAAGTGTGTGATGGTCTTTATAAGTCAATGATAAATGTCAAAAATCCAGATGCGTCAGAAGCAGTAGAAGCAGCTTGAGGCCATCCGTGAGAAGTTGCTAGGGATTGTATCACTACTCTTTCATGGCTGTGTGTTTGGTTATAATCCATTCATGAATATGCAATGAGTAGATTTGCTTACTACCTCTACTCGCTCTTAATTACCATACTCATTCCTCTTTACAATTTAGTTGCAAACATTTAACTGTATGTGGAAACGAAGCAATATCATTTGGTCACAAATGGAAGAATGGAGAAGTCCGGAGTAAAGGCAGGCTCAGTGGCATAAAAATTGCACTGTGTGACGAGCCTGAGAGATCCAGTTATGTATGTTTCCTCACAAGAGAATTTGCACTCAGTATCTTCTGTGTAAACATCGTTCTTAGGGCAGTATTTCTTTTGAATATTTCACTGTTTATTTTTCTAAAGTAATAGATGGCAAGTTGTGCTTACCTAACTCATTTACATAATTTGACTCATAATGGCTTTGGTAATCCAAAATTTTTAATTTTATTAAAGTGTGTTTTTAAAATATGCATTTGTACTACCAATGATATAATTTCTAATTATTAACGATTTTTGTTTTTAATTTAAAAATAATTTTACATGATGATTTATAGGAATTTTCAAAATATGTGTCATCAAATAATCAAAATTTAAGGTTTTGAATATGGTAGTGTTTAGTTTGAATATTTAAGTGAATGCTACAAAAGGTAATCTTGTCAATTTGAAGTTTTTAAAACTAGACACTGTTTAGTTTGAATAATATCTGTTTTTTTCTTTTTTGGTTTTTCGAGACAAGGTTTCTCTGTATTGTTTTGGAGGCTGTCCTGGAACTCGCTCTGTAGACCAGACTTGTCTAGAACTCACAGAGATCCACCTGCCTCTGCCTCCCGAGTGCTGGGATTAAAGGTGTGTGCCACCAACGAATATATTTGTTTTTAAGAGACAAGCAAAACCCTTGAAGATGAATCAGCATCCCTCTGTCCAGCCAACATGACATTGAGCTTGTTCCTCTTCTCTTGAAGAGATGGTCTTCTTTGAGGGTGTATGTGATGTAGATATTTGTTTGAGATCCTTTTGAAAAATCCAGTTACTGAGAAATAGCCTATTGGTAATAAGGAAGTGAATGGCAAGCCCTGTCTTGTTTGCCAGTTTAGTTTCATCCTCATAAGGATAGGATGAGTTGAAACTAACGTCTGTGTACTGTAGTTCCCAAATATTATTTTGCTTTGCAATGTTTTGGAAAGAATGGAAAATGACTAAAATAAAGTCCATGAAATGAACACAAGGCACACTTTCTTGCAGTGCCATTATTCTATGTTGTATGAATTATATATAAGCACATATGGTGGGACTGGGGGTAGGAGAGGGTATGAATTTGCAACTAAAAGCAGATTCATTGTTGAAGGAGGTGGAAACTCCCTGAGCTTGTGTTTCTAATGCTGGCTGTGTATGTAGGGGAGTTGACTGTTAGTTGTCACCTAAAAATGAAGACAATATTAGGGAAAGTAAGAGGAAGGTAACAACAGGAAGATATATGTCCTAGAATCACAGTTTCTCTTCTTTGGACTACTCAGGTTTAGTTTCTCACCTGGGTGTTTTACCGTCATTTCACTCTGCAGCTCTTCCTGGAAGAGCAGTCACTACCATCACATAACAGCACGCACCAGTTCCCAATGTCCTGCTACAGCTCCCTACTCACTGCTTCCTAGCCTTGAAAATGGAAACCCCAGCTAGATACGTTCTTAGCATCCCTTATTGCATCTACAGCCTCATATTCAACCTCTGTCTTTCTCTTCTCATCCAGTCTTAGAGTTCATGATGCTGTTAAAAACAGCAGGCTGGTTCCTGCCTCTGCTGAGAAGAAGATATTATTTTGACAGAATTGAACTTTATGTGTCCATTCCTGTGTAGTATTCAGACTCAAATTCATATTCAGGTAGATTTCATCACCAAAGCAAAGGCGAATGTAATTACCTTCACAGCAACATTTTTTTTTGAAATTTAAGTTTACTTCAAAATTGATGATTTTGTTCTAAATTTGTAATTACTCTGATTTCTCAGGATAGTGGAGAAAAAACTAAAACCAGCTTTAGTCAGCAGGCTGACACTTATTCATAAACACACAGCATTGCCAATTTTTTCCATTTGTGAAAATTACACAAGACTATCTCATTTAACTCATATGAAAGTACTTTGAGTGCATTTTAGAGTTTTCTAAGTCAAATCTGGAATTGAAAGAACTTCATAAATGTTATGGTTTGTTAAATTTTTTGTTTGTTTCTTAGTTTCTAAGAGATTTCCAATTTGTACTACAGAAAATTGTCTCATTATGAACAGCTTAGATTAATGTGATGGATTTTCTGCAATTACAATTCTGATAGTAATATTTTATTTTAATAAAGTAGTTTAAAAATAAAGTAGATATATTTTGTGGTTTTTAAATGTGTGTTTACCTCTTCATATAGTGTGGGGATCTCATGTACAGAGGTCATAGAACAATTTATGGGAATATGTTCTCTCCCTCCAACTTGTTAGTCCCAGGGACAGAATTGGCAGGTGTTCAATATGGTGGTAGGCACCTATAGCTCTGATGGCCCATTTTGCTGTCCTTGCTGATCACTTACCATGCTTCTGCCATCCCAGAACCCCACATATGGCATCAAACTACATTTATTCAATTGTCTGCATAGTTCTATTCTGGTTTGGACAGTACCTAAGCATTTTCTTTTTTTTCTTTTTGCTTTGGTGTCATGTTTTATTCTTAGTCACAAAACTAAATCTATGGATCCGTAACATAAAATGACAACTAATAACTCCTAACAAAAGAAAACTTTGCCTTTCTCAAGCATGAGTCCTCTTACTGATTGTCTAATACTGAGTGATCAACACCAGCATGATATATACATACAAACAACAACAATGGACTCAGGAAATTGTATTTATAAATTCGTGCATACCCATGAATATATATGTATGTAAAAATAATAAACAATGGCTATCAACTTGAAGGGGTATATAGGAGGGGTTGGAGGGAGAAAAGAGAGGGGGACAGTAATGTAAATTTATTTCAATTTAGAATATTGAAAAATAAATGAATAATAAAAAATAATCTGAGCACACCCAGGTGAGAAAATCAGATAAACGTCTCTAAACACAATGGGTACAAATGACAATCAAGGCCAAGACACCAAAGGAACTCTCATAGACTAATGCTTAAGGCTGGAATTCCCTAAGGTTCCCAGACAGTAGGCATTTATAGTCTTTAGGCTTTTCTGTTATCTTTCCAACTCCATCTGAGGACAGGTTCAAGTGAAATGGTTCACACACTTATTCCTGAATCACATGACATCACACATACTCAACTAATATCAATAATTACATCAGGAAAAATGTGTTTACCTTGGTTTCCTGCCACACAAAATTGGTTCAAAATGATGTTAAACATACGCCTTTTGTTCCTGCTTCTATTGAAGGACAAATAAATTAACAGGTGGGATTCAGAATTCCAGGGAGGGTTTTTTTAATTTTTATTTTATTTTTACACTAGAGTATTAAACATTCCACTTTGCTCAGTGGAATTTGGGACCTTTCTTGACAACCCTCAATAAGCTCTATTTATTTTGCAAAAGGCCTCCCCCATCCTCATCAAACTTCATATTAGTGGTAAGTTGGAAAAGCCTGGAGAGCCAGACTGTTCTCTTACATGTTACCACTACAACATACTGTTTCAACGGAGTGACCAAATTCTCACTCCTCCAAGAATTGATCCATACAGCAAAAAGAGAGGAAATCAATTCTACTTTAGGAATACAATTAGTCCAGACTTCATACAATAATCATTTCAATCTAGAATTTTCACCATCACTGCCAAAAATGGAAACATTGTATGGCTCTAACTCTAAAGAATAACAATCTTGTTCCAGGCCTAGGTAGAAAGAAAGGAATTAAAGGGAAAGGCCATATGTGGCACTCTTAACTATTTCTCACTGCATTGTTACTTCTCTTTCTTGTCTTCATGCACCATGTTGTTTTATTTTTCTAATTATAATTAGTACCTCTTTTAACATTTTTCATTACTTTTGAGAATTTAGTACACGTATATCATAAAATATGACCCTATCTATGACCATCTCTCCCCTCAAATTTAAACCATGACCTTCATAACTATACTCCCTTCCCTACTTGATTTCATTAAAAAAATCACTAAGCACATTTAGTGCTACAAGTTTGAGCTTGGGTGCAGAGTCATCCACTGAAGTATGGGAAACTACCAATGGCCACTTCTTCAATAAATGGCTGTAGGAAGACTTTCTTTCCCTCATACCAGTTCTCAAATAACTAACACAGAGACTTAATATTAATTATAAATGCTCAGCCAATAGCTCAGGCTTATTACTATTGAGCTCTTACAACCTAAATTAACCCATTTCTATTAATCTACACTCTGCCATGTGGCATTACCTCTCTTTTATCTTGAACCTCCTCTCCATGTCTTGCTGACACTGTCCTTCCCAACATCCTTAGTCTGGTTCTCCCACCTAACCTTATACTGTCCAGCTATTGCACAGTCAGCTTCTTTATTAAACTAATCACAGTACATATATTCACACAGTGTAAAAGAATATTCCACAAAAATGATTGCTTTTCATTGATGCAATAAACACTGTGACTTAACAAACTTAGGAAGGAAAGGGTTTACTTGGCTATGGCTATGCACTATCATCTAGGGAAGCTAATGCAGGAACAGTAACCTCTGGAATCAAGAACTGATGCAGAAACTATGGAGAAATGCTGCTTATTGGATTGCTCACTTTCTCATTATACAGGTCAGGATCACCTACCTAAGCATGATAGTGCCCATGTTAGGCTGGGCACTCCCACATCAATCATTTATCAAGAAAACATTCCAACAGACATGTCTACAAACCAGTCTAGTAATAGGAATACCTCAATTAAGTTTCCTTCCCAAGTGACAGTAGGTTAGTTTCAGGTTAATAGTATTAAGCTAACTATGACAGTCTCCAAGCAACTTTCCTCTTCCAATAGCATCTATCTATGTAAATTCTGGAGATAATCTACTGTGTTTATGCCTGGATTGTAGTTAATTTGATCTTTTTCCCTAAATATGTGCTTTTATTTAAATTAGAAACATTAATGCTTCACATGTCAATCCCAGTTCCCTCTCCCACCTCTCCTCCATTGACCTTTCACCAGCACCCCCCTTCCAGCCCCCCACCCAATCCCCATATCATTCCCCAGTGAGTGTGAGGCCCTCTATAGTCTGTCATTTCATCCAGGGTAGGACATAGGCTCTTCCCCATGTGCCCAGGCTAAGAGAGCATCCCTCTAATTGGAATGGGCTCACAAAGTTCATTCGTATTCCATGGTAAACACTGATCTACTATCCAAGGCCCCAGGGACTTCTGAGGCCTCCTCACTGACATTACATTCATGGAGTCTGGAACAGTCCCCTGTTGGCCTCTCAGCCATCAGTGTGGAGTTCAAGAGCTCCCCCTTGTCTGGTCAGCTGTCTTTGTGGGTTTCACCAACACTGTTTTGATCCCTTTGCTCAACACTCCGCCATCACTGGATTCCAGGAGTTCAGTTCAGAATTTAGCTGTGAGTATCTGTCACTGGTTCCAACAGTCACTGGAGGAAGGTTCTAGGATGGCATATAAGGTAGTCATCCACATTATCATCAAGGAGGGGCTATTAATATAGTCTCTCTGCTATTGTTTAGTTATCAAGTTGGTGTTATCCTTGTAGATCCCTGGAAATCTCACTAGTGTCAGCTCTCTCCTCAAACCTATAATGACTCTATCTATTATGGTATCTCTCATCCTGCTCTCCTCTATTCTTACATCAACTCAACTTTCCTGCTCCCCCATGACTTCTTCTTCCCTCCTCTTATCCCCCCTCTCTTTTTCCTAGTTCCCTCTCTCCTCTCCTGATGTTTCCAATCTGCTCAGGAGATCTTGCCTCATTCCACTTCTCTGGGGTATCATGCATATCTCTTGGGAATCTCCCTCTTTCCCAGACTCACTGGCATTGCAATTGTAGGCTGGCACTCCCCAGATCTATGCCTAAAATCCATTTATGAGAGAGTACCCACCATGTTTGGCTTTGTGTTACTGGGTTATCTCACTCAGGAAGGTTTCTTCTAGTGCTATCCATTTGCTTGCAAATTTCAAGATCCCATTGTTTTTTCCTCTGTGTAGTACTCCATTGTGTAAATGTACAGCATTTTCTCTATCCACTTTTCAGTTGTGGGGAATCTAGGTTGCTTCAAGTATCTAGGTATTACAAATAATGCTGCTATGAACATAGTGGAACAGACATCCTTGTTGTGTGAATGGGCATCTTGTGGGTATATGCCTAATAGTGGAATTGCTGGGTCTTGTGGTAGACTGAGTCCCATGGTACTGAGAATCTCCATACTGATTTTCAATGTGGCTGTACAACTTTGCATTCTAACCAACAATGGACAAGTGTTCCCCTTTCTCTACATCCTCTCCAGCATAAACTGTCATTGGTGTTTGTGATTCTAGCAATTCTGACAGGAATAAGATGATATCTCAGAGTTGTTTTCATTTGCGTTTCCATAATGGCTAAGGATGTTGATCACTTTCTCAAGTGTCTCTCAACCATTTTAGCCTCCTCGATTGAGAATTCTCTATTTAGTTCAGTCCCCCGCTTTTTAATTGGATCCTTTGGTGTTTTGGAGACTTGTTTCTTGAGTTCTTTGTAAATTTTGGAGATCAACCCTCTGTCAGATGTAGGGTTAGTGAATATCTTGTCCTAATCTGTGGGGTGCCTTTTTGTTTGCTGACTGTGTCCTTTGTCTTACAGAAGCTTCTCAGTTTCAGGAGGTCCCTTTATTAATTGTGTGTCAATATTTGTGCTACTGGAGTTATGTTCAGGAAGCAGTCTCCTGTAGCAATTTGTTCAAGGGTACCTCCCACTTTCTCTTCTAAGAGGTTCAGTGTGGCTGGATTTATGTTGAGGTCTTTGATCCATTTAGACTTAAGTTTTGTGCATGGTGATAGACATGGATCTATCTGCAGTCTTCTACATGCCTACATGCCAATATCCAGTTATGCCAGCACCATTTGTTGTAGATGCTATCTTTTTTCCATTGTATAATTTTAGCTTGCCGGGCATTGGTGGCTCACGCCTTTAATCCCAGCACTCGGGAGGCAGAGGCAGGTGGATCTCTGTGAGTTCGAGGCCAGCCTGGTCTACAAAAGCTAGTTCCAGGACAGCCTCCAAAGCCACAGAGAAACCCTGTCTCGAAAAATAAATAAATAAATAATTTTAGCTTATTTGTCAAAATTCAGGTGTTCATAGGTTTGTGAATTAATCTCAGGGTTTTCAGTTCAATTCCATTGATCTATCTGTCTATGTTTGTGCCAATACCAAGCTGTTTTAAGGACTATAACTCTATAATAGAGCTTGAATTCAGGGATGGTGATGCCTCCAGATGTTGCTTTGTTGAGCAAGGTTGTCTTGGCTATCCTGGGTTTTTTGTTTTTCCATATAAAGTTGAGAATTGTTCTTTCAAGGTCTCTGAAGAATTGTGCTGGGATTTTGATGGGGATTTCCTTGAGTCTGTAGATTGCTTTTGGCAAGATTGCCATTTTTTACTACATTGATCTTACCTATCCAAGAGGATGGGGGATCTTTCCATTTTCTGGTGTCTTCTTTAATTTCTTTCTTTAAGGACTCAAATTTCTTGTGATACAGGTCTTTCACTTGTTTGGTTAGTGTAACCTAAAGGTATTGTATGTTGTTTGTGGCAATTATAAAGGGTGATGTTTCTCTGATTTCTTTCTCTGCCCTTTTATCATATGTATATAGTACGGCTGATTTTCTTTAGTTTATCTTGTGTACTGCCACTTTGCTGAAGTTGTTTATCATCTATAAGAGCTCCCTGGGAGAGTTTTTTTGGGTAACTTATATAAACTATAATATCATTTGCAAATAGTGAATGTTTTACCTCTTCTTCTCCAATTTGTGTCCCCTTGATCTCCTTTTTTGTCTTATTGCTCCAGCTAGAATTCGAGTACAATATTGAAGAGCTATGGGGAGAAGGGACAGCCTTGTCTTTTTCCTGTTTTAGAGGAATTACCTTGAGTTTCTCTCCATTCAGTTTGATGTTGGATGTTGGTTTGTTGTATATAGCTTTTTTTTGGAGATAAGGTTTCTCTGTATTGTTTTGGAGCCTGTCATGGAACTCACTCAGTAGACCAGGCTGGTCTCGAACTCACAGAGATCCACCTGCCTCTGCCTCCTGAGTGCTAGGGTGCTGGGATTAAAACCACTGCCTGGCTGTATATAGCTTTTATGATGTTTGGCTTTGTTCCTGTTATCCCAGCTCTCTCCAAGACCTTTATCATGAAGGGGTGTTGGATTTTGTCAAAAGCTTTTCAGCATCTAGTGTGATGATCATGTGGTTTGCCTTTTTCAGTTTGTTTATATGGTGGAGTACACTGATGGATTTTCATATGTTGAACCATCCGTGCATGTGTGGAATGAAGCCTACTTGATCATGGTGGATGAGTCTTCTTATGTGTTCCTGGATCCCATTTGCCAGTATTTTATTGAGTGTTTTTGCATCAATGTTCATGAGGGATATTGGTCTGAAGTTCTCTTTTTCAGTTGTGTCTTTGTGTGGCTTGGTTATCGATGTTATTGAAGCCTCACATATCAATGTTGCCAGTAAACAGAATTGTAGTTATAAGCCCATGCATACATTTGTTTTGACCAGCTTTAAAAACTGAATGGATGAACTGCTGTGACATACATTCTTTCTTTCCTTGTTTGTAACTTTGATCTGAGATTTCTGTGAGTCTATATAATAATGTGGAGGAAACTGATGTGTTAAAATGTCTTCTCCTCTAAGCTATGATTATGTCTAGTTTCCTTAAGAACTTACACTGGAATTTAGTGACTTAAGACAATAAGTACATATTTTTTTTTCCTTTTCCACCCACGAATCTTCAATCAGTGCAGGTGACTGTGAATGCAGTTTCTTTGCCTTCTTCTGGCCACAGCTTGAACAAAGCAAAATGGATGGATCACACTGGGACAGGCTGGGGAAGAATCTGGGCTCTGAGTTTGGCTGAAGCTGTTGGGTTTAGGCCACAGTATGGAGCTATATCCCTCTCCCAGCACAATGGAAACCATCCTCATTTTTCATAAAAAAGGAAATAGAAGTGGCCATTGGGCTTCAGCATCAAACTTACAGGCAGATGATGCTGTGATTGTTCTATCTTTTCATCTGAGAAGAGCATCAAAGAGGGTTACTAGAGGACAATTCTCACTTCTTGGTGGGAAAGGTATTAATAATTTTGTTCATTTTAATACCTGATATAATTTTAATCATATTTCCAATCTAAGTATTTAATTTACTATTAGGCCAGTGATGTTTTTAAGGGTCTTGTAATATTTTGTAAGTGATATTTTATAATTATTTATTGTAGACATATAGATCTGTAGATGATTGTTTAAAAATAACTTGCATTGACTACACTTGGTAAATGTTTCTATTAATTTGAAATACTTTCCTTGCTTTTTGACGATTTACAAGTTAGATTTAAATAATGATTATTTTATTTTTATGTGCTAAATAATTTCTTAAAGTTACTAGGATGTATAGTAATAATTGGTTTCTACATAAGTTACCATTTCCTAAACTCTGATCTCAAATAAAATTTATTCATTTACCTTAGACCTCAAGTTCTCTCCAAGTTAAAATATGATCACTGGAATATTCTTTTACTATGATCTCAGAAAGCTATTTAGGGACTAGGGAGCGACTTGTGGGTACCATAAAATGCTGGAACCTAGGACAGGATGACTAGAACCTCCTCAAGAGCTGGATGGGTGCAACAATACAGCAGTAATTGAGATACAGAGACAAGTTGCCCCAGAGGCTCAAAGACCAGCTGCCTCAGCTCATTTAACTGGGAAGAGACACTGTCTTAATTAGGAAATCGAGAAACGATACTCCACAATCGTCCTCTGGTGTCCACACACATTTTGGAATTGTTAGATGAAGCCACTTGTACAGCATTTTCCCATTTCTTTATATTTAAGTAATTTCAGAGGTGACTCTGTAATCTGAATGCTAGACAACCAAACCACCGTGGAATGAGAAGGAGCCACAGTTAACCTTTTGTATAATCACAGAAAAACTCACTCATGTTGCGATTTTTCTAAATCACGTCTGTTTCCTGCAGCTCTAGGCTTAAATACTGTCTCCACAGCTATGAAATATGTGGACCAAATATCTTTGTTGATGGTCAAGTGATAAAGCCTTTGCTTAATTTGTTTTCATGATAAGGGTTGGAGAGAATAGTGTTTGGAATTTGTGCATGTACACATGCATGTTTTGGGTTTTTTTTTTCCTTCTCACTTTTCCTAGATTTTCTCAGAGTAATCCTAATACAAACCTCATACATGGTGTCAATTAAATTTAACTCATTAAAACTTAGCAAAGTTGAAGTATTGAATTCAGTCACCCCATTTTTATTACATTTTGAAGGACATTTTTTTAGATAGTTTCTCAATATTTAAGCTATATTTACATGGGTTTGGTGAGATCTGGCCTCGATCTATTGATTGCCAGCATTGTGGATGTACATCACCATGTTCAAAACATTCATATTTTGTAGGTGAAGTGACCATTTTGAAACTCATGTACCTACATAAAGCATATTCATTCATAAATGTATGGGGTTATTTAAGTAGAAAGCTAAGTAAATGGCATGTTCTGTGCATTTCACAGCTCATCTGGCTCTTGACTTGGCTGTGAAAAAGGTTTCTGGCCCATCCAGACGTGGTACATTCTCCTGATTATTTCCCACAAAATACTGCATCATTGTCTTGATTTGTTAATAATGGTGATTACTGGAATGAATATCTTGGTAGCTGCATTTTGAAATACTTCAGCACTTTGTAATTACTCTAGTGTATTAACCAATCAGCATTATCTGTACAGACTCAGTGGACAATAGTATTTCAGACAAAACAAAGCTAATACTTATTTAAATATTAAAAATAATTGAGTTTTTCTGTGAAGTAACGAATATTTGAAATTATTGTTTCAGTAACTGACATTAGGAAAACTCCAAATATTTCTTTTTTCCTTTTCCTTCAATATTAGAAATTCCCTGCTGCTCATTCTCCTGACCACCTTCCATGCCACTCATCATCTATTTTCTCATTATTAATCTGGGAGCTTTCTTCTCATTGTATTTCACCCTCCTTCCTCACATGTTCTGAACCGGTCACCCACACATGAACAATTTAGCTGTTTGTTCTTGAATGACTCAAGTTTCATAAAATAGGCAATCAGTATAAGGGAAAGATTTAAGGGGCAATTATTCAGTTCTGACCTGGAAAGTTATTACTCTGAGTTTATCAATTATTATAATCCATATTATAAAATATGCACTGGCCTCATTAAAGGGTTTGTATGTGCACCTCACTTTTTTTGTTGTTGTTGTTTTTACGAGACAGGGTTTCTCTGTATTGTTTTCGAGGCTGTCGGTCCAGCCCAGCCAAGAACTCACAGAGATCCGCCTGCCTCTGCCTCCCGAGTGCTGGGATTAAAGGCATGCACCACCACTGCCCAGCATGTGCACCTCACTTTTAATGCTTAAGTAGATACCTGATGTGTGTGTTAGCAGACTTCTGGTGCATATAGTAATTTAGATTATGGGTTTCAGAAAGCTGAAATTTGAAAATGAACTGACACAAGCATTGTGCACACTGCATATTTTATGATAGAATTGCAGGGAAGGCAGACTGAGAAGGATGTGGAAGAATCTAGAAAAGTGGTGGCTTGATACAGGAAGGAAATCAATGAGCTCTGGCTGATAGATTCTCCATCGTTTAGTAGATGTGGAAATAACAGATCCTGATCTGTTATTTAATCTCTATACCATCATACCATCAGAGAGGGTATCTGGGATTGGTGAGTTATATCAACATGCATTTTATTGAACAGTAATGGACATGAAACAATGTAGACCAACAGCTGAAGGCAGGAGTCATTGAAGGGTTTGTGACTAGAACCTCTTAGACAAACCTGGAATTAAGAATCAGAGCTGACTGAAACTCACATCCTAGTCTAGAGATCAGAGATCACACAAAGAAAAAAGTGGATGCTATTATAAGTCTCAAATTAGCCAGACCAAAGAAACATTAATGCATAGGAAAACTCAGTTCATTCTTAGATCCCTTGATCTTGTAGCTCATGTTTCTCTTCTGTGAAACTGAACTACAAGTTAGAGTATTGCTAATTTCCAGGTCAAATTAAAAGGACAAATTAAAAGGACAAGTTTGAATTATGTTCATTAGCCATTCTAGTCACTATGATTAACAAAGGGATCATTTTGTAGCTCTCTCTCTCTCCATATATATTACCTAGTATATATGATATTTGATAAATGGTATTCTATTAGTTAAATGTATGTTAGATATATTTAACATCTCTTTCTAGCCAGGAGCTGGTGGAGCATGCCTTTAATCGCAGCACTCAGAAGGCAGAGGCAGGCGGATCTCTGTGATTTCGAGACCAGCATGGTCTACAAGAGCTAGTTCTAGGACATCCTCCAAATCACAGAGAAACTCTGCCTCAAGAACCCCCCCAAAACAACAAGAATAAAAAACAAAAATATCTCTTTCTAACATACATGGTTAAATAAATTTTATTTATATATGAATAATTGGATAGATCTAATATATAATTCATGGCATATATGTACAATATATAACATTGAATGGCTCTAAATAAAAATATAACAGTCATTATAAACTTTCAAATCCATTATTATATAGAATCCATGTTTTCTATATTCATTGGAGTTTATAAGTGGGTGATTTTTATCTTTTTCAAAAACTGTAAAAGTGTACTTAGACATTCAGGAAGAGTTGAGTAGTGAATCTTGAAGAGGGATGGAGATCAATTCTTTATTTTTCCTAAGAAACAACTTGATGCTAGTATCTCTCAGTTGAGGATAAATTTCTAGTACTTGTCAAACATGGAGATGTTTGGGTTGTTTGGCATGAAGGAAGAGATATACAACAGTCTGCATAGTGGTGCTCACTTGTCAAAGTCCACATAGGCATGGGGACCTTAGTTTCCCAGATCACATATGAAAAATTCTAAGCTTAATGCCCTTGGTTTTCCCTGAGCTGTGGAATATAAGTCCATATTGCTAAAGACACTATGCATTCAGACATGGCCCAGAAACACCTGAACTGGAACTGAATTGAATGCCTTCTCCCTGAGGGCTAACTTTCGTGATATAAGAAGCTGTTCCTGCCTCAACTAGATGATGGGACAGACTTAGTAGAATTCCTATGGGAGGCCTTACCCTCTCCATTGGGCAGATGGGAGGAGGGGGGAGTGGAAGGAGTGAGAGGAAATGAGGGAGGGGCAGCTGGAATTGGAAAATAAAAAATAAATTAATTAAAAAAGGGGGAAAAAGAAGCTGCCATGTAAGCTTCCAAAGATGCTTACCCATCTATAACACATAACAAGTTCCAGTTGACACAATAACCCTAAGGATTCGGAAATGCCATATATAACTTGGTGACAGCCAACAGCTCTCTTGTCAGACCTAAGACCAGCTAAACAAGAGGGAAGTCATGCCTAGTCCTGGATACACAGCCCACTACACACAACCAGTGAATGCATGGATCTTAGAGAAGAACTTGTATCTGCCACTTCCAGCATAATCCCTAACCACACTCAAATACTATACTTTTACCCACATGTAAATGTTGTACTCGCTCTATATCAAAGAAATTTCCTTTTGCAACAGACTGAGAGTATTACAGAGAAGCACAGCTAATCAAAATGCAGAATTGTGGAGGTTAGTTCCAGTGGACACTCTCATGTTGAAGACTCGGGGAACACTGCAGGAAAGGGTGTGGGAAGACTGTAAGCCCGAGGATAAGAAAACATACTCTAAGAGTGTGTGTGTGTGTCCTAATCTTAGAAGTTACAACAAGTAGAGCATCTCCAACATGAACAGCTAAATGGGAACTGAAAAATGACAACAAAAAATACATATGTGAAACTAAGTGGAGGTGGGTGGGGAGAGTCTACACTTACTCAACAAAAAGAACTACAGGCAAACAAGGAATCGTGATGTTAGGGTCTGTGATAAGTCCCATAGAAGACTACCATTCCTGTATGCAATCAGCAAGAACATTTATTAATCAACACCTGCCAACAAGTTGGCATGGCACATGGTGACAGCTTGGGAGGTTCACAGTTCCCCCTGTAAACTGGATTAGGAGAATTGCAGAGAGGAGAGATTAGTCTGGGGGCTGATTGGTGAGTAGCTTTAGTGGTTAGGGACTTCCCAGCAGCAGGGTAGGGAGAAGTCTCTTTAGCTATCAAGAGACTGTGATCATCCACTAAGCCAGCAGAGGGCTGTGTTCATATGCTGAGCTAGTAGAAGGCCGTGAGGCACCTAATGATTGGTTGTCCCTGAGTTATGGTTTTCCCAAAAACAGTTTGCTCAGACCAGCCATCTGTAGTAAATTGAAACTAAGGCCTGGCCACTGGCAGGGGCTATTAGAAACCTGTCATGGCTCTGGTCTGGCTCCCTGGCCATCCCATGAAAGAGAAAAAAGGAAGGGTACATTGAAGGTATGTGAGATTAGAGGGAGAAAGAGAAGGAAAAATAATCTTATTATATTAATCTTAGCATCAAGCAAACAAAAAAACCTAAGCTAAGCATGGTTGCATACGCTGATAATTTCTATATTGGAGAGGTAGAAATAGGACAATCCTGGGAATTCCTGCCAATCAGCCTGGTCTAACTAGTGAATTTAAGGACAATGAGAGAACTCCCTCAAAAAAAAAAAAAACCACACAGAAACCTAGATGGAACCTGCTAAAATATATCTCCTTGACCTCTGATCTCCACAGAAATGCACATGTACTTTTAAAAACAATTGCACCTGTACACAATAACATCCATGTGAATATGTATGCATATGCACGCATGCACGCGCGTGCACACACACACACACAAACTGATATTATCTATGACTCACATCTGTTTATTTTCTTCAATTCTGATGTACAGTACAACTTTGCATCCAAGCCTGAGCTATAGACTCAGGATAAAATAATGCTATTTTATATTCAGCATTAAACACATAGTCATATAACTTTCAAATCACTACACCTGTTTGTCTTAATTGAACTGTCAAAACAATGTCCAAGAATGGAGTCCTGTGAGGACATTTCTGATTGCTTGTGAGAAAACTGCAAGAAACAAAGACAAGGGTCTAAGACTTCAGTCATTTCAAGGACATGGAGTTGTTCTTGGTTTATGCTTTCAGGTCCCTCTCAGGTGTAGTGGAAATGAACGAAGGTATGTCAGATCACTCATTGCAGCTAGCTATTGTTATTTGTTTATATAGCTCTATGGAAACCATGGTTTTACCTCTTGTGGCTTGACCTTGTGATTAAAAACTTTTTTCTCATGTGACTCTTTTTAACACTCAGAATACAAATCGTCTGAGCTTCTGAATGAAGTACACTATTCCATGATTCTTTAGTTTGCCACATTTGTCAGCTTCATTGTCCCAAGTCCCTCTGCACCAGAGCTCTTCCAAAATGACAGTCCATGAGAAGGAATAGTCATTCCAAATTCTTTCAATATCTGCTATATTAAAAAACTGACTACATTAAAGGGGAATGAATCAGAGCATTGTTCTTTGGGAAATATTAGAAACTGAGAAACCAAGAAATCATTTTAGAAAACCACTACGTGGTGGTTTTGAGATGGCTGAAATTAATTTATTTTCATCTTTAATCTGACTTCTTCATATTTGAAATATTTGTCTTTTTTAGGAAGATTTTACTGAGTGGTGCATTAAATATTTATGTCTTATTTCCTTATATGAATCAAAGTTATCACCATTCCTCTTCTCACTGATTTTACAAATGAAACAGCATGCCTAATCCCTAGCATTTCTAGAGAAGAAAAATGACATGCCATATGACAGGAATATGCTCACCTGACAAGCCATCACTCTAAAGTTTCCATTAGCTCAATCAGAAAACAGCGGCACAGTGAAATAGATGGGGGCTTGGAGTCTATTACTCCCATGACTGCAGTTTGACAGACTTACTCATAATGAAAAGGAAAAAAAAGTAACCAAAACACCTATTTTCCCCATAGTCAGATGATAATCCAACTTTTAAAAGGTCATTGTCTTATATTTGTCACTATTTTCTCATGTCACAAAACAAAGACAGACAGGGTAAGAGAAAGGAAAGGGAGTGTGCGGGGATGGAGAAAAGGATGAGTAAGGAAACATGGTTCGAAAGGAGGAAGAATGCATGATATGCAGCCCACTGAAGACTGCTGTTGTCTTCACTTGGATACCTTCCTACACAGCAGAACTGTCCTAAACTGACTCATTTCATCTGGATCACAGCATACTCCATCCACTCTCTAAAATACCTAGCCTAGCAGTGATGTCTATATGATTGTGAGTATGGATGTCTTTGTAGAGGCAGGGTCTTGCTATGTAGTCTAGCTAACTTGTAACTCAGAACCCTCCTATCTCATCTGACCAAGTGTCACAAGTAAGGCAATGCACCAGCAAGATGACTTAGGGAGGTAGTACTGGATCCTGTAGCTTGATTGCGAGTTCTCGTAATGATTCACACACTCTTCTAATAGGTTCATTAGAGTCTCTTCACTAATAGGTTTTTCCATTAGGGTTCATCTACAAGAAAGCAAAGCCAAACAGATGTAAATATCTCTCTTTCTCTCCCTCTCTCTATCTACCTCTCTCTCTCTCACACTTGCTCTCTCTCTGTGCGTGTGTGTGTGTGTGAGTGTGTGTGTGTTATGAAATGTAAGGTTTTTAAAAATTATATTGAAATAATAATAAGAATGGAAAACTGAAATGTTCAATCATGTCACTGTTAAGATATTTAATTAGGATAGATTTCAAATGAAGCACTATATACCGTTTCTTGTTATATGGGAGAAAGTACCCCATTTTTATAGATCTACTTTGTATTTTTAAAACCCACTCTATTCATTTTAAGTTTCTTAATTTACAACAATTTTCAACTCTTAATGAAAACCATTTGAGTGCTGAAAATATGTGGGGGCATATGTGAGTCATTATGGGTCAGGTTAGTAGTAATTCAGGACCAGACAGCATGTTACATATTGTCTAACCACAAAGAGAGAGCAATATCTCAGAATTAACATGGATGTCCATGAACAAATTAGTATATATATTTATAGTGGAAAATAACATGGATTTGCTTGTCTGATGACTCTTCCATTTAATGATTCCTGGCAATTCTGATGTCTTCTCTGCCTCATTGACCAATTTTTCTCTGACTCATTTGGTGGCTGGCTCCTTCTCTTTTATGTGACTTTCGAGTTTTGGCAAACCTCTGTAGTTGTACAGTATTTATATGTTTTCTTGCTTGATTTTTTCACATTTTTCCCTTTGTTCACCCCAGTAATTAGTGAACCACTTGTGAAACTTTTTTACTATTCTTGTAGTTTTTGACAGTTCAAGTTATAAACTCAACAGTCATTTTCATCCTTTATTGTCTCTCTACCCTCTACCCCTCCTCACCTCGTGTAAGCCTTCTTAAATCCTACTCAGTGCTCACGCCGTGTGTGTGTGTGTGTGTGTGTGTGTGTGTGTGTGTGTGGTATGTGTGTGTGTGGTGTGTGTGTGTGTATGTGTGTATGTGTGTGTGTGTGGTGTGTGTGTGTGTGTGTGTGTGTGTGTGTGTGTGTCTGTCTGTCTCACCGAGTTTAATGGGAATTAGGGTGGGAGATAACTTAACGAAGGCCACACCACTGAAGAATATAACACCTGCTCCACAAGCTGTTCGAATGACTTTAATATATAAATCAGGGGGTAATATCATCCTGATCTAGCCCTTTATTTTTCACTGGATTCAAATGGCAAGTATTCAAAACACTAAGTTTCTAGAATACAGCAAGCTCCTTCACATTTCTTATAATTCTTAACGCCTTCAGACCCTTATTTTCCTGAGCAGAATGAACTATTTTCAGGGAGGCATTCCATGCCATTCTATTTATCACAGAGTTGTCAGACACAACCCTCATTTTCTCAGGAACTTTTTATAAGTGTAAGCCTGTATAGTAATGCCAGGGTAATAAATACATAAATATATAAATGTACATGCTGACTTTTATTTCTTATCATGAATAATCTATCTTATCTACAAGATAGATTATTACCTAGAGAACAGTCTCATTATCACCCAGTTAAGAAGACAAAAATGAGGGGATAACGGGGGGGGGGGGATGGGCACGGGAGGAAGGGGAGGGAATGGGAGAGGGACCTGGAAACTGACTTGTGAAGCAACCTTGTTTCCTATCTAAATTTAAACTGGAAAATAAAATTAAAAAAAAAAAGAAGACAAACATAAACTCAGTAGTTAACATTTTTCTGTTTATTAATAAGCAGGTGATTGGATAAACTCTTTTGTTAGTAATAATTGTCTTTTTAAAATAAGAAACACTTCTCTTCAGTAACCTATGAAGGAATATCTTAGTTGATATGAGAGATTTTTTAAATTACCTATATAGTCCTCCAAAGTTCACTTGTCCCTGATGCTTTAATTCTATATAAAGTCTGTCTCTATGTCATATTGTGAAAACTAGTTCAGGTTTACATGAAATTGGTCATGTAAATGTAATTAGACAATCTAATTCATATTACACTGAATTTTAAATGTAGTCATTTCAAAGTGGTATTGACAGGATAAAATCGAATCTAAGAATCAGCTAAAAGTGCAAATTAATTCTTTTCTGCACTACCAAAGTAAATTCACAGCAAAGTAAAGGTCTCTGCTTATAAATATCTAGGAATTATTTATAATATTTCATAGAAGAAGCAACCTTAATGATTATATAATAGGAAACGATTACTTTATGCTTGCATAATTTTTCAATATAAAAAATCAAGTCACTAGAAAATGATGAAAATGTTGTAAAATCATTATTGAACAAAAACAAGGTAGGTGATTATTGTAGGAGAGTGAGCATATGCAAATCAGCCTGATGACAAAGGCCTTAAGTAAAAGAAGGAAGCAGGTAAATATCCTGGACTATGTAGTATAATTTTGGAAACCTCAAACTAACGTAACACTGGGGGGAAACTAAAGCATGGTGTTGTCTTTATTTCAGTGAGAATAGAACATACAATGATGCAGGTGTTCACAGGAACCTGATATGTCAAGGCCGGATCTTCATCTACAAAAGTAAAACACATGTTAAAATCTGTTTACTAAGAACTGCCACTCCACCCACCTTAAGGTTTGACATTGTATTAAATCATTGTGAGCATTATCATTATTTTGACATTAAAATAACTTCCTATTCACACATATTGTCTCAGAGACACCATTAACTATGTGCAATCAAGATGGAATCAAAACAGAACAAGAAAATAGCAATTTCTGTAAATGAAGCCAATTGAGGAACTACTGTGAAATTGCTTATGAAATAATACTAAGTTTGCACTTAATTCTAACCTCTTGGAATGAGTGAAAAAAAACTCAAAAAAGCAATAGAGTGTAAGTAAATCAGTAAGTGGCAAAGATAAAAGCAAAAAAGAAAATATAGGATCCTCACTGGGTAAGAATACATCATTACACCAGACTAAAAATGTACTTACTGTTTTGTTGTTCCTGTTTGTTTTGTTTGATTTTATTTATTTGAAATATGATCTCAACACGAATCTCAGGCTTATCCCACTTCCTCAGCCTCCTAAAGTGTCACCACACCTGGATGAAGTAATTTTTAACAAGCTTAAAACCAAGGACAGGGAGCTAGAAGAGACAATTCCCAAAGAACTATCTATAGAGTATGCTTAGACATACATCGTATGATGTAAGGAGAAAAAAAATCTCACAAGGAAACTTCATTTTAATACACACCTTTGATCACAGCACTAGGAAAACTGAGGCAGGCAGATTCCTGAGTATGAGGCCAGCATGGTCTACACAGAGAGTTACAGGACAGCTGGGGCTATGTAATGTGACCCTGGGAAAAATGAATTTAGCACATACGGGCAGAACATCAAAAACCTGTTGTGAGGAGCTGTACATGAATCGAGACTCCAGGAAATATGAAAACTGCCCTAATCTCCCTGTGCTAGTCTTTCACAAAATCCATTTTGTTTCAAAATTCCAGACCTTAACACGTGAAAGACTAGTTACCTTTAATCCCATCATGCAGAAACCTGAGTTTCTAGCAATGTAAAAACTGTTCATGTTGAAACCACACATTTGACATTTCACTCCAAATTGTTACATCCCAGTGTGAAGCTCATTCTCATTTTCTATGTGTATATCATATCATATCCTCACACTTCTCACAGAGGCCCTTGTCAGCCATAGTGTCTCCTAGCAAGAAATATGTAAATGTTGGACCTCTCCTCATTTCTTCAACTGGAAAGCTACTCATAGTGAATGTCGCAACTCAGAATGTATCACTTGGTTATATATGTGTATGTAGGAAAAATGAAAATGTATCTTTTGTGGTAGTCGAGATTTCAATATGCAAGAAAACTTTAAATTTGATCTCAAATGTATCAGGGAATACTAAACTATATAAGGTACATTGTCATATGATATTTATTTAGGGGGAAGTCACATACATGAGAAGCTGAGAACCTGAGGTCAACGCTCCACTGGTGTCTGAGACTGGACTAGAACCCAAAGACAGTGTCTCCTCTGCACAGCACTTTATTTCCCATGTACACATGCACCTGTATCCATACACAAAGCGGGCGCAGTCAGCGCACAGGTATATAAGACCTCTCCCTGCAATTCCTCTTTTAGTCTAAAGAAAATATTTAGTCTTGAAACAAAACTAAATTGTGCCAATATACAAAATGTCTCAAACATATATAAAGAATATATACATAGAAGATGATAAGGATATTTATGCATAGAAAGAAGACATTATGCAATATGATGAATTGTGATAAACAAATTATAAATCACCTGAAGATAGAATAATCTACCTATATCCCATCCTAAGCATATCTATTCCATCAAAATCTAAATTTATCTGAACACCTCCTTCCAATCCCAACCCTAAACAATTGAAAGCTAACTCTAATCAGTGTAAATTATCTTGTAATATCTATCAATAGTAGGGAAAGGGGACATAATATTTTTAGAATTACTTTCAGCTGAAATGGGACAATGATAACCTCATGGGATCCTCTAAGAAGAAAGTGTTAGTGTAGTGACAATCTCGAGTAGACTAGCTACAATATTTATACCCAGTCTTTGTTTGAGGCAAGATGCTTGATCGAAGTTCTGGATTGAAGTTCTTGTCTGAGACTCTGACCACAGGGTAATAAGAAAGTGCACCATTACCAGGTAGTCTGAAGTTGTCTAGAGCAATGTAGTCCCGAACTGGTTTCAGGGTGGTAATCGTCAGTTCAGATGCATCAAGTCAGATCAGGTGGAATCAATGAAGTGTGGCCCCACTTTATTTCCAGAGTGTTCAAAGATTGCCATTAGGAAATTCTCCATTCTCTGTGGAAAACTCAAACATTAATGTCAATAAAGAAATTTCACATTTGTATGCATACATACTGGGAAAGGCAACAGGAAGGAAGATAGTAAATATGAGGGAAATTAGACTTTCAGATAAAGACCCAAGTATAGACAAATGACAGTCTCTAGGTTTTTGTGTTTTTCTGTCTTACAATTGTCTTTTAGATATAATACAGAAACTCTGAATTTTATTCTAATAACATGCTTTGATTTATTTGAGGAGAGTCATATTCAACTCCAAAGCCAGCGCTAGTTTAAATGAATTGGAACAAGAAGAGTATTGGGAAGTGAAGAGAGAAAGATTTTATAAGAATATAAGTTAAGAGAATTAGGCATTGATACCAAATATCGGATTCTTCTTTGTTTGATGTTTCTTTTGGCTGGCCATCCCTTCTTTTTTAGGTATCTACACATTCCCTGTCTTCCTGGCTCTTAGAGATGAGTTTTCCTGTTAAGACATGAACAATACACTTCTGTTTCCTTTGTGAGGTCTCTAATCACCTCGAGTACTGTGACTTTGTGGATGAGCTGTCATCTATCCTCCAACCAAGTTTTCTTCTGTTCATATTCAATCATAATCTGCTTTGATTGAATTGAAAGATTTTCTTCTTATGCTGAAACAAAGGTGAAACCTCTTCTCCAACAAAACACATATCCTGGATTATAAACTGAGGTCATTACATCATTGAAATACACTGACTGATGTAGTTCAGAAGATTTTTCTGTAGTCCAGTGTCTTTCTACAGCTATTTGTCCTTTCTCAATAGCATTAAGAAAGTTTAATATTAATAAAGCACTATGCAATCTGTGTTTGCGGGTCTTTGTTCTCCCTGGATACTTATGGAGCATTTCTTTTAAAGGGTGGTTAGATCTCCAACCACAATCCTGTGGGATTGTGTTTTATACCAGTTATGTGCTTTACATTATAAGATTTGAAAAACTGTTCCAATTTGCTGGAGACATATCTAGGAGCATTGTCAGTTTTCATTTGTGCAGGTATACCCATAATGGCCTCTAATGGGTGTGTGATAACAGAACCATTCTTTTCCATAGCTAGGAGCAGTGGTCTATTGAAACCCTGATAATATGTCTGTTGTGTGGTGTACATATTTTAAACTTCTAAATTCTGGAAAGTGAAACATTCATTTGCCAAATTTCATTTCTATGAATACCTTTGGGATTACTGCCTGCTGGTAATCGAGTTTGGTTATAGAATGAACAGGTTGGTTATTTTCTTTTTATTTCCTTGGTTTGTTAACAAGTGATAGAAAAATCCTTTTTTAAACCTTTGCTATTGACTTGATGTTTTTTAATGAAATTCTGAAGGTTCTAGCATACTTTCTATTAATAAGCAATCAATCTCATCATTACCTTTGCTAGATACAGGACCTGGCAGACCTGGATGGGATCTGGTGTGATATATATATATGATGAGTTCTATTCTTGATAGTTTCCTGCAATTGTATAAACAATGAAGTTATTATGTATCATCAGGAACCAATTCAATGGTCCCAATATTCAAAATGACTCCCTTTACATATTGGGAGTAAGTAAATACAATGAGAGTCTCTATAAAATCCTTAAGTACCATGAGAAGGACATTCAACACTGCCTTGTGTACAGAGTTGTAAGGGGTTTGAACTACTTTACTTGCACTTCCTGATTTGTAAGCTAGTTGCTTTTCCTGACTTGTTTGCATAAGTGTAGAATGTAGGGACTCCAGAAATTGGCAATTTTATTACAATACATGAAAGGATGCAAATTGTTTTCTTTATGAATTTGATTCTCTCTGTCCTGGGATAATTGTTACTAAGTATTCCTCAAAAGTTACTGCAAGCCCTTTGCCAATGTTCATTATCCTTCCATAAGGAAGCAATTTCTTCATTTCTTAAAGGTACTATAATTTCCATTGGGTCTCCTTCAGTTAGTTGACAAAGTCTTAATTTATCTTTTAAAATCAAATCAAAGCTCTTTTCTATATATGTCTTCAGTTTTCTATTCTCTTTATGTGACAGAAATATACATTCTAATATGATATCTTCCCTCTGAATCAAAATCCGTGAGGGGTATTATCTAGATGGTAAAATAACCAGAATACAGTCTAGTTTTGGATTCACATGGTTCACATGTGCTTCTAGTGTTCTCTTTTCTACCCATTCTAATTATTTTTCATCCTCAGCTGATAATATTCTTGCACTGTTTAACTCCTTGTATCTTTTTGGGGCCCTTTTTAGGTGTTTTAAATCATGCTCTTCTACTCCAATAATTGTCTCCACTTGAGAAATCTCCCCTAGTAATTTTCGAAGATCATTAAGTGTCAGGTGACAATCTCTCTTGATCTGTACTTTTTGTGGTCTAATTATTTGTAGATCTATTTTATAACCTAAATAATAAGTAGAATCTCCTCTTTGTAGTTTTTCAGTGACAATCTTCAATTCTCAGTGAGGCTAAATTTTCTTTACTGCCTCAAAAATCTTTTCCAATGCTCCTTCCTTTGAATCAGCCAAAAGTATATCATCCATTTAATGGTAAATTATTCATTGTGGAAAGCTTTTGCAAATTATTTCCAAAGGTTTTGCACTAAATACTGTCACAAAGTATGACTATTTAACATTCCCCAATGCAAAACATTTCATTTAAATCTCCTAATTTGTTGAGAATTGTTATAGGTACCAATTGTGAAGGTAAATTTTCCCTATCTTTTTCTTGTAAAGGTACAGTGAAGAAGCAATCTTTTAGATCAATGGCTATAATAGGCCATCATTTATGTATCAAAGAAGGCCATGATTTCCCAGGCTGTAGAGGGCCCATAGGCTGAATTACTTTATTGATGGGTATCAGATATGTGAGCATTCTCCATTTACCAGATTTCATTTTTATAACAAACTCAGGGGAATTACATGAATTTGTAGATTCATCAATATGTCTAGAATTTAGCTGTTCCTGATCCAGCTTTTCTAAAGCCTTTAGCTTCTTAGAGGTCATAGGCCATTGCCCTATACAGACAGGTGCATCTGTTAAGCATTTTAAGGGTAGGACTTTTGGTTCCTGTGTAGGTTTTGTACTCATATCCTGTTTATGTACAACCTGTATTGTTGACATTTATTTTCTGTAGTGCCCTACAGTATTTTTTCTATCATCAAGAGTTTGGTCATGGTTCATATCTGATACTGGAGGAATGTGAATCCATGTATTCCTTTTTTGCAATAGATCATGAAACCAGACATTTATAACCATGTCTGCAATATGTGGCCTCTGTTCCTTTTTGTTCTTCTGGCCCTATACACTCAACCCATCTTGTGCTTAGGTTTACTTGATATAGAGATCCAGTCACAAAGAATTGATTGTTTATCTCTTGTAGGGGCCATCTTAAGGCCAGTTTTTTGAGTTATGATGGTAACATCAACTCTAGTGTCTAAAATGCTGACAATTACCTTATTATTTCTCTGTCCACTAGTTTGGGTCTGTGATTCTCTATAAAAGTTTGTCAAATTATATATTGTTTGCTTCCTTCAATTATGTTAGATTTATGCTCAATAGGCAATATGTTATCCAGAGCAGTATTATTCTTTACAATAGGCATTGGATCTTCTAATTGTCCTGGGAGAGATTGTCCTCCACAGTGACTGGGAATACCCTGACCACTTTTTATATGGGAGCCTTCAAGAAGCCCCCCAAGAAGTTTCCTGATTTAAACATTTACTTTGCTTGTCTGTGGTTTTCCTAAATTCACTGGTCCAATGTTGGACTTTGCCACATTTCCTGCATAAGACAGAAGGCTAAGGCTTTCTGTTTGAGTCATTCCTAGGAGTAGCATTATTACTAGGAATGCTTTGCCTACAGTTTATTCACAGATGTCCTATTCTATCACAAAATATCTGGTAATTTGATGTTTTTTAACCTCTAGAGATTGCCACTCCTACCCAAGTTTCTATATCTTCAGAGTTAAGGCAATTGCCATGTTGGTGCCTCTTCAACACCTTTAAAATTGCTTCTCTTACCAATGTTTCTGTATCTTGTTATTTATATTCATATTAGCTATATACAGGACCTATTCCTTCAGTGGTACTGATCTGAATTTTAATGGGCAATGTATCTGTTTGCATTGTGGATTTACACTCTCATAATCCAGATGTCATATAAGTATTTGCCTAGAATCTTACTCAGTTACCTGCAATTCTACTGCTCTGCAAATCTTTCTAAAAATTCAGTGAACCTTTATCTAGGACCCTGTACCAACTTGAAAAGGGTTTTCTTTGCTCTCCTGGCTCATGAACCCTTTTCAAAGCATTCAGAGCTGCTGTACAGCATAAACACAAGACGTATTCATCATACACATCCTGAGCCTGTAGATCAGCATAAACACCCTCACCAAGAATCTTATCTTAGGCAGCTTCATAACCTTTCTTTAACCCTTGAAGCTTGAGGGCTTTTGCTTCTTCCCTCCATAACGCTTCCTAGTGTATTTGAGATGACTTTTCAACACCGATGAGGGCAATTGGCTCCAATCGTTAGGAGTCGCTATATTCATGGTTGCCCATGAGTTCAGGAGTTCCCTGACATAGGACAATTGTATCAGTTCCCATTGATGAGCAACAAAGCCATTTGGGTGTTTTCCTGTTGCTGGATTTTCAGTCACAGATATTGGGAAGACCATAGGAGAGGGCATAGCAGCCTTAGGAAAATCTTCCTGGCCTCTGAGAGGTTTAGGTAACCTCTTTCATGAATGAAAGCTATTATCTCTGATTCTGATGTATCAGAATGGAGATAGTTTAAGACCTGTAATTTTTATCATTGTTTCCCTGAGCTCTTGAAGTTTTCAGTTGAAATGAATTTCTAAGGACTTCATAGAATCTGTCAGTTTCTTGGATTCATCATTTATATGTGATTCCAAACATTTAATATTCTTATCCTTAGATATTATCTGAATGGCATGTATGTTTCCTTCTATGAGCAGTGTTCTATCTGCTAACTGGTCATTATCCTCAGAATTTTTTCTGTAAGTTTTCCTATCTGAAATTCCACTCTTTGAGTTTTATTAACCGTGTCATCAGACATGGAACAAGTGGTTTTTGCTAGTCTGGTAATGTAATGTTAATTTGATCTTAATATGGTCATTAAGGCAGCTATTTTTAAATTCTAAGTTATCTACTTTGTCGGTCATTTCCCCATTGGCCTCAAGATTTTGTATTCCTGTCTCTAATTTACCAATAGTTTGCCCAACTTCCCTGTGTTCCTATTATCAAGCACTGTATTCCAGGATATTATATGGATTATGAAACTAATCGTTAGAATTAAACATAGATATATTTTGTGCAAGTCATCATTCTCTCCCAGGATGTCATCCATATAAGAGGCAATGAGATCCCTAATGTTCAGCATTGTAAGATTGTCTGCCATTGGTGCAAAGTAGTTAATCTTATTACCAGCTTATGCTAAAGGAATACAAGCCATACCATCAGTGATTTCAGACTGAGGCGTGGATTTTTTACCTGCAGTAACTATGTTTGGACAGCAGGTAGCACAAGTTACTGGCAAACACAGTTCTGTTGTAGGGGCTCAGTATGTTTCAAGTGGAGCCTGAAAAATTCTAAGTAGCTTTACAGAAATTTAGTGATCAGGATTTTGATAAATTTATGGAAAAGAGCCCCGTGCAGATTTTAGGGACCTGCTGGGAGAAGGGGGTTGAGTTCTGACTGATTTCTGTGCAGGACAGAGGCAGTCAGAGCTGGGAAGATGAACAGGGAATGGAGGAAGGCTGTTTCGTCTCTTGTGGTTCCTTGGTAGTGGTGGCAGCAGTGGGAGAGAGGCGGACCCAGGAGTGGATCCCAGTTAAGCAGCCACTTGGCATGGCATCGAGGTGCTGACACCGGCCAGGGAGGGAAGCAGAGGGCACAGGAGGCTGGGTATACTTATTAACCATTCCTACACCAAATGTAAGGGAATATTATGCTACACAGGTAAGTTGTCATATGATATTCATTTAGGGAGAAATTACATGAGAAGCCGAGAACCTCAGGTCAGTGCCATGGTAGTCTCTGAGACTCAACCAGAACCCAAGACAGCAAGCATCTCTTCTGCACAGCCCTTTATTTCCCATGTCCATATGCATCTGTAGCCATGCCATGAGTGGGCATGGTCAGTGGCACATGTATCTAAGATCTCTCTGAACACAAATGCCCACCTCATATTCTTTGTTTCCTAAAGTCTTCAGATTTCAGTCCAAATCACTGCTTCAGGACTGAGTTCTGAGACCCTTGAGGTCTCTCCAATTTCCATCACGGGGTTGTGTTACTGAAGCACTTTCTGGTCATTGTCTCTAGATCCTCACTTCAAAAGAACATATGGATTATGATCATAAAGACAGGTCAAGAAGAACCCACACATTAGTGTAATATTCCTCAGAATACAAGACATACCTTAGGAACCTTAGGACAGAACCCAGGCATTTTCAGATGATAGCAGAAGGGACCAGACCTTCACTAAGCCCTCTGCTTTAACAGCATTACAGGCTACAGAAAAAAAACCATATAGTCCTCAAACACAAGGAAACTCCAGTTCCTGGCCTCCCAGAGCCTAGGGCCAAAACTGAACAACAACAACAAAAAAAAACCCATACCCCTTCCTGCCCCTGCCAGCCTCCTAGATGCTTGGTTCTTGGGAACTGATGGCTCCAAAAGAAACTCCAGGGGAAACCAAAAACTGCCTCATAGTCTCCAGGATACAGTTCTTAAAACTATTGTTATCTATGAACAACAGGTCACCTGCAAGTAATAAGACAAAGCCACAGAAACCACAGACTGTTCCCTCTCAGTATTGACCAATGAGAATGATTGGCACACAGATATTTCTTGTCAAAATATGACTTTGAGAAATCTCCTAATTGTTCCCAAATGTTAACCAATCAGAATCCAACCCGAACCTACTGATGTAATCCTGCAACTTTTGTCTTTTAAACCTAGCAGGAGACAGGGAACTTCACTCCCTCTGGATGAAAAATAAAACTTGCTTTTACAGTTCAGTAGGTCTATCTCACTGGTGCTCTTTGGATGTCTTCTTGACCTGGGCACAACAGTGTCAAGAACCAGGGAATACATGTCTCCTCCTACAGGCACAGTGACCTGTCCACAGCTGAAGCCATCACTGGAATAGCATGCTAGCTGGGTGGGTTTCAGTGGGGAGTAAAATGGGAAGACTTTCTGCCAGAGGTTGGATTATGCACTAGAACTTGTAGTTTGGTGTGCTTTGTTTTATTTAGTTATTTTTTTGTTCTTGCCTCTATTTCTTCACATCCTGTCTTTGGGAATGAAAATCCTGGCTCTATTATAATGTTGTGGAAAGTAGACTGTGTACTAAGTTTCTTTCAGGAGGTTTGGGACAAAGACAGAGTCCCCACTAACTTTGATTGCCCCTGTTTTCAAAGCCTTGTCAGGATAACCTTTTACTTCTGTGTTGTATATCATTAGAAATGTCTAACTCAGAAGCACAAACAATGAGATCGACAATTAATAAATGAGACCTCCTGAAATCGAGAAGCTTCTGTAAGGAAAAGGACACAGCCAGCAAGACAAAAAGGCACCCCACAGATTGGGAGAAGTTATCCACTAACCCCATATCTGACAGAGGACTGATTTCCAAAATTTACAAAGAACTCAAGAAGCAATTCTCCAAAACACCAAAGGATCCCATTAAAAAGTGGGGGACTGAACTAAATAGAGAATTCTCAACCTTGGAGTGTAGAATGACTGAGAGACAATTGAGAAAGTACTCAACATCACTAGACATTAGGGAAATGCAAATCAAAACAACTCTGAGATATCTTACTGCTGTCAGAATGGCTAAAATAAAAAACACCAATTTTGGTGTTTATGCTGGAGAGGATGTGGAGAGAGGGGAACATTCCTCCACTGCTGGTGGGAGTGCCGACTAGAACAGCCACTATGGAAATCAGTATGGAGATTCCTCAGGAAAATGGGTCTGAGTCTACCACAAGACCCAGCAATTCCACTCTTAGGCATATACCCAAAAGATGCCCATTCATACAACAAGGATGTCTGTTCCGCTATGTTCATAGCAGCATTACATGTAATAGCTAGATCCTGAAAGCAACCTAGATACCCCACAACTGAAGAGTGAATAGAGAAAATGTGGTACATTTACACAATGGAGTACTACTCAGTGGAGAAAAACAATGGAATCTTGAAATTTGCAGGCAAATGAATGACACTAGAGGAAACCATCCTGCATGAGGTAACCCAGACACAAATAGACAAACATAGTATGTACTCACTCATATATGGATTTTAGACATGGATCAGGAGAGTGTCAGCCTACAATCCCAGTGCCAGTGAGTCTTGGAAACAAGGAGGTTCCCAAGAGAGATGCAAGATAACCCAGAGAAGTGGAATGAAGCAAGATCTCCTAAGCACATTGGGAACATCAGGGGAAAGGAGAGGGAACCAAGAAAAAGAGAGGGTGATAAGAGGAGGGGAGAAAAAGGCATGGAGAGCAGGAAGGTTGAGTCAAGGTAAGAATAGAGGAGAGCAGGATGAGAGACACCATAATAGATCGAGTCATTTTAGGCTTGAAGAATGAGCTGACCCTAGTGATATCTCCAGAGATCTACAAGGATAACACTAACTAGCAACCTAAGCAATAGTTGAGTGACTACATTAATCGCCCCTTGATGATAAGGTTGATGACTACCTTATATGCCATCCTAGAACCTTCCAGGGATTGATGGAAGAAGAGACAGATACCCACAGCTAAACACTGAACTAAACTCCTGGAACCTAGTGACAGAGATGGAGGAGTGATGAGCAAAGGGGTCAAGACCATGATGATGAAACCCACAAAGACAGCTGACCGGATAAGGGTGAACTCTTGAATTCCAGAGAGTTCCAACAGGGGACTAATCCAGACTCCAAGAATGTAGTGCCAGGGAGGAGGCCACAGAAATCACTGGGGCCTTGAGTAGTAGATCAGTGTTCAATATGGTTTATGAATGAGCTTTGGGAACCCATTCCAAATAGAGGGATGCTCTCTAAGCTTGGACACATGGGGAAGGGCCTAGGTTCTGCCCAAGATGAAATGGCAGACTTTAGAGAGCCCCCCAAGGAGGGTCTCACCCTCCCTGTGGAATGATGTGGGGATTTGGTGGGGGGTTGGGGGGCTGGTGGAAGGACAAGAGAGGAGGGGTGGGAGAGGGAGCTGGAACTGACATGTGAAATGTTCCTAATTTAAATAAAAACATATATTGAGAAAAAAGAAATGTCTCATTGAGATAATTTCCAAATACCTAGTGCATGTTATAGTCAAAATGTTTAATACTTTTCCATGTATTCATACACTTGAGTTTTCTATCTTCTTTTACATCCTAGGACCATGAGTCATCTCAAGAAACTTCAGTGCCTGTTGGTCAAGTCACTGATTCCTCACCTGTTTAATTCACATTATCTCGTGTTTCTGTTTAAGTCCCTCAAACCCATATTTAGTGCTTATTTTAAAAATGGCATTCTGAATCCCCACACATATAATTTTCTCCAAATATTTATTCCTCACTCACTTTATGCATGTTCTTAACACTTATCAAAAATTATTTGTTGAAGATCCCCAACTTAATCACTATATACTCACAGTATTTTAAGATTTTTATCCTGGGTATTAGAGCATATGATAGGTCACTTGAACAAACTTATTTCCAACCCTAACACATGTTGACTACAGTATTTTACTGTCTTAAATTTTGTAGATATTCTCCTTGGAAACATTACTCTGAAATTTTTGAGACTATCTTTTTCATGGGTTGAAAAACAATAAAATGTCACATTTGCAAAATGCAAACACTCTGATAAAATTAAGGACTTTCTGAGAATATTTATTAGATGATTTACTTAAACACAAAGTGTGTAACTTAATTTCAATTTACCATACAGTTATTGTTTTATTAGCCATAGAATCCATACATGGTGTTATATGTCCAAGTGTGTATAGTTTTCTATCTTTCTCCCTAGCTTATTGTTCCTTCCTCCCTCCTTCACTCCCTTCCTTCCTCTCTTCCCTGCTCCCTCATTCAGAACAAATAAAAGTATTCACAATGGATGGAGGGATGCATGTGTTGGGGATCTGATTTTTTTTTATTTTATCTGTTGAGATCCATCAAGGAAATGAAAAGCAAAAGCAACAATGAATAAACAGAAAAATACAAAATCATGAGACTTTTAGTGGCTTCAATAATTCAGTGTGTGAACCAAATAGACCTTATGGAAAATTAATATTTATAGAATGATCAGAAAACGTAAACAATACCTAGTGGTTAGATGGTTTGAAAATTGTAGTTATGAAAAAAAAAAGAAAATTGTAGTTATGTTGATGATATTAAAGATTTATTTAAGATGAAGCTATTTGAGATTGTAAGGAAATCATTTATATATGACAGTCTTCCTTTAATTCAAAATGATCAGGGACTCAAAGAAGGCTAGTAATGTACAGAAAAATGAGTGGCTGGAGGTGTGATTACAAAATACCTGTGTTGAGTTTTAAACTGAATAGCTTAATTCACACTTTATCCATGATTGATGCTTTCATTATCCAATTGTTAAGACTGATGATTTGAAAAGAAAATTTAAATAATTTCTCAAAAATTTTTCGTGTGAGTTTAAGTGATTGGCAGGATAAATGATGTATAATTTAATCAACACAATGGTGATTTTCTGTATTAATCCCTGCTGTCAAATACTCACCTGTAATAGAAGGGTTATATTAAAGGATACTTGTTATAAGAGGGGACTTACTTTCTTTCTGTCTCAGTGACACATTGTAGTTATTTTTCAACACCAAAGAGCCAGCAGAGAGTAATCATGAGTCAGTGATATATCTTGTGCAGCAGAGTAGGAATTAGGACATGGAGTTGCTATAAATTGAAACAGAGACAAGAGCTACTCTGTTATATAAAACACTCTTTGAAATATAACTGGACTGCACATTAAGGTTTATGACAACATTATGCAGACTGAAACTTGAAAATATATTATAGTCAATGTGAGTCCCCAAGACATGGCTGTGTGAACATTGAGACATGAAATAGAGTGAATAAGAATCTGAAAATAACATGGGAAACTAGGTGTGGTTTCTTCCTGCCACATTCACTATCTTTCTTTCCTCTATTTCATTAATAGAACTAGGGTTGAACTATTCATTCCTAGAGTCTGATAGCATTTAGCCCAGTGTATAGGATAAGAATATGAAAGAAAATCTACTTAAGTTGCCAATTAATGACATTTTTAACTAAATTCACCAAAAGTAGGTAAATACTTTATAAAAGTATAGCTGTACAAAATACCATAATGTAACAACTTTGCGTCCTATTTAAGCCTAATTATGAGAAAGAAACTTTTTATTCTTTATTAACCATCAGTTAATTGTGTTATAACGTTCATATTCTTCACCTAGCTTATTTCCTTATATAAAATAAAGTTGCAGAAACATTAGTGATATGCCCACTTCTCCATTACTGTTGCTGAATGATCAGTGAGACAAAAAGATCTTAAATCACAGGATTATATTCCATTTGAACATTCTAAATTAGAATTAGCTATGTGGAAATCTACATTTATTCATTTTTATAGTTTCCAAATTTATCTGTCTGTGTAGTAAACCTGAAACACAAGACTAACCATTCTAAAACTGTCCTTTCATGAAGACAGGAATAATCACTGTATTTTACGTTTCTGCTCTGAAGTATTTTCAAAGACATTAAGTTGATCTCAGGACCTTACTTTCATCTTTAAAAACTTTGTAGAAAGCTCATGTTTTTGAAGCTGATTTTCAAATAAAATTGAAGGCTGGCCTCTCCGTAATTTTGTTTATGTTGATTCACTTCTAGCATATCTCTCATGATTTCTCCATGGCAGGCAATTCTTTTCTTATGCAGAATCCAGTGTGAATAAACCAGTGGTAAATACCCATATTCTATGTATATTTATCTATCTATATATCTATATATATTGGATATACACATGTGCATTTGTTCATTTATTTATTTACACATTGGAGTCTTCTGTTTTTTTTCCAGAGACAGGGTTTCTTTGTAGCTTTGGAGCCTGTCCAGGAACCTGTCTGTGTTCCAGACTGGCCTTGAATTCACAAAGATCTCCTTTTCTTTTCCTACTGAGTGCTGGGATTAAGGCATGAGCCAACACCACCTGGCTTGGAATATTTTTTTAAGTGGAACAGAATGCTTCTCTTTGTGTGCATTCAGTTTATTCTATATCTCATGAATTTCCTACTAACATGTTATCCTAGCTGCTATCTGGGTTTTTCAGGCTTTCTTCAGGATTTTGTAAATCTTGTGTTAGTAATGTCTCTTTGTTTCCTCATTGATATATATTTCGTATATCAGTAAATTTTAGATCATGTTGAAGACAGAAATTATTTACTACTTTTAAAAAGGGTTCCAAGTGAATTGCTGAAATATGAAATCCACGAAGAATGCAGAGAGACAAATCCATTGCTTTATACTGAGGAAGCTAAAGCTGAGCTAAGTCTGGCTACTTAGACTCCTCTGCCACCCTGACATGACCATTGCTTTACTGTGACTGTGGGAATACCCGATGGATCTTTTCTTCACGCTGGTTTTCAACATATCATCGACTTTGAGCTAAAATTTTGGCATCAGCAATTACCTAAGTGTATTAATAATAGTCACGATGGCTGATCATGGTTGACAAATTGACTGCATCTCAAATAAACTAAAATCCAAAGAGCTGGACACACAGATTTTTTGGTGATTGAATCATTTGAGATTGGAAGACTCACCCTAAGTATGGGCCACACTCTGGTGGCACCATGCATAAGAAGATCTGCAATGAGGAAGCTTTTTCTCTTGGTCTGTTAATACTCTGTGGTAGTGTCTCTATCATATTCCTGAGGTGTTCCTTCACTGTATTAGCATGTACTGTTTTAGGATCCAACACAGAAAAACAATCAGATGAGATATCCACTCTCATAGATGGAAAAATCACATGATTTCTTGCCTTTCTATTGGCAGATAGCCATTTAATGAATGACACTGTAAGCCACTGTAATAAATGCCTATTTGAGATATAGATAATTCTATCAGTTTTGCTTCTCTGCAGAATTGGGACTAACATACCATTTTCATTTAATATTATGACATTTTACAGTTATAGTTATTTAATCTTCACAATAAACTGATGCATTTTCATTATTAGGTCCCTGATGGGCTAACCCTGTTCCATTGGAAGTCCACATACTAAGGGATATATAAGAAACACATATTAAACACAATGGGTTATTTTTTTATGAAGGACACAAAGTTAGGAGAGGATGTGGAAAGATGAGTATGGATCTTAGAGGAGTAAAGGGGGGGAGTAGTGGACAAAGTTCAACAAAATCAATTTATGAGATTCTCAAATAGTAAATATTTAAAACAAAAAGATGAACTCACTGATCTTCATTTATTTCATACAACAGACTTTATGGACTTTGAAGGTAATGTACAAAATGAGCACATAAGTGAAAAATGAAGATATAGTTTTAACCTGAGTGTATGACCTATGTATGTATATAGCCTTATTTCCTGAAAATTAACTGCATGATAAATCTGTCACCATAAACTAAAACACATAAAAATTTCAAAGTTTCAAAAACTGAAGGGACAAATATATTTCTGATTAAGCAGGAAGGATTTTTTATTTGGCAATTCATTTATAACTGAAATATCATTGTCCAGCATAACTTAGGCTAGTGAATATCTTTACAGCTGTGACACAGGCATAGAAGCCCGGAACATCATTGGTGAGAAAATGGTTAGAATATTAACATCAATTGAGTTTCTCTTCTTCATATTACTTCATGGGATCAGGGCAACCTCAAAATATTATTTTATTAATATAGCCTTATGTCTTTAAAATGCAAAAGAGTAGATGTTCTGTACGGTGGGACTGGTGTTGAAATAATATATTTCTCCTCCAACAGTCTATTACACAAAACAATCATATACAGCTTCTAATTGACGGTAAAAATGAAAGTGTATCACTTATAGATGGGAGGGAGGACACAGAATTGACATGCGTATTTATCCATGCAGAAACTGAAGTGAAAAGTGTAGCTTTATTTAAAAACTGGTGGTTTTTAAAATGTCAAGCAGCATCCCTGTGGAACCCAGGGAAAATAACTTTCCTTTCTAGAAGACTCTGAAAACAGCTGTAGAGGCCATCAGCCAACCAGAGCTAGAAGCAATGCCTTGTAGCCATATCTGGGTTTATTGGGAAGATGCTTCTGGAGAACTTTAACTGATAGGGGAACGTACGCTCTGCACTTAGATAGCAGTGCATTTTTCTTTCTCTTCTGCAGAGGGAAAGGGCAATTGATGCCTTCCACCACAGAAGTGACATGGTCTTACTTCAGTACTTTCCCTAGCATTTTGGAGTGTATTCTCTACACCTTGAGCCAATGTCAACCTTTCCTCCTTCCAGTTGCTTCTTCTATAGCATTTGGTCACAGCCATGAGAAAAGTACCTAATATACTTACTACCCTACACACACTCACCCCTCCACAGGGAAGCTGGCATCCAATGACTGGTCCAACTACAGCAGACAGCCCTATGGTTGACATTTCAGTTCATAGCGATGCTCTGTTGTGATCCTAGTTTGAGTGCTGAAATCTTATTTTCATGATACAAATTAATTCCTCCATCTTCCCACATCCTTTCATCCCTGCTGCTTGTACCAGAAACATCAAATACACACTAAGAAACTGCATTATGATTTCTTGGGAGATTAATCAACATGACCTGTATAATATATCTTAACCAGCAATGCAGCAACTATAAATCATGAAACATATATCTGTATTACATGTTTTTGACATGAAACATACTATACATGCACAGTTTACCTATGAAGTAGCAAGATCATCAATCACAGGAAAGAGTTTTATTTGAAGTTTGATATCTATCAAGTTATTTTCATAATTCTCATAATACTTTTGTAGGAAGCAGGTATTTCCCTGCAGTCATTACTTGTGATTGAATGGCAGTCCACAGTGTTTGCCCCATGGTGTTTTCTTTCTTTGTAGTAAAGTTTCATAACAACATTTCCTTAGCAAAAGTTCAAACACATAGTGCCATTATTTATAATACTATGCTGACCTGTTGTCTTATTTAAGGGAATTTAGGCTCATTTTAAAACTAAATCCTACCATTAAGGAGTTTAAACCTTAAGGGGGACAATCAAGACTGCAGGAATCCTGCAAATCACATTGATTTTAAGACTAAAGGTGTGAGAGTGAATGAGATAATAGTAATGTAAATCTCAGTACAAACTCAAAAAAATCATTCTGCTCAGTTGACAAAGGGTATCCTTATTTTTGTTAATTTTCCATATCTTTTTTTTACTTCACCTACTTCCTGATCCTGAGATTTCAATGAATGGAAGTGATGATGGACTGAGTGCCACACATTTGGACACTAAATATTTCAAACCTGGGGAAAAGCTCTAGAACCGTATTTGAAATTTCTGTCCAGATTCTCTATTTGGCGACTTGGACATCATCTGTCACAGAAGCTGTGTTCAGTCACTCTGTTCTCTTCACCTGCCCCTCCTTATCACTGATCTTTTGGTCATTTTAACTATTCCCTTTGGCTTTTGTGTTCTGCATATGGCTTGGGTAACCAATGTTTTAATCTTCACATAGTCTTCTGCTATTGCTTTCTTTGGAAATATTGCAAAGTCCTTATGATGCTGAAATGTCATACATTTGTGCTTCTATTCCCATCTTATGCATACTCAGCATTTCACTAAATATATGACTTCACATCTGATCAATAAGACCAAAGCTTTTGTCTTGATCACCACAATAGAAAATATTTCTCCAGAATTACTGAACAGATACTGAACAGAGTTTAAACATTGACTTACCTTTTATATTTATCTTTTTATATGTGTATGCCTGTGTGCCTAATTGCTGCTGTGTGCACGATGTGTGCACATGACAGAGACAAGGAAAGGTGCCGGAGCTACTGGAGCTAGAGATACAGCCAGTTGTTGTCAGATGTGGATCCCCAGAACTCCAGATTCTCTGCAAGAGCAACAACCTTTTAACCAGCGAGCCACCACGTTAGCCCCATATTGCCAAAATTTTCTTCCTTCTGATCCTTATGTAAAGTAAAGTCAAACTTCTTTGTTAATCCTGCTTAGTTTGTCTTTAGTGTCTTATGAACCTTCCATAGGTTCTTGTGCAACACATCTGGAAGACTGACTTCTATACTCTCCAGGAATCTCAATTGATTGGGAATGTTTTGCTAGTTTCTATCCTGGGATTTTGAAACGAGTACACCACAGTGGTAGTTACAACAATCAAAGCTAAGGACTTTCTCCAAAACGAAAAATTCTGTAAGATAGGAATACAGGATATTGGGAATATAAAGGTGATAAAAGAATTTCTGGTGTCCTCAGCTATTTATTCTTTAATTCAAATAACATGTCCACGTACAGTAGTCCCTGCATTTAACAGACAATAACATATATAAGAAAATTTAATGATGAACGCACCACAATTTCATTAAATGGAAATGACAGCCTATGAACCAGGGTGCTAGAGATGATATTAGTCATAAATGCACTTTAATAACTTATAGTGAATTTCCAGAAGCTCAAAGATAGCCAAGTAAATGCCACCTTAAGCAAATAACCTTTTCTGCTTTGAAGTATGCACTCCATAGCTTGAGCACACCATTCACAGTTGATCAGATATTATGCTATTTTGTTATTTATTTTGAAATTTCATAAACTTACATATTTTATATTAACAGGTCTATATGTACCAGATATAATGTTTTGCTTTTTAAATTTAAATTAGAAACAATCTCATTTTATATATCAATCCCAGTTCCCTCTCCCTCCCATTATTATGTGTCCCCCACCAACACCCATCCCATCAGTCTTCTGCTCCATAGAAAGGGTGAGGCCTCCTATGGGGGATCATCAAAGTTTGCCACATAATTTGGGGCAGGGCCTACACCCTATCCTGTGTATCTAGGCTAAGAGAGGATCCATCTATGGGGAATGGACTCCCATTTTCCATTTGTACAGGAGGTATAAATATAATTCTTATTTCTGTTTCAGGTGACAATATTAAATGTTTCCCTGCTACCCTGCTTATAGATGTTTTGTTGTATCATTGTAACAATCTGAAGTTCTATTTTTTTCTGCAAATGAGTAATTCTAGCCTCTATAAAAACAAAGCCACCAGTTTTTACAGTTTATAAAAATTTATCAGAAGCCTTTTCAGAGTTGCTTTAATTTCTTATAAAGGCAGGAATGCTCAATTTTGCACTCCCATTAAGAGGAGTCATAAAGCCTGCTTTTGAGAAATCATGATATACATGTATTATATAAAGTTCATCCTAAAGAACAGATGTTAACCCTCTTGGGTCATTTTGCTGAGACTCTCCTAAAAATCATCACACATGGCTGTGTGCCCCGTCTGCTTCAGAAACTTCTGCCGTAACGCACGCTGCTGGTGCCCATGCTCTAAATGCAAGGTCCAGACTTGGGCCCTGGCATCAAGAAACCATTATTAGAGTTAATTAAGATAATTGTTTTCCTAAAGATTGCTTGTCTAAGAGAAAGTTAAATCACTGGAGAAATTCCTCCTTTCATATCATCTGTACAATGCTGTTTGTAATTAACCACACTTCAAATAGTTTGAAAATTATGTTTACTAGCCCTGCTAATAAGGCTCTACCTCTTAGAAGGAAATGAAAATCCCTTCTATAGCCATATACAATCTTTTCATTGTTCAACCTAGAATTCTTACTAAATTCTTTTCTTAATGCTGTGTCCCCTTAATCTAGAAGTTGTCCATCTATTATAAAGAGAGAAATTTTGGAAGTGTAACTTGAAAAATCATGTAGTTATAGGCAAGAATAATATTCCTTTTTGGTTTTTTTCTTATTTTCCCTAGACTTTTTTTCATTTAAGTTAGAAACAAGCTTGTTTCATATGTCAATCCCAGCTTCCTCTCCCTTCCCTGCCCTCCCCTCCAGGCTCTCCATTCCCTCACCCAATCTGCACTGGGATCCCCAGGGTGGGTAAGGCCCTCCATGGTGGATCTCCAGAGTCTGTAATTTCATCCATGGCAGGGCCTAGACCCTCCTCCAAGAGTCCTGGCTGAGAGGGCATCCATCATTGTGGGATGAGCACTCAAAGTCTCTTTGTATGCCAGGGATAAATACTACCCAAGGCCCCACAGATTACCTAGGCCTCCCAACTGACACCCACATTCAGGGCATCTGGGTCAGTCCCCTGCTTTACAGAGACATCATTTCTTGTAGATTTTTTGGGTTACTTCTTCAGATAAGTTAATATTAATCATGCATATCTGTTTTGAGCATATACAAATGAACATTGACAGGCTCTCCTGAACGTTTTCACAGCATCACTTCAGTACGGACTTACTATGTTTCCTCTCTAGATGCCTCTGTTGGCTTTTATACTCTTCTCATAATCTCTAACGTATATAGAACATTTGGATTTTGAAATTTGATCAAGCACTTCTTTCCAGAACTTCTTTTTTATTATACAGTTCATTATTATTTTTTTTTTAAACTAAAAACATGCCAATCCGGGCTCCATCTCCCTCCCTTCCTCCCCCAGCCCCCAACAGCTCCCCAACTTCCCACCCTATACACCCTCCAATCCCTAGGGAGGGTGAGGTCTTCCATGGGGAAATCTTCAAAGTCTGTCATATCATCCCTCCCCCATGTGTCCAGGCTGAGAGAGCATCACTCCATGTGGAATGATCTGCCAAAATCCATTTATACTCTAGCGCTAAATACTCATCTACTATCCAAGACCCTATAGATTGCCGAGGCTTGCTCCCTGACACCAACATTCAGGGGGTCTGGATCAGTCCTATGCTGGTCTCTTAGTCACCAGTCTGGGGTCCATGAGCTCTCACTTATTCAGGTCAGCTGTCTCTGTGGGTTTCACCAACCAGGTCTTGACCCCTTTGCTCATCACTCCTCCCTCTCTGCAACTGGGATCCATGAGTTCAGTTCAGTGTTTAGCTGTGGGTGTCTGCCTCTGCTTTCGTCAGCCACTGGATGAAGAATCTAGGATGGTATATAAGGTAGTTGGAAGACTTTTGATGGCTGCTTGTATTTATTTAGAGATTATAGGTATATTGAAACTGTTTATCTGTTCTTGATTTAATATTGGTAATTGATAACTGCCCAGAAAATTGTCCATTTCCTTTACATTTTCTATGTTTGTGGAGTACAGGTTTCCAAAGTAAGATCTGATGATTCTCTGGATGTTCCCAGTGTCTCTTGATATGTCCCCCTTTCATTACTGATTTTTTTAACTTGCATGTTCTCTCTCTGCCTTTTAGTTAGGTTGGATAAAGTTTGTTTATCTTGTTGATTTTCTGAAAGAACCAACTCTTTGTTTCATTGATTCTTTGTATTGCTTTCTTTGTTTCTACTTTATTGATATTAGCCCTGAATTTGATTGTTTCCTGGCATCTACTCCTTCTGGGTGAGTTTGCTTCTTTATGTTCTAGAGCTCTCAGGTGTTCTGTTAATCCTCTAATATGACTATTCTTCAGTTTCTTCATATGCATACTTAATGCTACGAGCTTACCTCTTAGAGCTGATTTCAGAGTGACCCATAGGTTTGGGTACATTGTGCCTTCATTTTCACTGAATTCTAGGAAGTCTTTGATTTCTTTCTTTATTACTTCCTTTACCCAGACATGATGCAACTGGGCCTTGTTAAATCTCCACCAGTTTTTGGAGTTTCTGTAATTTGTGTTGTTGTTGAATTCTAAATTTAAGCCATGGTGGTCTGATAAGATACAGGGGTTATTTCAATTATTTTCTATCTGTTGAGGTTTGCTTTATTGCCATGTATGTGGTCAATTTTATAGAAGGTTCCATGTCGTTCTGAGAAGGTATATTCTTTTGTGTTTGAATGGAATGTTCTATAGATATCTGTTAAATCCAATTGTTTCTTTTGCAAGTTTCTGTCTGGTGGTCCTGTCTAGTGGTGAGAGTGTGGATTTGAAGTCTCCCACTGTAAGTGTGTGGGGTCTAATGTGTGATTTGTGTTTTATTAATACTTCTTTTACGAATGTGGGTGCCTTTTTATTTGGAACATAGATGTTGAAAATTGAGACTTCACCCTGTTGGATTGTTTCCTGTGATGAATATGAAATGACTTTCTTCATCTCTTTTGATTAAATTTAAGTTGAAGTCTAATTTGTGAGATATTAGGATAGCTACACCCCTCTTGCTTCTTAGGTTCATTGGATTGGAAAAATCATTTCTCAACCCTTAACTCTGAGGTAATGTCTGTCTTTGAAGGTGAGATGTGTTTTTGTATGCAGCAGCAGGATAGATTTTGTCTTCATATTTGTTAGCGTGTGTCTTTTTATAGGTAAGTTAAGACCACTGATATTGAGGGATATTAATGGCCATAGATTGTTGATTCTTGTTTGTTTTGGATTCGTTTTTGGTGGTGGTATCATGTGTGTTTTTCCCCATATTTCTGGATTTTGGTACAGTGAGATTTCCTTCTACAAAGGAGTTATGTTCAAATGATTTCAGACCTTCATAAATTTTCTTTCCAATTTTCACATGTTCTCATTTTGATGCTATCTTCCAAAAGCCAACAAAAAACTGAAGAAAGAGTTTACATTGGCTATGGTGTCCTTCCTTAATATTTACTCTTTGTAATTACTTCTGGTAGCCATTGCATTGATTTAGCTATGACTCCCTTGTATCAGTAACCATTTTCATTACTTTGAGAATCAAGGATACTTTGTAGTCTAGGAAGTGATTTGGGTATAGAATCTTTATGTAGGAAATAAGTGTTCCTTGATGGTCTTATTCTAATATCGTAAGTTGTTGAAGCTGAACAAGTAATAATATTGAAGTAAGCTGAGGACTGATTGAAGTATGCTGAGGACTAATGTAAGCTATATAAACAGGAACCTGAATATTTCAGGGTTTGGATAAACTTCCTTTGAGACACTTAAAAACACAGCATATAAAAGACAGAAAGAAAGTATATAAGCTGCACATGTTTACAGGAAACAACAAGAATTTAATGATGTATATAGATTGGGGGATTGATGACAAATGTAAGGAATTATATATTTCACAAATTAGCTGGGATGACGACAGCCAAAGATGAAGCACAAAGTCATAATAAACAAAGCAATTTGAGAGATCTAAACAATTTAATTATATTAACAACTCACTAAATTTACAGTTTGAAACATCTCTTTTCATAAATTGTTTAATTTATTGAGACATGTTGACACATCTCCATGGGGTTTACTCCAAAGGTCTGAAATACATGTTCATGTCCATCTTCACCAACATTAACCATTTCTAAGTGTTCTTGCATTGCAGTGTTCTCGGTATTTTGAAATATATCTTCTGTTTTATATCAAAAAGATACCTGTGCAAAGGTGGGCAAAGGAGATGTATAAAGTATGGAGTGGATATTAGAGAAGTGGTGTTTCACAGTTACAGTTATGACAAGAATATTACAGAAGCTCCAAGTAGAGTATGATTGGAAAATAAGTAGTTTTGAAATTTGTTGAATTATTAGTAGATATGAGCAAAAGTTTAAAAAAAGTGCTTAGGTTTAACTGTTGGGAAGCTGGGCGTACTAATCTCAGATTTAAAAAATTATGTAAGAGTGGAGGATCTTGAGCATAACAACAATCACAAAAAAAATCTGAAATGCTTGTGAAATGTGAAATGCATTGGGAAACTACCAATGGATATATGCTTACATATGCATTTCTGAGAAGTGAATGATATTCATGAACTCAATTTTTGGCAGATTTGTACACAAAATTGAATGCTACCCCAGTTTTTTCAATTCTTAGCCTTTCATGATGGCATCTGTAATGAACACTAAACCCAATTAAGAGCTATTTCAGTTATGACAAAATGCTATCAGGCTAATATCAGTGATGTTCATAAATAAAATGATGTGTCCAAACAGGTGTGTTGTTTCTGTCAGCTGAGGAATTGTGAGAAATGTAATGATATATTATTTATTATTTATTAAGTCTTTCCTGAGAATTGAGTCAGCCACAAGTCATAAGCCAGGCACACACCTTTAATTCCAGAAGCCAGAAATTAGGAGGTCGTGGGTACATACCTTTAATCCAATAGCTCAAATCAAGAGATAGATAGATCTCTGTGAGTCCAAGGTCACCCAGATTGATACAATACTGATGCAGTCCTAAAGAGAAATAGCTCACATGAATATGATCTCAGTACCTGGAACCACACACTTTTAATTCCAGTGATAGGGAGGTATATATGAGAGTAGCAAAGTCTAAGTAAACGGGCACTCATTCTCGAACCACATTGAGAAGAAGAGCACTCCAGCCCTTTTAGAAGTAAGAACTTTCTGGTAGTTTGGCTGCTTTGATTACCTGATCTTCAGGTTGAAACCCAATATTTTTCTCTGGATATTTTTTTGTATTAAAGAGAATTCAGCCCTTCATTATGTGAAGACTGTATGATGCCTTTCAGTGGGTTTGATGTGAGGGGACTTACCAGAGCTACTTAGATCAGTTACATTTACAGGAGTATGTCTGTGTGTCCATCTATGTATAATGTATGTGCATGCAAACATATATACATGTGTATACACACATTTGTATTATGTGAAATGACCATGTTGAAAAGAAATTCAAATAAATAATAAATGAGTAAAAATAAAACTATTTTAGATAACTACTTTTCACAATATGACATAGAGAGAGACTTTATATAGAATTAAAGCACAAGTGAATTTTGGAGGAGTATAAGGTGGAAACTTGAAGATCACAGTATTTTAGCCTTGTTAAATATGATTATATCCTGAAATTCCTAATGGGAAAATAGTGGATATAGTTGTGATTTTTAAATTTACACAACTGTGAAATTTCACAAAATAGTAAACTTAAAAATTGACTTTGCAAATTGAATGTTCTCTGAACTACTGACATAAGTAAACATGTGTATTTCTCAATATGTCTTAAGCAAAGTCATCTGTCTTTGAATTTTATGTGTGGACTAAAGGGGACATATTTTTCCACAATCCTTAAAATTTATTAAAAATGACCATATACTAGTCTTTAAGATTTTGTTGAAGAGACACGCAATAACCGTTAAAAACTACTTAATCAAGTGAGCAAAATATTTTCCAAGTATGTCAAAAATTAAAAATATAAATACTCCATCTACTACTAAAAGAAAAACATAAAATTTAAAATGGAATGTGAGATGGGAAAAGTGAGAATCAAAGTGCATGGTGACATGTAGATCATAGTTATGCTAATAATATTAAAATAATTGATATGATATAGACAGATTATTTATTTTAGAAAGAAATAACAAATTATTTTCTTGAAAAAATCCCTACCACATTTATGGATAAGTACTGGATATAAGTAAAAACGAAAAGGTGAAAGTCAAATGTGCTGCAGGGGCCCTAATGAGAAGAAATATTGAGTCATGTAGTACACATAGAATTTTCTGTCCAGCCTGGACCTGCAACACTTCAGTGCTCATAAACACACCATGGCTTATATTAGTTATAAGCTCTTTGGGTAATGGCTCAGGTTTCTTATGGGCTAGCTCTCTCTTAATTATTAAACCATTTCTATTAATCTATGTATTTCCACATCGTCTTGGCTTACCAGAGATACACACACCTCTTTCTTCCTCAGCAGCTACATGGTATCTCTCCAGATTCACTCTCTGCACATCTCTCCCTAGAATTCTCCTAGTCTGGTATCACACATGACTACATCCTGCCTTTCCGTTGACTGAAACAGTCAACCAATAAGGGAAACATACATTCACAGCATACAGAATAACATCCCCATCATCTCCTCTTTTCTGTCTAAATAAAAAGGAAGATTTTAACTTTAATGAAGTAAAATTATATCTGAAATGCATTTATCATGCAAGAAATATAGCCAACAGTATTTAGTTCTGTAATATTTGGCAAAATTAAAAAAGCATTCTATCATCTAGAATTTGTGATTCTAAAATTTTATATGTACCTTTCTTTTTTATCATAACTAAGGAAAACTGTAGCCATAACGCTCTTTAAAGTCCATCAAAGACCTCAGAAGGATAATGTATAAACTAAGGATGTGACAGAGACATCTCACTGCATAGACAGTCACTCGAAGTCTCTGTGTAACATTGGGGCATTGCTCCTCAGTCTAGGCCCAAAGTATCTGGGAAACTTTTATATAAAGCAAGTACCTTGAAGGACCATCCCGACCCTTGGCAAGTACACCAGTCACTTTTCTTGGTAACCTGCTTGTCCAGTGTTGACAGCATGCTGTCAAGCAGTCCAGGCAAGAACAATTTCTTATCCAAATGACTATTTCTGCCACATTGAAGGCAAACACCATAATGAGTTTCTTTGATGCCAATTACACTCTCTGAAATAATTGGTGTTTCCAGGAACATTTTGTAGGTTTTTGAAAGGTTTTGAAGAATGCCTCTCTGTTTGAAATATGTCTGGGTAACTAACTAACTAACATGACTATAAGTTTTGACTACTATAGGTATATGCATTACAATTTTAAAAGAGCTTTATAAACACAATAGTTAAAGAAGAGTAGATGGAAAGATAAACAGCACACTTGATGAGGGTATAGGTAACTATTTACTGTGGCAAGTACTTACAAGAGAAAACTGGCAACCAAGGTGAGTCAGCAGCTTTCGCTACAGGACCCAAAGCCTGAAAGAGAGCATGCTTCTCTCCTGTACCGCCTCTTATTACCACCTCCATACATGCCTCTAGCCACGCCCAAAGTAGGCATGGTTAGTGGTGCAGTCCTAATATCTCTTCCTACAAGTAGAAATATACATATAGCAAAATTAACCTTAAATTCGTATCAATCAACCAAAATCCATACAAATGCGAAGTATTCATTTCTATATCATTGACAACAAACCTGTTTAAATGAAAACAAACATTTATTGATAATATTTAGTAATGTGGGTGTAGTTCTTTCCAAAATGCTTCTTACTGTTTGGGGGTTCTGTCAGTCCTAAGGGGATCCTGATAAAACCCAGAACCATGGCCAAATCTTGGGGGTAATGATCTGTGATGCTGCATCCTTTCAGCTGTTTTGGATGTTGGATCAACTGGGCCGCTGCGTCAGGGGTCTTGTTTGACCAAACCGTATATGTCTACAGCTTTTCATCTTCCCTGGAAACAAAGCAGAACCTCTTTTCCAAAGTAACATGTCCGTAGACTTAAATTTTAAAGTGAAGGCATTTTCAAACTACGTAGCTTGGATGAATCCAGCAGCATTTATAATCAAATATCTTTTAGCAGCTGTCACTCCTTGCTCAGCAACCAAACAATTCAAAGACAACACAATAACATATATTATTCAGATTCTCTGTTTATATTCCATCATTATGTAGGTTCTTTTAAATTACTTTGTTTTTTATTTTCATTTTTTATTTTTTGGTTTTGTTGAGACAGGGCTTTTCTTTGTTTTTGGCAGTCCTAAAATTCACTCTGTAAACCAGGCTGGCGTTGAAATCATTGAGATATGCCTGCCTCTGCCTCTGGAATGCTAGGATTAGAGCCATGTGCCAGCACTTCCAGCTACTCTATTTATCTATCAAGACACAATTTCTATGTATTGTTTTGGAGGCTGTCCTGGAACTCGATCTGTAGACCAGGATGGCCTCAAACTCACAGAGATCTGTCTGTCTCTGCCTCCCGAGTGCTGGCATTAAACGCGTGTGCCACTGACACCCGGCTCTATTTATTTTTTAAGTACCTTATCCTTTTGTATTTACTTTTGTAAACACACTGTATACTGTTTAGAGGTTTTGTTCCTATAACTCTTTCTTTACTGTATCTCTATCTTTTTCTGACCACATGAGTCTTTAATCTGCTAAACAGCATGAATAAAATTAAAGTGGTGGCTGGCCTGGCCCTATTCTTTGGATTTCTTAGAGTCTAGCTTCATAGTGGGAGTTGTGCTTATTGCCAAAACTCTACAGATTTTCTAGGTCTATGTCTCCAGCAAGAAGCATGCTACTGGCTGCTTGTAAATACCATTTAATTTTTTCATAGCAGGGATTTTTAGAAGAGCCATGCAGTTTCTGCTATTATAGCTGAGTCAGGAAGCCTCTTTTGGAGGAGTCATGAGCTTCTGCTTGCCTCTAGCAAACAGAGATCACCTGAGAAAATGCTGATACCCTCATATCAGCTTGCCTCTGTTCATTTGTGTTTAGAATCTTTTTAAAGCCTTTGTCAGGTTTTATGTGGAAATCCTTCCCAAACATTTGAGAGCCACAGGCAGTTAGAAGTTTCTCACCAGCCTGATCTCACTGCCCTTCAGTCCCAATAAGCACACAGAGGCTTATATTAATTACAATTTGTTTGGTTGATAGCCCAGGCTTGTTATTGGCTAGCTGTCTCTTAATTATTAACCAATTTCTATTAATATGTGTACGTATCTCTATGCTGTCTTGACTTACCAGAGATGCCAGAGCCTCTTTCTTCCATGGCAGCTACATGGCATCTCTCTGGAAACTCACCCTCTGCATTACTCTCCCCAGAATTCTCCTATTTTGGTATCCCCACCTATACTTCCTTGCTGGATATATCCTACCAGTGATTTGGCTTTATTGATCAATGAAGAGGAGAAACATATATTCACTGCATACAGAATGACATTCCCCATCAATATAGTTAATTTCAGAGGACACCACTAAGGAATATAAAGTTACTAGAACAGTTTTTTAAATATTAATTTCTCAATGTTTATAATAACTCCTAACTAAAGTACAGAGCAAAAATCAGGCATTCAAAGAGCAGAAAGAAAAACACAACATTGGAGTCATATATCTCAACACTCAATGAGTGAAAAAATAAACAGAGGAAATTTAAGCAGACATTTAGGAACTTGGCCCAGCTCCCACAACCAAACTGGTCTGAGTGACACTAATAAAATGCATCACTTAGCAATGAGAATTATACAATTATTTTAACATTTGTGACAAATTCCAAAAATTTGCTGAACTAGAAGATAGGTACAAAACCAAAACCAAAACAAAATAATTTACTGATAGGAAGTGTTCTCTCTAACTACAGTATAATTTAATTAGAAATTTAAAACAGATTGGCATGGAAAATTCTTAAACTTTTAAAAATTGACCTACATCATGAATATATGAGAAAAATGACTCAAAAGATTTAAATACATAATGAACTGTAACATATCGATAAAAATTTGACATCTTGACAATTGAACTAAATCAAGACATAGAAACTTATAACAACAAATGTTGAGATTATAGGACAGTTTCAAAGCTGGGAACAAAGAAACAACAAAAAATGAGACATAAAAGTAAAAAACTTTGTCAGGAATTAGATAGTAAAAATTAGAGTAACTATTATATGGATGAGAATTTTCTGTACATGATATTTCCAAAGTAATTCTATGAGTTCTCTTACTGTAATAAATACCTCCAAGTAACCCATGTGAGAACTTGAAAAACGTCTCAAAATACAGCTTCAGGTATAACCCAATGCCATAAAGATAATCATATGCAACTGTTCTAGTGGCAGTGACACCAATGATTTAACCATTGACATTAGGTCAGCAAAGAAACGACAGTCAAGTGTGAAGCAGAAGTTTGGTCACCTAAGCCAGAGTACCACTCTGTAATTAGACTGCATCCATTTGTTTATTATATGAAAATACTCAAACTGATAGACAAGAAGGTGCCTGGCTATGTGAAATGAAAATTTAAAAACCAGAGTGAACTTTTGTGGGTAGTACTCTGGTTCATATGACACCACTCACTTAGTGGAGTCCATATATATCACAGACATGTGTCTCTTGCACTCATACACACACACACACACACACACACACACATACACACACACACACAAACACAATCATACACAGGGTGGGACAGCACATAAAAAAGGAAGAATTCAGGGCACTAGAGGCTTACAAAGGTGAGATCAGAGATTATAGATAGATAGATCGATAGATAAAGATTATCGGAATGAGATCTTAAAATACATATGGTGGCATTTTAGCATTTTTATATGTTTTCATTTAAATTAGAAACATGCTTGCTTCACATGTCAAACCCAGTTCCCTTTCCCACCCCTCCTCCCTTATTCCTCCACCGGCTCCCTCCAACTCCCCCCCAGTCCCCACACCATTCCCCAGAGGGACTGAGGGCCTCCAAGGGGGATCTCCAGAGTCTGGCATTTCATCCATGGCAGGACCTAGGCCCTTCCCCAAGTGTCCAGGTTGAGAGAGCATCCTTCCATGTGGAATGAGCTCCCAAAGTTCATTCATAAACCATGGTTAACACTGATCTACTACCCTAGGTCCTGGAGATTGCTGAGGGCTCCTCACTGAAACTACGCTAAGGGAGTCTGTATCAGTCCCCTGCTGGACTCTCAGCCATCAGCCTTGGGTTCAAGAGCTCCCCTTGTCCGGCCAGCTGTTTTTGTGTGTTTCACCAGCACAGTCTTGACCCCTTTGCTCATCACTCCTCGATCTCTGTCACTGGGTTCCAGGAGTTCAGTTCAGTATTTAGCTGTGGGTATCTGGTTCTGCTTCCATCAGTTAGTGGGTGAAGGTTCTAGGATGGCATACAAGATAGTCATCAATCTGATAATCAGGGAGGGGCTATTTAAGTAGTCTGTCTGCTATTTCTTAGTTTGCCTGTTGGTGTTATCCTTGTAGATCTCTTAAATCTCTCTCCTCTCAAACCTATAATGACTCCATTTTTTAGGTATCTCTCATTCTGCTCTACTCTATTGTTACCCCGACTAAACTTTCCTGCTCCCCTATGTCTTTCTCTGCCCCACTCTTCTCTGCCCCTTTTTTCCTGGTACCCTCTCCCCTCACCCACTGTTCCCAATCTGCTCAGGAGATCTTGCCTCATTCCTCTTCTTTGGGTTATCATGCATATCTCTCTTGGGAACCTCCCTGTTTCCCAGACTCACTGGCAATGGGATGGTAGGCAGACACTCCCCTGAGCCACGCTTAAAGTCCACATATGAGTGAGTACATACCATGTTTGTCTTTTTGTGACTGGGTTACCTCACTCAGGATGGTTTCTTCTAGTGTCATCCATTTGCCTGCAAATTTCAAGACTCCATTTCTTTTTCTGCTGAGTAGTATTCCATTGTTTAAACGTACCACATTTTCTCAATCTACTCTTCAGTTGAGGGGCATCTAGGTTGATTCCAGGATCTGGCTATTGCAAATAATGCTTCTATGGAAAATAGTGGAACAGATATCCTTGTTGTATAAATGCATAAGTTTTGGGTATGTACTTAAGAGTGGAATTTCTGTATCTTGTGGCAGATTGATTCCCATTTTCCTGAGGAAACACCATACTGATTTCCAAAGTAGCTGTACAAATTTGCACTCCTACCAGCAATGGATGAGTGTTCCCCTTTCTTCACATCCTCTCCTGCATAAGCTGTCATTGGTGTTTTTTATTTTAGCCATTTTGACAGGAGTAAGATGATATCTCAGGGTTGTTTTGATTTTCATTTCCCAAATTGCTAAGGATGTTGATCACTTACTTAAGTGTCTCTCAGCCATTTTAGACTCCTCTATTGAGAATTCTCTATTTACTTCATCCATTTTTTAATGGCATTCTTTGGAATTTTGGAGACTTGCTTCTCGAGTTCTTTGTGAATTTTGGAGATCAACCCTCTGTCAGATGTAGGGTTGATGAATATCTTTTCCTATTCTGTGTGCTGCCTTTTTGTCTTGTTGACTGTGTCCTTTGCCTTACAGAAGCTTCTCAGTTTCAGGAGGTACCATTTATTGAGTGTTGGTCTCAGTGTTTGCGCTACTGGTTTTATGTTCAGGAACTTGTCTCCTGTACCAATTCATTCAAGGGTACCTCCCACTTTCTCTTCAAAGAGTTTCAGTGTGGCTGGATTTGTTGAGGTCTTTGATGCATTTGGACTTAAGTTTAATTTTCTTCAAATTTCCTTGACTCTGTTAAGTTAAATGCCAGTTGGAATAACTTCTTGGTGTCTGGTAGGGTAGATGTGAAGGAAGGGGAGGGTCTTTAAACTCACTGCACAGCTAAAGGACAAACTGGTGTTGATAAATAAAATTAGCTATTTCTTCTTGGAGCAATGCTCAAAAAACTGAAATGTAAACTCATGGTCAAAAATTAGACAAGATCCTCTGAATGGATGGGGAACACGGCGAGGGGTGGGGGGGGAGTGGGACCTGGGAAGAAGAGAGGGGGTGAAGAGGAAGAGAGTTGGTCATGGGGGAACAGGAAGTTGAGGGGGTGGGGTTAGAATAGGGGAAGAGGGAATCATAAAATCGAATACAGATCAGGCACCAGAGTGACCTCGAGTGATCTAAAGGGATAACACCAATTGGCAAGCTAAGCAATAATGGAGAGACCACCTCGAATGCCCATTACTGATAATGAACTTGATGTCTATAACCATCCGGGAGCCTTCATCCTGTGACTGATGGAAGCAGAGGCAAACACACAATTAATCACTGAACTGAACCCAAGGAACCCAGTGACAGAGAGAGAGGAGTGATGAGCAAATTGGCAAAGAATGGGCTGGCAAAACCAGCAGAGACAGCTGATCTGAACAGGGGAGAGCTCTTGGACCCCAGACTGACAGTGGGGAGGCCAGCATGGGACTGATCTGGACTCCCAAAATGTGAGTGTCAGCGAGAAGGCCTGGGCAACCTATGAGGCCTTGAGCTGTGGATCAGTGTCTATCCCTGATATACAAACAGTCTTCGTGTGCCTATAGCACAAAGAGGGATGCTCTCTCAGCCTGGACTCTTAGGGGAGTGCCTGGACCCTACCCAGAGTAAAATGACAGACTCTAGATATCCTCTATGTGGAAGGATTTGGCAATAGGGTGGGAGGGTGGGGGGGAAGGGGAGTGTGGGAGGAGAGGGAACTGGGATTGACATGTAAAACAAGCTATTAAAATTAAAATAAAAAATGATAAAAAGTCAAAAAATTTGATTGGTTATCTCCCCTATAATTGTTCTTTGTAGGACAGCACAGAACATACATCAACTAACCAAAATTAGTACCTAAGAGTAGAGTTACCATTGTAACTAATGTGGTTACGAGTCCATGGTGAACTGAGGAGCCGTAGCAGGGTTCAGTTCCAAGTCTCATGATCTCATGGAACGAATGCAGTTTTCCCTCCTACACCAATAGTTCTTTAAGGTGCAGAGACTCAGCACGGCAAGTCTTTATTTCTTTCTCCATTTACCCAACTTGCCTTTTCCTGTAATGGGTACAGCTTCAAGCAAGTTCTTCAATATTCCTGTCTGTCTGGAGTACAAGATGCTTTTAGCCATCTTCCCTATTTCTAGGCTGTTACACCTAAGGACCAAAGTGATTCCTTTTCCTTTATTTACACAGTCCTCACAGTTTGTCTCTTAGTTCACAGCACAGTGTTACTTTCCGTCATAAGACAGACATGCACGTATCATGCAATATCATAAGCATTGTTGTATGAGACTTAGTCATTTGAACTTTAATATTACCCTCCTAAGTTTACAAATCATTGTAAATAATAAAATTAAGAATCATGATTTAAATTAATTAAACTTAAAATAATCAATATATGCGTATTGGAAGGGAAATAAAAACTTCCTTAGTTTTCATTTGTTTGTATAAATGCCTAGTATCTGTTTCAACTGACAATTTATGAATAAAAAATCAAACAGTACTCATCTGTCTATCTATGGAAAATATATATATAGAGAGAGGTAGGTGACAGAGCATATATGTGTATATATATATATATATGTTTATATATCATAGAGTATATGTGTTTTATACCTATAAGCGTACATAATGCCTATCTTTGGACATGAGTTTAGGAAACTTATCTTTCTTACACTTATTTTTTATTATTTGTATGCCACTGTGTATATTAAGCACATGGGATTGCATCAATTCTCAGAGGCCAGAGATATTGGATCCACTGGAACTGGTGTTACAGGTGTTTTTGAGTTGCCAGCTGCATGTGTTATAAACTGAACCCTTATCTTCTTCAAGAGGAACATGTACTCTTGTCTGTTGAGCCACCTTTTCAAGCTGGAAGCCCACATGAAAATGTAATTTTAGCTGCATGGTGATGGTACACATCTTTAATCGCAGAAATTGGGAGCAGAGGTAGGGAGATCTCTATTGAGTTTGAGGGAAGTTTGGTCTACAGAGGGAGTTCCAGGACAGCCACGACTGTTGCATAGAGAAACCATTGTCTTGAAAAATCAAAAAGAAAATGTGATTTTGAAGCAGAATAAACTGTGATCCTGATGAGTGAACTTCATGACCAATCGATCTTTTTCGTAGCTGATTGTGGTTTGCTCCAGGGTGTAGCAGCTCTGTTTCTATAATATCTTCTGTGATTAACCTTACTTCAATGTTACTAGCCTTGCTGTCTTTCACTGCCCAGGTATTCTGAGAGCATTAGGTCTCATTATACAACATTAATATTGTGCTAGTTTTTATTAGTTACAGTTAAACACATACTGTGTCTCATGAATCAATAACCAAGTTCATAAATTAATCTTTCTCCCAGTATACAAAGGAAGAGAATTTTTGTATCTGAAATTGCTAAGTACACACACACACACACACACACACACACACACACACACACACACATGAAAAATTGAAGAGCTGAAGAATTCAGGAAGTGAGTTGATAGATTTTCATAATTTTACCATTTATTATAATTTTAAGAGGTACTTTAGTTTTAAGAGATTTTTTAGCTACCTGTAAATTCCCTCTTTTGTGTTTACTGGTAATCAGATAAAAAAATGCAGTAGAAAACTGATCCACCCGCCATATGGAAAGACTAGATCTCCCCTGCAGATTTTTGGGGGCTATGACCTGCTGGGAAAGAACTGCAGGCTCTAGCTTCTTCAACTGAAACTACCAGCTCGAAAGGAAAAGCAATTAGAAACAGACATTTAAGTTTTTGGAAAACGTATCAGCACCTTTAATTTACCACTGCTCAAGTCTGTTCCTTCCCTGGCTACTGGACCATTTTTAACTATTTTGAGAAACTGTCGACTTGAGAATCTCCACAGCTGCCCTGGTAACATTTATTTCAGTTGTTTATGTGAGCCATATTTGGAAGGGTCATTCTCTGTTTTCATCATTTTAAGGCTCATGTTAACTTGAGGTTGAACATTGAATAGTTAACAAATAAGAATTAGGGCTTGATTAGATGGCTCAGCTGCTGAGATCACTGGTGATTTGGTAGAACACCTAGATTTGGTTCCCTGCACCCAAGGAGTTCTGAAACTGCAGTTTTGTGGCATCTGATGTTTTCTTCTGACCTCTCTAGATATTGTATACAACTTACAGACACATCATTCAGACACACAAAATAAATAGTTTAAAAGGTTTTTCTTTGTTTTTAAAAAGCTGGGCTGGATGACTTAGAGTTCACACTGAATACTTAGTTTGTTCTTTATTAAGTGTGATGGAATCCTTAATATTTAGAACTTTCAATGGCCCTCTATATAGCTAATGTAATTATTTTCTAAATATACAGTTATATAATATTCCTTCGTTTTCCATTGTATTACAGGACCACACTGCATTGTAAAGCACAGGTAATGGAAGTATTTATGTATTCTATACAAACTTATATATAATAAAGCTAAATTCATAAACTTACTTATCCTTATGAGACACAGTAAGGGATTAACAAACTACCTAACTAGCACAATTACAGCATTGTGCAACAAAACTTCTCTTCTCGGGGTATCCTATTGTAGTTAACTCCTCTGTCTTGTCCTGATATGAGAGGGGGCCAGGTCTACAATGAGCAGAAATGAGGCCATTGACATTATTGTGGAGTCGAGGATGAAACCATTCAACATATATTTCATAGTAACACCTGCATATACAGCTAGGGTCATCAGCTACTACAACAAAGGCTTCTCAAATTCTTGCCACTACCTGATCTTCTGCTTCACAAACTCAGATCAGATCTGTTCCTTAGGGTCAAGTCCAGCAGCAGCAAACACAGGTCTAGCTCTGTGCAAGACAAGACTCCTAGGAATATCTTCTGATCTGTGCCATTCAAATGTTACTTGTTTATTCTGGAAGTGTGCAATTTAATGGAAGCTCCAGCTTCCATTCTGAGTGCCTATTCTAACTTTGTAGATGTTCATTGAGTTACATAGATTTTGGGTCTGGGAGGGATCATGACTGAGTGTGTAAAGAAGTTGAGCTGTAATTCAGTAGTAACTGAGGTACCAGTTAATTCTACCAGAATTTGGGAATGGAGATGGGTTTTCAGGAATGCTCTCAAATACAGGTAAGGAAGGGGGGCTTGCAATATGCTATGGTGCTGCCCTATTTTAAAGGTGAGATCTAATAGTTGATAGTTCACACCTATCTGGATCAGTAATTAAGGAAAGCACTTGATTCTAGAAGTCTGTAGACAACCCCCCAAAGATGCAGCTGCAGTCCCTCTATCATTGAATGTAATGTGGTTATTTGTAGAAAACATCAGTCCTAGTGACCTAGAGGCATGTGAGGGCCTGCAAATGTTAAAGAAGAAGGTACATTTACCTACAGAAATATAGTCCTGTGTAAGAAGAGCAGTCCTCAGGTGTCAGTACAGGATGTACATAGATACTGAACTCAGCAACTCAGCACTATCGAGATTTATTATCCCAAGGGGCAACAGTTTGGGCATGGTGACTGCCTCTGGATCAGACTGAGAAGACAGCAAGCAGCAGAAAGCAATAAGCAGGTATGTTTTTTTGCAGGAGAGGGTTTTTAAGGGGACTATTGGGGATTCTCTGCTAGTCCTGTTCGGATATATTAGGAAAATAATGAATTTTTATTATTGGACCCTGGTGTTTTGTCTCAGGAATGAGCCATTGGCAAAATAAAGGCTTGACCTTGGTTACTAGCTTTAGGAATATAATTTAATGGTTTCTAGCAAGAGAGAGGGAAAAGGGGAAAAGGACAAAAACCCATTAGCATCATGATTGGCATGCTCTGGCCTGCTAGAGTATACTTAATCCTGGATTTCTTCCACCAATATAGATTATATCTAAGAGTAGGTACAAGACACCTGTTTCAGAAGGACATATAGAATAAGGGAGATGAATCAAGATAGTATTACTTTAATTCAGTAAATCACAATACATGTATAATAAACTTGATGCCAATTCTATTGCTTTTAAAGAAAAATAAAATGGAATATGAACTAAATTTTAAACTGCCTCTGAAAATAAAGCCCATTGGATTTTTTAGAAGCATGATCCTTTCTTAAAAATTAAAAAAGATTTATCCTGCAGATAATACAGTGGTAGACTTCAAAGAAAGTATCTTGTTCCTATTTGAGTATATGAGACTGAATAACCATTTCAAACACGTCTTTCTTCTGCTATCTTGGAAGACTACTCAGCTAAAGTACCATGAATGACTACCCTGCCAAGAATCATCGATAACTGCTTTGCTCAAGTATCAGAGGAACTGTTTCAACTCGGACACCTGTTACCATTCATACAGACTTGGTAGTCCTGCTGCATCTGTTATACCAGAATGTGTATAATTCAAAGTTTTTCAAGTTATTACTCATGCTACCTCATCAGTCATTTCCTTATTAGGGTAAAAAAGAAACTCAGCATTGATGCACTCCACTTGCAATTTCTTGATGCCATCCACTGAATATGAGTTTGTGGAATGTTTTATTAGTTGTACATTAATTTATCTAGAAGATTTATTTTGTTTCTGGTGTTTGTTATCTAGGAGTCGCTTGCCCTACTGAAATGTGATTAATTTGTACTTGCAATGATAGGCAAGATCAAACAAAATAAAAATGCCAAACAGATAAATATATAATAATCATTTCTGGGATGTCCTGTGCCTCAAATCACATTACTAACAGATGAAAATTAAAGTTAATTAGCATATTGATTTGAGGATGAGAAGGGCAATTAATTTGTGGATCCTCTAAATGAGAACATTTATCAAGATCGTGTTTCTTGTTCCTTTATTTAAAGGGCAATTTAATAATTCCAGAGGATGGTAGATTTATTGCATTATAAAGGCATATGGAAGCAGTAGATTTAACAAAAGTTACTGAGACTTAAGTTTCAAGGAAGAAAATTTGGGCAATGTTATCTGAAGCTCCTGGAGGTATATTTGCAAACATGTATTTCATTGGTTTGTCCAAAATGATGATGTTTGATTTGGATTTTGTTCTCTTTCATATCTTGTTTTCTAATTTTTTCATACTTACATAGATGTCGACATGCATTTTCTTTTATTTTGATAATCTTTTTATTTTAGAAACAATCCTATTTTACATATCAATCCTTCCATTCCCTCACCCTCCCTTCCTACCATGGTTTCCACCAACCCCTCCAACCCACTGGGCACCCACTTGCCAGGGACAGTGAGGCCCTCAATGGGGGGGCATTAAGTCGGTCACATCATTTGGGGTAGGCAAGGCCCTCTTTCATTTATCTGGGCTGCAATAGTTTTCCTCCATAGGGAATGGGCTCCCAATATATACTTGTGCTCTAGGGATAAACACTGGCTCCACTGTTAGAGTTCGCAGACTGCCCGACCTCCCAGCTAGCACCCACTTTCAGAGAGCTTGGTTCTGTTCAATGCTGGATCCCCAGCTTTACGACTAGGGTCTCCAAGCTCTCACTAGGTCAGGTCAACTGTTTCTGTGGGTTTCTCCAGCACAGTCTTGGCTCCTTTGCTGATCCCTCCATTGTCTCCACAACTGGATGATAGCAGTATGGTTCAGTGTTTAGTTGCGGTGCCTGCTTCTGCCTTGATCAGCTACTTGGTCAAGGCTCTAGTAATGGCAACCAAGGTAGTCATCAATCTCATTATAGGGGAAAGGCATCAAAGGCAGCCTGTCAACCACTGCCTAGATTCTTAGTTGGGGTCATCCCTGAACATTTCTTCAGTGCCAGACCTCTCTCCAAACCTATACTGGTTCCCTCTGTGAAGGCATTTCCTTTCTTGCTCTACTCTATTCCTCCCCTGTCTCAGTCCTCCTGATCCCTCTTGTTCTCCAACCCTTACTTTCTCCTCCTCTCCCCTTCCTACCCCCCCTTCTCTCCACCCCATGCTGCCAATTTGCTCAGGGGTTCCTGTCCCCTTCCCTGTTTTGGGGGGTCATTTATTCTTCATTTGGAGTCCTCCTTCTTCCCTACTTTCTCTGGTGATGTGAATTGTAGGCTGGTAGTCCTTTGCTCTATGTCTAATATCCATATATGAGTGAGCACATACCCTGTTTGTCTTACGTGATTGGGTTACCTCACTCAAGATGTTTTCTTCAAGGTACATCCATTTGCCTATGAATTTCAAGACTTCATTGTTTCTTTCCGCTGAGTAATACTCCGTTCTGTAAATGTACCACATTTTCTCCATTATCTTCAATTGAGGGGCATCTAGGTTGCTTCCAGGTTCTTACCCTCAGAATTTTACTAATTTCTAATATATGATGCTATCTTATAATATCTTTCTATCCTATGTCTATTTCCTGGAGAATTACATCTATAAATGTAATACTCATTCAATTTTCATTTGTACATATACAACATTATATTATTTCTTTAAGAAAATGAAAAATTAATTATTTAAAGTGTTTAACATACTTAGTGTAGAAAGATGACTACAGGGGTTAAAATATAGAAAACATTTCACATTGTTTTCATACAAATCAAAGTCTAAAGATATATTTAATGGCAATTCATAGAATGAAAATTAGAAAATGCCTTCCAAAGGCAGAAATAATAATAGCATGTTCAAGTACTCAAAAACACAATCACTCAAATTAATTTTAAATATAACATTTCTACAATTTCTACACTGCATAGATTCATGGTGAATACTACTAAGAATAATAATCATGAAATCTTTGAGGCATCATTATCTACTTACTTAACATCTGTATTTACTATTTTTATATACTGTGAATATTATTCCTGAATATGAGAGAATTAAAATTTCTAGAGATTATTCCAGGTTGTGCAGAGTGACTGTAACCTTCACAAGATTTAAGTGTGTTAATTGTTTCTCTGTAGACCTAGAAACAATATCCTTACTGTGTGCAGTTGGAGTCTAGTATTTCCTTTTCATCCATTCATCTGTCTATTTATTTAATTATCTTCTATATATCTATCTATATATCTATATATTTATCTATCATCTTTCTTCATATATTAATTTCTGCCTACGTTTCTTGGTGTTCATCTTTATCTAATCAATCAATATTTCCTCCATCGATGTAGTATCCATCTGTTTCCATGTATCCATCTATATGCACAGATATTTATATGTGTAGGTTTACATGTATGTGTGCATGGAGATGAGATGTTGATATTGGATGACTTCCTTAATCACTCTGTATCTGATTCTTTGAGACAGAGTTGCTCATTCAACCTAGAGCCCATAGCCAGCTCCTAATCTTCAAGTGTCTGCCTCCTCACCCAAACCCAAGCCTAGGAGGTCACAAACACATGCAACAATGTTTCTAGGTTTTATGTGGGTGCTGAGAATCTGTCTTTCTTGGGGTTTATATCCCTGTGAAGAGACACCATAATCACAGCAACTCTTATAAGGAAAATATTCAATTGGGGTGACTTACTTACAGTTTCAGAGGTTCAGTCCATTGTCATCATGACAGGGAGAATGGGAAAATGCAAGCAGACATATTTTTGGGTACATCTTGAACAGAAAGCAATAGAAAGTTGTTTCAGTGTCACACGGAGCAAAATTGGAGTAAAAAAAAGCTCAAAGATGTTGCAAAGTGACATACATACTTCCTCCAACAAGACCACACCTACTCACCAAGACTACACCTCCTCTTCAAAGTCCAATCTCCAAACTCATGTCCAGATTCTTGTATGGCTGCCACTTTAATTATCATCTCTCCAGTCCTATTACTTCTACAAAGTGTTGTTTATTCTCAATTGAAATTTTAAAAGCTGGACACTATCAATATCACATTTCAAATAATGTGAAGACTCATTGTCCTAGTAAAATCTGTTACAATTAAGAGAAATTATGTCAAAGAATTATGTCAGTCTTGACATACTCAACAATATGTCTTGTGTTATGGTTGTAATAATTTTTTTCTTAATCATATTATCTTTATTTTACCCTGATTGTTTACTCAGATCCTGTGCATAATTATTACAGGCTCTTAATGGCTGAAGCATGTCTGCAGCTCCTTAGCAACTGACTTATTGTAAAAGAAAATTAGTTGTAAATTCTCAGCTCATTTTTTTCTCCGTGTCTCGTAGATTCTTTTATTTTTGCTTTAGTTTTATATTTGAAAATAAAATACTTTAATTCTGTAAAAGCACTCACACTTTCATAATCCCCCTTCTGTGGACATTTGGAAGAACATAGTGGCTGGGGATTATGAAACAGAAAACTGTAGAAATTCTAGCATGTGACTTTAAATATTAAATAGAAACTAGCTGCCACCTGGACCTTGTCTCTCAGTCTGTCTTCAGTACACTGAGATATCATGTGCAAGCAGCCATTTGGAGAGTCTCAAATGGTGACTAACTGTGACAATGACTGAGCAGAGATGTGAATTCTTTTGGTCCCTGCAGAACAACTGATGATAACCTCCCAAGAAGTCTCCTACATACCTTACCAGTAAGGATTGGAAAAAAACACATACGTTTGTGTCTAGTTTAAGTGAGAATTTAGTTAATGTTTCTCAACAGCTTCATGAAAATAATGGGAGGATTCGACGTTATATCTTTTCCTTAATCCACTATTTACTTTTAACATTTTGAATTGTATCTAAAGTTAAAATCTGCCCTGGCTCTATCGTTCAATGGATAGTGCATAGGATTTCTTCTAAAGTTAAAAATCTGTCTTAGAATGCAAATGGTTGTTCACTGAGTGATTGTGTCTGTCCCTTGGAAATAACTATCTTTGGTTCACAATTAATTTATGGCAGTGAAATTACCTTGTGTCTTTCAGTCTTATAGAGGTGAAATGTCAAGGATTCTTGTAATACTGAGTATTGACTAGTTGGGATATTTTGCCAAAGACTGCACATCTAGCATCTTATTTTCTTTCTATTGTGCTTTGCATTGGTGTCTGAAATTTTTGCATCTTTCTCTACTTTGATTCAATTTTCTATAAACATGCTCTCCCACTCACTTGAGACCATTATCTCAACCTATACTCATTTTGTCCTGTATTATAACCTCTTTATATTCCTTGATCTTCACTTACTTAAGAATCTTTTCCTCAATATTCCATCCTGAGTTTGGTTATGCATCCCAAATTTAAGGTTTTTCTGTAATGTTGGTGTCATTTTTGTAATTGTTAAAAGGTTTAAAAACTCACTAAATCATTTCATCCCATGTTGGTATAATTGAAGACCATTTAAAAGCTTCCTTTCTTCACTGTAAGTTGAATGGGATTCTCATGATTTAATGCATCAGTTCTGCACACTGAATGTCCTTGTGAAGTATGCTTTCATGTTTCTATATTGCTTTCTGAACAAGATGAAGAGTGTATTTGTACATGAAGTGGTCTGGGTAGCAGGATCTCTTTTGGACCTGCTCTTCAGCAATACTCTCCTGTCATTATTTGCTCTCAAGTTTGGCTGTCTCATCGTTCCTTCGATCTTCTTCTGATTTCAATCTTCCCAATGTAAACAACCATTGCCTTCTTTAACTGCCTTGCATGTATACTATGCAGTATTCATTGTTTCTTCCAAATATCTCTCTATATCTCCCCAATAACTGGTGCTATGAAAACTGTCTAACTTGTGCTTTTTCCCTTTTTTATATGAACATATTTTTTCCTGGATTGATTTCTCTTGTTCAAAAAGAATTGTGAGTTATGAACAGAAAATATTTCTGTTTTATCTTTAACATTTCAAAACTGGTGTGTTGGTCTGCCCTCTGCTTGAGGTGAGTGTGGTCTCTGATTGGGCCCCAGCTTGCACCATTCCCTCCTCCTTGTACCTTCCTGGGCCTGCTCCTCAAGTAGAGTGGACCTGCCCTGACAGGAAGGACCACCCTGAGTCTGGCCACAACTAACTCTTGGCCTCCCCTCCACCTCTGCCCTCCATCCTCTGCCGTTTGCTATCTTTTTCCACTTGAGCCCTGGCCCCTATGTCCTCCCCTTGAGTGAGGAGAATACAAGGAGAGGTCAGACCATCCAAAGTTGCAGACACTGAAGTCTTGGCCCATACATACAACCAGGACACTAGAAGAGAGGGAGAGACTCCCCCAAATGCACCCACTCAAAGAAGAGATAGGAAGAGGACAATATAAAGACATACCAAACAACAGAAAGACTAATATGACACCACCAGAATCTAAGGACTGCACACCTGCAAGATCTGGAAAGCCCAATTCAAATTAAACAGAAGAGAAGGACCTAAAAACTATTTTATTAAGATGATAGAGATTTTATAAAGATGACAGAGACCCTTAAGGAGGAAATGAGAAAATCCCTTAAAGAAATAGAAGATAAAACAAAGAAATAGATGTAAAGAAAAACCAAAAAATTCAAGAAATAAATAAATCTCTTTAAGAATCTAAAGAAAGCCAAGATAAAACAACCAGACAAGTGAAGGAAACAATTCAAACAGTTCAAGGCTTGAGGGGATGCTGGAAATAGAAAAGCTGAGTAAATGATCAGGAACTACAGATGCAAGTATAACCAATAGAATACAAAAATGAAAGAGAGAATTTCAGGTGCTGAAGTCTCACTAGAGGATGTAGAGTCATCAAACAAAGAAAATCTCAAGTCCAAAAAAACCCTAACAAAATATTCAGGAAATATGAGACACTGAAATGATTAAACCTAAGATTAACAGGTATAGAAAAAGGTGAAGAAATACAGCTCAAAAGTACAGAAGATGTACTCAACAAAATCAGAGAAAACAACATTCCCAATCTAATGAAGGATATGCCTATGAAAGTACAAAAAGCTTAAAGAACAATAAATAGACTTGACCACATAAAGAAGTCCTCTTGCCACACAATAATCAAAACACCAAACTTACAGAATAAAGAAAAAATATTAAGACCTGCAAAAGAAAAAGGCCAAGTAACACATAAAAGCAGGTCTATCTGAATTACAAATGATTTATCAATGGAAACTTGAAAAGCCAGAAGGTCATGGATAGATGTTCTACAAACACTAAGGCAACACAAGGATGCCAGCTCAAACACCTGTAGCCAGCAAAGCTTTCAATCACTATAGATGGAGAAAACAAAATATTCCATGACAAAACCAGATTTAAACAACACATATCCACTAATCCAGCACTACAGAATGTACTAGAAGGAAACCTCCAATCCAACAAAGTTATCTACATTCAAAAAGACATAGGCAATAGATAATCCCACTTTACCAAACACCAAAAGAAAAGAGGGATGGAAATCCACACACAAAAACACCAACATCAGGAAATCCAAAACAAACAAGAGTCAACAATCAATGGTCATTTATATCCCTCAATTACAATGACCTTAGCTTGCATATAAAAAGACACAGGCTAACAGAATGGATACGAAGACAGAAACCATCCTTCTGTTGCATACAGGAACACATCTCAATGCCAAAAACAGACATCACCACAGAGTAAAGGATTGGGAAAAGATTTTCCAATAAAATGGGCAAACTATTCTAACTGGTGCCACAATCCTAATATCTAACAAATTAGACTTCAAAGTAAAATCAATCAAAAGAGATCAGGAAGGGCATTTCATTACAGAAAAAGTCCATCAAGATGAAGTTTCAAATTGGAATATCTATGCCGCAAATAAGAAGACATCCACATTCCTCAAAGAAACATTACTAAAGTTCAAATCACACACAAAAACTTCATAGGTTTATAGTCGGAGACTTCAACACGTTGCTTTCACCACAAGACAGGACTACCAGACAGAAAATTTACAAGAGGCAAAGGAAATAACAAAAGTTATGACTCAATTGGTTTTAACAGACATCTATAGAACATTCCATCCAAACAAAAAGAATGTACCTTCTTCTTAGTGACACATGGAACCTTCTCTAAAATTGATCACAATCTTGGCAACATAGCTAACCTCCACAGATAAAAATAATTGGAATAACCCCCTGTATCCTATTGGATCACCATAGTTTAAAGTTAGAATTCAACAACACAAATTGCAGAAACACTACATAGTCATGGAAATTGAACAATGCACAATTGAACTATTCCTGGGTCAAGGAAAATATTAACAACAACAACAACAACAAAAAGAAATTAAAGACTCCCTAGAATTCAAGGAGAATGTAGACACAACATACTCAAAATTATGGGACACTTTGAAAGCCGTGATAAGAGGCAATTTCATAGCACTAAGAGCCCACATGAATAAACTAGAGAATAGTCACACTAGAGAATTAACAACACAACTGAAAGCTCTAGAATAAAAAGAAGCAAACTCATCCTGGAGGAGTAGATGTCAGGAAATAATAAAATTGAGAGCCTGAGTCAATAAATTAGATACAAGGAAAACAAAACTAAGAATTAATCAGAGTTTTTTCTTCAAGAAAGTCAATAAGATAGACAAACCTTTATCCAAACTTACCAAAAGGCAGAGAGATAAAGCATTCTAATTACCAAAATCAGAAATGAATATGGGGACATAACAAAGGACAGTCAGGAAATCCAGAGAATCATCAGGTCACATTTTAAGAAACCTATACTCCACAAAATTAGAAAATATCACAGAAATGGACATTTTATGGATATGTATCATTCACAAAAATTAAATCAAGAACAGATAAGCAATTTAAATATACCTATAAACCCTAATGAAATACAAGTAGTCATGAAACGTCTCCCAACCAAAAATGCCCACGGCCAGATGGTTTCTGTGCAGAATTCTATCAGAAATTCAAAGAGGAGCTAACACCAGTACTCCTCAAATTGTTGCACAAAATAGAAGAAGGGCCATAGCCAAACTCTTTTTATGAGGCTATAATTACCTTGTTACACAAGCAACGCAAAGACACAACTAAGAAAGAGAATTACAGTCAAATACACCTCATGAAGTTTGATGAAAAATACTCAACAAAATACTGGAAAATTGAATCCAAGAACATATCATCCACAATGATCAAGTAGGCTTCATCTCAGGGATGCAGGGATAATTCAACGTACAAAAATCCATCAATGTAATCTAGCATATAAACAAACTGAAAAAGGAAAACTAAATGATCATCTCACTGAATGTTGTAAAAGCGTTTGACAAAATCGAACACCCCTTCATGATAAAGGTCTTGAAGTGATCAGGAATAACAGGAACATACCTAAACATAAAAAAACTATATACAGCAAACCATCAGCCAACATCAAACCAAATGAAGAGAAATAAACACAATTCCTCTAAAATCAGGAACAACACAAGGCTGTCAGCTCTGTCCATCTCTCTTCAATATTGTACTTGAAGTTCTATCTAGATCAATAAGACAATAAATGGAGATCAAGGGGATACAAATTGAAAATCAAGAAGTCAAGCTTTCACTATTTGCAAATGATATGATAGTTAAATAAGTGACCTGAAAAAGTCTACCAGGGAACTCCAACAACTGATAAACACCTTCAGCTAAGTGGCATGATGCCAAATTAGCTCACAACAATACTATTTATAGTATGGCTCACAGCAGCCATACTATAAATAGACATAAACACGCTGAAAAAAAATCAGACAAACATCACCCTTGACAATAGCCAAGAACAGTATAAAATGTTTTGAGGTAACTAACCAAACAAGTGAAAGACCTGTTTAGGAAGAATTTGGAGTACCTAGTCATAAAGCTATGGAAACAGTAGTGGACATAACCAAGCCCTCTGAATGTGGGTGCCAGCTAGGAGGCCTGGGCAGTCTATGGGAACTCCATCAGTAGATCCAGTGTTTATCCCTAGAGCAATGTATATTGGGAGCCCATTCCCTATGGAGCAATACTATTGCAGCCCAGATATGGGTAGGAAATTGTGAGCCCTCCCCCCACATGATGTGAAGGATTTCAATGACTACTGTGGAGGACCTCACTATCTCTGGGGAGTGGATATGTGGTGGGTAATGGGTTGATGGGGAGGACAGTAGGATAAGGGAATGGGGGGAGTGATATACAAATAAGAATGTTTCTAAAATAAATAATATTTTTAAAAAATTAAAACAAAACTAGAGTGTTTACAACTTTAAAACTCTCCTACGTGCCACGTACCTATAACTAGACTAGTCATAGGTCTAGAAATGAACCCAGTATTCCTTAATGGATATATTATTAAAACCACTCCTAATGATTATTGCTATACCCATAGATAATAAAACATCTCAACACTAATCAGAGACGCTGCTCTTTGCAGTAGGTAATAATTAAGGCAGAGAACTTCAACTGATCAAATGTAGAAAAAAAAGTGACTAAGGAGTAATCAGCCATTAAATGGACATACAAAAAAGAACTCCCCCTAAACCCTCTAAGGCACAGTATCTTTGCAGAAAGGGCAGAAAGATTGTGAACAGCAGAACTGTAAGATAACATGACAATATCAAAAAAACATCTCTGTTGGGAGACTAGTCCTACATATCTGTTGGGAGACTAGTCCTACCTTTACATGAATTTAATTGAATGAATTTTACAATGACTAGACAAAGATAGAATACTTCACCTTTCTTCCCCCTGCCCCCATCTCTTGTTCCCATTTCTATGCATATTTCTCTATCTTCATTTTCTTTCATTTTAATTAAGTTTCTTCAAGTAAATTAAAAACCCAGATATTTCAAGGAAACTAATACTTTGTTGTTTGTTATTCTAATGTCACTTGACTCTTACTATGTTAAATAATGTTTGTTAAAGAACAATAATCACTAGTTTGTGAAGAATTCAACTACTAATGGTTAAGTATATTGCATGTGTATATCTTACCATTTACTAGCCATCCATACCAATTCCATCAATGTAAAGATATTTAGTTGGTGTGAGCAAATAGATTATTGAACAAATTGGAAATCCAATGCACAGTTGGCAATGGCTGTGAATCTCACAGTTAGTTACTGGTGTGACTGGAACCACAGTTGAAAACTGTCTTCAAAGTTCTTGTGTTTGACACTGTGTTATCCTCTCTCTTACACAGCATAATGAAGGCTTTGCAGAACACAGGGCTTGTCACCAGTCACACTTGCACTGTGCATAACAGATTAGATGACCATGTCTCGGAATGGTGTCTTATTTATAGTTACCTAATTTAGAGTAAAACTTTTGTGTTTTAATCCAATATTAAATCTTGTATCCTCTGGCAACAGACAGACTGATATACCTACATACAGTATAAATGGTGTGTTTATGTTAAGAAGTAGTTTTCCTAGATCTAGCAGATTATTTATATTTTTATTAGCTGTTTCATATTTCCCCTTGTTTAATAAAAACCTAAAATAATTCAATACCCTCTTGGGATACAACTATTTTACACTAAAAATAAAATATCAATCATCACTTAAATAAATACTAGCATATACTTCATTGACTCGGTAGTCTAACATGTTTCTCAACATGGTTGGGAATCTGAATAAAAGAGATGCATTATTAAAATTGAGAAGACTATGCAATCTTAGAATTTTAATACATACATGTTTACAAAATCTCCCTTTAATGAATAAGGAGCACACATTTTACATGGATTTCCCTTTCCTAATATTGTAACAATTTACGGAGAATGAATGGACTGTGTAAAGCAGCAATGTTGCCAATAATGACTGGATATCATTGATCTCTGGGGCAGCAGCTGCAGTGTTAGGCTAAGGACATTTCTATCATCCCTTTTAAACTACATAGAGCTCAGGATCTCTCTGTCCACCACAGAGAGAAAAGCGTGAAAACTACTAAACAGTCTTCACCAGACATGAATTCAGCCTTCAGAACCTATGTGAGTCACCAGGCTAGAGTGGCAACAATGGAAATGCTAGCTGCCCAGTCATGCAAAAATAAAAAAGAGACCAGACAAAGTGGAGTACAACTGAGGAAGATACCAGATACACACACATTAACACATCTCCACAGACACACCTCAAACCCTAAAACTGGCCAATCAATATGGATTTTGATTATGAGGAAAATAATAATATACTAACTTTACTGAACCTTTGAGATGAACACATATTAGACGTTAAGCAAACCTGTCCAGTGATTCAATGGTTACTTTTGTCTTTTACATTTATGTCTTCATTTTGTGTATATTGTGGAGGAATACTTGCTACAGAACTGGATGAAGGTAAGAGGATAAATTTGAGGGAGTCTATTATCCTATCCTGCCATGTGGCTTCCTGTATAAGGATAGACTAGGCATCCAGGCCTAACAGCAAGTGCCTCTGCCTCCTGAGCCATCTTGCCAGACCTTACACAAATTTCAGTAAATGAGAACAATTGTTGTGATTTGCAAAGAGGAAAGTGACAGAAATCGTCTTTAATGAGAGGCGTTTAGTCATCTGTGATTTCCTCACCTGCTATCACTGATTTGAATAGTGACTTACAACAAATTAGAATCACCTGAGTCAGCAGCCTCAACCAAAGAGTTATTCTGGTTGCCTTAGTTGATGTGGAAAGACCAACTCTCCCCCAACTCGAGGGCACTTTGTGGCAGCAGTCCACATTGAAGAGGCACCACAGAAGAAAGGTTGTTTGCCTTTTGCTCCTTGATCTTCTCACTTGCTCCAAGTTGGTTTACACATTGCTACTGCTGTTGCTGATTGTGTCACTGGTATGAGAATTGGTGTTTTCTGACTTCCATCTTTGACAAGGCGGCAGCTGCTCTTCTGAAAGCCTTGTGTTCCAGACTAGTGCTGCTGAGGCACCCATCCTGGTGCACTGGGGTTTGACAAGGTTTTCAGCCACTCAGGTGTGTAACAAGCATTTGATTATTTCAACAGACACTGATTTAATAAATTCTTCTAAAACACTCACACACACACACATTCATTCATTCATTCATTTGAGCAGTACTATTCTTCTAGAGAACCCTAGCATAATTTGACAGTCGTATTTGAAGATAGTTTGCTGTTATTCAAAATTCATTCACACAAATCAAAATGCTAGAATCCGGGCTTTGTTTCTCTAAAGAATGAGGTTATATATATTCATGTAATATTTAATTATTGCTTTTCTATTTAATGCTGTTAATAAATTTTTCCATGTTTAGTGTATGTCTCTCTCTCTCTCTCTCTGTGTGTGTGTGTGTGTGTGTGTGTGTGTGTGATTGTGTGTCACAGCCTGCAGATGAAGGTCAGAGGACAACCCATGGAAGTTGTTTTTTCATTCCACACGTAGGTATTGAGAATCAGATGCAAGTCATCCTCAGGTTTGCCCGCTGGAACCCAGAACTGAGCACTCCCTACTTATATTTTTAGAAGCATGCTCATATTTGACATGTGCCATGAATTACCATTTTCTAATTTATGATCAGATAACATACCTAAGAATAAAGCTTCATTTTCTAAAGACACTATCTATTCTTTCTTTATATTTATGGAAGACTAGTATTAATATTTTTGTATAAACAAGCAGAAAGGGAGTCTTAGTGTCGATGAAAGTCAATTTTTTGTTCCATGGATGCAAGGTTATAATCTGTATTATTTTTGCCAGATGATATGGTGGATGTCTGCCTTATCTGGTGGCACTCTGGAACTCACCCTCTTAATTAGATGTGCCTTACAACTATTCACTGTCAGAGAGAATGGCATTCTACCAAAAGTGTGAATCAAGTTATCATTGGGAAATATGTATGCAGAGTAACAGCTGAAAACTATGGGGGACTTTGGGGATAGGGAAGGTTAATGGGAAATACTGAAGGTAACATTCATTAACTTAATTATCAAAAGGTCCTTCTTTCCTTGTTAAACATTGAGTGAACTACTTCCCTTCCACTAATAATGCCTGGTGTTTATTTCCAGAGATTCACTTTAGATATGAAAATGAATGGATATAGAAGTTTTTTTTTAACAAACAACGAGTATTCAAAAAGTTTGAATACCAATTCACATATATTTGACATAATCACCTGAAGCCTCTGATTCTTTCTGTAAATTCTATTTTTCACTTGAATATTTCTATCATTCAACAACTAACAGTGATTGATATGGGTGTGGAATTCAGGATGCTTGAGCAGTATGATGGAGTTTATTTACAGAAAATAACTTACACAGGAAACAAATGACTGTCAGATTTCTGCAGCCCCAAGGATTCAGACCCTGCCATCCTGATGCTTCCTGCCACCTGAAGAGGTTTCCAAGTCTCCCTCTTATTCCTTTTAACTGGTCATGCCCCCAAAAAGTGTGGTCAGTGCTACTGGCACAGAGGGTGAATATATCACTAGAGTTCCCCTATTAGTCTAAAGAACAACATTTAGGCTTGAGACAAAACTATATGCAATGATAACAAATATCGAGTATGCTCTAGGAGAAGAGAAGGTAAGTTACCTATTGTCAAATTTTGTTCCATAAGAAGCTTTTCATTCAAGACATCTGTGTGATAAAAACACTGTAAAACATTAAAGATTCATTTTATCAGAATTGTGTGCTTGTTAAAATTTACAAGTACAGCATTTAACCTCAGTATATATTGGCTTCCATATTTATTAACTTTCAAAGTAACACATATGAAATTATACTGACCTCAAGTCATTCAAACTGTTTGTAAAACACTACTTTGTATATTTTTCATTTAATTATCTTCAGAGAAAAGTTGGAGGTAATAATATTTCTAAAAATATGACAAGCTATAAACAATAACTTTATTTGTTTTAACATAATGAGAAGATTATGGAGAGCTGGAACGCTGCATGATAGTTTATGTGACACACACACATTTTCACGCCAATCAAGTGAAATAAATGGGAAGGAGAAAAAAAATCCCATCCACTGGTGAACATAGTACAAAGTGGAACATTTAATTAGAAATTCTTGATTTTAAGGTATTTTTCCAGTTTTAAAACCTAAACCCTGTTTTGTTTTGCAAGCTCTCACATTTACAGTCCATGGAAAGGAAATCAGTACAGGGTCAGCATATGATGAAGCAACACATCTGCTTCAAACTTAGCATGTTCTGTCATGCCCGAATCACAGATAATTTTGCCATTCCTTATCTTTCAAGTTTAAGAGTTTCACAACATAGAAACAAATACGGAAATAATTTTGTTTCTCTCAAAAATTTCCAATATATGGAATAATCTATCTTTATGCTACATACATAACTGTAGTGTGATAATTGTGATAGTTTTGTAGCATATAAAATAACGTTTCACTATGATATTTTAATACATATTTATCATACTGTTTCACATTTCTTTGCCATTCATTTTCCCACTATCCTACTATATCCTCTTTCTTGCTGGTTTTCAGCCTTCTTCCTAACAATTTAAGTAATATATCTTTGAGAAAAATCATGAATATCCATCCTTCTTTATGATTCGATACTTGTATGTGTATATTCCTATCTAAATATACTGAAGATGCTTTGATATGCAATGCATTGTCTAGCCCTGTAGCAATGTACATTGTTTTCTTGCCACATACTAATACATGCTCTGGTAGTGTAAAATTAAAAGACTGTCAAAACTTTGCCTTTATTTAAGCCCTCCTTATTGTTCACAATATAAGAATATTAAGAACATATTGATATATTAAAATAGTAATATATTCAGAATACACATTTGAGAACCTTTACATGTATACAACAAAATAAATGTTTGGATTTGATTTACAAACTAATAGTCTCACAAGAGCTTGCAAACCCCTTGATTTAAATTATGTCACCTTTGTTAATTGTTGGGTTAAATTTATGTCTTGACAGTGTACAGTGTACATACATTCAGGAAGAACCATGGGCGAATAGTTGATTTTTAAACTCTAATATATCCTCCAGAAAGTGTCCAGCTCCTCCTCAGAGATTCTCATAGTGCTGAGATTGTTTACAGGGTATTTGCTATCATGAATGGAATCTGTGTATATTTTTTATTTAATTGATTATGGTTGAAGCAATAAGCTTTAGTACTCGTGATAAGTAGAAAACAAATAATATAATATATGCATGTCTGAGATTTACATTTTATATCATGAAATACTTATATTGCAGATCACTTATGTAATCCAGGTTGTTACTGTCACATTTTATGTTTGAGGAGAAAAGTTACAGATGTATTTTTCTTTAAAAATTTCAAGTGTGGTCTCACATTACATCTCTAGTTCAGAATTCATTTCTTTATAACTAATATTTTGTAATGTTTCAGGATTTCAACTCAGTTGCTCCTACCTCTAACCCTGATGTAATAGTTAATATTGATGATGTGACAGGATCCAGACTAGATTATACCCTTATTTCTAAGTGAAAGCATTCCATGTCCTGGAGTTCCAGGATAAATAAAAAGAGGAAATTAAAACTTGTATTCACAACAATGATTTTTCAGAGGTGAATGTGACCAGTTGATCCAACTGCTACTTGACTTTCTCAATCATGATAGACAGTGCCTTTTAACTACGAGCCAGAATTGGCTCTATCTCCTGGTATTGTGTTTTTCAGGCATTGTCTTACAGTAACTAACACACTGGTAACACTGCTATTGATGTTTGTGTACACACTTTGGAATATGTAATACTTCAAGTGTGAGATATATTAGCTTGCCATTTTGTGTCTGGCCTATTTCACCTGACCTAATGATATCTAAGTTAGTCCATACTGTTGTAAATGACAGTATCTCATTATTCTTGTAGAATATTTTGTATATATACATTGTTTATATACATATATACATATTGTGTGTGTCCATATCAATATTATTCACATACAGTGTTGAATTGAGCATTTAAAATTCTGGTGTAGGTTTTCTTTTTTTCTTAGATGTTCATTCCCACAGCCAGGCCTTGTTTAGGTAATGTATGCTTGCCTTTTTTCAGCATGATAAAGATGAGGAACCCTCACAGAGATCAAATTTTACCTATTCTAGGATAAGATTATTGGTTTATAAATGGAATATTTAAGAATACAAATATTCATTCAGAAAACCAATACACGCCTGCTACATTTCTCAACAAGATTATATAATTATATATATATATATGTGTGCGTGCGAGTTTATGTGTGTATGTTTCTGTACATCTATGAGTGAAGCTATGTGTGCATGCTATGTATGTGTGTGTATGTAATGTATGTTTGTGTATGTGAATCTGTGTATGAACTTCACATGCACATGCTGTATGCTTATGATTGTGTCTATGTGTACACATGCAAATGCTGTGTGTGATGTGTATATGATGTGTGTGCATGTTTGTTTTTCTGTGTGGTTACTGGTGTCTGCATGTGCATATAGTGTTTGCTTACTTGTGGTATATTTGTGCGTATGGTGACATAAATTGCATACATGTGTGTGTATATGTGTGATATATATATATTTACATATATATGTATACATTTGGTATGTATGTGGTTTATGTGTGTGTGATTACCTATCTGACTCTTTCATAGAATTGACAACCCATGCATTTCATCATACATGGAAACTCCATCTCCAGTCAGCATAATATTGTTATTTCAATACTTCTGGAATGAATTTTCTTTTCTAGCATTTTCTAACATATATTTTTTTCTGAGTTTCTATATATCATAATTTGTTTTCTTTTCCTCAATTCACTGGACATGGGATTTGAAATCTACATTATTTTTCCCAGAGCACAAAAGATTATTTTCAAATATTCACTCTGCATACTTGTTCCACTTACTTTTTATATACCGATTTTCTACATACTTACTCATTCTTTCATGAGTATTCAGGGTTTAAAATACATATTTTAAATGTCTTGAATTTTGATGCAAAATTAACACACACACACATCAGAAATGTGCAGATCTATCACACTACCTGTAAAATTCTGTACACTTAATTCCTATGAGGCATCCAAATGAAACAGCTGTTCTGTGGGGAATGATGGTCATAAGGATCATTTCATTCTCTCTCTCCTATCCCAACCTTCTCCTTAGTCTGCAGGTACAATCGAGATGGCATTGGAGCAAATGGCATTCAGGGAAGACAAGCACTTCTCCTTCCTTGAAGTTTAATCCATTAGTTCCTCATTGTTTCCACTCCCACTGATGCTTTAAAAAAATATGATTCCTCTAGCATAATTGCTATTTCCTTACAGTCTTCTGTATCTCCCTACATCCTTCTCAGCTGTTCTTTGGTATTTTGATATATTATTACTGTTTTATCTTTGTGTTAATATTTGATTAGAACCACATCTAGTATTTGAAATTTTGTGGTTACCATATCAGGAAAACTGACATAATGGATATTACTTATTTGGGCATTGAGAAGCTGTGAGTCCTATTGACTCAACCAATGGAAAAAATCATCAATTAACGTATTCAAACTGATACGCTATGACCAATAATAGTCAGGATTTCATACAGGAAAATCAGAAGAGACACTATAACCTATGTGTTTGTAAATTCATATACACACACACACACTCACCCACACTCACATGTACATACGCATGTGTATGCATGCGCATGCGTACACACAAACACACACCATGTAAGAAACAATAAAGTTATCCTTCATAAGCTACATTGTGTTGATCACAGTGAGTTTGTTTATATAGCTACACATTTATTCATTTTAATACAGTGGTACTGGACTCACTGGGTCTTATCAGACAGGCAAGAGACCCACTGCAGAAGAGAATTACAAGGCTTCCATAACTTAAAGCTGCGGTGGGTAAAAATCTTAAGCAGGGAGTGAAGCCTTTTCGGTCATGACAGAAGGACGGATGATAAAGAGGTTATACTTAAACGGTGACTTGAAAAGTGGCCACTGGTAAGACTTCCCAATTTATGATAAACTTTATGAGCGTTTAAGACAAACAGATGGGACATAAAATTGACACTGAATTTTATTTTACAGAAACTGAAAGATGTCAGGGATAACATAAATATGAAGATAAAAATGGGCACTGTAATCTCAGCAAAGAGACAGGCTTTAGAAGAGAGAATAATTTGGATATTGTACCCTGGGGAAATAGAATTTTGAAGATGTGGCTGGATGAGAATTGCTGCAAAAGAAAGGCCAACCCAGAGGGAACTGAAAAAAATAACAGGAACAATAAAATAAAATAAAACTGAACAAACAAAATGTAACAGGCAATGTATCTCCCTGGAAACCCATTAACAGAGTAAGAAAAAAAGCTACCAGGAGGTGTTTACTCCCTATCTTTACCTATCTCTTGCACCCAGATCTACATGTGAAGGGGTTCCCTCAACTTTACCCTACTGATCACTCTTGTTGATCATGTTAAACTCCTTATAGCCATAGAAACATCAAATAAAAGCAAGAATGGGAGGTTTAAAATAGAAGTTAAAATCTGTAAATAAATTAGGTTAACACCAACATTTAATCTTTAATGGTTTCCTGTAACCCTTGAAATAGAACCAAACTGCCTATTAAGGAGTGCAAGACCTTCAAATCCACTGTGATTTATGGCACCTATGCCAGCTGAGAAGCATTCTCTCACTGATGTTTTTTTTTAACAAGCCAATCACATGTAATGCTAATATATTGCAGACAGGTACTGGGTATACCGGCCTCCAAAATATCTACAATTTTTCTTTTTTCTCTATGCTCATGCTTTTATGAGAAACTGTGGCTAGACAGAATACGCTCATATGGAGAAATGTACTACTTATCTTTCTGCTAAATGAATATTTAACCCACTTCTACTGAAGTATATTTATCCTCACAAGTCAATGCAACTCTCAGTCCTCATCAGAGAAGCTTCTGTTTGCAGTAAATAGTGATTAATACTTAAATTCACAACTGAAGAAAGCACACAGGATATGAGACTGAAGGATTCTCGGAGGAAAATGGACATCTTTACCACATATGCTCCACCCAAGGGACAGAAGACTCTAAGAGCAGAGAGTACAAACAATGTCCCCTGCACACAACAGTGTAGTTGCATATATGACCTCACAGTGTTTGGGAAAACATTCACAAGCCCAGTACCAGCCATATTAAATACCCATGTGGAGAGAGAATGTGGATAGGGTGGTTAGAATAAGAATCGGCCCCACAGGTCCATATATTTGAATGCTTTGTTACCAGGGGCTGGAACTCTGTGAAAGGAATAGAAGGACCAGGAAGTGTGGCCTTGTTCAGGGCAGTGTGTCACAGGAGGTGGGCTCTGAGGTTTCAACAACACATACCAGATCCAGTCTCCTTTTCTCTCTCTGTGTCTCTGCCTCTTTCCATGTCTCTGTCTCCCTCTGCCCGTGGATCAGGACGTGGGTAGCTCTCAAATTCTCTAGCACCATGTCTGCAATTTCCTGTTGCATGTTCCCTGCCGTGATGATGGTTACCAAGCTTCTGAAACTGTGCATATGTACCCAATTTAAATGTTTTCCTTAATAAGGGTTTCTGTGAACTGGCTTCTCCTGTAATCAGATTTATAAGCATCCTAAATGTCATCACAGAACGTCCATCCAGTAACAGGTGGAAGCAGAGATTCATAGATAAGCACAGAGCTAAGCTCCTGGTGTCCATTTGAAGAGAGGGAGGAAGGGGGTATGTGAGCAAGGAGGGGGTGAAGATTGTGATTGGAAAACCCACAGAGAGAGCTGACCCAAGCTAGTGGGAGATCACTGACCCTGGACTTATAGCTGGGAGTCTGCATAGGACTGAACTAGGCACTCTGAATATGGGTAACAGTTGTGTGGCTTGGGCAGTCTGTGGGGCCACTGGCAGTGGGACCAGGATTTATTCCAAGTGCATGAACTGACTTTTTTGGAGTCCAATTCCCAGGATGGAATTATCAAAATCTTTAAAATGCCTTGTTTCTAAAATGTTTCCTCTAGGTTTAAAAAAATGAAACTTCAAATAAGTGAAGGGACTAAAATCTGAGGAAAGAAGGAATTGACTCACACATGATTGCACCCCTACATGCTACTTTTTAATTCTTTTTTGTCTTTCTTTGTCTTTCTCTCTCTCACTCTTTCTCTATTTCTCTTTGTTCTTCTATCTCTTCCTACCAGTTCTTGGGGATATAGTATATATACACATTTGCAACAGTAAGTCTTTTTGCAATACAAAGTGAGGCTTGAGTTTTTCAGGGTCAGCAAGGCAGATAAAATTTACTCAGGAAACAATAAACTAAAACTGCTAAGAGAAACTTTTGTATCAGTTGGTTATGGCTATAGGTCAAAGAGAGGGTCTAAGTTTAGTTTCTACAAGAAACAAAATCTGAATCATTTCAGTGCTCTGACCTCAGTGATGGCACAGGTCTTTAGGAAAGTTCACTTTTCCCTGCAGAGGAGCCAATGGGCTGATTACCTTTGTTTTTATCTTCTCAGGGGTAACAGGAGGGAGCAATAAATTTCTCAGCTAAAATCTTGAGTTACTAAAACAAGAAGCTTCAGAAACTTTTAGTGCAGGGTTAGTTTATATTATTGCTTCTTATCTGTCAGTGAGGTAAAACCAGAGCATGCTTAATTTTTCTATCCATCTAGGCAGCTATGAATCAACAATTTTGGTGGGGGTGTAGCAATTCTATGTCCTTGAATACCTGGGAATGTCTTAGATGGAATGCTTCTGCCTGTGCACTAAACACCGACCAAATTTCTGTCAATAAAGATGATTGCATGAAAACAGATCTTTGCCATTGCAATGGAGAGGGGGGGAAAGGACCTGATAGTGAGAAACAGGTATCACACATAGTTAAAAGATATAATCATTGAACTAGTACCTGCTAAGGGAGAACAGGTTTCACACATAGCTAGGGAGTATAATCAGTAAACTCCAAATGCGTGGGAGAAATTATCCCTAGTAAGTGATCAGGTAGTGCAGAACTGTGAGAAGTAAATCCCAAGTTTGTTGCAGAAAGGAATAAGCCACAGGAAGAATCTACAGCAAGAAACAGCCACTTCATTCATGAGACTATACTGCCAAATATAACTTAAAAAAATTTTTTTTTGTTTTTAGGACAGGGTTTCTCTGTATTGTTTTGGAGGCTATTCTGGAACTCTCTCTGTAGACCAGGCTGGCCTCGAACTTACAGAAACCTGTCTCCCTCTGACTCCTGAGTGCTGGGATGAAAGGCATGTACCACAAATGTATTGGTTTTATCCATCAGAAGAATCCTTAATTCTTCTGAGTTATCTCAAGATATGATAGCAACATAAATTACTATGTGATTTTCTTGTTTTGAATACCTTGCTAAGTCTAGATAGAGGGTGAACATGTTGGGCCTAAAAGGCTCAGGTGTGCGGCCCAGTGTAACCTCCTGAGCCTGGCTAGAATTTGGTGACCTGTCTCTGGCCTGTGACTCATCAAGCCCTGATGTAAACTGCTCCCTGCCTAGCTACATGCCAGCTTGGTGGAATATTTATTGACCCTTACTCCTCATGTCACCTTACCCCATACTAAGATTCCCATCCCCTACCTCAACCCTATACAAGGAATAAAATGAAATTCTACTTCAACAAGTCTCAGGGGGAGGGGGAATCAGAGTGGTCAACACTCACCATCCCACTCAGCCTTGGGAAGAGACTGTCTGGATCAGCCCTTCCCCAGCCCTAACTGCCCTAGTACCTGACAGGGATGGGCTTGGTCTTGCCTCAACTTGATATTCCAGACTTTGTTGACTCCCTATGGGATGCCTTACCCTTACTGAGGAAGCTGGGTGGGGTTAAGGAGTGGGGAGCAGGAAGAGGGGACTGGGAACTGTAGGTGATGTGTAAAACGAAAAAACTTTTAAACAAAAAATTAAAAGCGGCTGTGGTCCTTCTGTCTCTTCATAGCTACAGAGAAATGACTAAGACAGTGAACATAAATCCCCACCCCTATCTGAGGAACTATCGGTAATAGCTTTCAGGAGAGGATAATATAGGTTCTTTTAAGAGTGTATTCACTGGTAAGTTGACCACCCATCCAAGTGTATATGAATAGCACAAATTAGACTTGATGGATTTACTAAACAAGAAACACACAAACAAATAAAAATCAGGACACAAAGTTCAGTAGCTAAACCTAGAAGGAGAGAGGAGGGCATTAATAGCATCAAAACACAATACATGAAAAATTTAAATAACTGATGAAAATGTAATAAGACAGGAATTCACAAGAAATAATACTTTACAATCTAACATCACATCATACTCATCAAATATAGAAGAATTTTCTTTCTCTTTTCTTTATTTAATTATTTGACTTTGGACTGAATTTATGATCAATGTATCTTAGGTCAAAAACTAAAACACAGTTATTGGATACTCAGTTCAGAATGTGCGTCCAAAAAAAGGATTGGGGAATTTCCTCCTCCCTGAACTAAATCATGGACTAACCTGTTAAATAATACATTTTATAGAGGAAGTTTAATTTAATCTAGCCCAAGCTGTTTGAAATGTATCTACTCCCTGTTTAGGTGGACAGCTGAAAAAGATGCAGAGCTGACTCTCTAGTGAAAATATTACCCAAAGGACCCACGATATAGTCATAAAATCAACAATTCAAAGATCTTATTTTTTTAATTTGCAGAGTTGTTTATATTACAATAGCTTACTGACAGTTTTAATATTTTATATGAATTTGCAAGGCATTAAGAGCTTTCTCTTTTTATTTAGACCTGTTTCTATGTCACATTTTTAAAGGAACACTTCTCATTTACTGAATGAATGAGAACAATGTGAACTAGATGCTACTTCAACATTTTCCAGTTACGTAATTGAGCTAGACAAAGTCATGACAGAATGATTGTGGCCAAAAGGCTGGTATGAAACATGTTGTGTTGATTACCAAATCATTAGCTCTTGAATATATCAATGACCCAATAACATAGTATTACAGGTGATTCACAAGTCAAGCTTTGATTTGTAGTGCTTCACTGAGAGACTGAAGTGTCCCACACAGATGGAAAATCTGATGAAACTTTGTCCCATGTCTGGACTAATTTGTCAAAGTACACTCAGAAATCTATCTCACATTGGATTGTCTGTTAAAACATTCCCACACTTAAATCCAACAGCTATGCCCATTGTTGATACTAGACAAAACTACACCATTATGTTCTGAGATAATTATTTCAAGTTTTATAAGTGGAGGCAAGCATGCTTTGTCGGTACTATCAGCTTATGGGAGGCTGAGGGAGGTGTACAGTTGCAAGGCTGGCCTGGGCTATATAGAGAGACCCTGTCTGGAAAAACTAAAATGAAATAATAGAAGAAAAAGTTACAAGCAAACAGAACCACTTCACAAAGACATTTTATACCTCCTTCACAACTCCTGAGTCAGAAAGTGTTACCTGATAAAGTTGGTGAATAGTCTGGAGAAATTAAGCTGACAACAACTTAAATGTCAGTTCATTCAATTTCCAGAGACATAAAACAAACAGTGTAGATTACTAATATATATCTTTCCAGTATATGGTCTGGAGAATTCCTATAGTTAACAGGTTCTTTAACAGTAAAAGTAGCATGACACTGAACAAAATTGTTATTTGAATTCATGGCATATAAACTTGGAAAAACCTTGGTCAGTTAAGATTGTCACAGAGACCCCGGACCCCTTAGCAGAACTATCACAGAGACAAGCATTTGCATTCTGTGCTTTGGCAAAGCCGTGTTACTTTGGTAACTTGTTGAGGAAGCTAAGTCTTGTTGAAGTGGAAAGCTCTCAGAGTGAGGTCGGGAAAACCTCAGCTGATTCTCCTGCATGCAAGTGAGATTGGTAGTTAAGGAGAGGAGGGATGCTCTTTCCATGGCAAAATAGAAAGACGTCAAAGGTAGTTTAAATCTGTAGAAGAAAATCCTCATTGCTGCTAAGTCTCTCTGCTCTTTACAGTGAGTGTTCCTGTTGCTTACGCTTCCATCAACAAGATGACACTGGGATTGGGCAATTTGCTTCTCAAATTGACACCTCATGGGTTCTCTCTTCTCACTTCTGCTCTTTTTGGAAAAAGGACAGCAAACCCAAAGACAGAGAAGTAGCATTCTTAACTCTGACAAAAACCTTGAAATAAAAAATAGGTAAGGTTTTAGCTGGTTATGCCAGATCCTGATGGTGCAGATACAGCCAGGATTGTTTGGGATTTTCTGTCCCAGGGTTTTGCTATCCCCAGCCTCCTGGAATGGTAACAAATAGTAGAAGACTCTGCAAGCATTCCCACGTAGGCCTCTGGATGGCTTAGAAGGAACAAGGCACTTACTACTGCAAGAGCTATGACTGTGACTGGTGCAACAAGAGCTTTCCTTTGCATGTGATACACATGATGACAGGAAACGTTCTTTCCTGGCTATATAACCAGGCTCATGGTCCTCTGGTTGGAGTCAGCTTTTAGAGCTGTACCGTTTGGTGTTGCAATCAAAGGCTTCTAAAAAGGATCTCTTTTTGTACTTCTAACAGTGCAGGCTGGGCTGGTGTGAAGCATTATGGACAATTGAGTCATCAGCAAGCCCAACCTACAGAAGTGCAAAGTCACTGCTTGACGGCTGAAATCTAAGTAGCTTCACAAATAGACAGGTGTGGGGAGCCACCCCCACATTCTCCGTTACAAGATGGCAACGACACCCGTTGTCAGTTGGAGTAAACAACCTTGGTGCGCATGTGCCTGCTACTTTTCCATCCCTTACTCTCTGCCTCTCCGGTGGCATCATATGGGCTGAGGAGCAGAAGCCAGTCAGGAGATGACACGTCCGAGGCGGGGACTGCTGAGCTATATAAGGGTTGGGCTTTTCGCTCCCCGGGTCTCTGCTCTGTAAACTTATGCTCTCCCTCTCAAGACGCATTAAAGCTGTTCTGCAGAAGGATCCTAAGTGTGCCACATCGTTCTTGCTGGCGAGACGGTAGCGCGGGACAGACAGGAGTTGCAGGGCAGGAGCAGGAGGGATGGTGGACAGAGGAAGAGCAGAGAGCTGAGGCTGACGAGTAAGGGTAAGGTAAAGCCAGAGAAGAGAAACTACAAAGCATTTTTGCAGAAAGGCTTCCAGAAAGCTGTCAGGACTTCAAAGCTGAGAGTCTCAAACATTGCAGACCAGGAGCTATAACAATGGTCCCTGTCAAAAGCAGGAGAATCCCAGTAACAGGTAACCCTGTATACACAAACTACAATACAAGCTGTTTCCTAGGCCTAAACATCATGACATCCTTGGTCTACAGGGCCTATACCAGAAGGGGAGCTAAGGGTTGCAGTTCACAGGGCCCACGTGAAAATGCACCACTAAAAAGCACTCCGTTCCACTGCTCCTTCTGGTCTGTGATGTCAACTCCTCTTTGTCAAGCACATGGACAAACAGAAACTTCCCAGAGACCTCCCCCTGGGGGCCTTTTCTTATCTACCTCCCCCCAGGAATCCATTAGGGCAGAGCAAAAGGCCTCCAGCCAGGAGAACAACAGCCCAGCACACAAATGCATACATTAACAGTATATGAATCACTGTTAAAACAAATAGTTCAGGCAGACACATTTATTCACAGAAACATCCATGAACAATTCAAACTGAAAGAACAGAATGCAGTTTTCAACCAAGATTAAGCCCCACTTTCGCTTGTCCTGGCTTACAAACATTTAGGGCTTAGTTTTGACATTAATTCTCCTTATCAATGAATATTATCGTATTTCCTGTTTATACAAGTAAGACTAACACTGTAGCAAGTGTTTCTGACAAGCAAAGAAAAGAATAGTTGTGAACATGAAGCACAAGTTTTAAAGCTAACAGGAAAGGTGTTATAGGTCCTGGGCCTGAAGGAATCCTGCCAATATGTCCCTCTGGATGTCTCAATTTGATGACACTTGAGTTAAGCTCAAACAAGTAAAATTTGGAAGGTAGCTAAGAAACCTTCTGATACCAGTATGGAAGGAAGGATAAAGAACACAAAACAAGATAACCAGCTAATTGATGCACCAGCTAAAATTCAAATTCCCCTGAAGGAAAATAAACCTCCTGGTGGAAACTTTCATATATGGGCAACTGGAGATAGAGAGAAAATGGAGTGCTACATAAATCTCCTAACACCACACAGAGATAGACGTGCAGATACCTGTGTGCATGAGGAAGCCTGCATAACCTGCATTTAAGAAAGGGAGCCTGGTGGAAAATTTTTGCTGTATAGGAACGTGGGAGAGGAAAGCACTATACAAATGACACATGCAAGGTTACATACCCCCTACCTCCTGCTTTCTTTGCTCTCTTGGAGCCAAGCCACTGACTGGCCCTTTCTAGCAGACCTCCAAGATCTTGTGTATTTCTGCTTTAATAAACTGTCTTTACTGTAGCTACCTTTGTTTCCCTATGCACTCTATTGATCAAAGCACAAGAAACAAGAAAGCATACAAACTGTCTCAAACTCAATTGTGTTCCTGCAATGATATCAAGAAGTTTTGGTTTTGAATTCTAATAGCATATATCCCAAGACCAGGACCCCCTCTATCTGTAACACTGGTGATAACGTATTTCTCTCTTGATGTAAGAACGTCCCACTGTATAATAGGTGCTCATTTGTGGGTTTCAGTAAACAATTAGCCCTAACAACTATCATAAAACAATACTGTGCTTTCTTTTCTTTACAACCAATAATAGGTGCACCTATTTTATATGTTGTATTATGAATGTAAGGAAATAGCCTGGCAGCACACATCATAGTGTTTAGCTTGCTGCATAATCTGCAGAGGCAGAGGAAATCAAAGTTGAAATAATATAAGGAATTTGCTTTCTCTTGATGGAAAAAACTCAATATGTAACTGATAATTGAAATGTGAGACATTTGTTTATTCCTAATATACCCTTAAGTGATTTAGAGCTGAAATGAACCCTATCGTCATTTAAATATTTTAGTATTCAACAAAATGTATTGCATATAGATAAAAGGTTTCCTTTTCTGATTTGTAATAAAGTACCTCAGAATCTCAAAGCACAGATCCTCATGCTTTTGAGCTATTGTACAGAAAATGAGTAGGAATTTAATTTGTCTGATAAGTGATTGCCTCTTGCTGAAACAGCATTGTGTCACCAAGAATGAAATGAATCCTATTAAAAATAAGCCAAAACAGAGCATAAGAAAATGGCTAGGGATTTCCAGTTTAAAACACCAATACATCTACCTACTGTGTTCACATCTGTAGTAACATGCTGTTTCTTCCTGGTAGTAATGTTGTGTACAAAGAATAACTAAAGAGTTTTCTCCATTTAAATTATTTGATATTCCATGGCTAGAATCTTCATATAGTGGGATATTGGCTATAGTCTTTCTTCATAACACAGGCTCTCTCTCAGTCAGTATTTTATTGCTGTGAAGAGACGCCATGACCAAGGCAACCCTCACAAAATCAAGCATTTAATTGATTTTGCTTATAGTATGAGAAGTTTACTTCATTATCATCAGGGAAGGGAATGCAATAGCATGCAGGCAGACATGGGGATGAAGAAGTAGCTGTGAATTCTACATCTGGATCCACATACACTAGGAAGGTAAAGTGACACTCTGCCTGGCTTGAGCTTTTGAAATCTCAAAATACACCCCAGTGAAACACTTCTTTTACAAAGCCACACCTAGTACAATAAGGCCGCACCTCCTAATCCTTCTAACTAGTGCCACTCTCTGATGAATAAGAATTCAAATATATAAGCCTATGGGGGACATTCTTATTTAAAACACCACACTCTATGTAGAATTTGCCATAATCTAGGTAGAATTACCAGATCAAATGCGGAGTTTGTTTCTGGTTCTCCTGAATTCTTGGAATGTCTTATCTTGAAGCATTCAGAATTCAAAAACAGGGACTTCTGGGAAACATACAGGTTAAAATTAAATTTTCTAAATAAACTTTGATCACGGAATGTGTTTGCAAGATATAGATGAATACATTGGCTTAGTGTATATACATGTGCAAGTGTTGACAGATGTGTATGCTTCAGCACCTTTGTAGATAGGTATATAAAATATTCTTTACCAACTATGGTTCTCCTGTACAACAATACACAGAATAGGTGGATGATGATAGACAAATGATACATAGATAGGTAGGTTGTTGCTGTAGCTCTAACACCCTCTTTTCAGACCCAAATAAATACACAAAGATTTAAATTATTAAACTGTTAGCTGATGAGTAGGACTTCTTTTTGGCTAACTCTCTTAATTATTGACTATTTTCTATTAATCTATGTATTTCCATGTGGTCTTATCTTACCGGAGAAGGGTCTGGACAAATTACTCCTTTGTGGTCTACATAGCAACTCTCTGCTCAGTACTCCTACCTACCTTTCCCAGAATTCTCCTTGTCTCCTGGCCCTGCCTATCTTCTTGCCTGTACTGGCTATAGGCCAAATAGTCTCTTATTCATCAACCAATAAGAAAAATATATTCAGAAGTACATCCCCTATCAGTAGGTCGGAAGGTAGATAGATAGATGATAGATTACAGATAGATGATAGGTGAGAGACCAAGATGAGAGATGAGAGATAGATAGATGACAGAGATACTTAACAGGTTCAGATAGATAAATGGATGATGAATGGATAGATGGAATATATATATATATATATATATGTGTGTATATATAATAAACAATAGATTTCAGATGCATGATAATTAGACACACAATAGATTATAGATAGACAATAGATTAAATGATAGATGATAGATAGACAGATATGATGGGGAAGTCCTGTGTATATGTCAATAACGCACTGTTGGCCAATAGGGAACCAAGATAGGTGGGACTAGGAGTCCCGGAGGACTCTGGGAAGGAGAAACACAGGAAGTCAAGATGTAACGCCATGGGGTAGGAAGCCCGGAAACTTCTCCGGTAAGAGAAATTCTTAGATTAACAATTATGGGGTAATTACTTAAGTCAGAGCTAGCCAGTAAGAAACAAGCAAGGCCAGCAGCTTCATAATTAACATAGCCTCCTGTGTGTTTATCTGGGACTGATGTGGCTCTGGAATCAGTCTGGTGGGAAGGCTTCTATACACAGATAGATATAGAAAAATAGGTAGATAGATAGATAGACAGACAGACAGATAGATATTTGGACTCTCCCTATATGTTTGATAGGGAAGAAGGTTGAGGAATTTTGGCCCTAACAATGCAATCACCTCTGTTAAACCATTGCTCTATCAAACAAGCAAGCACATTGATCTCAAAGAAGAAATGACTTTGCTATGGTAACAGAAAGAAACTTGCTGCCAAACAGTATATTGCATATGGGATAATAAGCATATTTTTATGTATTTCCAGATACCTCTCTACCTACAGTCCCTATAAGGCTTAATCCATTTACTGATATTTGATATACACTCTTTTCATATCTCATTTATAAAATTTTGGGAAACAGCTTTAAAAACTTATGTCTGTTATCAGTGCTCAAGTCTTGAAGCAATTCCTAACTTAATATGTCCAAACGAAAGCCTTGGCTTACTGTTTCAAACTGAAAGGTCTTGTCACTCTCAGAGGTCTCAATACAATGAAGTCTGACATGATGGGTTACTCACACCTAAGTTTTTGATCAATCCATTTCTCACTCTAAGATGAAACTCTAGGCCAGATAAAGCCTGGAGTATTCAATTGTCATTAACAAACTGAAATCGGCACAACATTTGAACTAAAACATTAGAGTAGCTTTCTTATTAACACCCCATCAAAATATATTCCAAACACAATAGCCACACTAACAATGTAAAACACCCCAGGACACTGCTTGGGAACAAGTGTTTGTGGTTCCCAGTGTACTTTTTTCTTGTTTTAATCAAATTCACCTTTAGGTTCTCTTGTTAAGAAAGCATATTGTGTGCAATGTTAATGCTTAATTTTCATCAAAGTTTGTTGGTTGTACTATCAATTCTCTACCTGCGTTTGGAAGAATGTTTGTTCTATGAATTTCGAAAGGAATGTTCTAAAAATATCAATTAGACAAAAACCAAAGTTAGTGCTGTTAAAAGTCTCACTGGATTTGCAGATTTTTGAGTGTGTTTTGTATTAGTGAGGGAATGTATTAAAATTTCTTCTTATGACAATTAAGTTATCACTATTTTTTAAACTTCATTTATTTTAATTTTCTATTATTAAGGATTTCTATCACCCTAATGCTGTAACTCTTTAAACATTAGCAATGACTCTATCCATCTTGACTAATTGTCTACTTAAACATAGATTTGAAATTTATTATCCAATGTTAACAAAACCATTTATCTCTATACACTAATTCTACAATATTTGTTTCTGTATATTTATTCTTAACTCATTTTTGTTTAAATTTTTATCTTTTATACAAAACAGAAACTTGTTGATTTTATCATCCTCTATAATATATTCATTTTAGGTGACTGTATACAAATAGCATTCAAGGAAACAAGCTAAAGATTGGCTTTTGAACTGTATTGTCATAGTTTTAATTTGCATAATGTTACTTATGACTTTATTCCCTATTTTACATTCCCATATCTTTCTTTTCTTGACCACCTTTAGATTCCTTATGTGTCAGTTTCACTTTCATGCTAACTGGTAGTGAGAAACATGTCTAGCTGTAAGTTCTGAAAAGTTTAATAATTTTTAAGACTTGTTTCAGTAATATCTCACTATCATTCATCAATGTTTTATTAATGTTTTAGTGACTATATGATATTATAATATAATAATGTGTTCATTAACAGCCCCTTATAAATTAGTTGTGTGCCACCTCACATGGAGAACACTACTGTTTGGCTTTCTCTCCCATCTGTCCTATGACATTAAGTGTGTGTGTGTGTGTGTGTGTATGTGTGTATGTGTGTGTGTGTGTGTACATGATGCTCTTACAGTTACAATTTGAGTCACAGAGAAATCTAATGTAAATAAATGTTATCTGGTGGTATTTTCTCAGACAATTGTGATTTTACTGTTTTTCTTTGTATCACATTCAGAAAGAAAATATTCTTCAGACAACTAACATTTCTGATCTTCTTAAACCTCTCCTAGGGTTGTTTCAGCTTCGCCATTTGCGTCTTTTATGTATTTTTCACAAACCTCATACAGCTAGCTTTTGTTTCCTTTTCCCCTTGAGTTTCCCCTTGAGTGCTTAGTTGGAATCAGCAGGAGAGATTGACTGTTTGACATGTACAATCCATAAAAAAGTTTATTTCTATTCTAGAGCTTTTGATATATTTCCACTAGTATTTTAGACCAAATACATTCAGTGGATTATCTACAGTGACCCGTGAATTTATGTGCAGCCAAATTAGTAATTTGGAGGGGGGTAAAATCACCTCTATGGTTTGCTGTTATTTTCTGTTTCAATTCAGAGAAAATACTCTTAATTCTGAGATCTGAAAGTTTACTAACACAGATTTTATGATCACATATTTGCTATGTGGTCACTATTGTGATTTGAGTATGCAATGTCTCCCACATGCAAACATGCTTGTGTACCTTGTCCCAGCTGATGGTGCTCTTTTGGAAGAGCACCATCAAGCAGCTTTAACCTGTAAAAGGAAGTAAATCACAGGGACAAGTGGTTTGATCACCAAACTCTACTTCCTTTCACCCTGATTCCTCATTGGAGGCAGAAAATTACCCGCGCCTTCCCTCCTATTGTTGTGCCTCCTCTGACATGGTGACCACCTGCCTGAACTTGCTTTTTGCCATATACCTGGTCATGCAAAAAAAAGTAATGAACACAATCACTTTTTATGCATGTTCTTTGTTCATGTAAGAAAGTGTGTTTGGTTTCACTTCAAAGAATGTATACATGTGCCATCTTGGCTAAGTGGATTAATTTTGCTGTCTTGGCCTCCAATGAGATACTGTTTGCTCTATTGTCTTAGAAATATATTACAAACATACAGCAGGGTGTAGGAATTATCTGTCACCTTAGAGGTTTTCTAGAGTATCCAGCTATGGTGTGGAATTATGACTTTCTTTAATTGTCAGTTAGTGCATGCTGACAAGTGTTACACCTGGCTGGGATCTTGTCATCTGTGTTACATTGCAGCTATGTGAAACTGTAATTTCAAGGTAATGATGACAGCTTCAACTGATTATTTACCAGATGCCTCTCCTAGTAGAGTTTTTTTCTTTTGTCTGAGTGCCTACATTCCTGCCATTTCTTGATCCTTTTAATGTATCTATTCTTTCACTATTATTTCTTCTTAGTCTATAGTATACTTCTTAACATGGTTTAAATAGTTACTATTATTTTATTTCTCTTGTTAGTATGTTTTATCTGATATAAAATTATATTAGTTTCATGCTTTAAGCATTTAGTATTCTTTTAGTTTGTTGTTAATATGTTTTAGTTGAAATAGAATTATGTCACTTTCCCTCCTTCCTTTTCTTTTGCTGGATCAAATCAGATAACCCCCTTCAAACCTTCCTCATGGCACCTATAATACTCATGTTCCTTGTAGGCCATTCTTTCATAATTATTATTATTTTCATTATTTTGCATATATGTGTTGTATACATTCATATGTTTATGCATGCTCACAGATGATTGAGTGTATATGTTTTGGGTTATGCATGCTCATTTGTGCACATGTGTATATAAGCCCAATGTTAGCAATGGGTTTCTTCCTCCATCACTGAAGTTTCATTCTGAATTCAGAAATTGACAGTATAGGCTAGAATATCTATCCAGCATGCTGGGAAGTTTCATTGTCTCAGTCTCCTCAATTCTGGAGTTATATGTGATCTACCAATCTCTCAGTCTACTATGTGGGGTATCAGAATCTTAATTCTGCTTCTGACCTGTATGCGAAGACTTGAGCAGCTCACTGCACTGAGCATCTTCACAGTCCAGAAACCTAATCTTCTTGTGTTGAGAATATGCAATTAGTTGGCTGCTTTATTCTGTCCTGAAAATGTTTTCTTAGTTTGGTTTTGTAGTTCTGTAAAAGTCTGGTGATGATATTCATAAATTATTAGAAATTTTATTTTCTTTAGACTTGATTAGGTTTATATCAACAATCTTATTATTTATTTTCCATTTCTGCTTATTTTTATATCCTAGGCCCTCTTTTACTTTCTTATGTTTATACAGATTTTTGTTTTATCTCCTGTAATTTGCTCATAATGCTTTATTCTACTATTACTACTAAGCATTTGCCCATAAAATGCAATATGCACTAAGACATATTAAACTATTTGTTAAATTATGTTACATTTTCAGAAACTCACAGGAAACTACACTTTATGATATTTCCTGAAAGTCTCTCCTGCACTTAGCTCTACTTAGTTCACATAATATGCTCTTAGTGGCTCCTGGATGTCTCGATATTTCCATTCCTGGGACTTGGAACTAAAGGTAGCATTTAATGCTCATTGGATTTAATCACAATAATACTTAAGCCAATTGTAGTTTGCTCAAACTAAAGTTTGCTTTGTAAGAGTAGGTATGAAGCAGAATTTATCACAGAGTGAATTTAGCCACATAGCAAGAGTGAGCTACTCACATATTATTGTCCTTAAACAACTGATAACTTTCCAGGCTTTTGTGTTCCAGGAAATAATGGACCAAAGACATAGAAATAGAAGCCAATTATTGATAAAGGGCTAGCAACCTGAGCAAAGAGCATGGTTCAAGGTACAGAACCACTAGCTGCAAGAATCTATGTAGGACATTGAAATAATGACCACTTGTCTCATGTTAGCATTACAGAGGCTTCTTTGTTCATATGTTTATGCTGTGTGAAGTCCAGGTTAGGAAAGGCATTTAGTTTGTCTCTGTTATTTCACTTTTGTATATGTTGTCCTTTTGCTTATATTAATTAATGTGATTAATTAATACCGTGTGTGTGTGTGTGCGTGTGTGCGTGCGTGCGTGCGTGTGTGTGTGTGTGTGTGTGTGTGTGTGTACCACAGTGTGCATGTCCAGATAAGAGTACAACTTTTAGGAGATATTTCTCTTCTACCATGTAGATTCTCAGATAAAACTCAAATGCAAGGCTTGCTGCCAAGTACCTTTTCTCTGAGTCATCTGGTCACCCAAGCATTTAGTAGTTTCCACAATTCTCTCTCAAGTCTCCACTATTCTGCCAGAATACAATGAAGTCTTTCTATTCTGAAAGGTGGGAGGAAGGACAAGTTAACTATTCCTGGAACTACATGAACTACTGCAATGATCTGGTGTATTTCTGGTCTCTTGTGTTTCTTTCCCAGCAGTGAGCAATTTAATTTCACACCCCTCAGACCAGTATACAGACAATGGCAAGAAATTAATACCTTCCCTCCACAAAGATCTCTGAAGTTCTCAGTGAATGTCTTTTCTTTTCCCCTCAGTGCTCATATCAAAATTGAAATGTTTGGCTCTCTCGGCATCCAGTGATCTCCCATATTCATTGAGATAGCCAGCTTTAACTGTCCCTTCTTACTCTGTGACTCCAAACTGCCTCTAGGAAATGACTGTGGACAATGGATCTCATACTTCATTTGTTTATGTCCCTCGGGGACCACAAACCTGCTTTATCTGTTGTGATGTTCAGTATTTGAGGCAGTAAGTTCAGTTATTTAATTTGGTTTTCTAGTTGAGAGCAATTCTGGCACTATCATGATGGAGGTAGATGTCTTCTCAATTTCATTTTAGAGAAATAAACAGTTTGAGAAGATATGAACAAAGACAGTTCTGTGAAACTAAACAAAGTAATTGAGACATTCAATCCAGAATAAGGCATCCCTGTAAGATACCAATAACACAAAAGAATCCTCAGTGTTTCTAATTGGCCACAAACCTGGCTGGTTTGTTATGGTTGGTCAGATTGCCCCTTGTCAAATTGAACTAAAATGGGAAATGAATGCAACAAATTAGTTCAATCTGTTGTTGTCTATTCTATAGATGTGAGTCAGGAAAGAGACCAATTTCCACATAATCAGAAAGGGTGCCAGGACTCTGAGTCCATTGAAAATAGTTTTAGATTTTGCAAAGATAGTAAAAGATCAAATGACTGCATTGCAACTGAAATTTAAAATTCAAAATGTGATAGTCTAAACATAATAAAAATCTCTAAGTAGTTTTCTCTAAATTAATAAAAGAAACAGCACAAAAGAAAGTGAGAAAATAAGGGAATATATTTCATTTCAGTATCATGTTATGTTATAACTTTCATTCCTTTTGGTCTTACATTTTCCCCTTTTTAGAGACACACTAAAGACAGTCCCTAGAATCTCAACAAATCAACTGGAAGAATGAATTAATTTCTATGCTTTGGGATTATAAACACATTATGTATGCTGTCCAAATTTTACAAGTTGGATTATACTTTAGCCTTTTTCTCTTCATCTGTTGTGACCAATTAGAGACACCATGTCTAGTAGACTATATAATGATAAATGATGAGATCACTGATTGATACAGAAAGTCAGTCCTTTGATTTCAGGCTTTTCTGTCCATTGCTATCTTCAAACAATGAATTGTGTGGGATTGGCAGTATTTTACTACTCATGTTCATATTTCTGTGGGTGTTAGTCATCCCAAGGTAACACATGATGGGTCATCAGCTTTAAATGCTTACATATTTTTACATATAACAGTATCTGATGGATAATTTTATTAGGGAACATTGTAGCAAAGAGTATGATCAACAAATTTTTTACTCATTCTAGCGTCAGGTACTCAAGATGCCCACGATGATAATTTATATGATCTCTGATGATCAACACTAGGCAAAGCAAATGCTGTACTCATACATTCATGTATTCTATGTATATATATGTTTGTTTATGTATGTATCTGACAAATCATATTGGCCAACTTTTTTCTAGTTTTTACTTCTTTAAAAATTTTCAACAAAGTATTTTTTAATATTCTTTCCTTTCCAGAAACACCTGTCAGATCCTCACCCTCCAAACAAACCAATATTATGTTCCTTGTGTTTCACCAAAAATAAAAAGATGAGGCCTTATCTTCAGTATGGCTGATATATCCAGTGCATCTCCACTGGGGAAAAAACTGATTTCCCTCTGCTAGCAGATATCAATAGCAAAAATCTTTTCGCCAATGATGGGACTAAGTCCCTACTCTCTCCTTTCTCCATATTGAAACTTTATCTAATTGTTCAAGCCCTCAGAATCTCCGTGAATTCATGTATACAACAGCCCTGTTGTCTGGAAAATGCTACTTCTTTGGAATTACCAACCAACTGTGATTCTTATAGTCTTTCTATTTCCTCTGATACAGATATCTTTGAGTCATGAGGGAAGGTTTTGACAAAAATATCACCTTTAGAGAAGTGTGATCCAAGGTCTCTCACTCTCTGTACATTGTCCAGTTGTTATTCTCTGTTAATTGCAAGAAGAAACTTCTCTGACTGGGCCTTAATAATAAATGGATCTATAGTCATAGCAATATATAGCAATACATCATTAAGAGTTATTTAACCACGTGTTTCTGGAATCCAATCAAAAAGTGTTTTGTTGCTCCAATAACATTTATGCAATTATTTATATCATTATTTTGCATATAGGTCCCAACTGTTTTTTGCTGGGTTTGTAGTTGTTTGAAATTGATAGTTATCTTTCTCCTTAAGTAGAATGCACAGTACCTTGCATCATGAAACTTTTGGTTAGGTACCAGCTCAATTTCTCCATGTTTGATGGCATGAGTATATGGTGTCTTCAGTCATAAGGTCATATTATCAGGTTGGAGAGAGTAACAAATAGTGCTGTGCAGCCATCTAACTAGTGGACCTGTAACAGTGGGTGTAGTTTCAGGCAGATAGAAGGGGAAAGAGGAGTTTGAGGCATGGCTTTGCGCACTCATTCTGGAGGATCAGCTTATCCCGTAGGAAGAGCAGGGAAACACTCATGCACTTCTTTATATTTTTCAAAGTAATTGTTCTCCAATAAACACCCAATTATCATTTATTTTTGGGTCTAGTGATATAATTACATCTTCACCTTAAGCACTGGCAATAGACTGTAATGTTTAGGGTATATCTATGGGACTCCTTTAGCCAATACAAAAACTACATTAAATTCATATTATATATGTATATAAAATCACTGTAAAATTGGAAACTAAATAAATGTAAATGGCAAGAGTTCTTTCCTCTGGTAGCATAAAGTAAAATTAATCTTTCTTTAAAAGATGTTTTATGACAGGCCCCCACCCCATACTTTTCTTATGTTTTTGAATTTACTATTTCTCCATGACAAACCCATATGCTTTTAAGTATAAATCAGGATATGTAACATAATTTATTTCTGTAAGGAAAATTGTTCCAAACCAGTACAAATTCTATAGTCATTTTGTATGTTGCCTGTTTATATCACTGTCTCCAGAAATAACTTTTCCACCATATTTTATTTCCAAGAGGCATCCCTGTCAGTGGACAGGTCCCAGGGACGATGTAAGGCATCGGCAAGAGAAGGAAATGAGCCTGGCCACGAAGGTTGGGAGTATCTTGCAGCCTGATTGACTAGCAGACAAGTTTCTTCTTCTTCTTCTTCTTTTTCTTCTTCTTCTTCTTCTTCTTCTTCTTCTTCTTCTTCTTCTTCTTCTTCTTCTTCTTCTTCTTCTTCTTCTTCTTCTTCTTCTTCTTCTTCTTCTTCTTCTTCTTCTTCTTCTTCTTCTTCTTCTTTTTCTTCTTCTTCCTCTTCTTCTTCTTATTCTTCTTCTCCTTCTTCTTCTTCTTCTCCTCCTCTTCCTCCTCCTCCTCCTCCTCCTCCTCCTTCTACTTCTTCTTTTACAGAATTCAGTAAGAATACATTCATGTTCCAAAACATAGATCATGTCAATTTTGTTTTGGGGCATGTGTTTCACTTCCTCTTGCTCATCTCTTAGTCATCATTAATAAATTATGACAGAACAAATGTCATTTCTAGTCATTTTCCTTCAGGTCTTGACATCATTGGTAAACAGTTATCTTTCATAACTGTTTTCACTCATCAACCTCATAACCCAATTTTTAAGAATCTAGAGGCATATGTCATTCTGTACTCAAGCTGGTACCTTTTGTGGGTACAAGGATTCTTGAACAAAACAACATGCAAGTCGTCAGGGGCATACTGCCATGTCCTAAGCAGTGTATTATTAACTCTTAATGGTCAGAGTACCTAAGAAACATCCCCAGGACAAAGCTGCCGTGGTTATTATTCAAATTATGGCATAATACATTCTCATATTTTATATCTTTATAGAATACTTTTATCATATTTCTATGTCATTCTTTGTCCATCACTGTAAGTCCCTAAGTAGGACAGAGGTAACTTCAGGTAATCTTACTTACATAGTCTCCTGAGTGTATAGTGGGAAGACTTAGGCTTGCAACCCTAACTGTGGGCAGCTCCTCTAGCCCAACAAATCTTGTTTACCTTTTTGAGTTTACTTAGTTTTGAATATCTTGTTACTATATAATTGCAGGGACTGATGTTTCAAGATGTCTCATAGACTCATAAGGAGACTCCTGGCTTCTTTATGTGTATCATAGCCTCCAAGGCTTAAGGAAGACCTTGAAGTAGATAAGGGAGTACACCTGGGGAAGGCATAAATGATTCATAAGAAATTTTCCACCAATCCAATATCCCTAAATTCTAAATATTAAAAGTCTCCCAGGTATGCAACTGGTAGAGATGGAAACCAAAGGTTGCATGGCAGCCATCATGCTGCTCAGCTTTGCTGGATTTTGTCAAACAGCTTTGCCGGCCTTATCACTTTTGTCATTCACATTAGTTACGGCTGTACCATTTTATGATAGTTAGCAGATTACAGAACCCTGGAGCTTCTCATTCTCATGGTGTTGTAGATCTGTCCTTCAACTCCCCAAGCAACGTATTCCAAAAGAAATGCCATGAGTTTAATGGACGTAATGCTACATTCGTGTAATCCTATCATGTGTGAGACTAAGGCAAGATGAAGAAATAAACTGCAAAGTGTATGCTGTTTGCCACATAGCAATTTTTTTTCAGATTGAAACAGTCTCTCCAGGACGGTTTCTATTTAAGACTTAGGAAGTAAATAAAACACACAGGACTTAGGAATATGCTTAAATTTACAGGTTTCACAAGGCACTCACTCTACTCCAGGCTATGAAGCAGCAATGGTTTCTAGGGAGAGGAGATTTCCAAAACTGTAGCACTTCCCCCTCAACATATAGGGGACATCAGGAATGCAGGTTTATGAATCATCCCTGGGATGGGCTTTTCATCTATCCACTGCCTTTTTTCATCATACACTTCTGTAAGTGACTCCAATCAGCGACAATAGACTTGGTGGAATCTTTTCTTTTTCTGTTGACAATGCCCTATCTCAGGTAAATCAATGGTTTTCATATCACTGCACAACGAAGTCTTAGAGTATCATCAAATTATGCAAATTTATATACTCATAGGCTGCTCTTAGCAATAGCTGTGGATTTCTCAGTCTTCAAATTTCACAGTGGCATTATGTTTTGATTTTCTGCTCTTTGTCTGCTGTTATAGAAATTGGCATGTGAACTTCAAACTCAACATATTCTGACCAAATGCAAAATGCATGAAGTTATATTTTGATATCAGATAAAGTCAGCTTTTTGTCAAAGAATCTATCAAACATTGGAGACAAATTTCTCAATAATGAAAATTGATTAATCAGAAAGACTAAAACTGTCTTAAATATCATCATAAACAAGTGAAATTCAAGGTACAATGTGTATAGATATTAAAGGAAGTAGAAATAGAAATTGTTCTATAACAGCATGAAAGTACAGAGTTATGTTCTTACCTTTTATAAATTGAATGTTTCTGTCCTCTACCAAATTTCACAGTTAAAATACAAAATCTCCTATATGATGGAATGTGTGTAGGGATCATTTTGTATGTAATTATATTACAGGATCTCATGAGGGGAGATTGTCCATGATGGAATTCCTACACTAAAACAAAGCATGAGAGAAATTATTTCTGCTCCATCTTGCAGAGATACAAAAAGAAGATGACTGCTCTAAAGGACATCTACTGCTTTCAACAGATCAATTATTCTGATACCATTTTCTGAGCCCCAACACACCCTACCATGCAAAGCTGAAAGAAATGAATGATATTTGTGTAAGCTATTTGTCTCTGTTGTCATAACAACAAGATAAACACAATGAATCACCTTGCCCTAATTGACCTTAGAAGGAAACTCAATGGAAAATAACTGAGTACACCTACCTTTATTTAAATTTTATGTGATATTTTCATTGGAGAAGGGTATGTGCCCAGCTACAAAAAACTTCGAAGTAAGGAAAATTATGCATGTCAAATGAAAGCAAAAAAACATTATACTTAATTGTTAAGTTGCTTAAAAAATACTAAGTTATAGAAAACACATTAAATAATTAATGGATCAAAGATGAAGTCACAAGGAGCTTTGAAAAAATAATGCTAAAGTATATGTAAAATTATAAAATACTAAATATCAAGAAGGAAAGTTACAGTTTTAATATTTATATTAGGAGTAAAAACTGAAGCATAAACTCATGCTTGAACCTTAGGCTACAAAAGAATGGGGAAAATAAAATACAAATAATGAAACTAATAATGAAACAGCAAAAATTTGGAATAGAAAGTAAACATGATATAAAATAAGTAGAGAGTAAGCAGAGGCAAAAATTGAAATTTTAATGAGTTCACAACATCAAGAAACTTGTAGGTCTGCTGATTAAAAAAGAATATGCATGCTAGGATTTCAGAAATAGAAGAGATCACAAGCAATAACTATGGGAATTCAAATTACTATGAAAGCCTGAAACTTATAAGCAAATTTGTTCCAACAAGCTTGACATCTGAAATAAAACTGACAATTCACTTGAAATAGTTTATTAAAATCCTAGAATAAGTAGCGAAAATTTTAAATATCTAAATAACACTTAAATTAGTAAAAATAGAAATGAGTATACAAACTAATTAACAAATACTAAGTAATGATGAATACCAGCAAATATCAAACTAAAACTATGTCTAATTACTGACTAAAATTTAAAAGACTAATGATAAGAAGGATTGGCCAAGGTCTGAAATAAAGTATTTGATCAAAGAATACAGCTTGCAAAGATTTGGCACATAAAGATACTTCAATTCCAATCTCCTAATTGTTTGCCAAAGGCATGCAAATATACAGCCCCACAGGTTACTTTCTAGGTCTTCCCAAGAGTATAAATAATACTGGTGTTAAATGTTCAGAAAGAAAAATCTGTATTTACATTTTACAGAATCAATCAACCATAAAAAGCAACAAATATGGAGATATTTGAGGATATTGTTGAATTTCAAGCCTTGTTAGTTCAGAATGTGTGATAGAATAGGGTTACTTGCATGCAATTTTTACAATGTCTTTATTTAAATTAGAAATAATCTTATTTTATATATCAATCCCAGTTCCCTCTCTGTCCCACTCTCCCATGACCCCACTCACCCCCCTACAACCCCTATCCACTCCCCATGGAGACTGAAGCCTTCCATGTGGGATCATCAATGTCTGTCATATCATTTGGGGCAGGGCCTAGCCTCTTCCCATGTATTTAGGCTGAGAGACTATATCCTTCATTGGGGGAATGGGCTCACAAAGTCCATTCATGCACTAGGGATAAATGCTGGTTCCACTGCCAGAGGCCCCATAGACTGCCCTTGTACCCAAACTGACACCCATGTTCAGGGTGTCTGGTTAGGTCCTATGCTGGTTCCCCAGCTGTCTAGCTGGGACCCATGAGCTTCCACTTGTTTAGGCCAGCTGTTTCTATGAGTTTCTCCAGCATGGCCTTGACACTTGTGCTCATCACTCCTACCTCTCTTCAACTGGATTCTGGGAGTTCATCTCAGTGATAAGCTATGGATCTCTGCTTCTGCTTCTATCAACTACAAGATGAAGGCTCTAGGATGTCATTTAAAGTAGTCATCAATCTCATTTTAGGGGAAGGCCATTCAAGGTAAACGCTCTATTATTACTTAGGTTCCTAGTTGCGGTCATCCTTGTGGCTCTCTGGATGATTTGCTAGTGCCAGATTTCTCTTTAAACCTATGATGGCTCCCTCCCTCTACTAAGTTATCTCTTTTCTTGCTCTCTTCTGTTCTTCCCCAGATCAGTCTTCCTGTTCCCTTATATTCTCCACCAATCCCCAGCCCCCACCCCTGCCTTTCTCCCCTCCTCTTTCTCCTACCTCCATCTCCCTCTCCCCTCTAGCATACTGCCAATTTGTTTAGGAGCTCTTGTCCCTTTCCACTGCTCTGAGGGACCATGTATGTCTCTCTTAGGGTCCTCATTGTTCCTTATCTTCTCTAGAGGTGTAGATTGTAGGCTGGTAATCCTTTGCTTTATGTCAAATATCCATATATGAATGGGTATATACCATGTTTGTCTTTCTGTGACTGTGTTACCTCACTGAGAATGATTTCTTCTAGTTCCATCCATTTGCCTGTGATTTTCAAGATTTCAATTTTTTCCCACTGAGTAGTACTTCTTGTGTAAATAGACCACATTTTCTTTATCTATTGTTCAGTTGAGGAGCATCTAAGTTGTTTCCAGGTTCTGGCTATTACAAATAATGCTGCTATGAACATAATGGAACAGATGTCCTTGTTGTATGAATGTGCATCCTTTGGGTATATGCCTAAGAGTGGAATTGCTTGATCTTGTGGTAGACTGAGTCCCATTTTCCTGAGGAATCTCTATACTGATTTCCAAAGTGGCTGTATGAGTTGGCACTCCCACTAGCAATGGAGGGTTGTTCCCCTTTCTCCAGATCCTCTCCAGCATTGGTGTTTTTGATTTTAGCCATTCTGACAGGAGTAAGATGGTATCTCAGAGTTGTTTTGATTTTCATTTCCATGATGGCTAAAGGTGTTGAACTGTTTCTTAAGTGTGTTTCAGCCATTTTTGATTCTTCTATTGAGACTTCTCTATGTAGTTCTGTACCCCACTTTTTAATTGGATCATTTGGTGTTTTGGTGACTAGATTCTTGAGTTCTTTGTATATTTTGGAAATCAGCCCACTGTTTGAGGTAGTGTTGGTGAACGTATTTTCCCATTCAGTGGGCTGCTGTTTTGTCTTGTTGTGTCCTTTGCCTTACAAAAGCTACTCAATTTCAGGAGATCCCATTTATTAATTGTTGATCTCAGCATTTGTGCTACAGGCTGTTCAGGAAGTGAACAGGAAGTGGTCCTCTTTACCAATTCTTTCAAGTCTACCTCCCACCTGTTGTTGCAATAGGTTCAGTGTGGCTGGATTTAGGTTGAAGCCTTTGATCCATTTGGACTTAAGTTTTGTGCATGGTGATAGATATGGATCCATCTGCAATCTTCTACTTGGTAGTGTCCAGTTATGCCAGCATCATTTGCTAAAGATGCTTTCTTTTTTTCCCTTGTATAATTTTAGCTTCTTTGTCAAAAATCAGATATTTTTATGTATGTGGATTAATATTAGGGCTTTCAATTCAATTCTGTTTATCTACCTGTCTGTTTTTGTGCCAATATCAAGCTGTTTTCACTACTATAGCTGTACAGTAGAGCTTGAAGTCTAGGATAGTGATTCCTCCAGAAGTGTCTTTATTGTACAGGGTTGTTTTGAGTATCCAGGTTATTTTTTCTTATTTTGTTTTTCCACAAATGTTGAGTATTGTTCTTTCAAGTTCTATGAAGAATTGTAAAGGGATTTTGATGAGAACTGCATTGAATCTGTAGATTGCTTTTGACAAGTTTGTCATTTTTACTGTGTCGATCCTACCTATCCAAGAGCATGGGTGATCTTTCCACTTTCTGGTATCTTCATTTTCGTTTTTTAAAGACTCAAAGTTTCTATCATACAGGTCTTTCAGGTGTTTGGTTAGAGTTACCCTAAGATATTTTGTGTTGTTTTTGGCTATTGTAAAGGGTGATGTTTCTCTGATTTCTTTCTCAGCCCATTAATCATCTCTATATAGTAGGGCTACTAATTTTTTGTTAGTCTTTTATCCTGTCACTTTGCTGAAGGTGTTTATCAGCTGTAGGAGTTTCCTGGTAGAATTTTTTCAGGTTACTTATGTAAACCATCATATCATGTACAAAGAGTGAAAGTTTGACTTCTTCCTTTCCAATTTAACCCCGTTGATCTCCTATTGTTGTCTTATTTCTCTAGCTACAACTTCAAGCACAATATTGAAGAGATATGGAGACAGTATTTTCCATTACCAAATGTCATTGCTCCCTCTTCCATTTTAAATCTAGTCTTATCATTTTACCCCTTGATTAGATGTTGCATTGAGTACATTAATTACTACAAATATAAATATGATTATATGACTCTGTAACGCACAGACTATGCTATTTTTTAGGGTATCAGAGGATTGCAAAGTGAGAAAAGAAATCTAGGAGAATTTTCACAGGCAGCATCAACATTAAAATATTGACTTAAATTATGTATCAGTATTACTCAGTCCACTATTATAGTGTGCAGTTATAGACAACATGCATGGAAATGCACATAACCTTGTGCCAATAAAATTTTATTAGCAAAAACAGACGTGTAGCCAATTGTAAGCCCTTTCCTATTTAATCTTTAAATTTGTTCTGAGGAGGATATAGAGAGGACATTTTGAAGTTCACGGGAAATGCCTTTTAGCACTGACTACAGAATATAATCTAGGGTTATGGAGTTCTCCAGTGAAAGGGATGCTATGTGGGACTGTCCACAGTGCTGACAGTAAGAACCCTGGCAAAATCTACAAGTACTTTTAAAAAATACATGCCAAGTTGTAGTTTTTATAATATTTTGCATTATAGCCTTTTATTTAAATATGGAATACAAATAGTCACAAGACTAAAACTGTCCACATATACGTTTAATTAAAATTACCAAACAACAAAATATGCATCAAAATTATATGAAGCAATATTTGACTAAACAAAATTGAGTACACAAATGTAAGTACACCGTCAGGATTCAACATGTTGGAAGCTCTACTATCCACCATGATTATGTAGTCAGAATCCAAATTAGCAATTTCTCCCAAAATGAACAAATAGAATGTATAATGAATGTTCAGATAGATGATAGATGATTGATGGATGATAGATAAGCACTAGCTTAATAAAGGTACATGATAGTGAATATTGTGTTTTGAATGTGGAATATCCTCAATGACTTCCTGCATCTGAATATTTGGTCTCCAAGTGCTGATGCTTTCCTGGAACTCTGTGATATCTCTAACAGGTGGAGCATCATTAGAGGAAGTGGGTCACTAATGAGTGTTTTGATAATTAGTCCCCTCTTCCTTTTTGTTCTCTGCTTACTAACTGGCATGCTCAGGGATCAATTGTGGCCTCAATCTGCTAACCTGCTCTCTCCATCATGCCAGATTTAAATCCCCTAAAATTTTAAGTCTCATTTACTTGACTTGTCAGTGACTTAGTCACTTGAATTTGAAAAATAACATAAATGTATGACAGATGGGAAAATGCCAAGGAGGGTTTCCTATGTCAAGGGTGTGAGAAATGCATTACATGAAATGTACTAGTGTCCCGCTACAGAATCTCTGAGGAGTTCTACCACACAGCAAAGTATGAGGAACATGACTTCAGTGGGACAAGTAGAACTGTGCCCCTGACTGCCTATGTACCAAATAGGGCAACAGATACAGATATAGAGTTAAATACACTCATAGACAATGACTTGGCATGACAAATTAATAGAGCTAGTCTGACTATCTCACAACACATGATCTTGGAACAGAATATGATACACACTTTTAGTCAAAATCATGCACTGTGTTTAGGCAAAATATAATATTTTGCCAGTATAAGACATAGAGAGACTAAACCAATAAGCATTACAAGAAAAAGGGTTCTCAATAACACATATAAAGACAGAAATATGGGCATATTGAAAATCTAGGACTGTTACTTCACAACAAGACATGTACCCAACTCCTATGGAATTCTCAGATTTGTTAAATTTTTATGCTAAAGATACATTAAATAACATATGATAACGTTACAATACCATAAAACTGCTAAGAGCACATATATTTAGAGTCAGGATGAAATTCAAGTTACATGGAGAAAATAAACAACACTGAGCATAGAGCTCTAAGTCTAGTGAGGGAAAGAAAATCAATATGAGTATAGTAAAAATGAATATTTAACATTGCAAAGTTTTCAATTTACAAAACATCTCAAAACATCCATTATTACAATTAAGAGATACAGGGTCTGAACTTTCTTTGGCTTGGCAGAAACATATTGAACAGCTTATATTTTCAAGAAGCTATGGTAATACACCACCTACCTATAAAAAGATCTATTTATTAAAAGTGTTTTTATTCACTTTCTTATTTTAATTTTAATTTTTAAATATAAATTTAAATTAGAGACAAGGTTGCTTCGCATGTCAATTCCAGGTCCCTCTTCCTTTCCCTCCCCTCCTCCCTTGCCCTCCCACCAACCACTCCAATATCCACTCATTTCTCTAGGGATGTTGAATCCCTATATGGCGGTGTCCATAGTCTGCCATTTCATCCAGGGCAAGGCCCAGACCCTCACCCAAGAGTACAGGTTGAGAGTGCAACTCTCAAAGTTGGATGGGCACCCAAAGTCCATTTGTATACCCAGGATAAATACTGATCTACTACACAATGCCCAATAGATTACCTAGGCCTCCTCACTGACACCCACGTTCAGGGGGTCTTGATTAGTCCCATGCTGGAATCCCAGCCATCAGTCTAGGATTCAAGAGCTAACCCTTATCAGGTCAGCTCTTTCCGGGCTTAAACCAGCCTAGTCTTAACCGCTTTGCTCCCTCTCTATCACTGGATTTTGGCAAGTGATAGCTATCCAGAAAATTGTCCATTTCCTTTAAATTTTCGAATTTTGTGAAGTACAGGTTTTCAAAGTATGACCTGATGATTCTCTGAAATTCCTCAGAGTCCGATGTTATGTCGCCCTTTTCATTCGTTTCTGATTTTGTTAATTGCATGTTCACACTCTGCTGTTTGGTAAGTTTGGACAAAGGTTTGTCTATCTTGTTGATTTTCTCAAAGAACCAACTCTTCGTTGCATTGATTCTTTGTACTGTCTTCTTAGTTTCTACTTTATTGATTTCAACCCTCAGTTTGATTATTTCCTGGGATCTACTCCTCCTGGGGGAGTTTGCTTCTTTGTGTTCTAGAGCTTTCAGCAGTGCTGTTAATTCTCTAGTATAACTAGTCCCTAGTTTCTTCATGTGGACTCTTAGTGCTATGAACTTTCCTCATAGCAGTGCTTTCAAAGTGTCCCATAGGTTTATGTATGTTGTGTCTTAATTCTCACTGAATTCTAGGAAATCTTTAATTTCTTTTTTTATTTCTTCTTTGACCCAAGAATGGTGTCATTGTGCATTTTTCAATTTCCATGAGTTTGTAGGGTTTCTGCAATCTGTGTTGTTGTTAAATTCTAATGTTAATGCATGGTTGTCTGATAAGATGCATGGAGTTATTCCAATTTTTTTGTAGCTGCTGAGGTTTGATATGTTGCCAGGTATGTGGTAGATTTTTGAGAAGGTTCCATGTGTTTGTGAGAAGAAGGTATATTCTTTTTTATGTGTATGGAATGTTCTATAGATATCTGTTACTCCCAATTGGATCATAACTTCTATTAGACCCTTTGCTTCTTTGTTAAATTCCTGTCTGGTATTCCTGTCTATTGGTGATAGTGGGGTGTTGAAGTCCCCCACTGTAAGTGTTTTATATGTCATTGGAGTTTTAGTAATGGTTCTTTAACAAACGTGGATGCGTATTTGGGGCATAGATGTTCAGAATTGAAACTTCATCTTTGTGGATATGTCCTGTGATGAGTATATAATGACTGACCTCCTTCATCTCTTTTGATTGATTGTCTTTTAAAGTCTAATTTGTTAGATATTAGGATTGCTACCTACGCTTGTTTCTTGGGTAGATTTAATTGGAAAATCTTTTCCCAACCTTTAACTCCGAGGTAATATCTATTTTTGAGGGTGAGGTGTGTTTCTTGTATGTAGCCGAAGGATGGGTTCTGTCTTCAAATCCATTCTGTTTGCCTGAGTCTTTTTATTTGTGAGTTAAGGCCATTAATATTGAGGGATATTAATGACCATTGATTGCTCATTCTTCTTTGATTTGAAATGGTTGTTGTTGTTAGAATTATGTGTGGAATTACACCCCTTTTTCCTTTTGCATGTTGGTAAAGTGGGATTTTCTAATGCCTATGTTTTTTGGTTGTAGTTAACTTCCTTGGGTTGGAGGTTTTTTTTTCAGAACTTTCTGTAGGGATGGGTTAGTGGACATGTATTGCTTGAATCTAGGTTTGTCATGGAATATCTTGTTTTCTCCATCTATAGTGACTGAGAGCTTTGCCGGGTATAATAGTCTGGGCTGGCATCCATGGTCTATTAGTGTTGGTAGAATATCTATCCAGACCTTCTAGCTTTCAGAGTTTCCATGGAGACCTCAGGCCATTTTCCTTAGCTGCTCTTAATATTCTTTATTCTGTATATTTGGGGTCTTGATTATTATGTGTCAAGGGGACATTTTTGTGGTCCACTATATTTGGTGTTCTGTAAGTTTTTTGTACCTTCATTGGCATGTCTTTCTTTAGGTTGGGAATGTTTTCTTCTATGATTTTGTTGAATATGTTTTCTGCTCCTTTGAGTTGGTTTTCTTCACCTTCTATTCCTATTATTCTTAGGTTTTGGTCTTTTCATGGTGTCCCATATTTCCTGGATGTTTTGTGTTAGGGATTTGTTGGACTTAACATTTTCTTTGGTTGATGAATCGATTTCTCCTAGTGTATCTTCAACACCTGAGATTCTCTCTTCCATCTCTTGTATTTTATTGGTAATGCTTGTATCTGTCGTACCTGGCCATTTGCCCAGCTTTTCTATTTCCATCCTTACTTCAGATTGTGTATTTTTTATTGTCTCTATTTCAGTTTTCAATCTTGCACTGTTTGAATTGTTTCTCGTAATTTTTGGTTCAGTTTTTCATCCATTTGTTGCATTTTATGAATTTTTTGGTTTGTGTTTTCTTCCATTTTTTGGTTTGTTTTTCTTCCATTTCTTGAATTTTTGGTTTTTTTTCTTCCATTTCTTGCATTTTTTGGTTTGTTTTCTCTTCCATTTCTTTGAGGGATTTTCCTATATACACTTTTAGGGCCTCTATCATTTTTATGAAGTTGTTTTTAAGGTCATTCTTTTCTGCTTCATTTGCATTGGAATGTTGGAGTCTTGCTGGTGTGGAGTCTCTAGAATCTGGCTGTGTCATATTTGGTTTTTTGTTGCTGAGTGTGTTTTTATATTGTCTCTTTCCCATCTCTTCAGAAAGAGCCACTTACTGCTCTGAGGGTTAAGGGACCAGAGTTCCCTTTTGGTGGCTGTATTCAAGTTCAGTACTCTGGTAGTTCTTCTCTTCCTGATCCTAGTTCTGGTCCTGTGGGTGGAAAAGAAGCCCAGGAATCTGGGGTGCATAGTCTCCTACCTGGTCCCTTGTCCTGTTGGTGGTAGAGAAGGCCTGGGATCTGGGGTGGTTGGCTCCTGCTGGGATGGGAGGCACTGTGGCAGCCAGTAGGCAGTCCCCAGGCACTGGAAGGCAGTCCAGCATGCTGGAGCTTGTTTACCTGGACCTGCTGATTCCCTGGTCTCATTGGTTGAAGAGAAGACCTGGTATCTGGGGTTGCATGGCTCCCAACTAGATGCTAAGCTCTGTGGCAATCCCCAGGCAATCCCCAGGCACTGGAATCTTAACGTGATTTTGATGGGGTTCACTCAGCACATAGACCAGTATCTATGACCATAATCAACATGTGAAATATTCTTGACATTCACCAAGTTCTCCTTTATCCAGATTAAGTAAATGCTTGGCCACAGTTTTGGCAGTCATTTCTGCTAGTTGTCTGTTGAGTTTGTAGTTTGAAATCTTTCTTATTTATGATTTTTACTCCTGTTGTTCTGTAAACCTTTGATTAAATTACATGTTCTGATAATTTTGGGGGTATTACAATACTTCATATACTCATCTTTGATTTTGCTGTGGCTTATTGCCTCTCTAGCTGTACAATATACTCTATGACCTCTCCAAGTTGTGTAGGAGGCAACAGGAATGAGCAAGTATGGTCCCTGTATTTTCAAAACCTATTGTGTGTCTTGAGATTGACTGGCATCAGCCTCGTGAAACACTTCAAGTGTTCCTGGTTGTTTTTCATTATTATCTTTATACTATTTTGTGCATTCTATTTTTTCCAAGAAGCATTTAAATGAAGGCCACAGTACATATTTTTTGGATTAAAATTGTAAATTCTTTATCTCCAGGGTCATTTCTGAACATAATACATAAATGTGTAATAAAGAAGAATGTGAGTGTTTATACTTCTTTTTGTTTTTTTTTACCCCAAATATTTATTTTTTGTATATGGAAACTGAACTTTAAATCTTTAGTTGTAGTAATTGCTAAAATTCCTAGTCTTGTCCTTACTTTATCTGAAAATTCCAGTCTTTCATTATAAATTGACTATTCACTTTAAAATAATACTAAGGAAAAATTACAAGGTACACAGCTTAGTAGACTGTGCTAGTCATCTCTGGAAATGATCCTTACAGATATATTCTGGAGAATACACACACTGGAAGAATACAAGGGCTGAGATGTTTTATTTGGGCTCAAGAAGTCCCAGCTATTACCCTCTTGAGATGATGGCTATTTTCAAGCCTTGGCTTGGAAAGACTTCTCCTAGAAGAATTAGAATGATTACTGGCTCTGGGGATGAAGACGAAATGGCTCTTCAGGGAGCAGGGTCTGCTTGAGTGTGTTGTTTGAGCTACTCGGTAGTCCAGTTTTGTGTAGGTTGAGATGGCACATCTCAAACACTTCACACATCACAGAATCATGGAATCAGAAAAGGAGGAAATGGAGGTAAGTATACTGAATGTCCTTTTTTGATAACAAATAACCACAGAGTGTCTGTTGAAGCTAATATCCATTTCCAGTCTCCCACTGTGCAGCTTTCAGTGTTAGTGGGAAATCACCCTTATTGCTAAAATATTATGCTCCACAAAATAGGTAAGATATTTTATTAATGGAGAAATCACATTAGAAGCCAAGAGATCCGAGAACCAAAGTTCCACAAAACCTCCAAAACCAAAACCAAAATAGAGAGCGAGTCTCCTCCCCCGAGCTCTTTTATCCCCCATATGTTTGAAATACTTATGACCATGCCAATTGAGTATGGTCAGTGCTATGGATACATAGGCCTCTCCCTACACACCCCATTGTTAATCTCCAGGTTTCATAATGAGAAAATTAAAAAAAAACCTGGAGGTCTGTGTTTCTTTCTAGACACTATGCTATTTCAAACATTTGTGGTACAGACAGAAATCATTCTCATGTGGTTATAAGACTCAGGCTTCCTTGTCCTTGGTGTTGTTTAAACACAATCCCCATCCTCCCAAATGACACCCCTTTCTTTGACTCATGTTCCTTTCCTATCCTCTTCCTCCTGTTCTTCCTCTTTCTCTCCCAAGCTCTAGCAACATTTCATGAACTTCCCTGTCTTCAAATCTCTCTCATCTTTCTTCTGCCTACTCTATGCTGGCTTAACAGATAATGGAAGCTTTTGGATTTTAAAGGATAATGTTATTAGTTATGGGCCAATGGAAACTCTTTGTGTTTCCAATTCTCCAACTTTAATTACATCTGCAGAGTTCCTCTGACTATGCATCCTATTTAAAGTTTGTGGGGTTCAGAGAAGACATCATTTGTGTGGTGATATGTTTTCTTCCTATTATAATAGGTTAGAGAAGAGAATTAAATTCATCATGAGACTTTATTTGCTGTTGAAAATACAGACATTTGAAATACTGTCCTGTTTCAGGGAAGCACACATTAATAATCTTAGCATGTGACAAATTTGTGCTGCATTCTAGGTTTTATCTTAATGAGTGTAGCTCCTTCTAAATCTGTTGGCAATGTGTCTAACTTCAATGTCAGGATTATCTTAGGAAATTGAAATCTAAGCTATACAAGAAACATGTAGACATCTGCTGTACACCTTTGCAGCAGGTCCCAGATGCTGGGGACAGATGTGGAGGAAGCCCCCCAAACTTTCTTTGAAGAATAGCTCCTCATTGAATTGTCAGCAACAAAACTGTTATATTACACCAAGAACCACCACATTTTTGTTTAAATAAGTAAGAGGCATTGGCTACTTTCAGTTGGTTTCCTTTCATCTGAATATTAAAGGGCATCTGTGGTTCTCAAAAATCTAATGACATTTTCTGTGGGTTTGTGAAGTCTGTGCTCTGGACTTCATGATGCTTACTGATGAGAGTCACAGGGCAAAGACAACTATGTGCTGATCAAGAAAATTGCATTTCAAATGGCAGAAATAATAGAATATGCTGCTTGAAAACTTCTTCCAAGAAACACTGTGGCAAGCACTCCCATGAAGCATCTGTAGGATTCTGATAGAATATTATGTGCTAGTGTAGTCTCAAACTCAAGTATGGGAAAATTGGGGTTAAAAATGTTAAAAGTCATTGTATTGGGGAACACACTGAGAGGGTAGAAAGGAAGAGAGAGACAGAGAGAGATACAGAGACAGAGATACAGAGACAGACAGAGAGACAGAGACAGAGAGGCAAATAGAGACATAGAGAGACAGAGACAGAGAGATTTTTACCAGGATATTTTAAGAGTTTAGTGATCATCCCTTGCCTAGACCTTGGTACATAGATTCTGAATGTTGGAAAGATGCCAGGATTACTGGGTTGAGAAATACAAAAGCATTGTTTTCTTTCACAAAGCATTCACATATATTCCTTTTGAAATGAAGTTGTCCTGTTACTTCAGGAAGGGCCTCTGACTATACAAATTTAGCTGAAACAAAGCTATGATAAAGATGTGTGGATAAGCCAGAATGTAGTAAATTACAACCTAAGCGATGCTGCAGATCAGTGGATGCTAGCTCTCATCAGGGGCATTTAGTTGAAAGAGATGTTAAGTGAACTTCTTAAAATTTGAAGTAATTGGGACAAAATACACTGGCCCTACTCCAAATTTGCAGATAATTGAACTAAGATTCTTTAAAGGGAGTAATTAGTCCTAATTTGAACAGGTGAGGTCATGTGAGAAATTTTCTGGTGGAAAATGAAGTTAATTGAGATTAATGACTCTTAAATACATTGTTTCTCTACTTAGCATTTCAAAGCAATACTCCCTGGAGAATAAAACATGTTCCTAGAAATCTATTAGGGAGACAGTCTCTTCATTCTTATTTATTTTATTACACAACACTGTTAAATTTTTCCAAAGTAAGTGCAATGTGTGTTACATGCCTGTTGACACATCTGTGGGCAAGTGTGTGGGTTTATATGTGCATGAAAGAAAATGGGAGAATAGGTGACATACATTTCTTATGTGATATCTTCATTTTATTTCTGCCTGAACCCTCAAATTTTACCCATTGACTAGTCGCAGTAGCCAGCTTGACTCAGGAAATGCATGTCTCTCATCCTGGACTTGCAACTCTTCTACCAGGACTGTCTGAAGGGCTCTAGAAATCCACACTCTGGTCCTCATCCTTGCGTAGCAAACACTTTCCCCATGGAAACATGTCCCCAGCATAAAAAAACAATGTATGAGAGTCTAAGAAGAAGCAATAATTTTTAAATTTCAAATCAGTTTCACCTTGTACATTTTCCCCCACTAAATTTCTTCGGTTTCCTCTCTACCTAAGAGGGGTGGTTTTTTTTTGTCACAAAAAAAATACTCATGAATGTTTAATACATGTTTTTCTCCTTTAAAAACTGAACATGTTGATGCTCATGTAGATCTAAGTACTATTCTGCCAGTAAATGATGTCAGCCCAGGAACTTGAACCAGAGCATGTGAGTACCTAAACCCAACACCGGGCTAAATTTTAAAGACATTAATAGTAAAATAGATGCCCAGGTTGACTTTGGATGAAACGCTGCCTGGCTCTTCCTTCTGGTTCCTGTTCTCACGTGTTGCTTACCAAGTATAAAAAATACAAGAAAATAAACTGTTGCATTTGTTCCATGCTGCTCTACATTATGTGTAGACACAGGTGGCCACAAACAAGTTAGATGAGCAAACATATTAGCTTATCAATTTCCTTTTTTAAAAAAAGCCAGAGATACCTGGGCAAAGAGGAAAAGATAACAAGAGGTTTGTTGCAGCTGTAGTGTCTGTAAATATATGCCCTGGGCAGCGCAGACCTACAGATGCTGTTTACCTGAATGGTCGCTATCCTCACCCTCAGTGATGATGGATGGGTAGTGGGAAGTGAACCTGTGAGTCTCAAGAAAGATAATAAATCCAAATGACTCACCTTGCCAACAATTAAAACCATAACCTCAGACACCGATCCAGTGCCCAGCTGTAGTCTTAAAAGTGCCTACCAGAAATCATATGATGCTGTATTTAGATGTAGAGTCGTGACTCTAGACTCTGAGCATACCTAGAAATGGAGCCTTCTGTGGCTACCCTAATTGTCATCACAGAACCTACATCAGAGATCAGCAGCCAAGCACTTAGCTGATCTCCTGGAAATCAGTTGAAGAGAGGGAGGAGGGATCATATGAACAAGGGGGGAGGATTAAGCCCATGATGGGGAAAACCTGGAAGAGAGCTGACCCTACCCAATGGGACCTCATGAACTATGGACTGACAGCTGGGGAACCTACATGGGACTGAACTAGACCCTCTAAATGTGGGTGACAGGTATGTGACTTAATCTGTTGGGGGAGGTCCCAGGCAGTGCCACCAGGACCATTCCCAGAGCATGAATGGGCATTTTGGGGCCTACTCCCTATGGTAGAATAGCTTACTCAGCCTTGATATGGGGGAGGCGTATTTGTCTTGCCTCAACTTGACTTGCCAGAAGTTGCTGATTCCCCAAAGAAGGCTGTACCCCTCTGAGGAGTGGATAGGAGGTGTGGAAAGGGTGGGAGGCAAGGGGACAGGAGAAAGATAGGGAGGAGGAACTGGGGTTAGTACATAAGATGAAAAAGAAAGTTTTTTAAATAAAAAATAAAAAGTAATAAACATATATATGCATATATATATATATAAAGAAATGGGGCGTTCTAAAAGACAGTAAGGTAACCTGAGAGTACTGGGGGGGTCTTCTCACGTGAGACAAGGATAGTTGCACCCATGAACAGAGGAGGAAAGAAGCTGAGAGAAGGAATGGAGATTAAGAGAAGAGGGAAGAGAATAAGAAGCAGGAGGAAAAAGACAAGGTAAAGGGAGATTGCCAGGATCCTTCTCACAGAACTTGTCTGTACCTGTGTTGTTACATTTCCTTTATTATTCTGTTTGTTTTCTGACATTACTACTAAAAGGAAGCAGCAGAACTTACAGCTTCAGGGGAGTAATGTTACAAAACCTGGTACAGGAGTCACATTAGTGAGAAGAATGAAAGCACAGTCCCAGGGACTACAGGACAGACGTACTCAGTGTTTATTGACTTGATTGTTGACTTACACTTATAGGCTTTTTAGGCTTTATTTTACTTTGTGTGCCTGTGCTTTGGTCATTTGTTGTTGTCACCATGTTAGTTATTTTTATTCATTTGTCTAGTTTCACTATGTCTCAGTTCTATGAAGATTGATATTGCATAAAACAGTTGATGTACTGCACAAACACCAATTTCTCCCTGACTCTTTCAAAAAAAGAATCTAGCATTGCAGTCCTGCAATGAAATGAACATGTACACCACAAGTCAGTTGCTCAAGCCCATGTCTTTCAATACTGAGTGATACCAGAAGAAGACACTCTGTGTTCCTTTGTTCTCTGATTCTAAAATAGACATACTTGAATATAGAAGTCAAAACAAATTTACATTGGTGAAATCAGTGTATGTGTGCATCATTATGTCTCTCTCTCTCTCTCTCTCTCTGTGTATGTGTGTGTGCGTGTATGCATGTACACTGCCATGTCAGTCTGTATGTGTATGTGGATATGTATGTATAATATTTAGAAGACTTCCTCCTTTGCTGAAATACAATTGAGTGTTGATCATTCCAAACTTCCTGAATTCACTTCCATTCATTCATTAATTAGAGCTTATCCATTGCATACCAAACAACCGGTTAAATATGTTGGCTTTAGACTTGTGTTTCTTCTCCTGACAGAATAAACTGCAATGACTTTGAAAATATACTCATCCTATTTTCTGATTCTGCGCTACAAGCAGTTAGTATTTATATCTCCAGTAATGAGCTTTCTACTTACTACCTAAAAAATTTTCTTTAGACAGATTCTACATGTGAATTAAGTCATTCTATAGGAATCCTGGAATACTACCATGGACTTTGTTTGAAGTTGTGTACAGTGAAGAACAGACACCATTCCTAGTCATTAATTCACTTTTCAAGACCAGAGTAGAAAATGCACTTTGAAAGAAGTTAAAGAAATGAGGTAGATATTCAGAGTGGTAGCATGGAAGGCAGTCTGGAATTAGAGCAAAAAGCTAGCTATCCAGTGCCTGGGTTCACTTTAGCAGTTGTTGAAGCATGCATTTATCTATATTTGTCCAGGATCAAATAAACTTTGGACACAGAAATTTCTCTGACTTCTCCAGACAAAGGAGAAAAAATTACTTCATTCCATCTATTACTGTTGGTTTTAAGTTGACAGTCAGTTAAACATTTCTCTATTTTGCATGATATCTATGGCGGGTGGGGAGAGCTGATGTTTAATAATTTAAAGTTCCTACTATAGACCCATTGTTCACCTGTCAGTTACAAGTCCTGAGATTCTTTTTCATTTTATGGTATGTTGGAGAATTTCCTTTTGAAAGGATAGCCTTTGAAATTTCTAAGAGTTTTCAAAAGATAAAACAAAAATTGCTTAGAAACACATAGATAAATGTCCAACATCCTTAGTCATCAGGGAAATGAAAACTACTATTAGATTTTATCTCTTCATAATTCAAGTAGCCAAGATCAATAAAACAAGTGACAGCTCAAGTTGATGAGACTGCGAAGGAAGGGAAACATTTAATATCCATTGCTGATGAGAGTGCAAACTTGAAGAGCCACTGTGGAATTCAGTGTGGCATTTTCCCAGGAAGAAGAGAATATATTTACCTCAAGATTCAGGTTCACTACTCTTGGGCATATACACCAAGGACTATAGGTCCCACTACAGACACACTTGCTCCTCCGTGTTTATTGCTGTTCTATTCAAAATAGCTAAATGTTGGAAGTACCTTAGATAACTATCCACCGATGAGTGGATCAGGAAAATGTGATAAATTTACAGAATTGTATATTACTCAGCTCTTAAAAAACATCATGAAAGTTGCAGGTAAATGGATGGAACTAGAAAAAAAAACATCTTAAATGAAGTAACAAACACATCCTCACAAACAAAAAAACAAAAATAGTATGATCTCTCTTATATGTGGATGTTTGATTTGAGACTTCAATAAACATAATCCAATTTATATAACCACAGACATTAGGTATGAGTTAAGGGACTAGGTGAGGAGACTCTCTCAAGTATTATAGAACATACCATTATTAAGAGACACATGTGATAACTGAATCAGTGGACTATATAGAGATGAGGGATGAGGAGGGTAAAAGATGGAATATTGGTCGAAACAGGCAAAACTAAAGGCCACTTGAGGGGCCACAGAGGAGCATATTATAAAAGAAACTTTAAAAATATATATTCATAAGAAAGATACATAAATGGGATCACCAAATAACAAAGGAGACACAATCTCAGGACGGTTCATATCACCAAATGAGGTTTCCATTGGTCAAGGCAAGTCATCCTCAAAGAGAAACTCCCAAACAACTCAGGTGATTGCAAAGTTTATAATTGGTTGCTCTCTACAAAGTGATGGTAAGGCACTATTGCTGAAGGCAACACCTACATATCTCATTGAACAATACAAGTCATGTTGGTGCTTAGCTAGAGCCTTACCCCCTACTGACTACTGCCCATGATGCTGGGAAGTATTCTGCACACTATTTCAGGAGAAAGGTAAATGCCAGCCCAGCTACAAAACCATCCAATCTACAAAGTGACCTTTCTACACAATATGCTGAGGCAATAGTGACAAAAACATTGTGGCAGTAACCAACCCCATCAGAATGGATCTAAGGCCATTCCATGAAATGGAATCTGTGCCTATCGATGCTCAGATGGCAAATAATCTGTGACTAAATAGGCCATGGACAAGGGGGGAAACAAATACCTAAGTTCTCCTAAAGGAACATAGCAATAAAATGACTCTTAATGGCATTCAGTGATTTGCTCAACTATCATAGGAAAAGATTCTCCAGCAGATGGCAGCAAATAGGGACCTACAATGCCACGATGTGATGGAAGAGAAAGACCTTAGAACATTTAGTCCTAAATGGGGTGTCTTCATCAAACCCCTACTTTCATATATCAGAGAAATATGGGGAAAAGGAAAAAGAAAAAAATTTAGGATCCAGTGGTGATAGACGACACAAAGGAAACAGGACTGTCCAAGCAAAACAAGACTGAAGCACATATGAACTCACAGAGAAATGCAAAATGCCTGGATAAGTCCAAGCTAGATGGGGGTCTTAGAGCTCAGAGTCAAATTAGACACCAGTCCCCATTCCAAATTCAAAAGCTATTGTCAAGGATCAAATTCTTGCAAAGGAAAAATAATTTTCTGCAATGGTGTCTCAGCTAGGTATATGAATCACATTTGAAGGAGATCCCATGTCCAGCAATTGATGATCAATACAAATTATTCCTACATTACTTGATGGGAAAAGTCCTTCTGTGTATGTTTGTTTTTTTGGTTAATGAATAAAACACTGTGAGCCAATACGGAAGCAAGATAGGTGCAACTAGGAGAGAAGGAGGATTCTGGGAAATGTAGTCAAGAGTAGAGGGTCGCCATGTGATCCCAGAGAAGAAAGGACATGTCAAGATGCCGTCCTGGGAAAGATAAGTCCTTACAGAAATATATATTAGTAGTCATGGGTTAATACTTAAGACAGAACTAGCCAATGAGGCGCCCTGGAAATTGGCTGACAGCAATGTAACTAATAGAGTCTCTGTGTGTTATTTGGGGTTGACATGGCACTGGGACCAGACGAGCAAGAAGAATACAAGTTACAATTACTCTATGGAATTTTCAGAGAATTTTAGCTTCATAATTCTTTGTTTTTTTCTACCTTGCTATTATTTTGCTAACTTATAACCATTCCCAATTTTGTGTCTTTTATGTGCTGTGTATTTTTTTCTTAATGTATATATGTGTTTCTTCTGCTTTTTTCTTTTTTCTGTTTGTTTTCCTACTTTGTTTTATTCCTTTTATTTTTACATTTGCTTGACTGTTTTTTAATTACCTAGTTGTTTGCTGAAGAGGGAGAAAGAAGAGTTATATGGATAAGGAAGTGTGGAGAATCTGGAAGGAGATAAGGGAGAGGAAACCATGTTCATAACAAATTGTATGAAAAAATAATTTCAATAACACATAGCTTTAAGCTACTTTTTGATAATCTTCTATGTCAGAATTTTTAACTCTATGTTTAACCCAATAATCATATGATATTTGAATTTCTGTTTGTCTAAATATTTCAAAATTATTGTTTATTGGGTATAAATGAAATTTTCAATAAGTTAAAAATCAGAGTATTTACTCCCTGAGCTGAATAATATCCATGAGTACTGAAACTTGAGTGCATATAAAGGAAGGCCTATGGCTTGAAATGGGTGAATCATGAGTGCCTCAGCCTAGCAGCAACAGAGAAAGGTCAGAGTAGACACCAGTTCATGTGGATGCAAAGAAAGCAGTCAGCATAGATGATAAAGAAATACAGGTATTTAAATAATGAATAATCGGTCTTCTAAAATATAGTTAAATTCATGAGATAGTTGTGAAGTGTATCTGAATGTAAACATAATTATTTGTTTACATAATAGTCTATTTATAGTTATTAGGATATATATTATATCTATGTAGAAATATTTTCTATTCTCATGTTAAATCTGCATCCTAGAAAGAAGTAACCCAAAAGCTTTACTTAACTGAAAAGCATAAGATGTGAACACAATGGTCAAAAAGTAGTTTATGGGCATGAATTTAATTAAAAGTATATAACTAAATTTTCATTAAGTTCTTTATTAGTTTCCTTAAAATAATTTCTATAATACATTTTTAATTGTGCAGCCTCAGTGTTTTGATTAGATTATATAAAATGTTATTTAGAAAGAATGAAATTTATATGTCCTTCAAAATTCAATTTATATCTAATTAAAATGTTTACCTAGTCTAATGGATTAATTAATTGACTAATTAATTAACTGTTGTACTCCTCCTCAATTGTTAACTTTTTCAGCGAATTACCGGGCAGTTTTCAAACTGTATTTAGCTTGTTCTAATGCTTCTTTTTCTAACATAGTGTAGTGGTCTACTGGGGAGAAGATTATACATATTTTGTGCAAAGAAACAGTGTCTTCATTTAGGAAACTTGGCCAATATGCTCTGTGTTCCTGAGATTCTAATTAAAATAAGAGTTTTAATTGGTTCCATGATTGAGACAGATCTGAGGGATCCACCACTGTCTAGAGTCTGGAATTGGCCCTGGCCCTGTAGAACGTGTTGAGTACTGTTAAGTACGATGGTAATTTTACTTAAGACTTTATATTTTCCCGTAGTAAGCAGCTTGATGATTTTTTTGTGGCTAAGAAATCTAGAGAGAGTAGAATATTGAACAAGCCACACCCACTTCTATGCCTGGCAGTCTTGTGCAGAGAATCTTTTTTTAAATTTAAATTAGAAACAAGCTTGCTTCACATGTCAGTCTCAGCTCCTTCTCCCTCCCCTCCTCCCCTGTCCCTCACTAGCCCCCATCCCCAACCAAATCCCATTCTGAACCCCAGGGTGGGTGAGGCACTCCATGGGGGATATCCAAAGTCTGTCATATAGTCCGGAGCATAGCCTAGGCCCTCTGCCATGTGTCCAGGCTGAGAGAGCATTCCTCCATGTGGAATGGGCTGCCAAAGTCCATTCATATGCCAGGGATAAATACTGATCTACTCATTTCCAAAGACTCCTCACTGACATGCAAATTTAGCGGGTCTGGATCAGAACATTGCTGGCTTCTCAGCCATCAGTCTGTGGTCCATGAGCTTTCCCTTGTTCAAGTCAGCTGTTTCTGTGACTTGTGTTTCACCAGTCTGGAGTGACCCCTTTGCTCATCCCTCCTCCCTCTCTGCAACTGGGTTCCAGCAGGATGTTTGCCTCTGATTCCATCAGCCATTGGATGAAGGCTCTAAAACGGCATATAAAGAAGTTGCCAATGTCATTATCGGGGGGGGGGGGTGCACTTAAGGTAGCCTCTCCACTATTGCATAGATAGCCAGTTGGTGTCATCCTTGTAGATCTCAGTAGTGCCAGATCTCTCCTCAAACCTATGACTCTCTCTATTATGGTATCTCTCATTCTGCTCTCCTGCATTCTCCCCATCCCCCTGAATCAACCTTTCTGCTCCCCCATGTCCTCCTCTCCCTTCCTCTTCTCCCCTTTTATTTCTCCCAGCTCTCTCTCCCCTCTCCCATGCTCCCAATCTGCTCAGGAGATCCTGCCCCATTCCTCTTCTCTGGGGTACCTCTCTGTTTTCCAGACCCCTTGGCAGTGGAATTGTTGGCTGGCACTCCCCTGCTCCATGTTTAAAATCCATATATGAGTAAGTCCATACCATGTTTGTCTTTTTGCGACTGGGTTACCGCATTCAGAATGGTTTCTTCTATTGCCATCCATTTGCCATGCAGAGAATCTTAAGAACTACACGGCACTCCAGCTTCATGGGACACTATAGTCCAATTTCAGCACTGCTTCAAGAAGGCTGTTTCTTTTACAATGAGAATCAGGGCTCTGATCCTGCCCTCTAGACAAGTAGTGCAGAGGATGTGTCATGTGTAACTGCTATCACAGAGAGACACAACCCTCTCTGTCCTCTAATTTGCAGAGGCCATCTTCAAACAGATCTGAAAGACAAAGAACACTTCTCCAAGTATCCCAGGGAAAAGTCAGTGATTGTGAAATGGGAGCTTGGTGCCTGCATGCAGCTCCCATTAGTAGATGAAACTACTGGAGGGTCTGTGATTATTGTGAGTTACAGCCTTCCTATCAACTTACCACATTTATGCCACACCCTTTCAGGTCTTGTAATAAGGTAGTTCTGTATCACAAACCACAAATATATATATATATATATATATAGTATATGTACGTATATACATGATACAGATATCGCTATATGTGTGTGTATTAAACATATGTGTGTGGGTGTGTGTGGGGTGTTTATTAAGGGCTGATATGGGGAAAGAGACTCACAGATACAGGACAAGTTATATCCACTCGAAGAGTTCTTCTGTTTTGTCCAAAGGAGCTAAGAACCAACCACACTCTGCTTCGTGATGCCTGACCTGATCTCCACAACCCCAGAGCCAAGGACTCCCCCTTTCACTTTTTAAGCAGTCACATATGCAGATAAGAAGTCATGCACTAAGGCTGCTACCCCAAAAATACTGGCAGAACGAATTCCCACAACAGAGTTCCTTTTAAATTTTGAGGCAACTAGAAGGCACTTGTTTTTTCATCATTAAGTTTTATAAAAATTTCACATGAACTATCTTTCTGTTTCTTGATCTTTCTAACTAGTGTGGTAGGCTCTGCTGGGAACTTAAAGAGGAGAAACAGGTTGTAGTAGTAGGGGCAGAGACAGCAGCAACGTCATCAGCAGTGTCAGCATCCTGAACAGCAGCAGGCAACACATAGTAGGTAGCAATGTTAGTAGCAGTTCTGTTAGCAAATGGATGAGTGAAGAAACCCACACAACTGCTCGTAGGAGAAATAGGGGCAGTGATGAGGTTCTGGGACTACGGAACTGTAGAAATGGTGAGAGATGATGAAAAGACAAATCCATAGGTTGCTTGTAACCAGAATATATCCAGGGAGCTATAAGTCACAAGGGTCCAGGGTCCCAAATCCTATAAGAATAGCCCCCTTTAGAAACAAGAGTCCCACACTTATAGCATGGAAGCTATAAGACTAACTAGCACCTGCTGTTGTCATCAGCATCTTTGAAAGATGGATCCCTCGTCACAGACTGTGAGACTGCTGGCAGTGAACACCTAGAACCAAACTTCTGGGCAGACCAGTTGTACCTGTAAATTTATGACCTCTAGAGTTGGAGAGCATGATCTCTTTGTCCCATGACACAGGCCTTGGGTTTGCATTTGTAGACCACAGACCCTTTACTCTCAAGACCTGACCAAGTTTATGTGAAGTGTTTGACAGAATTCTTTTTGTCTTATTTGTTGCAATTACTTGCTGAACATCTTCACTTTTGTTCAAGAACCATATCTCTGAAATAAATAATTTTGTGACAACCTTTCAGACAACTGACATGGACTTCTAACTTGGTTCCAACTTTTCCTTCCCTAGGCACTTACATTCATAAGCATACTTTAACATTCTGTCTTATATCCAGAATATGCCAGGAAAAATGACAAAACAAACTCAATCTTTAAGCTAATTATAACAGTGTGATTTTACTATGAAATGAATGATAAATAAAAAGACCACAAGTATTAATTAATAGATTATTATAATACTAAGAACAAAATTATCATTGGACACAAGTTAAGCAAAAGATTTTATTTTATTTAAGAAGTGTTTTATACTGGATAGAGCATGAAGATTCACAAACTTAAAGAGGCTAGTGCTGTCTTCCTGTCTACCAAAAATTGTAAAGCTACTTTTCTCACCAGTACCTTGGGTACAATAATAAAATTTAAAAATTACTGCAATGATAAGGTGACACTTATGATCATGTAATGCAATGTGTTGAAAATAAAATCACTTTTCAGTGAGTGGTGATTTGTTAAACATTTTTTACAAGTTCAGGAAGACCTGGAAAATGAAAAGGGCTGTTGAGGAGTGCATCAATGAGAAGGAATGTGGTGAATAAAAGTGATTAGAATGTGGGCATGTGCAAAATGGGAGGTCTTTATCTAGGGAGGAGGAAAGATTAATATGGAAGGAGGGGAGGGGATGACATAGCAATAATATGTCTGTACAAGTCAGAGAATTGTATTATCTACCTAAAATTAAATAAAACAAATACAAATCTGAATATAATTCAATTTCCCCATTTGGATTTCCAATGCCTCTATGAAAAGTCAAAGCCCTAACAACAAGCATGAGAAATACCCTTTTGAATTGTTGATCAGTGTTGGCTAAAAGATTCCTCAAATATTGTTGAATATTTCTGCTGCTCTTGGTTTCCTCCCAGAGTAGAAAAAAATCCCAAATATTAAAGGAACCAAAAGCTTTTTACACAGGACTCTGAGATTCCAACTGGTTTTTGCCTGAGAGACTTCTTTCCAAGGACTAGTTTTCATGGTGAACTACACACACGCATTTGCACATGTACTGGCTCATACAGGCAAATAACACAGATTTCCCCTGGGGACGAGCTTTCCAATTGGCTATTCAACAACAAATGGCTAGACCTAAAACTATATAATTATATACATAGAAGTTTATATATATATGCATAGAAGGGACTTCAAATGCTTTATTTAAATATTTAGAAATATATATATGCATGCATAAATACATATATATATAATATAGAACACACACGATTTAAAACTTAAGGTACATGTATTTGAGACAGAGGGCGGTATAAGGAAAGGTTAAGAGAAAGGAAAAGGTAGGAGACAAATGGTGTAATTATACTTTGATTTCAGCAAGATAAAAAATTTTTAAAAAATCATACATAAAGAGCTGAAATTATTATACACTTAATCTCATGGTGTGGAATTAAATGAGCATTTTAGATACCTGACCTATTGTCAGACATGCTGGGTCCCTCGTCACAAATGTCGATGAGTAGGAACACTGTCAAAATTAAGGCACATGTATTTGAGACATGGTGGAGCGTGAAGGAAGCAAGGGATACGCTGGACGTTTTCTAAAGCAGGTTTCTACTTCCCCCGCACATGAGTGGAAGGGCAAATGAAAAGGAGTGGCCAGCTAAACATCAGGAATGCCATGTTTTCATTCCTTTGCTGTCTCCTGCACAATCACTGAGGCCCCACCTTTACATGCAGGACACACTCAAAAGCACATTGACAAACCCTTTTACAGCTGAGGACTCACTGTTTTCATTTTCAGTAATGAAAATAAATTCTATGCTTAAGACAGGCAAGTGCCAAGAGGAAACTTATCAACTGAGTGGCTCTCACACAGATTTAGCAGCAATGGACTTTTGCCTGTGTAGTGTCCTTACAGCTTTCCCTGGCTTTGCTTTCTGGCTTCTCCACCCCTTCATTAATCCACAGGAGAAAAGGTTTGAGGACGCTTTGAAAAACAGGTGGAACATATAACTAGAAGAACATGTAACTAAACCAATGTGTCATTTTAATAGAATGTCATTTTAAATGATAATGCTTCAAGAAAACTCTGATTGACACCACAATGTTTCCCAGATATCTTAATGAAGTTATAGCCAGTGTTCAAAGTGTCACAAGCCTTCTACCATTGATTTTTCTCTTAAATAATTGTGTTCATTCATGTTTCCCCCGATATTATCTGATTTATAGCAGGTAGATAGGCATGCATCCCCTGGAACACACTGTTTGCAGGATTTTACAATACTCACATACTTAGCCACAAAAATACCCCATGATCTTACCGAAATGAAACTAGGCTGGCCTTTGGAAGCCTCTGGCGGCCTCCTTCCTGAAGAAACACTTCCACTTTGTCTCTGTCATTATAATGTTCAGGGTTCAAGCATTGGCTGGCCATTCTTTATGCTGCCTCCTGACTTAACACATTCGTAAGTAAAAATTAAAATATCTAACATGGAGAATATAGAGCCAACATCCTGGTGAAACACATCCACTATTTTTTCTGTTTAGAACATTTTTCCCTTTTTAATTATATCTAAGCTTTACTTTTGTTATTTCCTCCTATCTCTGAACCACAAAACATTCTCTGAAATAAGAATTTAGACATCTTACCTACTTCTACTTTCAGATACCATGTATTGTTGGATTGAAATTTTCCTCAATATCTTAGCCATTTGTAGTCATCACAAGGTGTGACCTCGTCCTTCCTTCACACTCCATGCCATTTAACAACAAACATCTAATCTGCAATTATATTTTCTGACTGCTTGCCTTTTTCTTCATGACAGGTCTGTCTTAACTAAAACTTCTGACTTCCCTACAAAGAACATGATGAGGGAATTTTCAGAATGCACTCTGCAACCTTTGAAGCCACAAACTTCAAGATATCTGTGCTAATCTGGCAGCTTTGCATTATCATTTTGGTATGAGGTAATATTTTATCATCAGTCCAGAATCTATCTGCCAATTGTTTGGATTCTTACTCCCAGTTGCCAATAAAAGCATAGTAAATATTCATGAAGTGAGGTAAATATTCATGAAGCAAAGTAAATATTCATAAAGCACTCCTTTTTTTTTGATATGGATAGCCCTATGTGGTTGATTCTACTTTCCCTTCAAACACATAATTGCTCTGCATACTACTTTGCTTTCATATTTTAAAATGCCCTTTGCATCTAATTGTATGTTTACTCAGGAGATGTTTAAAGTGTTGGCTTACAATCATGACAGCCTGCATTTGGATCCCCAGAAGTCACATAAAAACCACCTATGAAGGAGTATGCATGGAGAGGCTATGACTGATGAAGTCCTGTAGCTCACTGACCATCCATCTAGTCAAATGACAATTCCAGTGTTGGGGCCTATCCACCACAGGGTCTCTGAGTTGTTTGTCAGCTGATAGCCACAGGTACATCCTGTTTTCTAGTCCTGACTTACTGCTCTTGCATTGCCCCACTGACATCAGCATCTAGTAGGAGTAAAATACGCTCTCTTACACTTGGGGTTTTGCTACTATTTTGTAAGACTATATATAAGACTGTTCCCTCCTACAAGAGAGAGACCTCTTAGCACTTGAAAAATAAAGACACTTCTTAGTACAAACAGCTGGACATCTGGTCTTTCTTTTCGTGATACATCGGAGCTGCTTGTGGCATAGGCACCGCATTCTAGATTCCAGATTCACAGAGAGATCTTGTCACAAAAATTAATATAAAGAGTGGCAGAAGAGTTATAGGATATTGTCCACTGAACTCCATATCTGCAGGTGGGAAAACCCACACAGAAACACATACCTTCATCTGTACAAAGGCACAATAGACTCAACTAACCCAAGTCATTGCCACATACCCAGATGTGCTTGCACATATGGACATAAAGTGCACACATAAACACACACACACACTTTCACACATACACACTTATACACACACACCTCTAACATCTATACCCTTACTTTGAATCACTATGTATTTCTTTACTGTTTTAGCATAAATAGAAACTATTTCTCTGATTTTATAATGCATCCCCAACCTATTATTTTACCCTGCTCCAATAATTGATCAGTATCCAGGATCGCAATTTTCATAAAAGGTGTTTATATTCGATGCTTTTAGTTCTCTGTGTTTTGTTCTGTAAATTTTCTCCAAGAAAGGAAAATTTCTCCATCCACTCCCAGTATCACTTCATTCAATTGTAGCAATGGTTTCTATGTTGTGGTTGAGATTATCAGTCTGAAGAAAATAACAAGTAAGATGCATCTTTTATAGATTGATAACAACAGCCATATTGGCTCAATATTAATCATTCATATTTTCATCTTCCTTAAACTTTTAATTTCCTTGTTGAAATCCTGGCTGCCACCTGATTGAAAGACTTTAATGCTGCTTATTAAGTTACTGAAATTCAGCTTACATTGCCATATTTTCTCATATAGTAATCATGATAATTAGTTTGAAATATTGTTAGGAATAACTTAAAATTAATCCATATGTGTCAATGTATACATAAAAGTACATATGGAACCAAATGGCTAACTTTTATGAAGGAGTTAATAAAAAGTCATGATATTTAATTTTCAAAGCAACTCTGTCTTGTGTTGAGTTTGATTTTTTGTTAAATGCAAGTTAGCAGGAAATTTTCTGTTTTTATACTATCTTAAGTTCAAATTTGAGGTCACACAGCAAACTGTGAACCATATCAAGAGACCATTGAGTGATTGTTACATTGAATTCCACTCTTCCTAACTCATTTTTGTCACAAAGAAGCAACCACATAATAAATTCACATTCCCCTTTAACAGAATGACAAGTGGAAATCACCAAGGTTTGTCACCCCAAGCAGCACCTATCTTCACTCTTGTCAGTACAGCTCATGAGACCTCTTAGGATTTGCCAGGTAGAAGATGTTGAAGACTTTGTTTCTTAAGAAAATAGAGCCAAAGCATTTTGTTGACGGGCACTAGCGGTCCTTCAATGTTTTTTTTTAATCACTCTCTGAGCTCAAAATGTATTAATTTACAAATTGTCCCTTATTTCTCATTGCAAACTTTGTCAATTAGAACTTAAAATAATGATATATGATGTGGGAAGTCCTGTGATTATGTCAATAAAGCACTGTTGGGCCAACAGGAATCTAGATAGGTGGGACTAGGAGTCCAGGAGAACTCTGGGAAGGAGAAACACAGAGAGTCAAGATGTAACACCATGGGGTAGGAAGCCCGGAAACTTCTCTGGTAAAAGACATACTTAGATTAACAATTATGGGGTAATTACTTAAGTCAGAGCTAGCCAGTAAGAAACAAGCAAGGCCAACAGCTTCATAATTAATACAGTATCTTGTGTGTTATTTGGGGACTACAACGCAGCAGAGCCCAGGCGACTGGTGGGTGATAAACCAAAGTGGCTAACAAGGAAAAGCTTCTCTTTACAGACATATTATTGAAATGGTTGTGTCTATATAGACGCACATTCCAGATAGGAAAACATTAATCCATATATGTCAAATTCCAATGCTTTAACCATGGCATCATCCACCTCAAATCACCCACATATTTAAGTTACACATTAGTACTGGGTAGTATGGCCCATATGCAGCAGCAATTCCAAGCTCTCTGTCGGTAATCTGGATCCTGATTTTCTCTGTGAACTACAATTTCATACATTCTAGTTTCTCATGATTGGTAGGTTCTGGGAATTAACTCATTATGAAAACAGCCGTGCCAGTATAACCATATGACTTTCAACCAACTGTGCTTACATCAGTGCTCAAACAGGGAACAAACTTTACAGCAATAAGAGCCTTATATGACAGTTGTTTCTTTTGAAGATACAAATGTGATAAGAGAATGATTTAAAAGATGTGTTTGCGGGTTAATGTATAGCGCACACAGTTTTCTGGTAACCAGTTGGCTTTGCTCCATCTGCCTTGGTATTTTATCCCCTCTCACGGACTTGGTTTATTTGTCACTTGGCCTCAGATATACAGACCTCTTGTGAATTTTCCCCTTTCCCCGTAAGTGATGAGCAAGGTTGTGGCACATGAACCTGTCTCAGGCAGGCTTCTTTACCAATGTTTATTCTCTTGATACAGGACATGCTTTAGAAACACATTCTTTCCATCAGCTACTGGTGTTTTGTATAAGTGCATATCTAAGCATCCTTTTCTATGAACACTGGTCGTTTTTAGACTTTAACCTCCAGTCTAGCCCCTGCCTGATATTCACACTCACATTCAACCTCTTGATATGACAACATACAGGAAGGGCAAATTGGAACTATTTCTGGAGTACATCATCACTCCATAGTTTCTCCAGCTATACTAGGGTTTCTTTCTCATTCAAAGCCAATAGTACCCATCCATTTCTCATGTCAAGCCATTTGATTATCTATTTTCTATTAGCTTACTTCATCAGTAAATGGTACAATATTTTCTCAGTAAAAACATCACAATAGAATGGCATTATTTGAGACATTCTCAATATCCTATTTCCTATTTCATTCATTCCACTCCCAAGCCTTAATAATCCTTAAAACCAGAATTTAATTCTGTGTCACAGTCTTACTCTGACACAGTAATTTTCTAGAGGAAAAGATAATCTCGTGAAAAAGAAGTTTTGTCTTCCACTGGGAGCCCATTCAAGTTGTTACTAGACACAGTGCCAGCCTGAGGGAAGTGAGTACCATAACGTCCTCCAAAAGGAAGGTCTACAACAACGGAAACTAAAATACTAGAATCTAAACTTTGGTTTGCATTTTGAAAAGGCTTGTATCCACAGAATTCCTTCATTTCCATTCTTGCTACTATCAAAAATTATCTTTCCCTTCCCTACATAAAATACACACTGTTGACTTATGAACTGATTTTCATTTAAGAATTCATCTTTAACACACAGCATGACCATGATAAGCTAACTGCATGCAGCTCTACTCCATCCTTGGAAGCCATCTTATAAAATGAAAATTAAACTTTCCAATTCAATATCAAAGTGAGTTCTTGGAATGGCAGGATATGAATTGGCCAGAGGTAAATCAAATTTTGCCAAACAGGGACCCTGAGTGTTTTTAATCAAATTGTAAATTTGCATCCCCACTGAGATTCATGAGTTTAAAAGCTGGTACAACATTCATGACGGAAATCACTTCAGCTGAGGGGTTTGAAAGAGCCACAGTGCTTTGGTTTGTTACTGTTTTATTATCAGGACTGATAGAGGAGAGCACTTCATGAAGTCTTTCCCTGTTTCTGTCTGCTTATGCAGACCACTCAGCTAATTAAGGTATTCTATTCCTCTTTTATACTTGCTTTCTTTTTCTAAGTATGTTAGGCTTTCATTTTTAGTTCTGATTGAACAAAAGCATTGAGGCATGCAGTTTAGATTAACAGCTAATGTCTGTATTTTACCAGGAGCTCTCCAGAGATGACCACTCAAACACAGTGAATAACCCATTGAAAGTCTTTATTTCAGCCAGCTTTAACCACACCCATATTTTCAGGGACCGAGGAGAAGTCCAAGTGCTCAGAACACAGGCAAAATCCATGGCCTGGCATCTCATTCGGCAGCCATCAGCATCCACAGGGGGGCTTTTAAAAAGCAAGTAGTTTGAAGCAAGCAGTTTTAACAGAAGCTAAGAGATAAGCAGCTAGCTGGAGGGACTTCCATACAAACAGACACTTAACAGAAACTAAGTCAGCTAGGATATCTTCAACTTTGATCCCTAAAATACAGTTGGGAAATTTTCACTGGGATTTTCCATCAAGGAGATCAAATTCTAGTTAAGCCTGAAATGACCACAGCAACAATACAAGATAGAGGAACTTCTGTACTGCCTTGCCAGTCACAATTGAAAACAAAACTGGTAAGCAAAAACAGCAATGGGAATCAGAAAGGTAGCCAAGTGGATAAAGCTACCTGCCACCAAGCTAAATGCATTTTGTTCACTCCCACAAGGTAGAAAGAGGTAATCATTTCCTCTAAGTTGTCTTCTAGCTGCCACAAACACAGGTGCATGCACATGCAAACACAAGCACACAAAATAAATCTAATCAAAGATTACACGATTTAAGATAACTGAGCTCTAAGTGTAGAATGAAGTTCAAAGGATTCATGATATGACCAGTGAAAAGCAATGACTGTGGCATAATCATAGGATGATGTGAGAATAAGGACATACAGCTATTTATTGTTCTTTCTACTGATCTCTGACATGCTTCAGGATGGAAAATAGTTTTTCAGTATTATAAAACAGAACATACATACCCCTAAAAGACAAATGAAAATGGGTAACATAAAATTTCTCTTAAAATGTCTAGCATCCTTAGTCATCAAAAAAGAAAGAAAGAAAGAGAGGCAAAAGGAAAGAAAGGAAAAAAGGAAGGAAAAACTCAGTAAAACTTAGTATCCAAATTTTTGTCATCAGAGCAAAATTACAAAGAAACCATTGACCAATTCTCTGCTGAAGAGGAATGCAAAAAAATAAATAAAATAATTATTAACTGAATTCATAAACACATTAGGAAGTTCAAACACCACAGCCAAGAGGTTTCCTCTTCAGGGATTCGAGGTTGAATGAATATATCGTGTGTTTCTTACAGCACATAAACAAACAACAGAAGTTATATGCCATTCTAACAGAAGCAGAAAAAAGTTTTCAACACGACTTTATTAAAAGTCCTGAAGAAACTATGAATTTAATGAACTTTTAATTATTATTTTGTTTATTTATTGATTTGGAGGGCAAGGCACATGTATGGAGGTCAGAAATTAACATGTAGAAATCATTTCTCTCCCAGATTGTGAGGCCAGGGTTTAGCATGTGTGGTAAGACTTGGCTACAAGTATATTTATAAGCTGACCACTTTCCTTTGCCCACAGTTGGCTCGTCCTTAAGACAAAGCGTCGCATATCTGACTGGCATGGGATTATCTATGTAGCCATGGATAACCTTGAACTTCTGATTCTTCTGCCTCTACCTTGAGGTCCCTGAGCATACTGATGTGTGCCAGAACGGCTGTATATGTTGAGCTGGTGATGGACAATTAGCTCACCTGTTTTACTAAGTCACACTAAGTCCTAGGACTCTATAATTAAAATAAACAAATACCCCTACCAAAAAGCACTGAAGATGATAAATACTATCAGAAAATAGCAATGAAAAAATCAACACAGTACATGAATGATTTTCCTATACATGAAGTAAATAAAAGAAATAAGAAGGAAAATCACATACCCAAAATTTAAAATATGAATATTTAAGAATAATACTAAGAAGGCACCAGGTTTCTACTAAGAAAACTTTAGATAACTCTAAAAAGAATTACTAGAAGTAATCAGAATATTAGATGAATCCTTGTGCTTATAAATTTTCAGTATTAATCTTATGAAATTATTTACATTATTGAAGGTGATGTACAAATGCCATACAATGAATTTCAGAACCTCAAAATTATTACCATAGGTAGAAAAAGCAGTACCAAGTTTTGTATGAAAGTTCAAACCCCATTAATGACAAAGCAATGCTAATTAGACAGTGTCATGCTGGATTTATCATAATACCAGATCTCAAATTGCAATACAGAGTCACCTAGGATTTGACAAAGGTGTCAGTAAATATGTTGGGGATGAGATTTTTTTCTAGACAGTGACTGGAAAAATTGAAATCAACACATGGAAGACTAAATTGGATACATGGATCACCCTTTACAAAAAGCCATCAAAAATAGAATAATGCTATTTATAAAAGACCTGGACATCCACACTTCTTGTTAAAAAATATGGAGGAACTAAAATAAGCACAAGCATTGACTTTATAAGAAGCAGCTTAGTAGCTCAGGAGATAATGGAAATTGAGCATAGATGGGGTTAAAATGTTTCTTTTTTTTTTTTTTGGTTTTTCGAGGCAGGGTTTCTCTGTAGCTTTGGAGGCTGTCCTGGAACTCACTTTGTAGACCAGGCTGGCCTCAAACTCACAGAGATCTGCCTGCCTCTGCCTCCCGAGTGCTGGGATTAAAGGCATGCGCCACCAACACCCGGCCCAAAATGTTTCTTGACAGGGAAGAAGGGAAGAGTATAGTAAAGAGGTAACCTGTAGAATATGTGGAGAGTTTTTCCAGTTGCAGACTGCATGTTGGATTAATAATGAGATTCTAAAAGCAATTGAAAATAATCCAAATCCAAAATCGTCATCCAGTAAATGAATAGGCAAATGGATCAAATAGGCATTTCTCAAGCAAAGAAATAAAAATGGCTAATAGACATTTGGAAAAAATATAAAATAGGCTTAACTATTAAATGTCGTTTATTTTTCAAGAAAAAAACAATTTATTACATTTTTCTAGAAAAGAGATTGCTTCACATGTCAATCCCAGCTCCCTCTCCCTCCCCTCCTCCCTCACCTCTCCACTATCCCCCTTAGCCTATCACCCCATTCCCACCTCCCTCCACACAGGGGATATCCAGAGTCTGTCACCTTGCTCAGGGCAGGGTCCAGGCCCTTCCCCAAGAGTCCATGCTGAGAGAGCATCCCTCCCCGTGCCATGGACACACAAAGTCCATCTGTATGCCAGAGACAAACACTGATCCACTGCCCAGGGCTCCACAGGTTGTCCAAGCCTCCCTACTGTCTCTCACACTCAGGGGGTCCAGATCAGTCCCATGCTGGCCTCCCAGCTGTCCATCCCGGGTGTGAGACCTCCTCCTTTTTCAGGTCAGCAGTCCTTGTCGGCTTCGACAGCCCATTCTTTGCCATTTGCTCATCCGTCCGCCCTCAGCTCTCTCTGTCACTGGGTTCCAGTGTTTAGCTGTAGATGTTGCCTCTGCTTCGATCAGTCACTGGATGAAGGTTCTAGGATGGCATATAAGATACTCGTCAAGTTCATTATCAGGAATAAGCATTTAGCGTAGTCTCTCCACTATTGCTTAGCATGCCAGTTGGTGTCATCCTTCGATCGCTAGAGGTCTCAGTGTTGCCAGATCTCTGTTCAAATCTATGACTCCCTCTATTATAGTATTTCTCATCCTGTTCTCTCCTATTATACCCCCAACTCAAGCTTCCTGTTCCCCCATGACCTACTCTCTATTCCTCTTCTCTCCCTCTCTTCTTGCCAGCTCTCTCCTCCCATCTGCTGACGTGTTTCCAGTCTGTTCAGGAGATCTTGCCTCATTCCTCTTTTTTGGGGTACGATGCATATCTCTCTTAGGTTCTTTCCTGTTTCCCAGACTCTCTGTCAGTGGAATTGCAGACTGGCACTCCCCTGATCCACATCTAAAATTCATATATGAGTGAGTACACACCATGTTTCTCTTTTTGTGACTGGGTTGCATCACTCAGTAGGGTTTCTTCTGGTGACATTCATTTGCCTGCAAATTTGAAGATTCCATTGTTTTTTTCCACTGAGTATTACTCCATTGTGTAAATGTACCACATTTTCTCAACCACTCTTCAGTTGAGGGGCACCTAGGTTGCTGCAAGGTTCTGGCTATTTCAAATAATGCTGCTATGAACACAGTGGAACAGACACCATTGGTGTATGAATTTGCATCTTTTGGGTATATGCCTAAGAGTGGAATTGCTGGGTCTTGTGGTAGATTGATTCCCATTTTCCTGAGGAATCTCCATACTGATTTCCAAAGTGAGTGTATGCGTTGGTACTCCCACCAACAGTGGATGAGTGTTCCCCTCTCTCCACGTCCTCTTGAACATAAATTGTCATTGGTGTTTTTGATTTTAGCCATTCTGACAGGAGTAAGATGATATCTCAGAGTTGTTTTGATTTATAATTTCCTGATAGCGAAGGATGTTGAGAAAGTGTCTCTCAGCCATTTTAGACTCCACTATTGAGAAATCTCTATTTAGTTCCATAGACCAGTTTTTAGTATTCTTTGTTGTTTTGGAGATTTGCTTCTTGAGTTCATTGAAATGTCATTTGACTGAGCAAACTAACCAACTTTGATGAAACACTGACCAACATTTTTCTACTATGGGGTAGAAGACAGTATACTTGAGTCACATGTTGGGGCCTACTATTTAGGGAAGTTAAGGCAGGAACATAAGAATGGAAACTTGAAGCAGAAACTGAAAAAGGCCAGAGTAACACTGTTTTCTGGTTTATCAGCCTCTGCTCAGATTGCCTTATTTCACAGTTCAGGCCCACTGGCCAGGATGGTGTGACCCATATTGGACTGTCTTCTTATGTCAATCTGTAATCAGGAAAATGACCTGGGGATATGCTATGCCCCCTAGTCAATCTTATGTAGATAACTCCACAACACATATTACCTCTTTTCAGAAACATCTTTGTTCAACATGTTGACAAAAAGAAACTATGATAACATAATACAAAAATTAAAAGTGCTATCATTGCCAAAGACCTTGCATTCATTGAATACAAAGAAGTTGAACAATTGCCTATCTATCTAGAGCCTTCTTCACCCTTACTGACCCTACTTTACCTTTAGTGTTCCTGGTACTGGAGTGTACTCTCAACACACCAAAGGTAAACACCAACCCAACTATAAACTCTGAGATCTACAATGATCACCTCCTGCAAAACAGAGGTAAAATTGTGCCACAATATTTGTGAGAGAAAGTAACCAGTATCTGATGCATTTAAGGTCCACCCCCATGTGATAGAACGCATGCCTGAGACTGCTCAAATGGATAAGAATTTGAGACTAAATAGGTCTTGGACTTGGGGAAAACCAACTACTACTGCTCTATGAAAGGAACATAGCAATGAAATGACATTGGTTAGCATAGATGAGTGTCTGATATAGCTATCACTTGGTAGATTCCTCCTGCAGTAAGTAGATAGTAACTATCATGAGCAGGAAGATACACATAGTTAGTATAACAAAGTTATGTTTCATTACCCTTGGATTTATCACACAAGCGTCACACTCAAAATTCCTAACTATTGTTCTAAGCCTATCTCCCTAAGGTTCCTCACCTGTGCGAAGTAAGGTTCAGTCTCTGACAGAAGTCTCTGATTTGAAGGTCAGAGTCGTGGGGGAGATTCTATAGCCACAGGGCAGATGTGCAGAGCAGAACATTGCTCTTGGTCTCTGCTTAACACTGTCCAGGAACTGTCATGTCATCTAGAAGTATATCTTGTTATCTAGAATGATATCACTAAGATCTGGTTATCAGGTGCAGCCTTGGGTGGAGGGATAATTTTATCTATGTTGCTGGTTTGGTTTGATTCTGTACATTAGACTGAAGGGATACTATCTTATCCATCTCTAGTTATCTAAGCTGTTTAAGAAAGTTAATAGCTTCTCTTTTTTTAATAGCTTCTCCAACAGTTTGGCAATTGTCCAGAGTTGCTGTAAATGACATTATCAAATGTAGACCGTCACCATTAATTAGAATTTTCCTTTTGCTGGGGAGCGGTGCAGACAGCTGTGGTGTTGGGCTATTATTGTATATTATGTAAAGTGTACCAAACTTTCTAGCCAGTTCAATTACTTTTTTCATAGTTTTCCATTGTCCTTTTGCCTTAAATTGAGTTAGAATAAGTGTGGGGAAAGTTTGCCTCCATACATCCATTATCGAATCCAATAAAGGAAGGGTTTTCCGTCTAGCTATACCTAAAATTAGTTCCAGGCCTTCAAATATATGGGGATTTTCTAGAATCCCTTTGACTCCCTTCATTTCTTCTGATGTTAACCTTATTATATCAATTCCATTTTCCATAAGTGAGCTATATGTGATGCATCCTTTTCTACCATTTTTGCAAAAATCTTGTCTTATTCTCTGCAACTCTTTACTTGGATATGGTCTGGTTGCTATGCCAGTGGTATGAGTATGGCACTTTTTCTCCATCTTTCTGACAAGTTGCTACTGAACTATTTGTCTTTCATTTTATTGAGTCAATGTTTTACTTGCTTTTCAAAAGAACACAGTGACCTCTGTGGTGGTCTGCTCTCTCTCTCTCAAGAATCACTGGGGAGGACTATGGAATATTGACTTTAGGTTCCTTCTTTTTTATTTAAAATTTTATTAATTTTATATACAAAGCAAAGTTGCCTTCTCTCCTTCCTCTTACCCACCCACAATCTTCTTCTCCAAACCACCTTCCATTGAGTCCTCAGAAAGGCTTAGTTTCCTTCTTAAGCCTAGGTAACTTTTGTTTTATCATGTGATATGTTCTGTCAAACTACCCTTGGAACAAGTTCTCATCCTTTCCATTCATTTTCTTAATTTTTCTTAATAGTCTCTACATCTTGATATTTTATTTGCCAAATAATAGAAGAATTCAACTTCAGTTTTTCTGAAGTACAATTTATTTTGCTGATAGAGTAGCCTGAAAGACCAGCTTTTTAAATTTAAAATCTGCCCTTCTAACTATTCTCTTGGCTTTCCAGTCATTATGTAAAGCTGAGAGAACTGTTCCTGCCACCTAGTCTTAAGGCAGAAGCCTGTGCCTTCATGGGAGTTCCTGACCCAGAGGTTCTTACTCAGGGTTCTGGTTCCTTCCTTCCTGTGAGCCCCTCTCCACTACCTAATCTTATAACAGAAGCCCTTGCCTTTGTGGATGGAAGGGGTTCAGTCAGGAAATCACCTTTCTCCCTGGGGTAAGCATAGGAATGCACTTGGAATAACAAGAAGCCACCTTAGTTTTGCACTTGTAATGAGTCTCTAAGATCCTGTTGATTAAGTCAACTATTGGGAGAAAGAAGGTAGATACAGTTTGTTAGTACAAGAAAATTATATCTTATTATGCTGAGGGACATCACACAAGTTTCATACTCTAAATTCCTAATGTTCCAAGCTTATTTCTCCAAGAATGATCACGTGTTCAACATATTTTATTTGTTTCTGATTATATACTTCACTGTGGACTTCTTGGGGTCCTAGGACCATGTCTGATTATCTTGAGTAAGTGATGTAACTGACTTCTGCTTAACAGGTTATCTGGTTATCTAAGACCTAAAGTGAATACAAACCTCTCTTCCTAATCCAGAAGCTGTGTCCAAGGTTGACCCCTTCCAAAGAGCAATTAGTTTTCTTTTATGAAGTCTCAATGGGTATGCAAACCACACATTAGGGCAGGTCCCATTCCTAGAAATAGATAATCAACACAAAACACAACATTTTTGGGAGGGTTTCTTTAATTACCCCATTTTTTTCTTATTCCTTTTTATGTCTCATGTTGGAGCATGTTTCCCCTTACAGTTCTTTTGCTTAAATATTATGGTTTCCAAATTAGCTCTCACTATGGGATTTATGTGCATGTGAATTGTGTGTGTGTGTGTTCCTTTTGCTATTTCTTTGACTTTTTCTTTTCTGTTCATCCACTTGTTTTGACCTATTCAGGTTTCTTTGTTTTTCTTCTCTATTCTTTTATCTTGTCAAAATGCCTCTTTTATGATAGAGATCAAGAAGGGCTGTGGATTTAACTGGGCAGGGATTTGGAGAGAATATGAAAGCAGTTAGAGGAGGAGAAACCACAGTAAAACTATTCATGAAAAAAAAACATTTTCAATAAAAATAACAGAAACCTTAATAATCTAAATTTTTGAGAGCAAATAACAAAAATATTCTGGCAAGAATATGGAAAAAGATGTGGGGAATGTCTTACTTTTTTCTCCTCCAGGAAAACCATAGATGTGTTGTCCTAGCTACATTTTCTGTTCTTATGATGAAACCCTGTTACCTGAACCAACATGGGGGAACAAAGGAATTTTTTTTCTTTTATACTTCTGGGTCATCAATAAGCAGGGTCAGGGTAGAATATGAGGGTAGGAAAATGGATTCAGGGGCCATGACAGAACACTGTGGGCTGTCTCTAGTCCTCCATCAGAGTCACTCTTTGAAAACTTCCTTATGTAGCCCAGGACCACCTGCCTTGAAGAAAGTGCCCCCTGCAGTGGACTGTGACTTCATACATAAACTAAGAAAGTCTTGCTCAGATATACACAGACAACCTGATACAGATAATTACTTCCTTGACACTTGTTTTTCTTGGTGATTCCAGGCTGTGTCAAATTGACAGTGAAAACTAGGAAAAAGCATGTAGGCACATATAATAGAAACACATTACACACACACACACACACACACACACACACACACACACACACACACACACACACACACACGGCAGAATGGAATCTTTATGGATGAGGAAAAGAGACGCCGAGGAGGGAAGTTAGATGAATGGGGTAGGGTAATGAGAGGCTAAGTGTATGCTACAGTTTCATAAATAAATATGTGCTATATGGACATGTCATAACAAAACTCATTATTTTGTATACTAAACCATAAAAAGATCAAATAAATAAAAGTTCTCATTAAATCAGGGATGGTCTAGAATTACTTTCTTGCTGCTGGGTAATGTAAGTGGGAAATCTCAGTGGGAGAGCAATGGTGTAGAAATCCTGCAGCAAATCACACTCATAGGAAACAGGAGTGTCAAGAGTTTTCAGATCAGGAGAGGCATAAATTCATGGCGTCATCTTGTGGCATTGACTATTCCTCCTCTGCCTTTGGAAAACTACAAAACTAATAGAACATATGTTGCATGTGGCTATCAATCAATTAAATTAATGTCTGCTCTTTCATTCCTGTCTCAATGTTACTCTGTTTATATAAATTGGAAATTCTGAATTGTGAAAATTATGCTGGCCATCTGGAATATTTTTGTACTTAATCTTTCAGACATCTGTTTCCTTACTGCATGTGGATGGAAGAATATGAAGTGGAGATCTGTTTGTTACAATCCTTCAGGTGGTTCTCTATTTCTGTAAAACCTCATTAAAATGTACACAATTTATAGAAAATAAGTTATTTATTTATTTGTTTATTTGCTTATTTAGTGTGTGTGTGTGTGTGTGTGTGTGTGTGTGTGTGTGTGTGTGTGTGGTGTTCATGACTGTGGGTCTATACATGCCATGGCATGAAATTAGAGTTCAAAGGACACCTTTCACATGAGTTTGTGGGATCAAACTCAGGTCTTCAAGATTTTCAGCAAGTGCCATTACATATTGAACTATCTTGCTGGCTTTTTATGCCTTATTTTGGGGTGAATAAATATACTAAATGCAGCATAACTTTTAAACTAACATTTATTGACATTGGGTAAAAAGTCATGAATACAGATAAATATTTAAGAAACTCATATAATAAAAATGTAATCTTCTTTCAATTCATATTTTGGCACCACTACCAACCACAATGGCATAACAACAGTGAGCTATAATGAATCTGTGTGCTTGTTACCTGTAATCATGGCATTATGAATTTACACTGTGCCAATGTATGAGACAGTACTTCCAGTCCTTCCTAAGATTATAAAGTTAAATCAACTGCTGAGAAACATTTTTTTCAATAAAGAAGAGAATGAAATTTCTGATTATGTCATCACCTGTCTTCCTAGACCCAACAGACTCCAGAAGAAAAAGTGTATCAGGAGTTGCAAATAAATTTGAAATCCATGCTCTGAGTCATGATAAAGAGAAAACAGCATGGGATGAAGTAAGGAGACCTAATAAGGTAATAGAATATGGATATTAACATGTATCCAACAAAGTAAAGAAGAAGATTAAGGGGATATTATCTGTATCCAATAGGTCACAGACAGAGACAATGTATTCTCCACAGGACAGCTAGACATAGAAGATGTAGAAGTTAATGACATCCATTATGTGGTATCCACAGCACTCAGGTTTCTTGGACTAACCTGAAGAGAACAGTATCACCAGAATATGTGAAACTGAGGTAGTCAATTCCCTCTTTCCCAGGGAATGCCAAGTGGCACCTTTGGTAACAACTTCAACCTCCTGAGGATCAGTGTGGGAAGCTTTCAGATTTTAGCCATCACCTCTCTAAGTTCTTAAGCAGGCCTTTATGCAAGTATCCTGCTAGAGTCTAGAACAGAGCTAAACATCATCAGTTCATACTTCAGAAAATAATCATCATGGTAGCAAGCCAGCTTGCATTTCCAAAGGTAAGTGCCTCTATAGAGTTCAAGCTCAGATCCCCAGCTAAGCTGCCATGATGCTTATCTGGATGATGCATGCACAGCTACATTTTTGACTCTAAACATATACTGTTTGGTATCACATCTCAATAGCAACCATTTCAACTTGCTTTAGCATATGTAGCACCTACTAACCAAAATATCTCTGCCTGGGACTGCACTTGTGGAGCCACTAAACTTCTGCATAGACCTGATCTGGGTCCACAAGAGCCACTACAGTTTGTGTTTTCTTGCTTTGTCCCCTGGCTTCCTATTGCTTCACAAGAACTTATACCTGACATATACTCGCCAATTCAACAGCAAGGATTCTTGTGTACTGGCACCAGTGCCAGGAGCAAAACACTGAAACACAGAGCCATTATGCCCTTACCTATTCCTGTGCTCAGATCCTAGACCAGTGCATGAGCATTGCACCTCACACAAAGATGTTGGTAGAAGTATGAGGGTTACAAGGCATACAGTGCTAAGAGCAAGCCACTCACTAATAAAAGACATAGCTGAATTCAGAAAACACTAATAGATCGTGGTGTTCTGAAAATTGTTTTGATCTTTGCAATAACTCTTGAAAGAAAAGGTTATTTAAGTCTTTGGAACCCTACTCCTTGTTCTGGGTCACCATGTCTAGACTTACTATATGGGAAGGTACTTAGTCTTGCTGCAATTTGATATGCCATGATTTGTTGATATCCATAGGAGACATGCCTTTCCAGGACAGATGTGGAGGGAGACTGGATTGTGAGGTGGGAAAAGAGAAGGAATGGGAGGGAGGGACTATGAGGAGAGGAAGGAGGGGAAACTGCAAAGATAGTTGGAATGAAAAATGAATATGTTTATTAAAAATAAAATAATTACAAATTTTAAGATAGACAAAATACAAAATCTTCAAGTTTTGACACAACATATAATACATAAACTGCAGTTTAAGAAGTAAAGATGTAGGGCTTTTCAATGTCATTAAAATGTTTTCTTTGATCATTATAAAACAGCATATTAAAACTGTTGTTCTAGGTAGGTTTAATAGGAAACATAATAAATATGTAGCTTGTGTTTAAAAATGTTTCTATTGCCAGCTTGTCTTGAGATGTTAGAAATGCTAAAAATAATGACTCATGGTGAACAATGCCTTGGGGAATTCTGAGAGAGGTTCCAGGACAAAAGGCAGACAGCCTTCTACCTCAAGTGCATTTTGTTCCCTAGGCTGTTCTTGGATGTGATTCTGTGACTCCTGTGTTAAACAGTTGCATTCCATTTGTAGGACATATTTATTCTTGTTGAATGTCAGAAATAGCTATAGAACCCAATACGGTGAGAGGATGAGCTGAGTACTGTCTTCAGTATACGCTGAATCTTCTAAAAGCCTTCTCTCATGCTTTCACACATAGAATCTGCAGTGCAGGCCAGGCAACTGTGTTAAACTGGTCTGTCCTGAGAAAGTTCTGGGAAAGGGTTGCTCTGCTAACATTTAGTATGTACTTGCTGGTGTTTATTTACATGTTTTTCCGATCAAAATTTCCTGAACTCAAACAACCTTCCTTGGATCATTGATTTCTTTGTTATATTCATATATAAAAGTACACTGACACTGAAGAAAAGTTGTCTACAGCATTAGACTGTAGTCTACCCTATTTTTTAAGGACCTTAAAGCCCACGTCTTGCAGACAGATCTGCATAAGTAACTAAAAGGTTTATGTATTCAAAAATTATATGAAATTCTTATAAATTAAGAAAAAGTAGTTTAAAATTTAAAAAGGTGGCAATGCAGAAAAAAAATAGTTAACCACATAGGACGATGATTTGAGTGAGGATGAAAAGATAACAAAATCTATAATAAACCAGGCATAGTGGTAGGAAATCTTCACCTATCAATGACTACCTTAACCTGAAAGATTTGTGCTTTCGATTCATAAGGCATATGCACCTACATGGATAAGAAGTGGCTCAAATATTTAGGAGCTGGAATAACCTCACTTCATCTTCAAGAACATATACGGATCAAAATAAGGAAATGAAACTGTAAGTTTTGAAAATGGAGATAAAAATTATCCAGAATGTTTTTACCTGTTTTATAAAAACTGCATGTAGACACTTTACACTAAGTCCATAAAGTGATGAAATAACAATACCAATCGAAAGGATATAAATACATGTGGACATAACAATAGATAACTTATATCCATGTGGCAAATATTACTAGATGTAAACAGGAAGGAAAATTCTGTGTCATAGATTTGGTTACATCACTCTCTAAGTAATGGCAATTGTCTAAACGGGAAGTTGCTAGAAACTTGGACTTCAAGTTTTAAACTTGTTGGATGTAATGACAACTGAAAACCTATCATTCAGTAAAAGCTGGATCAACATTTTTCCTATCCATACCTGGAATGCTCCACATGTATTTCAGGCTAGAAGTCAAGTCTTAACAAATAAAAGAGAGTGACATTGGCTCAAGTATCATTTCTAACAACAATGGCATCAGACTAGAAATCAGTAACAGAAATAAATTTAGAAAATTCAGAAGAGCATAGAAATACCACCTCCTTGATCAAAAAAATAATACAACAACAACAAAATTGATAGAGCAAATAAAAAAACATAACAAATTAAAACATCTTATGGAAAATATTAGTAAAAACAGAGCTATCAAAATTATGGTCATATCAATAGAAATACTATGAGAAAAACCATATAACAAATGAGTATATTGCAAAGCATAAAACCTCAAGGGTTCATATTTTATTTCAAACCACTAAGCAAGCAACAAAAAAGCTAAAACTAAAATAAGTGACTCAAGTTTTAGTAAACGTTTTAGTATATATAGACAAAATGGAGAACAACGGTACAAAATATTTTTATATAAATATAAAATAAGAGTACCCAAAAAGTAGAAAAAATAAAATAAAATCAGAAAGCAGAAACTGGCATCATTGACATACTTAAAATGCTGAGTCAGGGAGTAACAGGAATCCTCTTCAGAACAGGACAACAATGTCACCGGTCTCACCAGTAAGAGGCACTGATGAAATAAATAATACTGACTTTTCTTAAAATGTTCCAAAAATCTAAAAGGATATATCTAAAACCCTTACATGAGGATCAAATTACTGTAAAATCCCAACCAAACAGAAGAAAATTACATTCCAAAATGCTATTGGATATAAATTTATAAAAAATGTCCAGTGAAACTTTAGAAAAGATTTTTCAGTTACATTTTTATAAAGATTCTTGACTACTGAGTCAGATTTGTTTCAAGGATTTATAACAGTTCTTAATATTCAAATTCATCAACATTGAAAATGAAATATGCTAATCTATAAATGTAACACAGGATATATACAGGATTAAGAATATAATCATATGATCAATGCAATGAAAATAGAAAAGCATTTAACAAATACTATCTCCTTTCATAATAAACAAACTCACTTAAAAATTAGGTTTTGAGTAAAGTGTTTGCTGTGCAGGCATCAGAATGCAGGACTATACCCTAGTACCCACACAGAATCCCACCTGGAGATTTATGTGTGTCTGTGGTCCCAGTATCGAGAGGTGAAGACAGGAGGCCACAGGAGCCCCATATCTGGTTAGCTCTAAGTTCAGTAAGAGACTTTATCTCAAAAATCAAAAATGGAGAGAATGACATTCAGCATTCCTCCACGTGTATTTGTGTGCACAGGAATAAACCCCCAAATCTCTTCCACAAACACTAGTACCACCAACAATAGTCAGGGTTAGAAGAAATACATGCGTTTTAGCAGTGCACAGTCAGTGGAGGAAAAGATGAAGGACGTTTGCATATATGATCAAATATTGTCAACATTATCCCTTCTTGTCACTTTTTACTAAACATAATACTGCTATCAGTGGTCCTAGCCAAATAATCACAAAATAGACAAAAGGCACCTAAATTAAAAATGAATAACTAATTGTCTCAATTTTCTAATTATGTTATTAAAATTACAACAAATTATAATTAATTTAATAATGTAAGTAAAATAAAATCAAATTACAAAATTCAGTAACATTTCTATATACTCATATTGAATTATCTGCAAAAGAAATCAGAAATTCAACGAACAAGGAAAATACTCAGAAACAAACAGAGGAAGTGAAGATTACACAGCCTGATAGCTGAGTACATTGTATAGGGAACTGAGGATGGCATAAACAAATGGGAAGATAAGTCATACTCATGGAACAAAAGAACGAGTGCTGCTAAAAGTCATAGAAACAAACTTCACATTCCATGCCATCCCTATAAAATTCCACTGACATTTTGCCCAAATAAAATAAAGTATCTTACAAATTTGTATAAAGTCGTCAAAGAAGTAAAGCTGCTAAAATATTTTTCAGCAGAAAAACAAAAAGAACACAATATCTGATTTCAAATCGACCAAAAAATATAATAATTAAAATTACTCTGAATACAGGCAACAAGCACAGTATGGGAGACTTCTTACAGTCAGTGAGAGGGTCTTCAAAAGTCAGAAGTTCCTTCTCTATTGCTAGTATACGTGTGTGTGTGTGTGTGTGTGTGTGTGTGTGTGTGTGTGTGTGTTTTAGGAGAAGAACTCCTACATTCCACTTGTCTCTGTACGAAGAAAATAAGCATCCTCTTAGTAGTCTCCTCAATCATGGTTCAGGCAGCCTGGATACTTACCTTGGAAGGAGCTGAGTCAGATGAACTTGTCCCCAGATGTCTGCACTTGATTTACAAGCAGGGAGCAGACACCTTGACTGTTTAAACACACAGAAAAAGCAAAAAAGAATATGGACTATAAGACAACAATAAAATACACTTAGAAATAATGCTTTCTTTAAAGAACTGGGGCCAAATTCTGGAGCCTACAACCATTATTTCATTGTGTGAAAAGCAAAAGTCCATTATTATCTGCATTGTTGTACAGATTACAGCAGTGCTGGGAGCACCTGAGAGAATTTCATTAGCAAGAGGAATGATCCCACCCACCCCCTTCCAGAGGAAACTGCTACCCATATTTGTTTAGGTGCTTCTCAAGCTCTAACTTTTTCTCTCCAGCAAAGCTAGACTTTTTATTCACATGGGAGGGATTTTCAAGTGTTTGGTCATGATTTGTCAAAATTCACTATGACAATTTTGCAGCTTTATTACCATAAAAATAGTGTTTACTTTGTGAGAAGCGTTTAAATGATAATTGCATTCTCTAAATATGTTGTTGTAGCAGGCTTTTACTTTTGGGCAACCAGCCAGCTCCCAAATCGTAACAAAGAGACTTACTAATTTTGAATGCTTAGCCTTGCTTGGCCTAGCTTAGGCTTAATACTGGCTAGCACTTATAACTTAAATTAACCACCTTTTGCCTCTGAGCTTTTACCTTTCTTTCTGTATGTCCTCTATGATGGCTGCCTGTCTGACACCAGGGGAGGTCTCCTTCTCTTTCACCCTTGTTCTCTCCTCTCTTCATCTTCTCTTGTTCTTCTCAAGACTAGATTTCTCCTCTTATTTATTCTTCCTGCCTGTCTGTCCGGCCTTTCCCTCTTTTTCCTAGTTATTGGCTATTCAGCTTTATATTGAACCAATCAGGTGACTTAGACAGGCAAGGTAAAACAGCAACACCACTTTTTATAAATAAACAAACGCTGCATAAACAAATGTAACACATCTTTACTTCATTAGGCAAATGCAGCAGAAACAAATGTTACACACCGTTAAAGTAATAATCCACAGCATAAACAAATATAACAGATTTTTCATAGATAAATATTCCACAACAATCTATGACTAAGGGTTCCTACACATCATGGAGACACCAATAAAAACATCAACTGCAGATAAGCATTTACAAAGCATATCTACATGTTAAAACTTCAGGAGTAACACCCAAAGTTAAAAATGTGCCTCACTTCCAAATGGATATATTATTTATTTGGAAAAGGTCAAAGAGAAAGGAACAGAAGAAAGCAGAAGAAAATATAATGGTTAAAAGAGGCAAAATAAACAAAATTAGGCAATAACAAAATACATCAGTCTGTAAGCAGAAGTAAAAGGCAAGAAACTTTAATTCTAATTTTCCTTCATTTATTGAAAATAGAATCTTTACTCACACAATACAGCCTGATAATAGTCTTCTCTGCATCCACTTCAAATTTCTCTGTCCCCATCTCCCCTACCCTGCACATCCAGTCTCTCATTATCTGTATAATCAATGGTAACCAAGCAACAATCTTTAGAACCACAAAGGTTGAGTATAAAGTAAGGCATTGTGAGGAGACAAAGGACCCTAGAAAGGGAAATAGAATATATAGTTATTGATGGTAGAGGATGCTGAAACAGGAAGATCAAGTGGAGAGGTGAAGGGAACCGGCAAAAGAAATACCAGGAGAGACAGCTAAAATAAAAGGCCATTTGAGGGGTAATATGGAAACCTAATACAATAGAAGTCTCTTAAAATATGTACATGTATGAAGGTGAAGTAAATGAAATTGCCAAATCACTCGGGAGACATAGCCACAAATGATCATCCTTTATCACCAAATGAAACTTCCAATCCTGGTATTGGGTTACATCTAATTGAGTTATTCATCAAAGCGGTCCCATGTGAAATCCCAAATAACCTAGGAGGTTACCAAGACTATAGGTTGCTCTCCAAAAACCAACAGCAAGCCCCCATTGCTGAAGAAAATACCTTCAAAACTCATTGAACTCAGAGAAATCTAACATGACCTACGTAGAGCCTTCACCCTGAGGTGCTAGTGTTTTAGGTATAGAAAGGTACTCTGCATGATACCAAAGAATGAATTAAACATCAACCCACCCACAAACCCTTTGACCTACAATAGTATTCTGCCTACAAGATACACTAGGATAATGTTGGCACAAATCCTGTGGAACTAACTAATGAATACCTGTTTTTACCAAATGCTTACTACACAAGGTAAAACCTAAACTCAACACTGCTTAGGTGACCAAAACCTGAGACTAGATAGCCCAGGGACTTAGGGTAAAACATATATTACTGGGGGAAAAAGATTCTTAATGTCATTGTGCTATACTCATAGATCAGGGCCTTGCCCATTATCAGAGATGCTTCCTCCTTTAATAAATGGGAAAAAATACAGAGACCTTTAGCCAGACATAATGCAGTGAGTTTGAGACCTTGGAACACTCATGTCTAAACCGTATGTCTCCATCAATTCCCTCTACTTAGAGCTCATAAAACCCTACTGAAGAGGAGGAAAGAATGTAAGAACCAGAGGGGATGGAAGACACAATGCTAACAAGGCCGTATAAATATGTCAACATAATCGACGCACATATGGACTCACAGAGGCCTGTTTGTTTTCTGAGAGACAGAAATAAAGGGTTGATCTGAATTGGAGGGGATGTGGAGAGAAACTGAGAAAAGCAGAGATAGTGGATAAATTATGCGTATTTATAGAAAATAGAAAAGAGTCTATTTTCAACAAAAGGGAAAAACGAACAAAAAACCCAAACATATTGTTATAGAGTAAGATCAAGTAAAATAAAACATAATAAGATAAAATAAATACTAACATATTAGATTGGGAAAAAAACAAAGAGAAGGAAAAGAGTCCAAGATAAGGACTAGGAAACAGGTATACCTGTAGATACTCACTCTTGAAAACACTCAAGAATCCCATTAAAACACTAAATTGGAAGAGATATGCAAAGGATCTGTGGGTCTAATTATAACATATACTACATAGTACATAATAAAATAAAAGTTATGATAGAATTAAAACAAAAACAAAAAATCACAACAAACAAGAAAACAAAACAAAATAAAAGACAAGCCCACACACAATGTTATGAGCAGGGATCCTCCAAGAACTCATCTTTAGGGTAGATGGTATGCCCTGCAGTAGATGACAACAGAAAACTGCATCATTTGAGGCAGTACTATTTAAATAGCTGGAGAGCATCAACTGCTTGTAATTCAACAAAAGAAGTAGCTTCAACCAGAATCAGCTAATGGATTTTTCTTGCTAAGTAAGGCTAGAAGAGCAAGGGAGGATAGAGGAATGGAAGCCAGGGAAACAGATAAGTGTGGTTCTACAAAGTAAATTCACCTTTCCAAAAAAAGTCTATCAACAGGTACTGACTAGATCACATTTGATCATTACTTCCTGGAGGAAGTATGTATATAACTCACCATTCTCTTCTTAACCGACCATTGCTCAGTTCGTCACCTCTTCAGGCTGATAATGACAAAATTTGTTGGTTTTACCTTTCATAAAGGGTGCTGAAAAGATGGCTGAGTGGATAAGAGCACTCACTGCTCTGGCAGAGGACAGGGATTTGCTCCCAGCTCCCACTTTAAGATCTCTCAACTGCCAGTGGTTCCTACTCCACGGGTTCTGATGTGCTCTCCAGGCCTCCTCGGAAAGGCAACTACATGCTCATGGTGTACGTACTTATAGATATCATACACATAAAATTGAAATAAATATTTAAAGGCACAACATCATAGTAAGTGGATTAATTGTAATGAGCTTAGACTATGATAACGTCATCAAATTAGAATGCTACAGAATAATCATAGCTCAAAATATGGCTAATACAATTAATATTTGCAAAAGTTTACATAATGATATATTAATAAAATTCTCATGGAATTCAGAAAATTCTAAAAATTATTCTGAAAATGGCAAATGTGAAAAATTTGAGGTCAGTAAAAGATGTTGATACAAATGTTCATGGACTAGTAAAAACTGAACTGTGTGAACTGGGTAATGATAAGATTATAATTATTTTATGTAATTTTACATAACTAAATTACACTATTCTAAATTACATAACATGATTACTATCAGGGTTAAAAGTCAGTAAAGCTGATTATTAATAAAGGAGATTGCATGAAAGCAATAGATTGAGATATAAATATGTGACATTTGTTGATGATGTAATGTATTATACTATATTATAAATGGATACATAAGAATTAATGAATGCTTCAAAAATACTAATAACACTGAAAAGTTGCATTGCACAAGAAAAAGAATTGCCCTAATTTAAATACCATGGGCAGACAGAATAGATGACACTGGACTTAAAAGATAAGAAAGCATTCTAGAGCAATTATACTTTTGTGTATGAGAAACAAAGTGGAAATACCTTTAGAATAATCACAAGCATATTAGTCAATGCTGTTAAAATACTTCCTTGGAAAAAACATAAAGCAATATCTGTCTCTTCTCTAGAGGTCCCAAGGACAAACTGATGCAAATTTTCACTAACATTCACTCTGGGAACTAATTACTTATTAGGCTTCTTTTCAGAGCATAGATGAGGGGCTATTTACAAGTGTGTGGGAACTCCTCCCTCAATAGGATGCCCAGAAAAGCCTCACTGAGCATCTGGGAGCCACATAGGAGCCCAGGCTCTACTCTCTACTCCTCTGTACACATCAGGCCTTGTGCCTAGGGCAGAAGGTACAGGGTACTCTGGCAGCTGGGTACTCAGGTTATGGCTGGGTTTTTACCCCTCTATGAGTTAACACTCTCGGCATGCTCAGCTGGGGTAATCTTTGGCACAGGGAGGGCACAGATGAACTCTCTACAATGGTAGATGCTTGGCTTGCAGGACAGTCAGTCCCTCATGATAGTGAGTTAGATAGCAGTGTTTCAGTACATTATAAAATCATGGAAAATGCATTTCTATAGATGAAATACCCAAAGTAGGTCACAACATGATCTAGATTTAGTGACTAGAATTCTTTAAGAGAATGTGCCTGGTTTATCACAGACAACAAACACTCAAGATATTAACAACGAGAAAATATTATGTTCCTTTGGTAAATTCAGAAATCAGTTCATTTAAAATATATAATTCACCAATAAAAACTAGAAAAATTCTGTCCTATTCTTAAAGTGTCATTAAAAATGTGTGGATGAGCTGGGTTGGTGGCACATACTTCTAATCCCAACACTGAGAGACAGAGGCAGGGCAGTCTCTGTGTGGGTAAGACCAGGCTGATCTACACAGAGAAGTTAGGCATATAAGAAATGCATAATGAGACCCTGTCTAAAAATAAACATACAGCTGCCTAGGAATGCGAATGAAGGTCTGATGGGGAAGTCCTGTGTATATGTCAATAAAGCACTGTTGGCCAATAGGGAAGCAAGATAGATGGGACCAGGAGTCGAGGATGATTCTGGGAAAGAGAAATACTTAGATTAACAATTGTGAGTTAAATAATTAAGTCAGAGCTAGCCAGTAAGAAACAAGCAAACGGCCAACAGCTTCATAATTAACATAGCCTCCTGTGTGTTTATTTGGGACTGATGCAGCTCTGGAACCAGGCTGGCAGGAAGAATGCACTCTACAAAAGTCACTTGATAGAGTGCTAATCCAGCATGTAGTAAATCCTAGATTTCTTCTCAGAAGACAGCCCGTTTGGTGGCACATGCCTGTCATCACAGCATTCAGGAGGGAGAGGAGAGACAGGAAGATCAGAAGTTCAAGATTATTCTTGATTGTGTAGAGCTTTTGAGAATAACCAGGGCTTAATGCAGATTCAACTCCAAAAATCAAAGTACACAAAACAAAACAAAAACAAAAGGTGAAGAAAATAATATTTTCTAATTATGATATTCTCAAAGTGTTATCTTATATACCAAGAAAAAAAAAACACCCACAAGATGGCTATCAAGAAAGTGCTCCCGGCACAAGCATCATGCTATGACATCCATGTAAACATCTGGGTGCACAGAAGCAGCAGCACATGCCTGTAATCCCATTCTTGCTGAGGTAGAGACAGAGAGGCCTAGACTGTTGCCATGACAGAGTAGCTGAATCACAGAGCTACAGGTTCTGTCAATATGACACCCTGGGCTGGACAAAGAACTCAGTGACTGAGAGCACAGAACTATAAAACAAAGAGATCTTGCCTTGCTTCCTATAGTCTGGTCCTCAGTCTAGCAACTGCAATTCCTGCTCACCTTAGAAATTCTTCAAGCTGCAGCATCCTATGCCCAAAGAAAAATGACCTCTTAGGAACTACTTTCATTGCTCACAATATAATGTACTTTTAAGCAAAATAGTCCATATTGATTTATGTAGTACTGAGAGAACTTCAACTCGGTCTCTGTCTATTTTAATGTCTTTCCATATGACTTATTCCCCTCATAATGAAGTAGTAACAGGTGTGACAAAATACCCCAACACTATTCATTTTAAACTCATCAAAATGGAGACAAATGAGAAAAATGAGGCTTCTATTACAGTTCAGCCAAGTGGGAAGTTGGTAGTTTTGATTTTCCCAAATCCCAGAGTGGAAGGCTTTATAATTAAGGTGCCTTTTCTTCCTTCAATTGCCTCTGATTTTTGAGTTGACTAATATGCATTTCAGTGACACCCAATAGAGAACCTAGGTTCAAATAATTTTCAGTAAGTGGGAAATGTTCTCACCTTGATGATAATTGGTATCTTGGGCTTTGGAAACAACAAATTATTTCTGCATTGACTTCGGCTCCTCCAACCTCTCATTGATTCTCACTACTGTTTTCACTTTCCCAGGAGGCAGATTTTGGGATTTAAAAAACTCTAGGTCAAGAAATTGATTTAAAAAGTCATTCGTGTTTTAAATGTATTTGTTTATTATTTATTTCTTTGCTCATTTTGCTGCAATAGCTGGATATGTCTAGTTGATCACCAGGCTTGATGTGTAAATTTCTAGAAATTTCTCAAATACTGCCATTCTCTTAAAATAATGAAATACCTTTAGTAAGAAAATAACATATCATATTGGAGTATATTCATTCCTTTCATTGTCTGTCTGAGTAATCTTTCTCATAAAAGAATATTGGTTGTAATCATGAATTGGTGTCCACAATCATTTTGACCTGTGCTCCAAGGTATGCTTGACTTCACCAGGCTGATATGTAATAATGGGTTTGCTCTGTAAATTCCTGCTGATTTGGCATTGCTGTGTCATTCCAATGGCAATTGCCCAGCACCTGACGGTCATTTAGAATCATATTGGAAAAGTTGACAACTTATAATAACCAAACTAAGAATTAGACTGAAAGGAAAAAATGCGTAGGATACACTCTAAGGCTCCTCCCCAGAGATAGCTCATGGAAAGATGCTTCTTGGAGCATGGCCCTGACAGGGCAGAGGGACTGATCCAGAAGATGAGTTTACAAAAATGTGAAAGATAACTAACTCATCCCAATGATGTTTAAATGGGATCTCCTTAAAATACAAAGACTCACTTTGTCTATGATGGAAAGTAGCCCGAGATGGTAAAAACGGTTTATGTTCAATTATTTACTGTGTCGTATCTCCAAGGACTTGGTGTTTTCTTTGCTGTTATTGCTGTTTTTTTCTGCCTTCTGATCTCTTCACATAGTTCTTCAGTCTTTTAAAAACAACACCCATGCCAACTTTGTAACTGAACACTTACCTCTTTGTTTACATGGTTTGTGTTCTAAATGATGGGACCAAAATTTTACCCTGTGATAATATAAAAATTGGATCTAAACTATCTTATTCAAAGACCATTCAGGACATACTTGTCTGTAATTGAAAAGAAATGATCTATAACTATTTCTTGACAAATCCATTACCTCAATCTCAGGATTCCTGACTGTACGTTTTTTAGTTTTTTTTTTTTTTTTTTGGTTTTTACGAGACAGGGTTTCTCTGTATTGTTTTGGAGGCTGTCGGTCCAGCCTGGCCTCGAACTCAGAGAGACCCGCCTGCCTCTGCCTCCCGAGTGCTTGGATTAAAGGCATGTGCCACCACCGCCCGGCACCTTTTGCAGTTTTAATTAGCCTCACTTTAAAAAATTATGAATAACGTTTCTTAGTATAAAATGTTGACCATTTGGTTCTATGATTCAAACTTTTCATAGGAATTGGAAATTGATTTGGCATGGCTTTAATCCCAGTGCTTGAACAGCAGAGGCAAAGTGATCTCTGTGAGTTCCAAGTCACTCAGGGTTCTATACTGAGAAACTGACTCATCAAAAGATGAAAACTGTAGAAATAATTTTATAATATAACAACTCAAATAAAATATATTTACATTTTAATAGATGCTAAAATAACATTGTCACAAAGAATGAATTTTAAACAGAATGGTGTAACTTTGATGACACAAAATACAACACTTTTAACTACAGTTCAGATTATTCAAAAAACACGATTGCTGTTGTAATTTTAACAAGCACCGTGCACAAGAAAAATGCTCTGTGTAAAGGCTTAGGTGGAGGGGTTTTTTAATGGGGGAAAATGAATGGAAAAGCATGAAGGGGAGAACTGCCTCTGAGGAAGGAGTGGGGAAAGAGAAGAGAGAGGCAGAGAGAGAGAGAGAGAAAGAGAGAGACAGAAGTAGAGACAGAGAGAGGACAGGCACAGAGACAGGCAGAAAAGCAGAGAGAAAGAGAAACATTGGAGGTGGGCAGGGTCCTTTTAAAAGGGAACACAGTGAATGTGCACACATGTTACACTCTTATTTACTGCAGCTGAGTTCATATCCTCTCATAACCAGTAGGAAAGGCCAGTAGGGATGCCTGAAAAGTAACAATTGCTTTTGGAGAAAATCTTCTTTTGTATCATGTCAAAATGCATTTTTAAAGAAATGTTATACTAATATTTTAACTGACTATTTTTTCATTTGCTTAAAAAACAAGGGATATATTATGAATTTCCATGAAGTATAAACCCAAATATAATCATGCTGTATAATGAAACTTTCTCCAGATTTCATTTGGTTTTGGATGATTTGAAATAGGATGAGTCTGCAAATGTTTGCATGTCTGTCATGCTGAATTTGAATTCATTCTTAACTTTTCCACAGAAACAAAAATATCCATATTATTCTGCAGCTTGCTATTTTCATGTGTCATGAAATCTATACCACACATATACCTTGGTCATCCCCCCTACCATATTGCTCCCAAACTAAATGTTATTCCTTTATCAGTGGGTTTCACCAATTAATTATAAGTTTCCCTTCTGAGAACCAATGATGAACTCATGTACAACTAAACTGCCTCATCTAGAAAACTAATAAATTATATATGGATGGGGCTGACATTTACTAATATAATGCTTCCTAACATGCATGTGGCCTTAGGTTCAATTCCTAATCCTGACAGTAGTGATGTTTACAGAAATGATTGTATCAAGGTTTAATTAAAGCCATGGAATTTTACCAGTTAACAAGAGTACACCTTTTATGTATGCACACATATCCCTATCTTAAGAAAATAGTTTCAACCATTCCTGACTTTCTATTTTGTTAAGGCTTTTGGAAACTGTGGGTTTTAGCCTTGCCTTGATTTTGTACTTGAGAGTTATGCAGCATGGGGAAGTTCCTATCAATATCATGATTTACATAAATAAACTTCTTTACATTCAGCTATCCTTACAAATCTACAATAAATCACACAAATCATGACATTAATCTGGTATGAGATCACTGAAAGACAACCAACTTGGGGAAAGAGCATCTTTACCACTCTCAACATTCCTTGGTAACCTGTAGTTCTATATGTAGGGCTGAAACCCCATGTTAAAATGTCTGTCAGTTTCATTGCTGTTCAGTTTTACTTTAGGCAGCCCTCTTGATTATAATTCAGAGCTTCCCTGACATTTCAAGGTGTCAAATCCCAGCAAACTTCACATCATGTTCTGCTGACTCTTATAAACTTCCTAATTCCTTTTCTACAAAATTCTCAGCCTCAGGTGCTGCGGGGTTTGTTTTGTAAATGGATCAGCAGAAGGAGATGAGAACTACATGGATGTTCTTGCATTTAGATGAGCTGCATTATGCCTTTACTTACTGATCAGCCTGAAAATTGTGTGTGTGTGTGTGTGTGTGTGTGTGTTGTGTGTGTGCCTTTGCTGTGAAGAGACACCCTGACCACAGGTACTCTTATAAAGAAAACATTTAATTGAGGTGGTAGCTTACAGTTTTAGAGGTGCAGTCCATTACCATCATGACAGGAGGCAAGGCAGCATACAGGCAGACATGGTGCTAGAGAAATAGCCAAGTGTCCTACATTTTGCAGGCAACAATAACCCTACTGGCAGTCACACTGCGGGATGTTTGAGGAAAGAGACCTCAAAGCCCACTCCCATAATGACACACTTCCTCCAACACGGTACAATTCCTAGTAGTGCCACTCACTTTGGGGCCATTTTCTTTCAAACCACCACACAGTGTGTATAGCAAAATTGAAATATTGAGAGAGAGCAAGGAGTGTAGTAGTTATCTGATAGGGTTGGAGGGAGGAAAGGAACAGGAAAATATGACAACTACATTATCATCTCAAAAATAAAATAAAAACCCTATTCTGAAACATGTTTTAAAAGAAGCTTTAAAAGAATAGCAAACTGTATTTACCTAGAAATGAATATAATTCTTAGCTTTATCTTACACTAAAAGTATTTGTATCAGACAAAATATTTCTCTCTTTGTGTGGATGTTATGCTTGCTGCTCATTTTTAACTCTGGTTTCATTGTGCCTTGTTAATACACAAACAGTCTTTGTTAAGTAAAGAACATAAAACATTTTCCTGTTGTGTTTACTCGGGTGTTTCAAACAATGCTCAAGTTGCATGAAATACAGTCATTATTTTTTTGTGAAAATATGTAGGGCTTGGATTTAGCAACATGAGTGCACTGAGTTCTTCATTTTCTTCTCTGGCAAATGGTGTTTGTAATACAGGTGTCTTTGTCATCCTAGTCCCTCTCTTGAACCACATATGGCTTCATCTTTGAAATGGAAAAATGAAAATCACTGTTCTGCTATCAGTACCTCTATGGAGAAAAATGTCTTCTCTTGCATTGGAAATACGAGATTGCCTACAGTGTGGTTTCTGATAGCTTCCAATCAGGGTAGGTTCTTAGATTCTTCCTAGCACAAGAACAGCAAAGCTCACGTCTCCCTTTTGTTTTAAAATGAGAACCAATGTAACTAGAACTAAGCAAATTTGTGAAAGTCATGGAAAGACATTTCTATTTTAACTATCAAAATCCACCAGAAGTTTCAGGGATAAAAGGTGCCTTATTAATGAAGGGAACAAATACAAAAACAAAAACCTTTAATTTCCTACTCATAGTCCTTAACTTTATGATTTAATGCATACTGATCATCTGCATAGCTACAGGATTTTTGTGTGAATAGCATACAATTATCTTTTCAAAACTGATCATTTCATCATTATACATGGATGTTATATTTCTCTACTTTGTTGTTTTACTCACCTGAAAGAAAGGAACGAGAAAATGTTGAATGTCGTAGTGATATAGTGAGGCAAGAAAAAAAGAATGGAAAAGTATAAATTATGATTCAAACCATGAAAATAATTTGGAACAGCATCTAAAAGCAAAGTTATAATCCATGTTTTTCTTTCTTAATAAGTGACTTGTAACTTGGATAATATTTAAAGAACATTTTGTACGTGCCCTGCAATGATTTGCTATTCGTTAATTTAGTTGTGCTAATTATATATGCAAACATGACTTGTGTGATAGACATTTTCAGTGCTATAATTCTTTAAGTCTTAATACTATGCAACCACGAACACACTCAAAGGACAAAGTGTCATGGAGAGTGTCAAACACCCTAAACTTAAAACATTTAATGGAAATGTTTTTATTCATTATTAATTAATTATTATTATATGGTTATTTTACACATCTTGATCCCATTAACCAACCCTCCTCTCTCAGATGTTTCCAGACCCACCTCTTTGTTCATCTCCTCTACTTCAAGTCTGATGTTTTTTTAGAAGACATTATCCCACAGCAGGTTGTTCTAGTCACCTGGCTCTTTAAATCTTCCTGATCTTTATTACACCATATTATGTAAGCATTAAATGTAGGGTTTATATTGTTAATGTACTAATTTGTGACAAGTGTCACACCATTAATGGATCTCTGCATTTGACTAGTTGTGACTTTCTGTACTGACCTCTGTCTGCTACAAAAAAGGAAGCAATTTTGACACTGAGTAATTGCTAGTTACCTTTCAATATAAGGATAAGTATTTATAATGCAGTTAAATATTATGGAGCCTTAGAAAATTGCAGTAGTACATTATCCTCTAGATTGCCAGACCTGACCAGGTGCAGGTAATTGGCTAAGTTTACAGTGCTTGGCTTGGCATGGATTTCTCCATATTGAGGAAATAGTTCATCTAGGTGGCTGTTTGTTTATCCTGAGATGAAAGTGGCATGGTTGCCCTTTAGGAATACTGTGTGTGTGTGTGTGTGTGTGTGTGTATGTGTGTGTGTGTGTGTGTGTGTGTGTGTGTGTGTGTGTGTGTTGCAGCACCTCCAGAGTCTGGAAATGGGAGTTGCACCTATGGACCTGTAGTTGGAGGTGGTTGTAAGCTACCTGTAATAAGTCCTAGGAATAGAACACACATCCTTTTCCAGGAAAGAACATGCCCTAAACTGCTGAACTCTCTCTCTAGCTCAACCTTTCAACATTCTTTTCTCTCAGTAGCAAATGCATGGTTTTTTTAATAGGCTGCAACTCTGCAGTCTCACATATGATTAGTTGAAATAGAAATTAATATAACTTGGTTTTCTCTATAATTAGGAAAATAGAAGTTATTGGGAAATTTAAAGCCCATTTTGAAATCAATGACAAAGTGATTATCTAATTATTTGTCTTGCTTTATTAATAAATTAGCTGTACAGATACAACTAAGATAATCTGAGAATGAATAGTTTTAATCTACTTTCCTACACTGAGACCAGGAATATTATCTAGTGCAATCTGTAGTAATTCAGAATGTAATAGGTTTTGACAAAGGAAATAATTTTTTTTGCATTTGGAATGGACAGAGTGTCCACTCTGCAGAAACAAAACTGAGATTGTGAAATATACGAATACAGGTCATTTCCTTTTAAGTTAGTGAACCCAAACAATTTTCATGCAACACATAATAAACTAATTTAGGTGTACATTGTAGAAAATCCTGGCCTATACCTCATTTACTGTTATAGATGTGCCAGAAGGCCTTGGGTGGCAGGAAAGTCTCAGTGAAACATGCTGGACTAACTGAAGCAGAATGAAATAGAAGAACAGCAATCATGAGTGATTTTACATTCTGCTAACTTCCTGGATTGAAGGCAATATCTTCTTCCAAGGGGAAGATGCCTTGGCAGCCTTATCCCAATTCTTCATCACCTGGTGTCTCATTAGAAAGAGTAGGATCTGAAAGAACTGTTTTTCATTATCAGGTAAAAATACCTAAGAAGGCAGGCGTGTTTATATATATAGGACATGATGCAAACACTGCATAAATGATGGGTGGGTTTACAGGACCAACTGTAACTCTGTTTCATCCTCAACAGCAAGAAACAGGCATCCCTCATGCAAGTGACTCACTAGACTGTTATTGTAAGTGAGCTCTGTGTTCAAATGACCTAGCCTATCTCCCTATGGAAGATGGATAATGAACACAGAAGGCACTCAGTGTCCATATGTATTCACAGAAATGTACTCATAAGCCAACTCTCTCTCTGAATATCTGTGTCTCTGTGTCTGTGTCTATGTCTCTCTGTCTCTCTCTCTCGTCTCTCTCTCTCTCTGTCACGCACAAACACCTAAAATCATAGACACATGCAGAGATATCACATAGACAATCAGACACTAAAATTACAAACAGAAGTAGTGAAATGAAGAAGCACAACAAAAAGAACACTATGCCCTATGTGGTTACCTCATCTGGTCTCCGCGTCATATTTATTTATGTATTTATTTTCATTGTTATCCCCTTTAACCACATTTTTCTTGTCTTAAAAAGTTTTGAACAAAATAATATATGTGTAAATTATTAAGTTACGTCATAACTTTTAGTCAGTAATAATACTTACATTTAATACTCTTGTCCATTTCAACTTCACCATAAAGGCTTACCTGAAGGAAATTAGGAGGGCTTCTTGATGCATGTATGAAAGGGTTGTCACTAAACAACCTGCACTTTTGGCAGAAGTAAGAGTCATCTTTTTGTAAGAGAGAGAGGAACACTGATGGCAGTCTCGAGTCAAGACTCTTCTTTTACATGGCAACTGATATTGATTATTATATGTTTTTGAAAACCATTAAAAAGTTTGATCTTTGTGAACAATCACTTTTCGAAGGAATACACTATGGAAAATTTACCTCATTGACAAAACAAAGATAGATTTATATTGCATTTTGACAGTGTCTCAATCTTAGGCAACTTGGATATCTTTCATGCAATACAATTAGTTATTTTAGTAAGAACACAGCTGCAATAAAAATGAAATAGTACTTCATCCACTGCTTGCATATTACTGTAACATGGAATATGACACCGTCTTTTATTTAAAGTCTGAATGAATTAAATATTTAAAGAAAAGATAGTACCATGTTAACTACGAGGGCATTCTATTTATGAGTGTAGGAGAATTACTCAGAGAAACTAAACTTTCTAAGAAAAATATATGGTATGGAATGTTTAGAAAAAACTTTCCTTATTGAGTTGGAAGATACAATGTATATATATGTATATATATATATATATATATATATATATATATAGTGTGTGTGTATGGGAATAGCACATTGTATTCTTGAGTGAGCAGGGGTGGAAAGAGTCAATAACTCAAAACTCAGGCTGATGAGATGGTTCAATGAGTAAAGGCACCTGCTGCCTTGAAAGATGACGTCAATTTGCTATGTGAGACATGCAAGGTAAAAGGAAAGAGCTAACCCTTAAAGTTGATATCTGACCTACAAAAGCACAACATCACACACACACACACACACACACACACACACACACACACACACGCACGAGAGGGGGGATGAGAGAGAACAAAAAACAAACAAATAAATAGTGTGATTGCTATAATTTTAGCACAGAAAATACAAACGGCATTTTCTAATTGCTTAGTGATTGATTTTCCCCGTGAACTGGGTCATTTCAGAGGACAGAGCTAGATATGTACTTGTTACAGCATGAAGAAAAGCACATGTTAAGATACATGTGTTTTCCTCACTAGATTATAGTGGAGACATGATAAGTAATGGAGAACATGGAAGAGCTAAGTCTTGAGACCCATGGTTAGAAACAGCCACATACCACATTCAAGAAAAGTAAATAAAATACAAACTATTCTGTAGAGCTATACCTTGCAAGTAATCAAAGAAACCATTTCCAGAGATCTTGGTTCTTTAGCTGTGAGGGAAATTAGATATTAAGTGATAATTATGTGAGTGTGAAGTAAAGTTTTATGGAATGGTATACTTGGTCGTTTTTTGTTCTAGGCTCTCACACTCCACAGAAGTCTATTTAATCCAGTTGTGCTGTTACTTTGGATTAGACAAAAAGAAAAAGGCATAAGCAGCCTTGATGCCAGGTGGATATATTTCTAACTCAAACAAGATATTACGTATTTATAGTAAAGCCTGCTGAGATATCTCAATTGGTTAGGGGGGATTTTTCTTTAAGACTGTGCATTTCGTGACATACTTCTATATGATAAACAAGTAGCATTTATAGGATAAAAGTCTCATGGTCAAGAGTATCTTTCTGATACTATTTGCATGTAATGATATTAAAAATATATTTGCTTCTGTAGATTTATTCTATTATTGTGCTTATGAACACAAGGCAACTGCAGTCTCAAAAGTGCCCACAGAGAATACTATGGGGGAGTTCTCTGTTTTTGGAAGAGTCTATGAAGTATTGTTGTTAGTCTTTGCCATCATTTTATTTCTATCTTACTAGAAAGTTTGAAGTGAATGCCTATTTCCATGTCTCTTTCACAATGAAAAGCTCACATCATTTGTAAAATTCCACTCTGACATTCTATTTCTATCATTTTAGTATTTATGAGGAAGGTACATTCTCTGTAAGTTCTGAAGAGATAGGGCTTGTATCAGCCTTTCTCCACTTGTTTATCGTGTACTTCATGTCCTCTGTTTTAATATGTTCTTCCATCTTTGTCTTTTATGTAGCATATAACTTGTAGTGTACTTTATAATTGTTCTCCTCCATTTTTAAACTAGCTTTGTGATTAGTTACCTGGGAGATTACACATAATATTTACAAATGAATAAGTCGCTAATTACTAAACTTCAAATTGCCTGTGGAAATTTTACTATTTCTGGTCCCCTTTGTGAGCTATGTCTCCATGCAGTATCAGAGATTCCTAATCTTTGGTTTCCTCCTTCCAGAATTCCCATTCTTCTGTACAGCAGATTTATCATACTGGTTAGTTCCCAGTGACCCTGGAAACACCTGTCTGAGATGTTTCTATGGACACGTAGGAGCATATAAAAAGGATGTTAAAGATGTTTACCTCAGTCCTTCTCTCAATTCTTTCAAGAATCATTTTTCCTCCAGATACTTTATTTTTGTTTGTGTCACTTTTGCTGGAGCCCATCATTTTCTTAAAGAATTTTCTCTACTGTGAAATGTAACAAATCTGGCTTTTGAATCAATTAAATTCCATGTATTTCTCCAGATCTACACTCATCAGATAACAACGGAAATATCATTGCATTCACTGTTTTAACATAAAACACACTAATTATATACTTCCAGAAATATACATATGTTTCAGTATTGCTGTATTCTCAACCATTTCTTCTAGGGACATTATTGTTACATTGAAGCTTGCCTTCTCTGTACTCGCATAATTAGATAACACGGGAAAAAATCTATGGTAATGAACCCATTTTACCCACCATTAAAAGAAATGAGAAACACTGTAGTCTTAGTATGGTTTACTATCTTATTGCATGTCCAACTGTGAGGCACTAAATGAAATATGCAAACTGAACATCTCTTTTGACTCGTATGAGTGCCTCAAAGTTCATGGTCAAATAGTATCTTTTGAGGAGCATCTCCTGACCCCCTCAGGCAACAACTTCTGGTTGACAGAGTCTCTGTTTTCTTTATGTGTAAACTTTCTTCAAGACATACTTTATCATCTCCTGAAAAGTTTTCAAACGTGTGCTTGCCATTAGAGTGCAGTGATAACAGGACCCATGTCTTGATTAGAATCTTTGTGGAACAATTAGAGAACATAACTTTTTCTTTTAATTTAATAAAATCGTCAAAATTACCACTAACATAACTATTTCCAGTTCTTATCTTTATCCCATTTAGAAATCCATGGGATTAAGATTTCTGCAAAAAGAAGCAACCACAAAAGTGATTCCCAAGCATAATTTTATCCAAGTCACTAGTCAATGGATAGAAACCAATAGAGTTCAAATTCTGATTGTATGTCTTTCTCATGTATTGCCCCTCTGGTCTCATCTTTGTTGTTCTTGCTGCTATATTTTATTTGTTTTGTTTTTTGCTTCTCTTTTTAAATTTTTTATTTAAATTAAAAGCAATCTTATTTTGTACATCAATCCTAGCTCCCTCTCCCTCCTGTCCTCACATGCCCACCAACAACCTCCCATCACATGCCTCATCCACTCCTCAGGGAGAGTGAGGCCTCCCATGGGGGATTACCAAAGTCTACTACATTATTTGGGGTAGGACCTAGGCACTCTCCAATGTATTTAGGCTGAGAGAGTATCCCTCCATAGGAAATGGGATCCCAAAATCTGTAAACTAGGGATAAATACTGATTCCACTGACAGAGGTCCCATACATTGCACTGGTTTTCCAACTGACACCCACCTTCAGGAAGCCTTATTGGGTCCTATGCTGGTTCCCTAGCTGTCAGACTGGGCTCCTTGAGTTCCCACTTACTCAAGTTCACTGTTTCTGTGTGTGTGTTTCCCCAGCACTGTCTTGACCCCTTTGCTCACCATTCCTCTATACAACTGGATTCCATGAGTTTGGCTCATTGCTTAGCTGTGGATATTTGCTTCTGCTTCCATCAGCTTCCTGGGTGAAGGCTCTAGCATGGCATTTAAGGTAGTCATCAATCTAATTATAGGGGATGGGCAATTATGTTAGCCTCTCCACTATTGCTTAGATTCTTAGGTGGGGTCATCTTTGTAGATCCGTGGACATTTCGCTAGTGCCAGATTTCTCTGTAAGCCTTTAATAGCGCCCTCCATTCAGGCATCTCTTTTCTTACTCTTTTGCTATATTCTTCCCTCACCTCAATCTTCCTGATCCCTCATGTTCTCCTCCAATCCTCCCCTTCCTCCCTCCCCCCATGCTCCCAATTTTCTCAGAGATCTTGTCTGTTTCCCCCTATCCAGGTGTTGATGTATGTCTCTCATCTTAATTCTGGTTGTTTGTCCTTCCCCATGCATTCCTCTCTGGTCTCATCTTAAGTCTGGTTGTGTGGCTTTACCCACACATGTCCCCTCTGGTCTCAAGTAATTCTGGTTTCATATCCTTACCAATACAGGACCCCTCCAATCACATTTTCTTTCGAAAAGGAAGGTTAATTTTCTCATTTGCAATTTCTGTTGCTTTTAATATTCAGTACTAGACTGAGGACTCATAGATAATCAACTCATATAAAGTGTGGTTTTTCCTGAGTCTGATACTTTCATGATTTGAATATATAATATTCTTCTATTTAGTATTATAGGAAAATATACATGCCTTTAGCAATAATTGAAGTCTATCTATTTTATACAAATTCCAAGTTAATATTTAGCTCGAGGGACAGATACTATTGTGAGAGATACTCCAATGAATCTTAGGATTCTTATCAATCAAAATCTTATAAGTATGTTAAAAGTATAATTTTACTTTTAACACTAAGAGACTTGTCATCTTTATATAGTTAATTTCATCTTCTATAAACTTTCACCAGCTGTCCATAGTTGTACTAGAGTTTGCAGTAGTTTTTAATTCACTAAATATGTAGAGGAAGAGCCAGGCATGGTATGATTGTGACTAATGCTGATAAGAGTGATACAGATGATGGCAAATGAACACAAGTGTTTGAACAAAGGAGGCAAGGGCTCTCCATGGATCCACATCAATACCTTAAGTTCTTGATATTGGCCACCTGTTAAAGATCAACCGCAAAGTGCACTTCCAAGCTGTAATTAAGGAAATGACAAATCAGCACTCCAGAAAACACTTTCCTAACTCAACTTATCTGAAAACACCACTTGACTGACATTGCTTCTTGAGGTAAAGTCAAAATCACCTTGAGTGTCATCTACTTTTACTCCAACTATATAAAGCAGGTTGTCTGTTTGGTCCTCCTCCTGTCCACTCCACATGAAAAAACTAAAACTCTCCTAAGAAATGCACCCACCACCAGTGTGGGGAAGAGACACAAGGGAACAGATGATGGAGAAATGGAAGTGACAGAGAAGCAGAGTGGTGTGTACACTCTGGAAAGATGTGGAACTGGTCTTATGACAAAGGCTATGGCCATGAGAGAGGCCTGAGGTCCACTGTGGAATGTGCAGTAGCCTGAAGCTATGCCGATGCTTGTCAGCTCTGTTGCCACCAAGGGCCATGGTGATACCTAGGTTGGTAATGCCAATGAAGGTTATGACTATGTCTATAGTCTTATTGCAGCAGGGTCTGTGTTGATGCAGTGGCCCAGGTTGACACAAAATGCCAGCTGGATGTCTGTGGTCTAGTCGTCCACCTGAAGCCATATTGATGAACTAGTCCCTGCTGCATCTGAAGGCTAGGTGTGGGCCTGTGGCTTTACTGCAACCAAGAGCCCAAGAAACCATGTGAAAGTTCATGATCCATGTTCCCACAGACTTTAAAGAACAAATAAGCTACTTTGGGCAGTAATAAGAATGGCTGCAGAGACACATGGAAGACTTCTATGACAACCCCTACCTCCACCCATACCACCTAAAAATAGTAATAGACTAAATAAGAAGCCAACAATAGAAGCTTTCAATAGCTATGATAGGATGATGAAGTGTTTGTCTCTACAATAGATAGCTTCCAGCATGGGTGTGGAGGGGAAGGACTCAGTTCTATTTAAGAGGCAGGCCACAGACAGTTATAGCATGCTCCAATTAGTATATAGATAACACAAATTATTTCATATTTGGTGGGGGCTTGGTCACAAGTTCAGGGAGTGGACAGAGAAGGACTGGGAAGCAGTGTGATAGGTGTGTACATGTGAGATTCCCCAAAGAGTCAATAAAAATATTATGTTAGAAAAAAATGAAGTTCCAAAGTAGAGCTGTGGAAAAATGAGTGTTGCTTTCAATTTTTGGTGAAATGTTTGTTTATAGGAAAATGTTTATATTTTTCTGCAGAACAGGACTTGGATTTTATTTGTCTATTTGTTTGGTTTATGAAACAGGATTTCTCTGTGTAACTGAGATGTCCTGGAACTCACTCTGTAAATTGGCTTGACTTCAAACTCAGAGATCCACATGCCTCTGCTATCTAAGTGTTGGGATTGAAGAAATGCGACATCACTGTCTGGCTGAGGTTTAATTTTATGGAATTGGTGAATTAGTAAGTATATACCCAGCAGTATCTCATTTTTATGGTGTGTGAAATGTCCTGAATCCCAGTTACATTTGTATGGTATCTTCGAATGATCTCAGTCCGAAAGAAAATTCTCTGCTATTGCACATTATCTATCATTCATAAATCTATCATAACATTTACCACAGTTATATTTTGCTCAATAAGCCAAACCTCTTTGGGTTTGGAAGACAATTTATTACTCATTATACTTTATAATCTAACCCTGGGAATTGTTCATTAAAAGCAATAGTACTATGTTTTTTTCAATAATCTAACAAGGCAATTAATTACCAAATAAAATCACAGGGAAAGCTGTTTCAACTGATCTATAAAGGAAAACTCTCCTTCTGGATTTCCAGAAATTCTCATATTTTCACCAATATTTGTTATTTCACACCATGTTATCAAACAATTCCCTTTCCCATACCATAGGAAGCAGGAAGTGAGAAGAGAGATTCCTCACTCCAAAGGAGAAGACATGAAGATATCAAGGGGGTTCAGACATGAAAACTGAGTATAAAATCTCACTGTTAAGAAGAGTTCAGGATGCTACATTATATCAGAATCCTCCCATTAGTTGCCTTGAGACTAACCAATCTTTCTACAACTGTCTTTTTGGTGAATGCAGTTATGTCCTGGTGTTTATTTTGTATTTGTGTTTAGTACAATCATGCCTCTGGAAGTAGAAATGATAACACTGTCTAACTTGCACTTATCTTCAGATAGCATGACTGTCAGTGTGTGGCAGGAGAAGGTTATGTGTGATGATAAGCAAACGATTGGATGAAACTAGAAGCTACTCAGCAGAATCACATAACTAGGTTAATGTAATATAGAAGGAAAAAGACATCAAGTGCAGCTAATCACTTTAATTTCACATATAATAAGAATACATACATGTGTGTCTTTAAGTAGGAAATTGAATATTAATAGAATTATAAAATGAAGACATTTGTTGCAGGACAGTCTTGCATCTTGGTTGATTGAGTGCTTTTCTAGCATGTGTTCTGTTCTCTGTATCAAACAAATTTGTAGACTTTTTCATTCCAGGTCTTGGGAGGTCAAGGTAGGATGATCAGGACTTCAGTATCATCCACAGTGTGTTCAACATCAGCCTATTGTAGAAACTTTATCTCTAAAAATGTTTCTAATTCTATAGTAAATAAACCGTGGGTTCATGTCCTGTTTTTTTTTTTTGCCTCTTCCAAGTTGCACATTGATGCCCACTCTTCTGTGTTTTCCTTTTCTTTTACCTATATTTCAAACTGGTTGTAGCACATGTTAAAACACAGTTGAGGCATCATTGACATTTTGCTCATTCTAAGTGGGTTAATATTTTTAGCTATCAAATAGGCAGTATTCTGTTTTCCAGCTCTTCAATGAAATTGGATGGTTCTGTGTGAAGTCTATATAAGTAATAGCTGATGTGTCACTCACACTTCCTTTAGTTTAGTTCATTGCCATGACTTCCCATAGTGATAAATAACAGAAAGAAGAAATCACTGACTAGAGCTGTTACTTTTCAAACTGACTCACTTCTTGATAAAGATGTTCGCATAGAATCATATACTATCAAAGGTTATATTTCTTTTAACCACCATTCTTTTGATGTCAGAACTTTGCATTGTAACTGTGACATTGTGTAGAGCTGGAAATTTTTATTCTGTATCCCAGGAAAGTGTGAATCACTTTGAGTAACTGAACAAGACCAAAAAACTTTTCCAAGGAACTAGGCCTCATCCTTCAATGGCTGGTCAGATAGTGCTGCTTATAATCAATTTTAGATGTACATGTAGCAACTTGTTAATCCTTAGTATTTTAAAATTAAAGTCCTGTTTTATCTACCTTTATTTTTAAATGGTGTGTGTGTGTGTGTGTGTGTGTGTGTGTGTGTATGCAAATCAGAGAATAATGTAGCAGTATCTTAATTTAGTTGGATTTTTCTGCAGAAAGATTCTGGAAGAAGGTTCTTACAGTTGTGTCAAAAAACAGTAATGGTAAACTTAAATATTATACAGTATGAGCACTAATCAATTTTGAGTTTTTGCATATACCCTGCATCTGAAATTTGAGAACTTGGATATTTTATTCTGATTTTATTATGTGCATGAATTCAAACCATTTGCTGAATTGAAGACATATACAATGAAAACAGGATATCAGACCCACATGAGGTCTCTAAGTGCATCTCCTCATTCTGTCCTCTCCTTTTTAACAAATGTCTTCATGGGTTAAATAACCAGCTGCTTCCCCAAACTGAGCAGTGCAAAATGGGAAATCTGATTGTATGAGTGTATGTAACTAAAAGATTTCTGGAAACCACTGTTAGGCTGTTGCTGGGAGACTTTCTTCAAAGTCTTTGTCAAAGTCTTGCTAGAAGGTATCAGGCCTTTGAAATACATTATCAAAAGCAGGTTGAAAATTCACAGGCACTTGTAGACACAGACATTCTTCCAGCAATATGAATTAAGAAAAACAAACATTCTGAAGGTTTTTACTGCTTGTTTTTACAAAGAACCCCCCTTTTTGCAGAAACACAAGGTCACTATCCTTGTATAATACCAAATGTTGCAGACCAGTATGCCATAGTCAAATAATAAAGGAGGGTAAATTGCTTCTAAAGGGAGCAAGATATTCTGATAGCTTACCTGCTTTGGATTTCACTGTGTGTTTTAGTTTGATTAGCCCTTATTAAAAAATAAAAGTCTATGTGTTACTTAAAATAGCTATCCTTTACTGATAACTCAAATATCTGTGCATTTTGACATATTATAACTCAAACCTGGAAGCTTGGGAAAATGACTTGAGCAAACTCATAAGATTAAGACAAACTTATTATTGACAGGTTTACTGACAGAATTTTATAAAGGACCCCAGAGAATATAGTTATAATTGTGACTTTATGTTGAGAAGTTTATGAAAAGCCAGACTTCCAATGCCCAGGCTTTCCCATAGCTTCAGATATATGTTATTTGAAACTGAAGTAAGCAGGCTTCACAAGGCTGGTATCTCTCCAGACAATACCGGGCTCTGTGTAAAACACGAGGTTTCCCCCCATAGAAAACAAAAAGACAAAAAAATGCATGAGCAGGGCAGTCACAACGATAGATAAATGATAGATAGATAGATAGATAGATAGATAGATAGATAGATAGACAGATAGATAGGTACATAGATATCATACTGCAAAATTGAGCTTGTACCAAAATATCTTCTATTAATTTAGAAAAGTCAAAGTCATGGAATTTCAAATTTATACCCTTAACCTTCTAGTTAGATTAAAGTAAATAATTATTTGTGTCAGATACAGTTCTTCTCCAGGCTGATAGACTGCAATATCCTTGTTGATGTAATTCTGTTGATTGGGCTGATTGGTCTCTGAATGATACTACTTACTGAACATAATATTATGTAATACAATATTCCATTCACTTATTTTTTTGGCTATCTTTAACCTCTTTCACATGCTAAGTCCCACCGTTTCATGACAACTGATCATAGATTGTGGTGTCAGAGTGTTAACCCTTTCACCTTGGAGGAGAGCAATTAAAAGTGTTATCTTGATAGAGGGAGCCATTAGAGTGTTAGGGGAAAACCTGGAGCTAAAGAAATACTCAGAAATCCACAAGGATGACCCCAGCTAAAACTACAACCAATATTGGTAAGGGTGCCTGAATAGAGGCTTCCCATTTTATCCAATTAGTGACTACCCTAATTGTCATCATAGAACCTACATCCAGCAATTGATGGAAGTAGATGCAGTGACCCACCGCCAAACACTGGGTTGAGCGCCTACAGTTCAGTTGAAGAGAGGGAGGAGGGATAATATTAACAAGGGGGATCAAGAGCATCATGGAGAAAACTAGAGAGACAGCTGAGATAGTGGGAGCTCATAGACTGTGGACTGAAACTTGGGTAACCTGCATGGAACTGAACTTGACCCTTTGAATGTGGGTAACAGTAGGGTTAGGATCTATCCCAGATGCATGAACTGGGTTTTTGGAGCCCATTCTCTATGATGGGATAGCATGTTCAGCCTTGATTGGGGTGGGGACCTTTGTCCTGCCTCAACTTGGTATGCCAGACATTGTTGACTCCCCATGGGAGGCCTTACACCCTCTGAGTGGTGGACAGGGATAGGAAGATGGGAAGAAGGGGACAGAAGAATGTGAGGGAGGAAGAACTGCTGTTGGTATGTAAAATGAAAGAAATACATAAAAATATGGTGGTGTCATGATGTCCTTTATATCATTACTGGCTGACTGACTGATTTTGGTTTTTCTAGGGATTGATTTTGGGGTCTCATATGTTTGGCAAGTGCTCCACCTGTGAGTGCCCCCCTAACCCACCTCCTAGTACTACAAGAGTAAATTTATAGTCATGTGTACATAGAAATATATTTTACTGACAAATTTATAGTTGGATTAGTCATATTTTCATACTTGTCTTTTCCCTTTCACAGTAAGATATAAATGCTATTCTGAGGTAAAGCATTCTATTTTCTTGTAAAAGAGATATACTATAATTGAGATCTGATGGAAATTTTCATCTGAACTCGTGAGGATGATTTAAAAGTAATTTTTATGTATGTTGTAACATAGCAATTCTTTCTTTAAAAATGACTACAAGATATTCCCAGTTTTAGACATGCACCCGGTTTACCCATTCTGTCAATTTTTGATACAAGTTTTGTGTGAATCATATAGAAACTATGACAACATCTTAGACATTTTAAAAATTATTTATAAACATGGACACTAAATTACCTGTAGATCACGAGACTCCTAAATGGAGCAATTACACCCTTTAATTGGAAGAGGATGCTACAAAGAATGTTTCTTCTCTTTAGACAGCATTTTGTGTTCCTTATTAGTCTCCAAAGAAACACACATCATTTATCAAACTCATTGAACACAGTGTTTATTCTCCTGAGTGTCTTGGCACAGACAAGCCAGGTGTTCCTCATATAGGCATTCTTTGAATCTAGGCAATATTCACTCATTCACCCACATGTTGCATAGAGAAGTATCTTGTGCTGCACATTGGAGCATGAGCAGACATCATGAATGTCGGTAAGCCATTTTGAGTCCCGGTTGCTTTTGAGCATAGGTATCCAGCACTAAGTTACATCTGTTACTCCCTTGAGCATCTATGTTCCAGACAATTTTTCTTAGAGAGTGAACAGGAATGGCTTCCAACTACAGGGACTAAGCTTGTATGAAATACAAACTTTCACATGGTCAGTCTGCTGAGAGAGGAAGGGTTCTGCATAGCAATTTTGCACATCCAATTTTTCTGTCAATATTCTTCTCTTTAATATCCTCCAACTTGTATATCCAGGCTGTACATGTTATGGGAAGCTCACCAACTCATAATTTTTCTAATAATATTTTACTCCTTTTTATAGATAATTGAATATTTCTTTTGTGTCACCATGTACAAGTTGGCAATAATTTGATAGGTACTTGGGAAGCTGAAACAGGAGGATTGCTTGAATACAAGTGTACAAGACAAATTACATGAGACTCCATCCTCTCTCCCTAGAAACGCCAAAGATCATTTAATATACAAGAATCGTTTCTATAACTTTTGTTTGTTTTTGATTTTTGGTTTTTTGAGACAGGGATTCTCTGTGGCTTTGGAAGCTGTGCTGGAACTAGCTTTTCTACACAAGTCTGGCCTCAAATTCACAGAGATTTGCCTACCTCTGCCTTCCAAGTGCTTGGATTAAAGGAGTGTGTTAACACTGCCCGGGCATTTTTATAACTTTTTAAGTATATGGCATCCCTGTTTGTCACCCAAGTTAACTAGGAATTCAGTATTTATTCCAAGTTGATCTGGAACTTGTCACAATTGTGTGTGATTGTGTGTGTGTGTGTGTGTGTTTGTACTTTTGTGTGTACATGTGCTCTACGGGGATTGCATGCATGACCCTAATAATATTAGGAAAGTTATATACCATTGGCCTATATCCAAAGTTCTTAGTTTTCATAAATGACAATAACTCATGTGAAACTAGCATATGACATTTTTTCTACTCAGTGCCACTAAAGTAGGGCATTACTTGTTACAGATGCGCCACTTTAACTCAAGCCTGTTTGAATGATATTTCTTGTGAAAATATTGTAAAGAATATCAATTAAAGGTTCAGTTAAAAATATCCTCAACATTTCTGCATAAAACAGATATACCTAGACAACAAACACACACCTACACTGTCACACAACACTCACAGAAATACACACATACCAACACACACATCACATACATGCACAGACTCATATCTTTCACATACATATCATATACCCACACCACACACACACACACAAACACACACACACATCCACACACATACTCCCCCCACATATATAGACATGTACACACACAGAAACATACATATATGAACACATACAACATACATACATACATGCCAATGGACACACATTATTTAGAGAGACCTGAGTCTAGAGGACTGATTCAGCTCAGAGTACTGACCTCTGTGGTGATATTTTGTTTGTACAAATAAAGCCACTAGTTAACAGACAGACAGGAAGTGAGATGGCTGTGCAGAGAAAGGAATATAGGGAAGAGAAAACAAACTTTTTCTCTTTTCCACTGGGAAGTGGCCAAAGTAAGGTGTAGCTGTGTTTTTGCTCATTCATTTCAGCGTTTACCCCCATATCTGTTGTCAGGCTTTTATTAGTAAGACATATTACAGATTGGTACTCACAAATTCACAAAAAGAACCTCTTTGAGACACCAGCCCAGACCCTGGCCTGAGATGTTTGAATCGCTGAACTGCCTACTAGGTTTTGCTGTTTTTCCCCAAATTCATGAGCAAGTGAGAGAAGTTTCAGGTGGAGCTTTTCAGAACTGACTTAGCTGCAGCCTAAACCCTGGTAGCTTTGCCCTCAGGCAAATAACTACCACACATTTTTCTTCATAGCAATCTCATGTGTGTTTTTCAGACAGACAGCTTTTATTTTCTCTATCTCTCTACCTCTCCACACCCCATGGGTTTTGGGCCTTCCTTACAGCCCCTCTCCTCTGGCTCCTACTCTCAGATCACAGCCACATTCTAGTTTTAGGATGAGACATGTTATACCTCAAAGTTCACTGGCATTGTTGGCAGATTTGGTAACTATATAGGGAATACTTAAATGAAGGAATTAGTTTAAAAAGAGAATTTTTCCCACATTAAAAATGGGAAACATTCAGCACTCGGGAGGTAGAAGCAGGCGGATCTCTGTGAGTTCCAAGCCGGCCTGGACCGATAGCCTCCAAAACAATGCAGAGAAACCATGTCTCATAAAAAAAAGGCAAACATTATTTAAATGGAGAGTGTTAGGACTCTTTATTATTATACAATGTATGACATAAAAACGGAGCAATTAAATGAAGGGATAATCAGCTTAACCTGGATTGATATACTGTTAATTATCATTTTGATAATTCTTGGTTTATGTCTAAAACAGTTGGTTGACATGAGGGCCAAGATGTAGGTCTTAGAAAAACATATTAAAGCAGATTGCAGAGACATTACATCTCAGACTGAGAAATTAAATGGGGACACAAGTTCAGCATTGCATTTTCAGGTTAAACGGAACACTCTAAGGTCTTAAGGGAACCAACCTTAATATATCCAGCAGCCTTACAGGAATTACCAAATGAAATTTGAGAGCTAGTTAAAAGCCTTTGACAATATTAAATTTAGGGAAATTCAAGTAAGTAGTAGTTTTATATGGCATGCATTCACCATTTGTGAAGAAAATGGTAAATACATGGTAGATTGCAATGGGGTTATCCATATAGAGTAATAGATTTGATTATAGCTGTCCTAGAGCCTGGTACATAATTACAATGGACTTCCTGGTTTACAGAAGAGACTAAGGACATTGAAAAAAGGGCTAAAGCAAGAGATATGAATATCTGCCAAGTTCAATTCCTGGGAGGAGATTATACTACTTTGGAGAGGCAATGTCTGTATGATTACCACCTCTTTGTTTTAGGCCATTCATCAGCTGTCAATGCTTGAGACAGAATTGGAGTAGTAGGAAAGAAATTTTAGTCATTACAAAAGTTATACAAGCCTCAAAGGAAGCCTTAATATTGATGCTCATGAAGATGATAATGGTACGTAAATAGGAGAGGAGATTTCAAGAATTTTAAAGAAAAATTGAAATGTCAAAATTTTAATTGTGTCAAACAAAGTTACTTTAAAGGGGTTTGAAAGCAGGATTTTTCTAGAAACACTGCTTTATATGAAGATAATCAGAATAGAATGCCTCCCCATTCTGGATTATGCAGAAGGTGGGCTAAAGGCAGGCATGGGAGAAAATAATGTAAGTCAACAAGATATTATCCAACAAAATATTATCAAGGAAATACTTTGCCATTGGGAAATTCTCTGAGGGGTCTTTTGCAGGTCCCTATACCAAGTTTGACTCAGCACTTTCTTGTCACCATGGCAACTCCTTTCCTGAGCAACTGGAAAGCCTAATACATATTATAATAAAAACACTGCATGTGATGATAGAAGAGCTGTAAAAGAAAAGGATGAACAGATGATGTTATCATTTATGGTTTGATAGACACAAACACAGGCAAGACAATTATATCACAAGAATATTGGCATCCAAATCAGCATCTTCAGGAGGTAAATGTTCAACTTTTAGGTATTGGAACTTTATCTAAGGTAAAATAGAGAAGAATAGCTTGAATGTACATGGACAGAAGGACAGAGATGAATATTAAAATATATTCCTAATATTATAATGAATTTGTGGGAACATGATTTGTTCCAGCAATGGAATATTCAGAACGGCATTACCCCAAACTTAGAAACAAACCATAAATGAACACATGGCTCTGGAATATGCACAAGAAGGTTATATAAAGAATGACCACCAACCATTCAGGTTGCACAAGGACACAACAGCTACTAATCTTCCAAAGGTACCAATAGACCCACCTTTAAATTGGCTGTAAAATAAACCTGTATGGGTTGCAAAATAGTGTTTAACAACAGAAAAACTGAAGGCTTTAGAAAAGCTGGTACATGAGCAACTAAATGGTGAGCATGTGGAAGAATCAACCATCCCTGGGCAACCAACTATATTTGTTAGTATAAAGAAATCAGGTAAGTGGAGAATGGTAACGGATGTAAGAGCTATTTATAAGGTGATACAACAAATAGACTCTTTGTAATATGGAATTCCTTTGCCTTCTCTGTTGTCTGAATGATGGCCTATCATAGTTATTGATTTAAAAGTTTGTTTCTTTAGTATACCATTACAAGAAAAACAAAAATTTACTTCATAGTGAGCATGTATAATTATTCTCAGCCTGCTAAGAGATACCAATGGAAGGTACTTTAACAGGGAATGTTAAGTAATATATGTAATAATATGTAAGCTCTTTCCTCAATCTATTGTTTATCATTATATGGTGACATTTTATTTTCTGATTCAAATGTAGGTAATTTAGAATGTTTACAGAAATAAAGAAAACTCTACCATTTAAGGAATTAGAAAATACTCCTGAAAGCTCTAGAACAAAAAGAAGCACACTCACCCCTTAGGAGTAGATGTCATTAAATATTCATTTGACGGCTGAAATCAATAAAGTAGAAATTAGGAAAATGATACAAAGAATCAATTTAACAAAGAGTTGGTTCTTTGAGAAAAACAACAAGATAGACAAACCTTTATCCAAAATACCAAATGGCAGAGTGTGAACATGCAAAATAAACAGGGGGACACCAAGGAAATCCAGAGAATCATCAGATCAAACTTTTATACTCCACAAAATTCGAAAATTTATAGGATTTAATTTTGAGATAAAACTCAAAGATTGGAAAGCTTACAGAAAAAATTCATTCCATGTCTGAGGACAATGATAAACTATCAGATAGGACACTGTTCCTAGAAGGCAACTTACATGTCATTCAGATAATATCTAAGGATGCGAATATTAAATATTTGTTATTATATACAAATGATGAATCCAAGAAACTGACAGATTATATGAAATTCTTGGAAATTTATTTGATCCAAGAATTTCAAGTGCTCAAGGAAACAAGGATTAATATATTGCAGGTCTCCACCGACCTACAATTTGATATAACAGAATCAGACATACAAGCAATCATTCATGAAAGAAGTTTGCCTACATCTCTCAGACACTGGGAAGACCTTCCGAGGGTTGCTATGTCCTCTCCTATGGTTTTTCCAATATCTATGACTGAAAAAGAAACAATGAAAAAACACCCAATGGCTTATCAATGGAAGCCAAATTAGATGAACGATTTGAAAGAAAACTAGGAAGCCATTGTTTCTTATGGACTTCATTCATCCTATGTCAGGGAACTACTGAACTCATGAGCAATGACCAATAAAGTGACCCATAAGTAATGGAGCCAATTGACCTCAGTGTTTCTAGAAAGTGAGTCTCAAATACAATGGAGATCTTTAGGGAATGAAAAAGCACAAGCTCTAGAGCTTCAAGGCTTAAAGAACGGTTATGAAGCTCCCCAAGATAAATTTTTGGTGAAGGTGCTTATGCTGATCCACAGTCTCAGGCTGCATATCCTAAACACATCTTGTTTTTATGCCTTACAACAGCTTTGAATGCTTTGGACAAGGTTCATGAACCCAGAGAGATACTTTAACCCTATAGCAAAGTGATACAGAGACTCAGAGAAAGGTTCAATGAATACTTACAAAGATTGTCCAGAGTAGTAGAATTTCAAGTAATTGATTGAGATCCTAGGCAAATACTAATAGAATTCTCTAGCTTATGAGAATACAAATCCACATTGTAAACAAGTACTTTGGCCATTAAGAATAAGACCAGCACCATTGGAGGAATGGATCCTCTACACAGCTAATCTTGAATATAAAGGTCAAGATAGAGAAGCTTGGGTAGAAGAGGCAATTTCTAAAGGTTTGAAGAGGCACCAAGATGCCTAATGCCTTAACCATGAGGATATAAAAACTTGGGTAGGAGAGGCAATCTACAGAGATTTAAAAAGACATCAAAATACCAGATGTTTTGACTGTGATAGAATGGGACATCTGAGAAGATACTGAAGAGAAAAGATATATTGAAAAATCTATCAGTCTTTGGAATTCTCCTTTCTTCATCAAAAAGAAATGTGGTAAATGGAGAATGCTTACTGATCTGAGAGCCATCCATAATCTAATTCAGCTTATGGGACCTTTACAGCCTGGGATGCTGTTGTCTTCGCTGAAACCTAAAGGATGGCCTACAATAATAATTGATCTAAAAGTTTCCTTCTTCACTATACATTTTCAGGAAAAAATAGGGAAAAAATTTGCTTTCAGAGTGGCTACCTATAACAATTCTCAATCCATTAGGAGATTTCAATGGAAGTTTTGGATGTAGGGAATGTGAAATAGTCCTATTTTGTGCCAGTGTACTGTGCAATAACTCTTGGAAATAATTTGCAAACAATTTTCACAAAACATAATTTATCCATTATATGGATGCTATACTGTGTCCTGCTTTGAAAGAATGAATGTTGGAAAAGATGTTTGAGGCAGTAAATGAAATTTTAACCTCACTGGAGATTACAGATTGCCCCTGAAAATATACAAAGAGAATATTCAATTTATTTTTATGTTAGAAATTGATCTACAGAAAATTAGACTACAAAAAGTACAGGTGAGCAGAAATTGTTACCAGACTCTTAATGATCTTCGAAAATTACTAAGAGAGATTTCTCAACTACCTAGAATTATTGGAGTAGAAGAACATAATTTAAAACATCTAAAACTGGCCCTGAAAAGAAAAAAGTACTTAAATAGTTCATGAGTATTATCAGCTGATGCTGAAAAATAATTAGACTGCATAAAAAGGAGAATACTAGAAGCACATGTGGACCATGTTGATTCAAAAATAGATTGTATTCTGGTTATGTTACCATCTAGGGAATACCCCTAAGGTATTTTTGTGCAGAGGGAAGATATCATATTAGAATGGATATTTCTACCACATAAACAGAATAAAAAATTAAGACATATATAGAATAGATCTCTGATTTGATTTTAAAATGCAAATTAAGGCTTCTTCAACTAACTGGAAGGGACCAAAAAGAAATTATTGTACCTTTAAATAATGAAGTAATGTCCTCCTTATGGAAGGATAATGGATATTGGCAAAGGGCTTGCACTAACGTTCTGGAAAGGATTAGTAACAATTATAACAAAATAGCGACAATCAAATTCATAAATAAAACAATTTGGATCATTCCGCGTATTATAAGAAAAATGCCAATCTGTAGAGTCCCTACATTCTAAACTGATGGAAACAAGTCAGGAAAAGCAGGTTATAAATCAGGAAATACAGGTAAAGTAGTTCAAAGACATTACAACTCTACAAAAGGCAGAGTTGTATGCCATTTGCATGGTACTTATGGATTTTACAGAGCCTCTCTATATACTTACTAACTCTCAAAATGCAGAGTCATTTTATACATTGAGACTGCTCAATTTATGCCTGAAGATACAGAATTAACTTCATTGTTTACACAATTGCAGGAAACTATCAGGAATAGAATTCATCCTGCATATATTACAAACATGAAATCCCATAAGTGGCTGCCAGGTCCTCTAGCACAAGGTAATGATAAGAATGATTATTAATAAAAAGTGTGCCAGGAGCTTCAGAATTTCATAAAATTGCTTTGTTAATAGCAAAGGCTTGAAAAGGGACTTTTTTGTCACTTGGCCACAAGTCAAGGAAATAATAAGAAACTGCCCCATTTGATCACTCTATAATCAAACTCACTTAGCAGTAGGCAGTAATCCCTAAGATATTCATAGAAATGAAATTTGGCAAGTGGATGTATTTCATTTTCTAGAATTTGGAAGTTTAAAATGTGTGTACACCATAAAATAGACACATTTTCAGGGTTCCAATGGCCTACTGCTCTTAGCTTTGAAAAAGCTGATATTGTTATCACATGTCTCTTAGTGGTAGTGGCTGTTATTGGCATACCTTCACAAATAAAAACTGACAAGGATCCAGCATATGTCCCCAGCAAATTGCAACAATTATTCAAATATTATAACATAAAGCACATAACTGGTATACCATACAATCCCATAGGACCAGCTGTGGATTAGAGATTTAACAGCACTTTAAAAGAAATGCTCCCTAAACAGCCAAGGGGAACAAAGACCCCCAAACACAGATTACATAATGCTGTATTAACATTAAAATTTATTGATGTTAATGAGAAAGGACAAACAGCTGCAAAAAGACATTGGACAATAGAAAAAAGTTCTGTACTTAATCAGCTAGCGTATTTCAAGGATATAATGACTTCAGTTTGGAAACCAGGATATGTGCTATGTTCAGGAAGTAGCTTTACCTGTGTTTCTGCAGGAAACAAAAAGCTTTGGATTCCATCAAAATTAACAAAGATGCAATCTGAACAGGAGAAAACACAGGAGAAGGAAAGAAGACATCTCAGTCACAAAGTCATATACCATGAGGTGTATATAGGCCTCACAAAGGAAAGGGAAGAGTTTTGTACTTGTCTTAACAGGAAAACCTATCTCCAAACAGCAATAAGATACTGAACATGTAGAAGAAAGGATGGCTAGTCAAAATAACCATCAAAGAAGAATGTGATATTTGGTGTCAATGTCTAATTCTCTCAATATATATCCTCATGCAATCTATTTCTCTTTACTTCCTAATACTCCTTTCGTCTCAATTCACTTAAACCATCTCTGGCTTTGGAACTGTATGTGGCTCTCCTCCTCTGAATCCAAGCGCCTTGTTATAACGAATTTCAGGGTTTCTGTACTATATCAATAAGCCAATTGATATAAGACAGAAGAAAATAAAAATCTAGGGACTGTCATCTGTTTATACTCGGTTCTTTTTCTGAAATTTTAATTTCCTACATATTTACTATCTTCCTTATTGTTGTATTTCTCAGTATTCATACCTATAGAAGTTGACATTTCTTTGTTGATATTAATGTTTGAGTTTTCCATAGAGAACAAATAATTTCCTAACAGCAATCTTCGAACACTCTGGGAAAAAAATAAGGCTATGCTTCTTCGATTCTGCCTCATCTGACCTGCAGCATCTGAACGGACAATTACCGCCCTGAAACTGGTTTGGGAATACTACATCGCTCTAGACAAGTCCAGACTAATTGGCTAATATGGTGGACCTTATTACACTCTGGACAGATCTTTAGACAAGAACTTCAATCAAGATAAGAACGTCAATTAAGAACTCCAATCAAGCATCTCCGATCAACAGAGTCTGGGTACAAATGTTGTAAATACTCCACTTCAGACTTTTAGTACATTAACATTTTCTTCCTACAGGATCCCATGAGGTTATTATTTTCCGATTTCAGCAGAAGGTAATTCTGAGAATACTTTGCCCCCTTTCCCTACTGTTGACATTACAATACATATGATAAGATAAAAAGGTAAATTCTTGAATTTACTACTAAAAAACAACTACTAGTTTTAAATACTCTACATTGGGTTGGACTTTTGTATATTGTACACAAATATTGTATATTGATATAAACTTGAAGTTAATTTAAGACACATTGTATATATGCTTCAAATATTTTTCAAGGTATTGTACTTATACAGCTCATTTCATAATGTAACGCAAATATCTAGTCCTTGAAAATTATTATTACCAACCACATAAGATAATAAGGAAATGTACATTAATAATTACTTGACTATTACAATCAAACTTATAGTCATATTAGGTAATGTCTTCAAGGTCAAGTAATGATATATTTTTAGATGGACTGGTCATTTTCAAACACTTCAGAGAACTACAGAACATAGCATTTAAAGTGTCTGCTCCTGGAAGCACCAATCTACTTAAGACAAGATGATGGGAATAAAAGGAACTACAGAGAAGATAATGTGCATCAAAGAAACTCCACATGGAATTTACTTTCCTTTCTGGGACATGTAGCCACTGGGCATTAAAAAATCTTCTTTGCTTAATTGCTGACAGTATGCTGTCCCAATTGAACAAATAGGACCAAAGGAGATTGACTGCAAACCTTGCCAAGACAAGGTGGGAAAGTCTATCAGAATATCCTGCTTCACAGCAAAGTCTGTCATAGCTGATAGGCCTATAGGCTGAAAATATATGCCCCAAATTTTGCAGAAGAACCTTAGTTAACTGCACAGGTAGCCAGCTGCTTTTGTCATTTCTTAATTTTTTGGGAAGTTGCTTGCTTTTAATTCCTATTTACTCAGTTAATATTAATTCCTTCTTGGGTCTCTGAGGAAGTTGCAGTCTAGATAGTGTAGTTATTGTTTACATCATTTACCAGTCTCAGAAAAGAATCTCACTAAAGATGTGTAAAGTTTAAAAGGCTGAGAGACATTAAAAATAATTTGATAATGGGAATTATAATAGAAAATATATTAGGTACAAGATTTGGACTCATCAGGATAGAGAGATAATGGAGTAGTTTCTCTGAATTTGTTAAATGCTAATGGAATAGACATTGATGATCCTTATTACCTGTATATATTATATGTAGATATTATACTTATTATACATAGTTTTTCTTATATTAGTTATAACTTTTAATTTTTAAACTAAAAGTGGTATGTGTTGATATATTGTTTGTACAAATAAAACACATATGAAGATCGGAGGGTGGAGCTTGACACTAGCTAATAAACAGACAGGAAGTGAGATGGCTGGGTGGATACAGGAATTATGATGAGTGGGCAGTGAAAGGAATATAGGCAGGAGGAAACAAGAGTTTGCTCTTTTCAGCAGAGAAGTTGTCAAGGCAAGGTGTGGATATGACTTGTTTCTTCAATTCTCTGATCTTTCATCTTTTACGCATATATCTGACTCTGGGCTTTTATTATTATGACCTATTAGAACTTGTGGTGCAGACCTTTTATCTGGGCCTTTGAGAAAGTTCAGAGTTGATTGCGTGTCACATAATTCTATGAAAAACTATGCAGAAAATAGGACAAAAATAAAGTCAAACACATAATTGGACTAAAATGAAAAAAAGAAATGAAGAATATTTTTCTGAGTTCTCTAAAATTTTTAAAGGACTCCCATCTCCTTAGCTTTTGTTGTGAGTAGAAATAAGTAGACCACCTGTATAACCTTGATGGTGTGACACTCTTGCCACCTTTTGCATTCATTCAGGACAAACTATACTTGAATTAGTTCTGTCTCTTGGGATAGTATATATATATATATATGTATATATATATATATACATATATATATATATATGTTTGGACTCACATAACCCATTACTGACTAGGTTATCCATAGACAACAGTGATTTAGACTCATCTGCAAAGAAAACCTATCTGCAGGTATCCTGTATTTCTTTCTTTAGAAGCATGGTAATTCTTGACAAGTTTATTGGACTTAGTTGGCTATCTATATGTTATGAATCTGTGGTACAAACCAAGCACATAAAGTATATTTCTGTTACTGAGACTATGTCCAGGAAATTTTGGTGTCAAAAGGAAGGCAATTAGACTCTGCAAGGAAATATATATTGGAGATTTTTCTGGTTAGATTTGGGTGTGACAAAAAGCAATAAGGATGTAATATTCCAGAATAATTATGGAACCAGGATAAATGACCAAATGTGTCATAATTTTTCTTTGCTATAGTATTTTACATGTATCAGACAATAAAGACATATTTTACTGAAGAGTAAGTTTTTTAAATGTAATTTTTAATTGAAGTTCAAGCCAGCTTTGTGGTTGAATATAAAATGCCCCCACAGACTCATGTGTTTGAACAGTTGTTCTCAGTTTGTGGGGCACTGTTTAGGAAGGTAATGAAACCTTTAGGGCTGGAGCTATATTAAAGGAAGGGTATCACAAGGTGGGTGGTTTTTGAAGTTTTATAACCTGACCCCTCTTCCTGTCCTCCCTCTGGTTCCTGTATGTGGATTAAGTTGTGACCAGTCAGACTCTCCTCATCATCTCCCTGCTTGTTTCTTTGTCTTCCACACCATGACCGACCCTGTTCTTCTGGTGCCACAAGGAAAACACTAGCCCCTGTAAACTTCTTTTGATCAACGAATTTCATCACAGCAACACATATTAAATAATATAGCTACTTAAAAATCGAAAACGCATACATTTGTCAAGTGGTGGTGACAAATGCTTTTAAACCCAGCACTTGGGAAGTAGAGATAGATGGATTTCCATGAGTTCAAGGCCAGCCTGATCTACTGAGAGAAGTTCACGCTAGTCAGGAATCACACAGAGAAACCTTGTCTTTAAAAAAAGAAACTTAGAAAAAATAAAGGAATGAAGGAAGGAAGAAAGGAAACACATACAGTTATATAAACAATAAGACTTGTCTCAAATATTGCAAAAAGAATTTTTCATCTTACATTAGATAATACCATCCTATAAGTTCAGGACTAACTAAAAGTCACAGTCCCATTTAAGGCAGCTGCTGATAACCAGTAAGTAGTGAGCAAACTTTCCATAGATGTTAATGTTTGAATTCACAACCAAAAGTAATCCTATAACTGATACAAAAGAAAAGAATGCTGAAGCTATGAAACAATGATAAAAAAATGCTACAGCAGAGAGAACAGAAACAGAAAAAATTGAAATGAGAAAAATGAAGTTGTAAAAATTTTTATGTAACTTTCTGGAATACCAATCATCTAGGAGAGATTAGAATATATCTTAGTCACTCTCCTACAACTAAGACAAACATCACAGGAAGGATAACTTATAAGAGAGACACTTGAGAAAGTGCTAAACATCATTAGCCATTAGGGAAAAGCAAATCAACGCAACTCTGAGATATCATCTTACTCCTGTCAGAATGGCTAAAATCAAAAACACTAATGACAATTTATTTTGGAGAGGATGTGGAGAAAGGTGAACACTCCTCCATTGCTGGTGGGAATGCCAACTTGTGCAGCCACTGTGGAGAACAGTGTGGAGATTCCTCAGGAAAATGGAAATCAGTTTACCACAAGACCCAGAAATTCCACTCTTAGGCATATACCCAAAAGATGCCCACTATGGTCATAGCAGCATTATATGTAATAGCTAGATCCTGGAAGCAACCTAGATACCCCACAACTGAAGACTGGATAGAGAAAATGTGGTACATTTACACAATGGAAAACTACTCAGTGGAGAAAAACAATGGAATCTTGAAATTTGCTGGAAAATGGATGGCACTAGAGGAAACCATCCTGAGTTAGATAACCTAGACATGAAAAGACAAACATGGTATGTAATCACTCATATATGGATTTTAGATATGGATCAGGGGAGTGTCAGCCTACAATACCAGTGGCAGTGAGTCTGGGAAACAAGGAGGTTCCCAAGAGAGATGCATGATACCCCAGAGAAGTGGAATGAGGCAAGATATCCTGAGCAGATTGGGAACATCAGGAGAGGGGATAGGGAAACAGGAAAAAGAGAGGGGGATAGGAGGAGGGGAGAAGAAGGCATGGGGGAGCAGGAAGGTTGAGTCAAGATAAAAATAGAGGAAAGCAGGTTGAGAGATACCATAACAGATGGAGTCAGTAAAGGCTTGAGGAGAGAGCTGATACTAGTGATATCTCCAGAGATCTACAAGGATAACACTATCTGGCAAACTAAGCAATAGTGGAGAAACTACATTAATAACCCCTCCTTTATGATAGGGTTGATGACTACCCTATATGCCATCCTAGAACCTCCATCCAGGGACTGATGGAAGCAGAGACACATACCCACAGCTAAACACTGAACTCCTGGAACCTAGTGACAGAGATGGAGGAGTGATGACAAAAGGGGTCAAGACTATGATGGTGAAACCCACAAAGACAGCTGACTGGATAAGGGGGAGCTCTTGAATCCCAGACTGATGGCTGAGAAGCCAACAGGAAACTGATCCAGCCTCCATGAATGTAGTGTCAGTGAGTAGGCCACAGAAATCACTGGGACCTTGGGTAGTAGATCAGAGTTTACCATGGTTTATGAATGGGATTTTGGAGCCCATTCCAAATTTAGGGATGCTCTCTCAGCCTGGACACATGAAGAAAGGTCTAGGTACTTCATTGTATGAAATGAAAGACTTTGGAGATTACCCCAAGGAGGGCCTCACCCTCCCTGGGGAATGAGGTGGGGATTGGGTGGGGGGCTGGGAGGGCTGGTGGAGGGACAAGGGATGAGGGGTGGGAGAGGGAGCTGTGATTGATATGTGAAGCATTCATGTTTCTAATTTAAATAAAATGCATATATTGAGGAAAAAAGGAAAGTGTTTAATTTTAGTCTTCCCATTCCAGAGCATAGTAGAGCCCATCAACAGCATGCAGAGAGCATGTTACCAGGCAGACAGACATAGCCCTTGAACAGTAACAGATAGGTTACATCTTATCCATAAGCATGAGGGATAGAATGAGTCAACTGGACTAGCAGGGGATTCTGAAATAAGAGACTCTGCCCAATAACACATTTCTTCCAACAAGGCCATGTCTACTAATCCTTTCCAAGCAGTTTCACCAACTTGGACCAAGCATGCAAACATATGTGCCTACATGGTATCCTCAAGGTTAATTCAGTTATCACATGAGTTCATTTTTCTCATCTATAAAATAGAAATAGCACTATAAAACTTTGTGCAGTTCATACATATCAGAATTAAGCCATGACTAGGCACTATTAATTGGTATAATTAAATGCATAAGTTTACAAATCAAAATAGCCACACATACCTACTATCTATCAGACACTCTAACCATTAGGAATGTAATGACAATTAAGACAAAACCTACCACTGACAGATGTTGAGATCCTGTAAGAAGAGTAAAGTAGGCATCCTATCACAAAGGTCAGCTATGTGTTTTACAGTAAGTCTGGTTGATGGGCAAACTGAGTAGTCAGGTTTATCTTTGGGGATAAAGCTTTGAAATATCCCTTTAACATAGTTTTACAAAGTGAATAGTAATAAAAGAAGCTTGTGCCAGGAGACTATGCAAGTACATTACTTCATACTAGACCTTAGAGTTATACCATGGCCTAGTAGTCAACACTGAAATCATACAGGAAGAAAATAGAGATAATTGAGAAATCCCTAGTAGGTGTCTGTGATATTCAAGTTCTTGGATGATATAATAAACTGAAAGTACTACCATATGGGTTTGGTTAGAGGATGGGTTTATAATTCTTTACACCAAATTATGTACAAATAATCAATGCTCAAAATCGCTAGAAAATAAAGAAATCAGCCAATTGGTTTAGGAAATTAGGTTGAAACATTTACTTACTACCTTGTCCTCCACAAGGACTTTTTCTACTATGTCCTGCTAGATCATCATCACCAGATCATCATCACCAATATATCAAAGAACCTGGTGACATTGTGTTAGTTCAGCTCATAGCACACAGAATTGGCTCACTATTTTTGGAAGCAGCTTATTAAGTTGTTATCAGGGAGAGTAACTCTGGGCAGACTCCATCTTAACTCTGCCAATAAAATGAAATCTTTTTTAAATGAGTAAGATCCTGAAATTTCTTAACATCTGTTATCTTGATTCTCTTCTATATCTCGTAGAGAAAAATAAATTTCTGAACATTTAAACATGTTGGCAGCTCTGTTTTTGATTCTGCTTTGAACGCTTTTCTCATTGTTCCCAGTGGTATTGTGATCAGATAGACACATACCCTGAACTAAAACTTTGCTGTTTCCCATTGCTGCTTTTGTCTTTTGATTTGGTGTGGGGTTATGCTTGCTCTCCCTTGCACTCTATCTCACTGTGCTGCCTGAACTTGGCAGTAAGTAGTCCACTATTTTGATTTTAAGTTTCTTCATACACGTAGATACTAGTGGGCTTTTTACTATTAATAACCCCAATCTTGCTGCCACAAACATCTCAGTAATCAATGAGCTCCTTATTGTTCAAGCACAACTCCACAAAGATGTGGAGACATTTCACTTTCTTTTCTTACAATTCCTTCTGAAAGAGCTAAAAGCCTAGAGGTTGGAATTGCTTAAGGAGTTTCTCAGATCCTGGCGAATGGAATCAAACAAAACAAGAAAACTCTCCTTGTTGAAAAACAAAGGGTACTTCTAGTTTGCAAAGCACCAATTAGGTGAAGAAAAAATCTGGAGGAAATATTTCTGAAGGCTGTGTACCAAGATATCCCCCCATGAACCCTAGATAGTCTGCCTTTTAAACTTCAATAGCTTTTTATGGTGATTCTCACCAGAACAGAAAAGTCAATGTACAGGAATCTCAATCCATTTCAGGTAAAGACAAAAGCTGGCAGCCACCATGGCTGCAATTTTGTAAGAACTGGGACGGGCCACAGATTCTGTGATTCTTTGCTCAGTCAGCTTGATAGTGCAGTTCTCACCCACTGACAGTGTGCTACAATTTTAACTATTCAACACTGGGTGTGAATAAGTATAAGAAAATGACTGTGAGTAGCAGCATGTTATTTAGCCAAGAAAAGTGGCAATATAAACATAGAATGTCTACATAAGATGGTGGCATCCATGAGTAGCTGAGTTAACAATATCTTTGTTGTTTGTTATATTTCAAGGTGTGTAAGTTCAATTTTACTTAAAAACCATTGAAGTCCTGTACATCCCTGGGGGTATAACTTGTTCAAAGAAGAATTATCTGACATACTGCAAATCTGTATTTTTATTATAGCATGGCAAACAAATCACATATAAAAATAAAAGCATATTGGATAGCTTATCTTTAGGCCATGTCCAGAAGTTGCGTAATAAGATAATTTTTTGTATATGCTGAAGTTCCAATCCCAAGATAACACAGTACATATTTATAAGCATTCTAAATTGGAAAAAAAACTAAAAAAAATTTTGTGGCACTCTTTTTTATATTTTATTTTTAATTTAAATTTAAATTAGAAACAAGATTGCTTCACATGTCAATTCCAGGTCCCTCTCTCTTTCCCTCCCCTCCTCCTGTGCCCTCCCACTAACCCCCCCAATATGCCCTCATTTCCCTAGGGAGGGTGAGGTCATCCATGGGGGTGTCCATAGTCTGTCATTTCATCCAGGGCAGGGCCTAGACCCTCCCCCAAGTGTTCAGGGTGAGAGTGCATCTCTCATTGTTGGATGGGAGTCCAAAGTCCATTTGTATACTGGGATGTATACTGATCTACTACCCAAGCCTCAATAAATCACCTAGGCCTCCTCACTGACACTCCCATTCAGGGGGTCTTGATCAGTCCCATGCTGGATTCCCAGGCATTAGTCTGGGATTCAAGACTAATCCTTGTCAGGTCAGCTGTTTCTGAGGGATAAACCAGCCCAGTCTAAATCCCTTTGGTCATCAGTCCTCCCTCTCTGTCACTGGATTTCTTGAGTTCAGCTCAATGCTTAGTCATGGGAGTCTGCCTCTTCTTCTATCAGGCACTGAATGAAGGTTCTGTTTCCCAGACTCTCTGGCCATGGGATTACAGGCTGGCACTCCCCAGATCTATGTCTAAAATCCATATATGAGAGAGTACATGCCCTGTTTCTCTCTTTTGTGACTGGGTTACCTCGCTCAGGAGGGTTTCTTCTAGTGCCATTCTTTTGCCTGCAAATTTCAGGATTCCATTGTTTTTTTCTGCTGCATAGTACTCCATTGTGTAAATGTACCACATTTTCTCTATCCACTCTTCGATTGCTTCCAAGTTCTGGCTATTACAAATAATGCTGCTAAACATAGTGGAACAGACATCCTTGTTGTATGAATGGGCATCTTTTGGATATATGCCTAAGAGTGTAGTTGCTGGGTCTTGTTGTTTTTTCCTATTTTTCTGAGGAATCGCCATACTGATTTCCAAAGTGGCTGTACAAGTTGGCACTCCAGACATCTATAGAACATTGCATCCACATAAAAAGAATATACGTTCTTCTCACAACCACATGAAACATTCTCAAAAATTGACCACACACTTGGCAACATATCAAACCTCAGCAGCTACAAAAAAAATGGAATATCTCCATGCATCTTATCAGACTACCATGAGTTAAAATTAGAATTCAAAAACAACACAAATTGCAGAAACCCTACAAACTCATGGAAATTGAATAATGCACAACTGCACCATTCCTGGGTTAAAGAATAAATAAAAAAGAAATTAAAGACTTCCTAGAATTCAATGATAATGAAGACACAACATACCCAAACCTATGGTACACTTTGAAAGCAGTGCTACAGGGGAATTTCATAGCACTAACTGCCCACTTGAAGAAACTGGAGAATAATTATACGAGAGAATTAACAGCACAGCTGAAAGCTCCAGAACACAAAGAAGCAAACTCCCCCAGGAGGAGTAGATGCAAGGATATAATCAAAATGAGGGCTGAAATAAATAAAGTAGAAACTAGAAAAACAATACAAAGAATCAATTCAACGAAGAGTTAGTTCTTTGAGAAAATCAAGAAGATAGACAAACCTTTGTCCAAACTTACCAAACAGCAGAGTGTGAACATGCAAATACACAAAATCAGAAATGAAAAGGGGACATAACTATTAACTCTGAGGAAATTCAGAGAATCATCAGGTCATACTTTAAAAACCTGTACTCCACAAAATTCAAAAATTTAAAGGAAATGGATTACTTCCTGGATAGCTATCACTTGCCAAAATTAGATCAAGAACAGAGAATCCATTTAAATAGACCTATAACCACTATGGAAATACAAGCAGTCATCAAAAGTCTCCCAACCTAAAAAAAAAAAAAAAAAAAAAAGCCCAGGTCCAGATGGCCTCAGTGCAGAATTCTACCAGCAATTCAAAGATCAGCTTATATCAATTTTTCTCAAAGTATTCCACGCAATAGAAACAGAAGGGTCTTTGCCAAACTCTTTCTATGAGGCTTCAATAACCTTGATCCCCAAGCCACACAAAGATACAACTAAGAAAGAAAATTTCAGACCAATATCCCTCATGAATGTTGATGTAAAAATATTCAATAAAATACTGGCAAATTGGATCCGGGAACACATCAAAACAATCATTTCACCAGGGATGCAGAGATGGTTCAACATATGAAAATCCATCCATGTAAACCACCATATAAACAAGCTGAAAAACAAAAAAGAAAGAAATCAGAGAAACATCCCCCTTTACAATTGTCACAAACAACATAAAATACCTTGAGGTAATGCTAACCAAACAAGTGAAAGACCTGTATCACAAGAACTTTGAGTCTTTAAAGAAAGAAATTAAAGAAGCCCTCAGAAAATGGAAAGATCTCTCATGGTCTTGGATAGGTAGGATCAATATAGTAAAAATGGCAATCCTGCCAAAAGCAATCTACAGACTCAACTCAATCCCCATTAAATTCCCAGCACAATTCTTCACACATCTTGAAAGAACAATAATCAATTTTGTATGGAAAAACAAAAGACCCAAGATAGGCAAAACAACCTTACTCAACAAAACAACATCTGGAGGCATCACCATCCCTGACCTCAAGCTCTATTATAGAGCTGTAGTCTGAAAACAGTTTGGTATTAGCACAAAAATAGACAGGTAGATCAATGGAATTGAATTGAACACCCTGATATTAACCCATACATGTATGAACATCTGATCTTCAACAAAGAAGCTAAAAATATACAATGGAAAAAAAGAAAACGTCTTCAACAAATGGTGCTGGCATAACTGGAGGCTGGCATTTAGAAGAATGCGGGTCGATCCATGTTTATCACCATGCACACCATGCACAAAGTCCAAATGGATCAAAGACCTCAACATAAATCCAGCCACAGGGAACCTCTTAGAAGAGAAAGTGGGTGGTACCCTTGAACGAATTGGTACAGGAGACAGCTTCCTGAACATAACACCAGTAACACAGACAGTGAGATCAACAATTAATAAATGGGACCTCCTGATACTGAGAAGCTTCTGTAAGGCAAAGGGCACAGTCAGCAAGACAAAAAGGCAGCCCAAAGAATGGGAAAAATATTCACTAACCCCACATCTAACAGAGGGCTGATCTCCAAAATTTACAAAGATCTCAAGCAAGTCTCCAAAACACCAAAGGATGCAATTAAAAACTGGGCTACAGAAGAAAATAGAGAATTCTCAACAGAGGAGTCTAAAATGGCTGAGAGGCACTTGAGAGAGTGCTCAACATCCTTAGCCATCCGGAAAATGCAAATCAAAACAACTCTGAGATACCATCTTACTCCTGTCTGAATGGCTAAAATCAAAAACACCAAGGACAATTTATGCTGGAGAGGTTGTGGTGAAAGGTGAACACTCCTCCATTGCTGGCGGAAGTGCCAACTTGTGGCACTTTTTAATTGCTTCCAGTTAAGGATTCCAAACCATATTACCTATAATTCATTAAACTAGTAATTGCTTCCCTGAAACATTTTCTTTAAAAACACATGGTATCTTTGCCTTAATAATGGTGTGGCTATACAGATTTAGACATTATCCTGGCCTAAGCTTGTCACCTGGCTGAATGGCCGAATGCATTCAGGCAGTACCCTGGTCAGTCAAGGTTGAAAGGACCCCTTTAAACGAAAGACCACCCTACTTTTATGCTGTCTGCTCTGTCTTTCCTGTTCTCTTTCCTTCTCACTTCCTTCTGTCTCTCATGCTGTTCTCCTGGGCAGACAGGACATTTTCTGCCCCCCTCTTCTCTTCTGTCTCCTCTCTGTCCCTGTGTCTCTTTACCTCTTTTCTCTCTCCTATCACCCCTTCCTTTCTAATAAAACTTCCCACTTAAGCTCTGTCGGCCTGTCATTTCCCACCCCTCAACCTCGCCTGCTGTGTAATCCTCCAAGATCCCTCAGGCTTTATTCCTACCAGTGGTAACATCCAGTGGCTGTCTCTCTTTTTCATGAATGATTTGTGGCTTTTTTCAAAGCTCCATTTTCTACAGATTTTTCTATACTCTGTATACTATGCTTACTTAAGGGAAGATATTTTCACATATTTTTGGTTGGGAATATACTGAGGTATTAATTTCTGTTTGGAAATTTGTTTGGAAAGCTATTATCTGTAATATATAATTCCTAGTTCCTTCAAAATTACTATTGAATATTCTCAAGGAAGAAGGACAAGGAACACTGATTGGTAGCATTGTCACATAACCATCAAGTAAGCTAAATCACACTGAACATTCTATGCCCTGAAATCCTCTTGTTGCGGCAAATACTGATCACCCCACTGCACACAAATTGTCAGCAATGCTGAGATACTTGCCAGTATTGTTATAGATATTAATTCTCCAAGATATCATCTGTCTCTGGTAGTAAGTTTGCATTAAGATTGCCTTGAGTTTTTAAAAACACATCTCATAGCTATTAATAGTTAATTGTTATATTTTAATTAACTAAACTTTTCCTAACAAGAATAGTTCCCAATCATTTATAAGCTCTATTTAGCAGCATAGGGATTTCAGTCAGAAGCAGCAGCCTTAGCTTTTACTGAGCTGTGGGATAAAGATGAATACTAACTTCCAGACATGGCTAAATGGAGGCTAAAATATTGAAAGAAAATACCCAGGTTATGAAATATTTAAGAACTTGTTATGAATAGAGCCTTTAACTGTAAACAGATTTATTTGTGTGTTTTTTCCACACAGACACATTCATAATCAATGCTACTTTTTAAACGTAGTAGCATTAAACAGACAAAAAACTCCTGGGTGAATGGAACAATTCATATAAGCATATATATTCATATAATATATATAATTTACATATAAAATATTTATATAGTTTATATATTAATGTGCATTTGCAAAAGTATTTTTCAAGAAAGCAAATTACAACAGTGTGCTTAATGAGGGCAGAAATCTCTGGAATAGTAATCTACAGCTTCTTAGGAGAACTGAACAAAAGATTTGAGATCTTGGAAATTCTGATCAACAAAAAACTAAACTCTGTGGAATTGTGTTTTATACTTACGTCATTGTGAGCTCATTTTATAGCATCCAAGGTGTCCTGATGACATATGTGCAGGGGAAAATATAGTAACTCTTTCATGATTTTGGTTAACAGACTATGTATCAGTGAAAAATACTGTATGTACCTGGACTGAGTGACAGGGTTGAAAGGAAACTGCCTAGGTTGTCTTGGAAACTGCTTGCAAATTCAGGGGGCAGTCTTACCTGCTGCTTTCTCACCAAGGAATGTCATTGCCAACTGTAGCTCTCATTAATACTCACCATGAGTTAAAGTCAGGATAACATTCAAAAAAGGGATATCTCTGGGTTAAATATGAATGAGAACTGAATTTGTTTTTTGTGCCTTATGAAATGGACACATTGAACTCAGTGTGCTTTGATAAAACACAAAAATTAATATTTCACTTGCAGTTATTATATCTGTCTATACAACAGAAAGATGAGATTATAGCATATTTTTCTTATTATGATTTCTTAATCTAACCTTTGATGGGGGATGCCTTCCTCTATGCTGTGAACATATATTTCTCTTATTTGTTGATTAATACATGCTGATTGGCCAGTAGCCCAGCAGGAGCTATAGGCAGAACTACCAGACTAGGCAAATGTTGGGAAGAGGGAGGAAGAGAGCAATCTAGGGGGAGATGCCATGTAGCCACCAGAACGGTAGGACACCAGGTAATCTCCAGGAAGGTAAGGCCATGTGAAGACATACAGATTAATAGTTATGGGGTAATAATTAGGAGAGAGCTAGACAATAAGAAGCCTGAGGCATCAGCCAAACAATTTATAATTAATATAAGCATCTGTGTATTTATTTGGGACTAAAGTACTATGGCACATTGTAGGACAGAAATTCCATCATCACTCCTTTAAAAATAAAACTAAAGTGCATTAGATATATACTTAGTGTATAGAAATTATTTTTGTCAAATTATTTTTTTCATTTTTTACAAAACAATCTTTTCTCTCTCCCACCACTTTTCCAGCTCTAACCACATCTCCTCTAACCCACTTCTCATGCACTCTCAAAATACCTTAATTGAATATTCTTCAAGCATCCAAAGACAAAGTTCAACGAAGTTTTTGCTTTGAAAGTAATGTTGAATATAACATTAGGGATATGTACTCCTGACTTAATGGGGGAAGTCCCATCAAGTTAATGTTAATAAAGCACTGATGGCCAATAGGGAACCAAGATATGCGGGACTAGGAATCCAGGAGGACTCTAGGTAGGAGAAACAAAGGAGAAACAAGGGAGTCAAGATGTAACACCATGGGGTAGGAAGCCCGGAAACCTCTCCGGTAAGAGAAATACTTAGATTAGCAATTATGGGATAAATACTTAAGTCAGAGCTAGCCAGTAAGAAACAAGCAAGGCCAACAGCTTCATAATTAATATAGCCTCCTGTGTGTTCATTTGGGACTGATGCGGCTCTGGAACCAGGCTTGGAAGAAGGCTTCCCTTTACATAATGGTGATCAGGAGTGGGATGATGAATTTCCACATATAATGACAACAGCCTTAAAGGAATTTTAGAAACATAAGAACAGAGAGAAACACAGATTTTTGGTAGCAGCATTTTCTCAGGTGTGCTCTGTTTTGCTAGCTACAAGCAGAGACTCATACGATTCGCTTAAGGGAGTCTTTCTGACTCAGCATAAGCAAAAACAAAACAAAAAAAACCCAAAAAAAAACGAGGTTCTTTTAACAGACTCTGCTAATCATTGAAAGGTGTGTACGTACAGCTGGAAGTGGCAGTGACCTCATATCCAAGCCGGCACCTGCAGTCACGCTTATGCCCGCCATCTTGGAAAAATGGCAGTTTAAACAGCCGCGGTTTTAACAGATAAGACATGTGGCCCGAAAAACATAAAGATTTACAGTAAAGTCAGACTTGGATGGCGAAAAATCTCTAAATGTTTACAGTGTGTTTAAAAATATATGTAAGATTGAAAGAGAAAAAGAAATGACATAGTGGTAAATAAATAGAGAAGCTGACTGCGGTGGCACAAGCCGGTAGGATTTGCTGCAGAGGCAGAGGCAGGCAGATTTCCAAAAAGAAACCCTGTCACAGAGAAAATAAATAAATCAAAGTAAAAGAAATAGAGTAATAATAATAGATAAATAAATAAGCCACATAAAAATGGAAAATACACAGAAAGCCTGGATACTGTACACTATTGTGTTTTTCAGTTTTTTGATTGCTCAGGAAGGAACACCTGCTAAAGTTCACTTGATTATAAATGCTGCTGAATTAATTCAACTTATATCTTTTGAAAATGCCTTGACTTCAAATTTAAGTATAAGGATATATTACTTTGGAAAAGAGTTTTTCTTTATGTTTCTACAGAAAATGAAAAGCTGAGGATTCCTTCCAGGCTTCTGTGGTTTGATGAATCAAGACCCCCGGAAGCAGTGGCCCAAGTGATTCAACATCTAAAACAGCTAAGATGATGGAGCTTTACAGACCATGAAAATAAGGACTTATACAGGTTTCTGAGTTTTGTCATGATCCCTATGATATGAACAACGCCCCCTTCAGGCACGAAGGAGTTTGGAATGAGCGACATCCTAATTCCCATCTTGTTTATAAATCTTTGTTTTCATTTAAATGGGATTGTTTATAATTAGCTAGTGATCACAGCCAATCTCTTTTTTAATGGTAAACAGGGGAATTATGGTATGGGTATGGTTTTTCATTTATTGATGCAAATTCAAGGTCAATTTTGTGATATGTATTTTTTCCTCTTGATTAAGTATTGTGCTTATATTGATCTTTTAAAACATAATGCATAATTAAATACAGATCATAGATAGTTACTTATAATAGTCAGAACTTAGGTATAGTTAGGTAAGTTAGGTTTTCTAGATATACAGAAATATATTTGAGATAGATAGGCAGTCTTCAAACCTTTCAAAGACCTTCAGAAAATGTCATTTAAAATGGTTTAGGGTTTTTCTTGACAATGAGAAATGTCTGCTCCTGGCATCACCAATTATGTATGAGAGGAAGATGGGCATCAAAAAAACTCATTATGGAGTTTGCTTTCAACATGGCAAGATTAGCTATTTGGGCAAGAAACTGCTCTTGCCTACACTGTTTGACTGTTGCTGTATAAATTGGATATGCAGGACCCACAGGAAAGTGACTGCTGAACTCAAACAGTGCTACAGGGTTCTTGATTCATGGAAGAGACTACGAGACTTTCTTCAGGACACAGCAAAATGACTGACAGACTGCTGATGCAGATGTACAGTTTGAAATTTCCTGCTCTGCTAAGAAGTCTTCCAGATACACTGTGGTCTATGGGCTGAAGATGGATGCCCCAAAGTTACAGAGGAACTTTGGGTGACTGTCTAGGCAATAAGATGTCTCTGTCAGTCCTATTGTTTATATAATATCCTTCTGTGGTCTTTGATAGAGTTGAAGGTAGAGAGTTATAGTTATAGTTTTCCTTAGTTATGATGAAAGATAAGCTACATATAGAACTTTGGACTCACAAGGATGGGATGGATGATATTTTCTTTAAATCTTGCTAAAATATTGTAACTGTGTTCTTACTTGATAACTGTTCTGTTATATATAATTTTACTACGTTTAAGGTAAGACCTTTCTTTTTGTTTAGACAGAAAAGAGGAGATGATAGGGGAAGTCCTGTGTATATGTCAATAAAGCACTGTTGGCCAATAGGGAACCAAGATAGGTGGGACTAGGAATCCAGGAGGACTCTGGGTAGGAGAAACAAAGGAAAAACAAGAGAGTCAAGATGTAACACCATGGGGTAGGAAGCCCGGAAACCTCTTCAGTAAGAGAAATACTTAGATTAGCAATTATGGGACAAATACTTAAGTCAGAGCTAGCCAGTAAGAAACAAGCAAGGCCAACAGCTTCATAATTAATATAGCCTCCTGGGTGTTTATTTGGGACTGATGCTGCTCTGGAACCAGCCTGGTGGGAAGGCTTCTCATTACACTGACTCACACTCTTTATACACTGATGTTAAAAAGGAGAACTCTTACTTTAGAAAGAGCATGTTTTGTCTTCAAAATCCACCAAGTTAGTTCAAAACCACATATGTTGTGTTGAGACAAGATATTAGCAGTTCCTGTTGAAGGACTACATAAAGGTCTTTGAGAATAAAGTTATGTAGTATAGAGTTTGTACTTCATTATCCTTATGAGGTACAAGGAGCATTACCTAAGAGAGGAACCATCTTCTATCAATATATTATAAACATTTTTGGTCTTTATCATCTTTCTGTCTGTTTCTCTACATAACTAAAATCAAACTACACATTCTGTAGTCCTAAATATTTGGAAAAGGAATAAAATATCATGGATTGCTTCTGAGTCCCTGAAAGCTATTGAAAACCTTAAACCTAAGGAAAAATAGAAAAACAAAGAAGTAAAACATTGCAACATATTGTAGCTGAGGACATTATTCTCTCCTTGAACTTAAATGGTATTTACTAGGCAGATCCTGAGATGTCAGGATCAAATACTTGCTTCCTGATCTGAAATGAGAGAAGAAAAAATCAAATCACTGGCATGGCTTTCCAAAAATGCAAGGCTTATATCACAAAATATGTTATCAAATTTGATGTTTGCTTAGAGAATATATATGGCATAGGTTAGAGCAATAGATATACACAGAATTGCTGTGACATTGCTGAAAATAAACCTCATATATCTGCATTAGCCTCTATTCTGTTACAGTGCTAAAACACACTAGAGAAGTAGAATAGAGGAGAAAGGATTAGTGTTGGATTACAGTTCCAGAAAAATACAAACTGTCACAACAGGGAAGGCATGGAAGCAAGACTGATTTCAGTCAGACATCGAGAAGTGCAGGCTATAACACCTAGAATTCCTCAGTGATGCACTTCCTCCATCAAGAATTCTCCATATAGTTCCCACAACCTCCTGTAGTGGCATCAGAATCTGGGGATCAAGTGTTCAAACTCATGAGGTCACAGAGGATATTCTATATTCAAATAGCTCTTGTATATGAGAAACAGGCTCTGGAGAGTTTTGGACAATTTCTGCCTCTCAGACTCAAGATGCATTCTACTCTGAGACTGTTATTGTGATGTGATTAAAGCATTTTGTTCACAGCTTATTAAAATTGATGTAAAAGAAAGTACAGAAACTCATTCATATACTTTTAACTAACAAGTATGCAAATTGGGAAATGAACCTAGATTTACCAATTACTGTCAGTGTTATAAGCCCAGAGCAAACCCTATCTTTCTGGTAAACTTTTCAGAATCACACAGCATTCAGGATTTGCTCCTGGGTCATGTGGTATGCCATTGGGTAAGCGGTGCACAATTTGCATATGTTGAATGGAAAAGGAAGCCAATTTTACTGTATTTTCAAGATTATGAGACTTGGACTAGAATTCATCTCTCAGTTTATGGTGCAGTCTTAGACAAGTATTCTCAAGTATGAATCCTTGCAATGTGAACAGAAGACATTCTGTATTAGAAGTAACAACTGAGACTAAAGGACAGTCATAGGAAGGTTGTAACTAACTGAGAAGTCAATTCATGGCTGTAGTCTAAGGATGTCACCTGACAAGGGTCCCATTAGGTAACATTTCTAGTTGATGTTTATATCCAGATGAAGCTAAAGACTATCTTGAGCATATGAAATATGTGCTATCATACTTGCTAGGTAGAAGCCAATAAAAATAGATTATATACATGTATATTTTTCTTTTTGAAAAAGGAACATAACAGCTCATAATAAATCAGAAAGTAGCTGAATTTCATGGGAACTAAAACTGCAACACCATAATTTTCTTGAGTAATTATTATTTTTTAATTTACTATACCCATTGATTTTACAGTTAAAATAACTCACATTTTTTGGTGACAAAATGTTGTTCTTGTTTTGACCAATTTTGTTTATTTTGGGGGTTTGCCTTAAATATACTTAAGAATTTGTCAATTATGAATAATAGTTATTCCATACTGGAATTTTCAAATGAAGATAATTTCACTAACTTATTTAATTGGTATTCTGTTGGGTACGCTAAATGATACAGCATTCCACTTTCTGATGGAGGAAGACTATTCTCAGAGTTCTGCAATTTGAAGCAAGTGCATATTAGGCAAATTTACAATAACAAAATATTACAAAACTAAGAGTCTAGGTTCTATTTCAGGAAATTAAACTTGGAAAATCTAATGCTTTTCTCTGCCTCTGAGAATCATCTACAAAAACTGGCTAAACACAAAAATAGATTGTGATCCCAGTCACAACAGTGATTTCACCAGAAGAGCTGGAAACTGTGTGATGTAGAACTTTGAGCAGAGAGAAAGTGGAGCAGTGGGCACTGACAATGCTTTGGTCCTCTCTGTGGAAGCTGCAGTGAGAGGATGACATGCTAAATGAGCTTTGCCAGTATCAGAGGGATGAAGGACACTGGCATGTAGGAATCAGAGAAGGGACACACCATTTGCAAGACTCCAGAATTATTAATGATTATGTAAAATGGTTAAGAGAAAGGAAATAAATCCTCACAAAGCTTAAGTCTATAGTCAGATCATGTTAGTGTGTGAATGGTTTCAACTCCAATTATAAAGGTGGTCTGATGATGTAAAATGAGCCATGCTAAGGATACCAAGCAGGGGAGTCATATGATACTTTATTAGAGAGGGAGAAGTGGCTTACATGAGAAACCAAGAACTGAGGTCAGCACTCTACTGTCTTCAACCTCGATCGCATCCCCAATAGAGTGAGCTCCCCTTCCTCCAAATGGGTGTGGTCAGTGTTACTAGTGTGTGAGATCTTCCCTACAGTGGCCTCCTGTGCAGAACAGCAAAGTCAACAAGACTTTCAACTATTTATCAAAATTTCAAGTTTTGCCATTGACTTTGTAGCAAAAAACAAGCATACAAATTCAATTAGAATTAGGACATAAATAAGAACATATAATATGTCATATTTATAAAGTTCTTTAAAAACTTAAAACCTGGATGCTAAAATAGTTTTAGTCAAATATTTAGTTGAATTTAAAAATGACAATATTTTGCAGAGAAGTGAAAATTACAAGAATTTTTTTTTGTTTCTTGAGGCAAGATCTGTCTGTGAATTGGAGGCTGCCCTGGAACTAGCTCTTGTAAACCAGACTGGTCTCTTACAGAGATCTGCCTGCCTCTGCCTCCCAAGTGCTGGGATTAAAGGCATGCATCACCACTACCCAGCATAAAAGAAGTTTTTCATGAAGCAATGGCTAATGGTGTAATAAGATTATTGAATTTAATCTCAGTAGTACAGTAGTCATATACACAAATGGAATTACTGAAGTAGAAATAAAGCAAGGTCATATTCCACACTAAATGTATGGAAAATATAGTAATATTTACATGGCAAAAATATTATGGTACTTTATTTTAAATATTATAAATGGAGTAAAGACAGGATGTACATAATATGTTTTGTACTCTAAGGAATGAGAAAAATATGGTTAATCTTTGATTCAAGAAGGATAATAAAGCTGGGCATTGGTGGCACACACCTTTAATCCCAGCACTTGGGAGGCAGAGGCAGGAGGATCTCTGTGAGTTCGAAGCCAGCCTGGTCTACATAGTAAGTGCCAGGACAGGCTCCAAAACAATACAGAGAAAACCTGTCTGGAAAAAAAAGAAGGATAATAAATGCAAACTTCCTGATACACACCAAGGATTTGATTCAATTTCTCTCATAAAAAGAATACTGCCCTGGATGAAATGACAGACTATGGACACCCCCATGGAGGACCTCACCCTCCCTGGGGAAATGAGGCAATATTGGGAGGTTGGTGGGAGTGCACGGGAGGAGGGGAGGGAAATGGAGAGGGACCTGGAATTTACATGTGAAGCAACCATGTTTCTAATTTAAAATTTAAAAATATAAAAAAAGAATATTTACTGATTTTGTGAGTTTTCTTGTATCCAACCACTTTGCTGAAGGTGTTTATCAGCTGTTCGAGTTCCCTGGTAGAGTGTTTTGGTTCATTTATGTAAACTATCATATCATCTGCAAATAGTAAAAGTTTGACTTCTTCTTTTCTAATTTGTATGACCTTGCTCTCCTTTTGTTGTCTTATTACTCTATCTAGAACTTTAAGTACAATATTGAAAAGATAGGGAGACAGTGGACAACCTTGTCTTGTTCCAGATTTTAGAGAAATCACATTAAATTTCTCTCCATTTAGTTTGATGTTGGCTGTTGGCTTGCTGTATATTGACTTTATAATGTTTAGGTATGTTCCTGTTATCCCAGATCTCTCCAAGACCTTTATCATGAAGGGGTGTTGGATTTTGTCAAAGACTTTTTTTAGCATCTAGTGAGATGATCATGTGGTTTTTCTTTTTATTTTTTATGTGGTGAATTACATTGATGAATTTTCATATGTTGAAACCTCTCTGCATCCCACATGATCATGGTGGACAATTTCTCTAATGTGTTCATAGATTTGATTATCCAGTATTTTATTGAGTTTTTTTTCATCAATTTTCATGGGGGATATTGGTCTGTAGTTCTCTTTCTTAGTTGTGTCTTTGTGTGGCTTGCACACCAAGGTATTGTAGTCTCATAAATATAGTTTGACAAAGCCATGTCTACTTCTATTATATGAAACAATTTGAGGAGTGGATAAAGAAAATGTGATACATTTACACAATGGAGTAATAACTCAGTGCTGGGGGGATGACTAATGAAATCTTGAAATTCACAGGCAAATGGATGGAAATAGAAGAAACCATCCTGAGTGAGGCAACCCAGTCACAGAAAGACAAACATGGTATTTACTCACTCATATACAGATATTATATATAGAGAAAAGGATTACTAGAATACAATCCATACCTCCAGAGACACTAAGAAACAAGGAGGGTCCTAAGAGAGACATAAATGGTTCCCTGGAGAAAGGAAAAGGAAAAAGAGCTCCTGAACAAATTGGGAGCATGGAGGAGAGGGAGGGGCATGGAGGTAGGAGCAAAGAGGAGGGGAGAGGGAAACATGAGGGATAAGGAAGACTGATTCAAGGGAAAAATAGAGGGAGTCATTATAGGTTTAAAGAGAAATCTGGCACTAAGAATATGTTCAAGGATCCACAAGTATGACCCCAAATAATAATCTAAGCAATAGTGTGGAGACTACCATAAATGACCTTCACCTATAATGAGGTTGATGACTACCTTAAATGCCATCCTACAGCCCTCATTCAGTAGCTGATGGAAGCAGAATCAGAGATCAACTGCTAAGATCTGAGTCAAATTTTTGGAATCCAGTTGTAGAGAGGGAGAAGTGGTAAGCAAAGGGGTAAAGACCATACTAGGGAAACCAACAAAAACAGCTGACCTGAGTTAGTCAGAACTCATGGACCCCAATCTGACAACTGGAGTCTGAACAAGAACCGGTGATCTTGGGTGTCAGGAGGCCTGGGTAGTTTGTGGGGCATCTGTCACTGGAACCAGTATATATCCCTAGTGTGCAAATGGATTTTGGGAGCCCATTCCCCCATGGAGAGATATTCTTTCAGCCTAGATACATGCCTAGACCCCCCCAAATTATGTGACAGACTTTGATGATCCCCCATGGGAGGATGGGAGGGAGAGGCAACTGGGATTGATATGTGAAATGAGATTGTTTCTAATTAAAAAAAAAAAGAATATTTACAAACAAGATCTAGTGGCAGTCCAAATGCCTGTAATCGCGTCATTTGGCAAACTGAGGCAGGAGGCTAAGGAGTCTGAGGCCAGAAAGGGAGGTTCAGTGCAATTCTTTTTTCTAACCAAAGAAAAACAAACAAAGACAAATAAAATTAGGAGAGAGTCAGCAAGTGATCGAGAATGGGATGGTGATTTTCAAGTAATATGACTAACCTATTGCAGAGTAGTGTGCACTAATTCATAAATAAACCACACTGGAACAAGGAAGAACCATCCTTTTAGGGAATCAGTTCATCTCCTCTTAAGTTAATATGTAACAAATATCCATTATGCCTTACTCATTTGCCACGTTAAGTAACACATAACACAACAATTACTACTTAACAAGTTTATGAGGAAGCAGGTGTTTCAGACCCAGAAACAAGAACCATAGAGAACTTGCAGAAAGATGATAGCTGTTAACACACTAAAATACACTCTTCTTGATTCACTGTCAACTCAGTTTAGCAAGTAAGTATATGAGAAAATTTGTGCAAGGCATTGGACTTCTTTATATCCCTCTGTTCTAACTCTACAGAGACAAGATATTTAGTTATCATTAAGGTAGAGAACAGTGATGTTCAATTTGTCTGAATAAGCCAATGTTAATGGGAATTCAGACATCTGGATGATAACATCTTATAGAGCGAAACAAATAACCACCAAAACACAAAGCAAGGCGTATTAGGTGGACAAAATGAGCCATACTTTAGTCTTGAAAATGGTGCTGACATTCAGCTACTCTGGGTGTTTATCCCAATCATCTTGTGCTGTTTTCAAATAAATATATACATATAAATTGCTTTGTAGAATAGGTTATCAGCCCAGAAGTAAGAGCGACTTTGAATTAATTTTAATCCTACTTGGGCTACGTATCTCTTAAGTTACTACTGGAATAAGAACTTCTGAGAACTTCCAATTTTGTAAATATAGTTCTTCCCATTTCCTGGGCTTTAAAGCTTCAGGCAGCTTCATCATCATAGATCACATTCACTTTAAGTATCTTTATATGCATGTCTGTTATTCGTGCCTGGAATATATGTTACTATGAAATCCAGAGCCTGCCAAAGAGTGACACAATGCTCTTTTTCTGCTGTGCTTCCAAATGTCGTTTTCCAGTTCCACTTGTGGTAGACAGAAAAAGCTGGCATCTCGGAACCAGACATGTAGGGGCAGATGAAAACAAAGGAGATAGTTCACACTTGTTTATAAAAGCTACAGTTATCTTGTCTCCATATTTTTCTGTAAATATTTCTCCATATTTTTATGTTTTATGATGAACATGAAAGCAGTGTAGAGTTCCTTTTAAAAATAGTTACCCATAGAACAATGTGAGGTGTACTCTCACCCTGAACTCTTGGAGAAGGGTCTAGGCCCTGCCCTATATGAAATGACAGACTATGGATACCCCCATGGAGGGCCTCACCCTCCCTGGGGGAATGAGGGGATAACGGGGGGGGTTGGAGGGAGGGCACAGGAGGAGGGGAGGGAATGGGAGAGGGACCTGGAACTGACTTGTGAAGCAACCTCGTTTCTTATCTAAATTTAAACTGGAAAATAAAATATAAAAAAAAAGAAAAAAATTTAGTTACCCCACTTCTTTAGAGTAAAATAGGAACAAATTGATTTTCAGAGATCTGAGGCAATAAAAGTAGCAATCAATACTTGAATGGTACTGTGTAGTTTTCAATATACCTAAAACACACAACCTGATTTGATGTAGCTATTGTGTGACAAAGGGAGACAATAAAAATTATTGATAAGATTGCAAGGATCAGAATTTCCTAAACTTATTAACTTAGCAAAGCTTCCTGTGTTGTTACTGTTAATGTTTATATGCTCTATTACCACAATGATAAGAGAGTTATCCAAATATGCTTTAAATTGTAGCTATATTGGCTAGGATCACAGGTGCAGAAACATAAGCTGCTGTCCTGGAATCTCTTAAAGGATGTTTTACCTATACATAGAGGGTGAGACTGCAGGAGGGTTTCTGAAAACTCATTACTGCACAATATCTCAGGCGGATATTTCCTAATGTAGAAACTGGTGGAGTTTGTGAGTCATGATCTCGGCCGTCTAATATATGTATGTATACCCAGTCCTCAAAAGGAAAACCATTAATGATTAGCTTAATAATCAAGAACTGCATTGTGTAATGAAACATGTGTTTCTTACTAATGATCTATTAGCCTGTAGCAGGATATTATTTTGAGGTGTGTGACTTTTTTTATGCTGTAACTTCTGTGAAACAGTGTCACTGTTCCTGTCTAAAACATGGGGCAGGCATAATGAAGAGCTGACTGGCCAACGGCAAGGCAGGGGTAATGGTAGGTGGGTTTGAAGGGTAGTGAGTATAAATAGGAGAAACAGGAAAGAGGAGAGGAACAACGAGAGAGCAAGGAGTGAGGGCATCAGAGGTCAGCCACTCAAGTCACCCAGCCACCCATCCCACCATGGAGTAAGAAGGAAAGTAAGATATGCAGAAGTAAAAAAAAAGATAAAAGCCCAGAGGGAAATGTAAAAGGTCTTGAATCAATCCAAGATAAGGCCAGGCATTCATAACAAAGAATAAGCCCCTGTGAGTGAGATATTTGGGAGTTGGATGGTGGGCCCCTCAAAAGTCAAAGGAGAAAAAAAAACATTTCAAACAACATTAGTCCTTTATGGCAAACTTTGATGTCCCTAACTTAATTCCAAACCTTTCAATTATAATTAATAAACTATTAATAAATCCTGTATGTGTTAGTGTTTATTCCAGATAAAGCTTACTTTTAACTTACTTATCTAACACTTAATACTGTGATAAAGTTGGAAGGTAATGGAATGATTCAATAAAATCATTAAAGCATTATTTTGAAAAGTTTGAATTTGGGAAGTAAGATCAAATGTGCTGAGATGAAAAGGAACTTTGATAAAGCAGAATAATTGAAGCTGTGAAGAAGAGAAATACTGTACTCTAGGTGTTCCATAGGGAAGTGGCAGCACTAGAGGAAGTGGTCTACTCCCCAGAGTTTGGAATGCAATACTTTAAGTGTAGTAATGTGTGTATATTTTTAATTTGATATGATAAAAGGTGATGTGGTCCTTTAAGATTTAGGTGTAACAAGTGCATGTCTGCTTTTAACTCAACAGAGTAGCCTGTCATGAAAGTAGGTGACTGATTTGAACCCAGTTGTTTTCTGAAAATAGCATGAGAGACAGAAAATATGTTCAAAACCTCCATGAGTGACACCTTTTACTAGATATTTATTTAGAATTACAACTGATACTTTTAAAGATGCCTGAAATAAAAGCTTGTAAAAAAGACAACATCTTCATCAAGTGGTGCTGAACAAATTGGATGAGTGTAGAAGAATGGAAATAAATTCATACTTAGCATACAGCACAAAACTCAAGTGAAAATGGATCAAAAACTTCAAAATAAAGCCAGAAACACTGAATTTGATAGAAGAAAAGATAGGGGATAACCTTAAACTCATTGGCACAGGAAAAGACTTTCTGAACAGAACACCATTGATATAGGCACTAAGATGAACAATTAATAAATGAGTCTATCACATTGGCCTCTGAACAAGACTGTTGTGCATTTTTTTGATTAACGATTGATGTGGGAGGGACAAGACCACTGTGGGTGGTGCTATCCTTAGGCATCCAGCTGATTCTGAATTGAAAACAAAAATGAAGATGAGCAAGCCTGAAGAGAAAGTCAATAAACAATATTCCTATAGTCTGTCTTTGACTTCTTGGCCCAGGTTCCCTTCTTGAAGTCCTGCCTTGACTTCCTTCAGTGATGAACTACAACTATAATGTGAAATAAATATTTCATCCCTGAGAAGCTTTGAATCATGGTATTTTGCCTTAGCAATATAAACTCTAACTACAATACCTTTAGAAATAGCCATTTCTAAATAACATAACCCCCTACTATAGACCTGTTAAAGTTTGGAACCAAATTGGAACTCATTTCTTCCCTCTCAGATGTATTTTTAAACATCTCTACTAACCTTATGGATTTATTTTATACTAATATAATTTATTTAAAATTTTCCCATTTAGTGGTTCCTAAGGACAATTGTTACTACCATTTAAATATTTATAATACTATTCTTTGAAGAATACTTTTTCCTTTTCCTTGCCATGCATGTCTAGTGTTGCTTTGTTTCTGTAGCTTCCTTTGATGTAACAATAATTGTGAAATCAAACATGAATATTTATGCTGCCATAGATGCATCGAATGAATTTTTATTATTGAGGTTATCTGAAGTTACTTACCTTTCATTCATTCAAACATTAGTTTGCAAACAAAACAAGCGACAAAGCAGACATTGTGTCACAGGAAAGGAGAGTAAGCGGGTTGAGAAGGCAGAGAGTCATTGAAAATCCTCACAGACTTCTTAGTCAACTTACTTCTTTCATGTGTGGTGACTAAAGAAATTTCATTTTCTGTCAGTCATCATCTTTATTAGCTGTTGGCCTCTGACTTAAATTCCTCAAGTTTTTTGACTTCTTGTCCTGTCCCCCAAACTATGTAACTGAAAACATGATTATTGCTGTGGGCAATGGTAATGACAATTTCTTATGTAGCTGGGGAACTGGGACAATACTTCACATAGCTGTAAGTGGAGTAATTGTAATGTTCACATTCAAAAATCTTTCCCCACCCATATTTCTGATTACTAACATCTGCCCTGCTTTCAGAGTTAGTAAATTTGGCTAATTATAATTATGTTAAGTCTGTGGTCATTTCCTCATAGTCTTCAAATTTATAACAAGTGTGGTTGATCTTAATCTATAATTCAGAACCATTCAATGCACTGCATCTTGCTGAACTAATAATATGTCCTTTTACTACATAAAAGGAATAGTTTTCCTTCATCGTTACTGTACTAGCTATACTAGTTGTAAGTAGAAGCAATGTAGAATGGTAGTCTTTTGGATGTCAAAAGATACTGCATGCCATTGATATTTACTTCACAAAAATTGTTCTCAGTTGCTAAAAGTTCTCCCTGTTTAGTGTGAGATATGGTTGCTTCAGAGGAGATGCCTGCTACTGGCTTCTCAGGGGACTGAAGGGGACTGGCAGATGAGATATTCTATCCAGTGACTGCAAAACTGGCATGTTCAGTAGTCTATCATTCCCCATACAGTGTCCTCTGAAAAGTTCACCAGAAAGGAGTGGCATCAGCCTACATTTCATCGATCCAGAACCTTTCTTATGAGAAAGCTCATGATTCCTAGCAAAAAGATGCTAAAAGAAAGATGAAAATATCCACATGTTATAAGACAGGGAAAAAGCCTCATAGCTCCTTCAGGGGAAGAGTATAGATGGACCTGTAAAACATATATGGTTAACATCTTAGCACAGGATAGGAGAAAAGCAAAAACTAATATTCATACTCACAAACACAGTCCAAGAAATAAGGAAATAACAACAGATGCTCAAGCAAAAGAAAATGAGTCAAGACAACTGCAAAGAAAACAAACAACACCCTGAAACATCGTCAAGGAAATGTGCAAGGAGGGGGAACAAACATGAGGATAACGATGTGAGAAGAAATTGAAGGGAACATTCTAGAATTTTGTATTTATCTCTTCTGAGCTGGTTTCACAAAGGATGCTGGCCGAGTGTAGCTCAGAGAACTAATTCCTCAAAATTGATGAGCAAATATATCGACAGAAATCCAGATATAATTAGCCAGCTTTAATGGTTTGAATGTGTTAATATAAACCCAATAGGATTTGCAGCTGTATAAGGGGTTCATTTCCTTTCTGTCCTGTGAGAAAGTTCAAAGCACCCATAAGAATGATGCAATGGATGTAACAACAAACCAAGAATCTGTTAATAATATTTATTGTGGGTAACAATGGTGTAAACCTCTTCCAATAACCCATTTAGTACAGTTCTGGTTTTACATATAAGAACACAAGATTGTAACATAATTCTGTGTGAAAGCAGCAATGATTATTGTTCATAAGCAAGGTCATGATCTTTGAATATTAATTATCAACGTGTGTATGTGTGTGTGTGTGTGTGTGTGTGTGTGTGTGTGTGTGTGTGTGTGTTATTGCCATGGAAAGAAGCAAAAAGCAAAAAATGAAAACATACGATGGACATACACTTTGTGACACAGGAAAGATGTTAGTAAATCTTTTGGAAAACTTCAAAAAACCAGAGGGATAGAAGGCCAGGTAAATATTGACAGACAACAAGAAAACAAGGCTTTCTAAAGAGAATGCGAATGACACATGTATGAAAACACAGAGCCTAGGGAAGCACACATAGGACTTGCACAGGTCTGTACAAGATGGGATCCTATATCCGAGAAGATAACTGAACACACTACACCATTCCTAATGCAGAATCGATCTCCAATTGATAACTGCTTGCTAATGAAAATTTAATTGTATCCAAGGGAGTCTCACTGGAGAAAAAGAAAACTCTTAATGGTCGGCCTCATGTCTAGCAGTAGATAGTCAACACAACACAGGCTGATTCACCAGCATCTTGGGGGTTCTCATTTCATAATGTTGAATCAGGGCCTTCTTTCGCCCTTAACCTTACAAAAGTCCTTTACAAACATAATATGAAAAATATTGCTATGGGTTTAAAATTTTTATAGGATCCCTGTGTGTGTGTGTGTGTGTGTGTGTGTGTGTGTGAACATGTGAGTTTGTGACTGCACTTTCCAGTTTCCTCTTTTTCTACTGTTTGTTTTCACACTCCAACTTGTTTGTTTTTGCTTTAGCTTATTTTACTTTATTACTATTTCAGATGCATGTGTGTTTTCTAAGAAGAGACAGAGTGTGGATCTGGATGGCAGGGGAGGTCAAAGGAACTAGGAAGATTAAAGGGACAAAAAGCTATGATCAGAATGCTATATAAAAATTTATTCTCAATATATCAAAAAATATTAAAACATAGGACCACTTTCTATTTATTATTACTATTACCTAGATATTATAATCAAGCAGATAGGAAAATATATATACAACTCAATTCAACTTTCAACTAAGAATTCAATATTCTGATAATAAAATGAATTGAACACTACTTCAACAAGGAGACTTGATTTGGAATAACACATTTTTGAAGACTATCAAAGATGTTGGGAAAATTCACTTCCTTGCTGTCACATGACTAAGAGTCTTTCTGGCAGTGGTGTCCTATCAGCTACCTCCAAGTTACTCCAAAACTGAGTGTTGTCTTTTGAAAGTCAATGGTGTTATTTACTCCATTTCAAAGTCTCTTGTGGGGATTTGCTTGATTCATTCTATCCTGGATTGAATATAAAGCTGAGTGACATCCACAAATCAGTAGAGCACTGCTGTCCATGCTTGAAGAGTATGAACTTGAAAGTGTGAGGGTCACTGGTGTCTTCCAGAAAACACACTCACCACTGTGTGCCACACTGAGTCAATTTAAAACAACAGAATTACAAATAACTTTTAAAAAATGTTTCACAGGTACCCCAAGTCTATTATTTATGTATTGTTAGGTAAAAAGTTAAGCATAACATTGGAAGCTATGCGGAGGAGAGGAAGATGATGGCAGAGACTGTTTGCTCTTCTTTATTTCTCCACCATCATTTTCTTTGCTACCAAAAGCTTTGGGTATTATGTGTTGGTCTGTTTGAGCTATGCTCTACATGTAGCAGGACTGTTTAAACACATCATCTTGGTAATAGATGCTAGCCAAGGAATTCTTTCGTCATAAGACTATATCTTGGCCCCTCCTCATCCCTGCAGTGATTGCAATCAACTCAATTCCACAAATGCCTTGCAATTGCTCATTGTGTTTTGTTTACTCCAATTCATCATAAACTAAATTTCTAGGTGACATCTGTGTTTCTTGTCTTCACCTTCAAATATAGTCTCCTCTTGTTTCCTTTCACACCTGTGAATTATGTTCAGTTTTCTTTATCACCCAATGATGATAAAGATACCACTATGGAATGATGCATAATTACTCTTTATTCTCAGAAATAAGATTCTGGTCAGAGTGAGGCAGGGGGACTTAGGGACACAGAGACAGAAGGAAACTGCTGAGCTAATCAGGAATTTGATGGAAGAGAAGTCTCCTAGTACTTCTGCTCCAAGCTGACAAAATGGTCCTGGTGTATCCCAGTAGCTTTGTTTTAATTCAAACAACTCTTTGTTTATCAGTTTTTCCCTGAAAACTGATCAAATGGTTCACTAGATAGAAATGAAAAGCCCCCAAGAGTACAATCCAATTATGACTTCTGAAACTGCACTGTCTAGAGTGATAAACAATAAAAGTGGAGAAAATACAGCAGATTTATGCTTTGTTGTATTTCATACACATATCTGGATCAGACTCGTTTATTGTATTCTTTTGAAGGGCAAAGGGAATTTCAGATGCTTTAAACGTTTAGTCTGAACAAATTTATTTTAAGTAAAAAACTTTTTGACTTTAATTTTATGCAGCAGGATATGTATTTTTCTTCACTACAAGTAACCATTATACATCTATCTATGTATCTGTCTGTCTATCTGTCTGTCTGTCTATCTATCTATCATCTATCTATCCATCTGTCTATGTACCTCCAAACCATATATCCTCTCTTCATTCATGATATACAAATACTTAGTCCTCTAAATTTCAGACAGTTTTGAAACATGGAATGTTTTATATTAAAAATGAAATGAGCTATGAAATCCAAACAACACTGCAGAATGAAATTCATAATTTGAAGTAGTTGAAGATGAATTATGTGTCAAATAATGAAATATTTTTGTCATTTGAGTATACATACCATTTGTACATCAGGATGCTTTGTGTGAGCAAGAACCATGTTCTAGTTCCTATACAAGTCAAGGGTACCTGGAAACAAGTCAGTGTCTGAAATATGTAGCTACATTCAATCATAGGAGAAATCATATTGCATTAATGAGAACAAAATCTAAGAAAATATTGTTCATCAGAAGATCTTTGCCATGTTTCATTTCTGTTACTGTGACAAAAATACGTTGGCCAAAAGCTTCATTTATGAATAAAGGGGTTAATTTTATCTTATAGTTCCAAATCAGAATACGGGGAAGTGAAGGAACTTCCAACAGCTAGTCACATCACAACCACCATACAGGGCAGAGAAGAATTAATACACAAATGAGCGCTTGCTTATCTTCTTGTGCTCAAGTAGATTTTTCCAATTGAATACACTCTAAGACATCACTACCTAGGAGTGGTTCCACCCACAGTGCCCTGTGTGTTGCCACAGAAATTAATTTAGCGCAGACATACTTACAGAGTAACCCACGTAGACACTTCCCATTGATATTCTTTTCCTGTGTGATTCTATGGTGGGTCAAGGTGACAACTAAAATTATTCATCACAAAACTAAAATGGAATTATATTTGCATAAGATAACACAAACTTTAAAAAATTAACAAAAAGAGACTTCAGTGAGAAGGATAATAAATATGGGTATGTTGATGCACAGAACTAGAGCAAAATAAGATAAAAAATAGAAAAGAACTCAGTAACAGGTAGTTATGAGAAAGCATCAGTAATGAACAAATGTTTATTGTCTAAAGTGCAACACAATATAATTCCTGCTAGAAAGTCAGCAGTAGCATACTCCAAAGAGCTGCAGATTCATGGAGTGTGTGCCCGCAGTTTAGCAATGTGTCACTGAAGTAGACTGAACTACAGAGAACATTATGATTGCATTTCAACAATACAACTGAGTTAAAGACAACATTTCATAAGGATAACTGTGTTAGGAAAGTTGAATCTAAATGAGTATCGTTGAATAATACTACATAGACAATATAGAATTCAGCAAATTTGTTTAACTAGACATCAAAGATAGAAGTTTACTTTGAAGCATAGGTGATAAAATTTGAAGACAATATAAAATCTTCTAGAATATTCTTCTTTGCTTCTTGTGCATGATACAGGTTTTGTGTAGTATTTATTACATTGTGTTGGAATATTACATATACATATCTCTAATAACATTTTAAATAAAATGAGGTTTTCTATTGATGTAAATTCACATACCATTGTTTGTGTAACTTTATGGGGCTATAGTGTTTATTTTTAAAGAATGTTGAATGCTTTAGTACATGAAACAATTCTAGGTAGGATTCTGTGGCATTGTATTACTACTGAAATATTGCTATTGGCCACTTTAATGTAAAAAAGAAAAAAGCATGAAGCATCTCTATTTATCTGAAAAGATTAAATTAAAATAATACAAAAATGCCGTGAGGAAATGACTGCCTTAAGTGCACTTTTGTCTTATGTTATATCAAAAGGTAATCCAAACCTACAATCCATCCTAAACTCACAGTTTAATTTCATTATCTCCATTGATTAAATAAACAGAAATATATATCTAATTTTGTTTGATACTAATGAATGCTCCACAAATGACTAAATTATATTGCTTTGATGGAAACAGGAATAGATAAATGCAAATGGAAATGAGGTTTCTGGCTTCTCAATTACATTTTGCTAATTTCTCGTTTTTACATGGTCATGTGACTTCATTGACTAGAGGTATAAGCTATCTCCTGTATTTGAACTGTTGTCAGGTTTAATCAGAAGCTCAGAAATAGTCACTAATCTGACATTAACATAGATTACAACTATTTTTGTGACTTATTTTCCTTGAGTTTTAAGTACTAAGGGTCAGGAACACCCCTTTCATTATAGTCTTTATCTCTCACAGAACTGTCACTATGGGCTGCCACTTGGGAAGCATCCTATATTATGAAAACAGAATCCTTATGGAGACTATATAATTGTATTTGGCATTTCTTGTGATAAACCATCTAGTGTCCTGTTTTAATATACACTGTCATTAAAAGCAGTTTAGTAATACTTATATAAATTATGTTTTGGGTTTTTTTGGTTCTTTTTTAATTTTCTTAATTTTCAGTTTAAATTTAAATAAGAAACAAGGTTGCTTCACAAGTCAGTTCCAGGTCCCTCTCCCTTTCCCTCCCATCCTCCCCTGCCCTCCCCCCCAACCCCCCCATTATCGCCTCATTTCCCCAGGGAGGGTGAGGCCCTCCATGGGGATGTCCATAGTCTGTCATTTCATACAGGGCAGGGCCTAGACCATCCCCCAAGATTTCAGGGTGAGAGTGCACCTCACATTGTTGGATGGGAATCCAAAGTCCGTGTGTATATTCGGGATGATTACTGATCTGCTTCCCAAGGCTCAATAGATTACCTAGGCCTCTTCACTGACACCCACATTCAGGGGGTCTTGATCAGTCCCATGCTGGATACCCAGGCTGATGCCTGGGATTCAAGAGTTAACCTTTGTCTGGTCAGCTGTTTCTGGGGGGTTAAACCAGCCCAGTCTTAATCCCTTTGGTCATCAGTCCTCTCTCTCTGTTACTGGCTTTCTTAAGTTCAACTCAGTACTTAACCAAGGGAGTCTGCCTCTTGTTCCATCAGCCCCTGAATGAAGTTTCTGTTTCCCAGACTCTCTGGCCATGGGATTGTAGGCTGGCACTCCCCAAATCTATGTCTAAAATCCATATATGAGAGAGTACATGTCATGTTTCTCTTTTTGTGACTGGGTTACCTCACTCAGGATGGTTTCTTCTAGTGTCATCCATTTGCCTGCAAACCTCAGGATTCCATTGTTTTTTCTGCTGAACAGTACTCCATTGTGTAAATGTACCACATTTTCTCTATCAACTCTTCGGTTGAGGGCCATCTAGCTTGCTTCCAAGTTCTGGCTATTACAAATAATGCTGCTATGAACATAGTGGAACAGACATCCTTGTTGTATACTTGGGCATCTTTTGGATATATGCCTAAGAGTTGATTTGGTGGGTCTTGTGGTAGGTTTATTCCCATTTTTCTGAGGAATCTCCATACTGAGTTCCAAAGTGGCTGAACCAGTTGGCACTCCCACCAGCAATGGAGGAGTGTTCCCCTTTCACCACATCCTCTCCAGCATAAATTGTCGTTGGTGTTTTGGATTTTAGACATTCTGACAGGAGTGAGATGGTATCTCAGAGTTGTTTTGCTTTGCATTTCCCGGATGGCTAAGGATGTTGACCACTTTCTCAAGTGCCTCTCAGCCATTTTAGACTCCTCTATTGAAAATTCTCTATTTAGATCTGCAGCCCACTTTTTAATTGGATCCTTTGGTGTTTTGGAGACTTGCTTCTTGAGTTCTTTGTAAATTTTGGAGATCAACCCTCTGTCAGATGTGGGGTTAGTGAATATTTTTCCCATTCTGTGGGCTGCCTTTCTGTCTTGCTGACTGTGTCCTTTGCCTTACAGAAGCTTCTCAGTTTCAGGAGGTCCCATTTACTAATTGTTGATCTCACTGTCTGTGCTAGTGTTGTTATGTTCAGGAAGATGTCTACTGTACCAATTCGTTCAAGGGTACCACCCACTTTCTCTTCTAAGAGGTTCAGGTATATTTTGTTTTACACGCCTTAGGTACACCTTAACAATTTAAATTGATACATGTTCGTGTATTTTAAATCATATTAAAAAGAAGAGACAGCAATTTTAAAATAAACCTATAAGTAACACTTTACAAAACTTTAGTTGTTTTCATATAATTTTTAAAATATCTAGGAAAGACAATCAATTCTTTTGGATCAATCAAGTATCTCCTATTTCCTACTATTCCATTATTTGCAATAGAATCTAAATGACTGTTTTCCTTGGACAGAAGCTTTCATGTGTTGTCACTGCCAAAGGCAAAATTTGTGACTTTTTTTCTATAATGTAAAACTGAACCTGCCTTTGAAACCAAGCTGCAACGGGTCATGTCATGATCTCAGGAATCATAGTAAATCAACAAACACTGTAGCCAAGTCTTAGAGGACACAGAATCCTTTCTGCAGATTCCTGCAGTTATATTTTGAGATATACTTGGAATGTCTTTGCTCCAGGGGATTCTGAATATTCTGGACATTACACACTTGGTGACAATAACCTGGTGCCATGTTCTCCATCTTCTATTAGTAGCTCAAGAAATGAGCATTCCTTGATGACAGGCTGAGGGAAAACACAATCATTTTTCACCCATGATGCATTGGTGGAGGTCAATTCACTCCAGAAATAGGTTTACTGAAAGCTGAGCCAGCTAAAATATGAAAAGCTGCATTTGCTTATATGTAATTTGCTGAACATAGAGGATACATTCAACTTTCTAATGAGCTTATTTTATCCCCAAGCTGGCAGTAATACAAGTGCCAATGTTTCACTCTTAGTTTTTCATAATTGTAAATTAAACAATAGTGATTTTTAACAAAACACAATTCAACTCATAATCAGAAGCAGATAATGTTTGGCAGTTATCACAGCCAATAGGTAGCTGTTGTAAAGGTTGTTGTTACCTTACGCATACATGCATTGGTCATGTGATAATCATTAGAGTTACCTGAAGTCATCTGCAGACACATAGCCATGATAAAACTGAGAGGGGTATCTTGTAAATTATAGTATATTCTTTACAGTTTAAACTTTTTTCCATTAGCCTCAGGACTATTGTTTGGGCATGTGTGTGGGCAGCCAACAACCTGGATTCACAAAAACATCAGTGATGCATAAAAACTAAATCAAAGAAACAATGAAACCATGTAGTAAGTACAGAGCCTTCAGTGCTCTTTGTTATTTCATACCCCGGTGGAAGGGCCACTTACGAATTTTTGGAAAGGCCTGGGAGGTGCACTCAAAGATCAGGATTTGAGTGCCCTATCCTACATTTTGAGCCACAAAGTTGACCTTTGTCATCTGTGAAACTTGAACTCTTCCAATTGTCCTATCTCTAAAATCCATTCAGTGATTGATGCTTAATGTATTTCCTTTAAGTAAAGTGGCAAAGTGCTAAATCATCCATCAGTTTGCCTGAATTGCTGTACATCACAACATTATAAGTTGCAAAATTCCATGAATTAGCATCAAAAGGTTCTGTGATGATTAAGGCTAAATTTTGTATTCTTATATGGTATGAATGCTTTTAGGAGTTGGATTTCTTCTAATATCTGTTAATTTTATTTCTAACCCAAGCTGCACTCATAATATCTAAAGGAAACTATACCAAGGCTCCAGACTTTTACTTCTGCTCACTTTCTATGTCTCCCTGTAGATATCAACACAACAAAGAATCAGGGGAGTCCTCTCCTTCCAAAATTCCATCACCACAACCATCAACAGCAATAGCTAAAATGGCAGCAAATAAGAAAGGGGAAGGGGAGAAAGGAAAAGGGAAAAGTCACTAAGACTAAACAAATTAAATAAGATGAATCCCCAAACTGTACAATGTTTGAGCCTTCCTTATGAATACTTTCTAATATAATGCTTTCTAATGAAGGTCTCAGTGGCTATGGAGCATATTCTTGGCTACTCATGTTCAAAAACTTAAACACAGGTTTATTTGCACCTGAAGAATATGATAATTTATGATAAAAGCTTAATTAATTGGATCTACTAGCCTCGTGTTATCATACTATTTGATCACTTATTGATTGTACAACTTATGCCATGTTGATTTATAAATATCAGGTATAAGTTGTGTTACTAGAAATTCTTTCCTCATTTTCTTTTCTATGTGTCCGGACCTCCAGTAAATCCTGATCATTTATCTCACAGGTGTCATAGTGTATTGCTTTTATTTCTTTCTAGAATGTGTAATGACTGTTTAGGTAGAAAAATAAACAAAACACATGATACCAAAAAATAAATTATACCTGTATGCAAAAGAAAAATTTGCATATATCACCATTGAAGTTCATAACTTTTAATATATTTGACATTATATGGACGAAGTATTGTTGGATGAAGTATCGTTGGGGATGCTAGACTGACAGGTTAATTATAGAAGATGTAAAACTGTATGTTCAGATAGAAAATCAAAGGAGCATTCACTCACTTGGCACACTACCAGAAAGCAGCTGACAACTTCTATAGGGAACTCTTTGAGGAAAGGAATCCTATAATACCTGACATTGAAAATCCCAGGACAAGTGTGCTATGAGACAGCCAGGAAATTACTGAGTCACATCCAAACATGAGTGTGTGGAAAAAGGAAGAAAGCACCTCCGTTCCCTTCAAAGCAAATGCATTCTCCCATTACGAAGGGGTTCTCTGCAGTGTTCGGCACAGCACCCTGCTGCTGAAATGCACTTACCTTCACAGGTACCATTACCACACTGATGCCTTGACGTAACCTCAAATTATTTCTTTTGTCATTTTGCACTGAGAGGTGGAAATGCACCTGCAAGGAACTTCTTGATATACTGTATTCATGTCAGTGATAAAAATTTGTCCACATTTATACAAAGAAATTCACCTTGCTGTGAATGGAGTCTGGATTTCTTAAAGCAGAAACAAGTGATATCTGTTTGAATGACCCTATTTTGAACACACAAAGCTTCCACAAGAGATTATTTCAAGGTAACATTCTGATATTCTTGAATGTTATGTAGCCCTTAAAGCTTTGGCATTTATTAGTATGGCTAGAAATTCTCCTGCTCTTTCATGGCATCTGGGCTTATAAATGAGTTTTTAAGAGATCCAAGGCATATTTCATGAATGCAGGAATCTCTATGTTCTTTTTTGCCAAAATAATTTCTCTCCCTACTGTGATTCCATATGTTCTGTGAAGAGTGTCACCTTGGCTCCAGCTATCAGCCCTGAAAATGGCTTCATTTTAGTTGTGAAGTCATCCCTGTAGGTCAGGAGCTTGCAGGGTGCTTTTTGGTCTCACCAAATGAGTGGATCTATGGCATTAAAAGCTATTGAATTAGTATGAGACTGCCTTCAATTCTAGCCAATCCACAAATGGAACAAAATAACTATATTCTAACATTAGATCCTCAACAGGAACATAGTGTGAATGCATTTATCTTTAATTAAATTGCTGATTTCTGATGGCGGGCAAGAATTGGCTTTCTCAGTTTTTTCCACTATCTTTTCCTACCTTTTCCCTACTTCCTTTTTCCTTGTTTTGAAGTCAGTGAAGAAACAAGAATGAAATCTAGAAAAATGTCATGCCTCATTTCGGTGTCTGTTACAATGTACAGGTGTGAAAAAAAAATAAAAAACATGAAAGCTTTATTTGGCCATGTGATTAAAGTACACAGGCGCTCAGCCTTATCTCCTCAGAATTTTGATAAATCCGAAAACTGTGAAATAGACACACAGTTGCTTTAAATGGTATATTTTATCTATTAATGGAAGCAAGAGAACAAGAGAATGAGAACAGAGGCCAGGAAGCAAAGATTAAGAGAAAGGAGTCAGGGACAAAACAGCCACCAATAAACCAGACCCCAATCCAAAGTGTGTACTTCCTCAATAACACATCGTTATCTGAATCCGTTGCTGAAATCCAAGCCTTTGTCAGCCAACCATGTCCTTAAAGTTCTCCTAAGGCAAATATCCACTGGATTTAGGATTGGAGATGCAACTTTGTACATGTCTGTGAGGATGTTTCCAGAGAAGTTTGGGAAGGGAAGACATGCACTGAAAGTGAGTGGCTGTTTCTTATGTACTAGCGTCCCAGCTGAATAAAACTGGAGAAAGAGGAAGCAAATGAAATACCTGAATTCATTTCAGCTTCTTTGACTGTGGATGCCTACCACATGACCTACTGTTTCTAACACCCTCTCTGTGATGCCTTCCCTGAGTGATGAGCTTTTCCTTCAAATCATGAGCCAAAAACAACTGCTAGTCCTTAAGTCTCTCCTGTTTCTCTCTTTGTTTCCTTCCTTCCTTTTTTCTTTCTATCTTTTTCCTTCATTCCTTCCTTTCTCTCTTTGTTTTCTTTCTTTCTCTCCCTACCCTCTTTCTTTCATTCTTGTTTTGTTTTGTTTTGTTTTGTTTTGTAAATACAGCAATGAGAAACATAATGAATTCAGTTTGGGACTCAAACCTTCAATGGAAGTACTTGAGAGTATGACTGAAACAATACCCCCTAACTGAACATAGTTTCTGTGTGGCTTAGTCTTCAATGCCATCAGGGATGCACTCAATGAGAACTGTGTGTGGCCTACGCATTTTTCTAAGCAGTTTACATGTATTCGTATGTTCCTTATAACAGTTGCATGGAAAAAAGGCTTTCATTTTCATTTTCTAGAAGAAATAGTTTCAGTCAAGTTGAACTGATTTTTCCAACAAATAATTACCCAAAACAACATATTGGAAAGCTACTGAAAGTTATAGCTCATAGCTTCCTTATATTGATGCCTGCCAGAGAGAACTGATATGGTGGTTTTTGTTGTGTCATGTCTCTCGATATTTAAAAGATATTATTATTCTCTTAAAAAGGATTAATGAGTTCATACATGATTCAACAGTCAAGTATTCTGCGTGGTTAAGAGCATGTATTACTTTTGTGGAAGGCCAACATTAGGTTTTTAGCACCCAGATTGGATCATCCCAACCACTTGTAACTCCAACTCATCCTCTTGCCTCTACAGACATATGCACAATTAAACATACAAGTGAACATTTAAAAATTAGATTTGGCTGGTACAAAGTTGTGCCCTTGCCTTTTCAATTTGAAAGCATTTCCTTCTGTATGTTCACTCCTTTTGTCCCTCTGAATAAGGACTGTGATAAACAAATGAAGTCATTTCTGGCCTCAAGACCTAAACTTCCTTCAAAGTCTGCACCTACTAATACAATCATGTTCACAGTGAGAGTCTCAAATCATGAATTTAAGTAAGACCTGAATAGTCAGCTATAAAAACAAACAACAACTAAAACAATGAATTAACATCCTAGATACTACAGAGTATATTCAAGAAATTCCTAATCTCATTAGAAACAGGTGCCACAGCCCAGATATACAGGACCAAAGGTCACAGAGTCCCAGTGCCCCAAGTTGCTGATTGTCTATCAGAGCTAGATCTGAAGACAGGCTTTTAAGATCACCAAAGGTGGAATGTGCTGACAAAACATTTTATGGGAAATGTGGTATAGTTCATTACCGGATTCATACCTGATGAAGAACTTGTCCAATACATCTGCAAACTTATGTCCTCCTCTTAAACCATTAGAAACAAACACTTTAATCCTATAGCTACCTGGAATGGTTTACATAACGCAGTATTCTGAGCATCTCTGCGATGTTAGCAATACATACAATATAGATGAGGTTCAGAACTGTGCAGAAAATATGTCATGTTTTACATTCATCATTTGATAATAATACTAGCTATACACTGGAGTATATATTTAAAAATAAATTATCATTTCTATATTTAATGAATTAAAGGCATTAATTCTTTAATATCCACTAGAACATTTAACTATTTAGAAATAACTGTAGAACCAGTCATTGGTGGCTCATGCCTTCAATCCCAGCCATCTGGTCTACACAGCGAGTTCCAGGACAACATCCAAAGCAATAGAGAAAATCCTGTTTCAAAAAATAAAAAATAACAGTAGAATAAATGTATTACTATGAAAGAATAGTTTTATTCATGTGATAAATGAAGTAGCCTAACTTTACCTTGAAGCACACATTCATTAGCCTATGTCTTATTATGTTTACTTTTGCATGGTCCTATATTCACCAACAGCTATACTTTTGCATAGTCATATACTCACAAACAATTGTTGAATTTGCAACATCTGGTAAAATTTTAAATGATTAGAAAAATATTAATTATCTCTGTTTGCTCTTGTGGATGCTACTATCATTTATAGCCAGAGTTGATGTAAATATTGAACAAGGATTTAAATGTCTCTCATAAAAAATCACTTTCATACCACAAAATCACATCAGGTAGGGTTGAGTTTATAAAAAATAATATCAAAATGATGGTGCATGACAGACAGATCTAGATAATGGGAAGTAACTTTACTTTCTTTTAGCTTTCTGTCTCATGACAAAGCCTGATTATGTATTGTGATGATCAGTTATAGCCCCTTGAACAACCCTGCCTGAAGATTGAGAGACCTCAAGTAAATATGTTTGTGACAGTCCTCAGTAACACATATGCTAGTTATCCTTCAGAAAGCCACATTCTAATCCATCCTGGTGGCAACTCATGTTGTTCTCAAAGTCAGAATCCCAAACGATGTGAAACACTAGTGTGACTTTCTTTAAGGAACTGTTAGTTTTCTATACAGAGAATAATATTTGCAAATGAAGTTTTTATTTTAAACATCCTAATTCCCAAAACCAAGCACAATGGATTCATCAACTGTTCAGCAAGCTGTTTCCCAAATTCCTCCTTTACAGAAGATAGCCTACAACACAGAAAACTGCCATTACCTTTGGGTTTACAGTCAATGTAGACATTGAGACAAGATTGCAAAACTGCTAAATAAAAGGCAGGGTAGTGGTGACACACACCTTTAATACCAGCACTCTAGAAGCATAGAAAAGCAGATCTCTGTGAGTTCCAGGAGAGCCTGATCTACAAAGCAAGTTCCAGGACGCCCAGCACTGTTACAGAATGAAATCCTGTCTGAAAAATCCAAAACCCAAACCAAAGCAAACCAAAACAACAACAGCAACAACAAAATGAAATCAAAGTGTGCACAGATACAAGAGCATATGGATATTCGAAATTCTTTGAAACTTGAAAAGGCAAAAAGAAAATAGGCAATTCAACTAGGCTTGGCCATTTAATAGCATCTTTAGGTTAAAAACTGCACATTTATTTGGAGAAAAAATGGTAGTATCTACTGATGACATGTTTAAGACTATTTTTATATGTACACATTTTGCAAATTATAGTGAAGATCTAAATGACTTTTTTTGTTTTTTTTTTTTTGAGACAGGGTTTCTCTGTAATGTTTTAGAAGCTGTCCTGGAACTCACTCTGTAGACCAGGCTGGCCTAGAACTCACAGAGATTTGCCTGCCTCTGTCTCCCAAGTGCTGAGATTAAAGGCATGTGCCACCAACACCTGGCTGGCATTTATTTTATAGTACCTATTTGTCAGCTGCCATTCTTGTGTTGTTGAGTATTTCTTTAGCATCAGGGGTGTGCATTTCATATTTCCTCTTTATTTCTTTACAAAATAATCTTGTACCTGATTTGTGTGTAATTTATTTTTACCTCATGTAGTGACACCAAGAACAGATCATTGCACACCTAAATGGCCGTTCTTGAAAGTTATGAGCTCTCAGTCTCCAGTTAACACCAAGAACTTGGCATTTACAGACCTTAGAGAGAAGTGATAGTCACCTCTCTTCTGTCAAATTGTCTTTCTAGTGTCAGACTTGAAATTTCTCTGTAGCATAAACTTAAAATAGGTAATATATTAGGGAATTTGTTCTAATTAAGATTCTAATTGGTGTTGCCAAAGTGGTCACCTTTATTATTACTTTATGTGATTAACTACTTTCTTTTCTTCCTGGCATTGCTGTATAAAAATGTCTTCTATTCTATTTTGGTGATTGCATCCTTTTCATCTATCCTACTGAGTTTTCCTCCATCACTGCCCCTTACATTGATTTTTCTCAGGCTTTGCTGCCTTATACCCTTTCTGCAGGATTTCCCGAAGGTTACTACCATCCACATACTGATGCTCTTCCCACAGAGATTTCTAGTGCAACCTTCTTTCCATGCTTTTCCCCTTAAGCTTTTCTGCCTGCATCAAAATAGCACACAGCATGTTAAAATGTACATTTTTATTAGTAAAATATAAGTATAGATTATATTCTTTAGGTTTTTCAGGAAATAAAATAAGTAGTAACAAATGCTTATCTTTTGCTCTAAAACAATTGTTTAGAGGTAGCACAAATTAAATTTTATTATGTGCAGTATTGAAAATGTGTATATGTACACTGAAAGTTGCCCAATATGTTTCTAATATCAAAATCTGTTTTTTTAAGCCTAGTACACATCAGGTTATTTTGGGGGATTAAAAACATCATCGGTGTCATGTTGGAGGAGAGAGAGGGTGGGGGCATGGCATCTGTCTTCATTTGGAATCTTTAGCGGACTTAGGCTGATTGGGGGTCGTCTGTTCTGATTGGACAACATTCACTCCCTTGTGAATAAAAGGGCTTCATAGGGTATGAGTAATGCCTTCTCCTAGGACACTTCCAGGATTGCAGAGAAAGCAGGTCATTGCTGTGTCAGCTACTCTAGCATGCCCTAGTGGCCACTGAGAGAATGAAGAGGATATGTCTCTGCTCTGGTTCCCCAGAAGACACAGTCTTTTCCCAGCCTTTGTAGGGCTAATCTCTTTCCACTCACTCATGAAAATGATATTCGTGCTTCTCCAGAAGAAACTTTCTTTCAACTAACTTTTCTAAACCCTTTTTTAGGGAAGGAATCTGACCATACAATCTAGCTGCAGTATTAGCAGCTGATGATCATCTGGGCAAAGACTGGGCTGCTACTTCTGCTTGCTCAGTAAGACTTGGTCTCTCTATTCACACTGCACTAAGACTAAACTGCTTATAGTGATAAGTTATCCTCATGTTTCCACATGAAAAACTCAGTTCTCTGAGCCCCACTTGTCATGGTTTGTTACCTTTCCCAGTGTATGAGAATACATATTACTGCCAACTATAGGTGTTCTACCTAATTCTGTATTAGTCATCATACTTCCTCTCTAATTAGCACCATATCTCCCTCTGAGTAACACACCTCACATGTTAAAGGAGAAATAAGTATCACTTGGAAAACCTAGACACAACAAAGCTTAGAACGCTGAATTAATCTTTGATGTTGGAAAGAGGAACAACAAAATGACTGGAAACAGGCAAATACATAAATCAAAATATACATGTTTTATACTGTGAAAGTCCATCTGTCCTCATTTCAATGTGCCTCTTGATTGTAATCCATATGCCATTCTGATTACTGACATCCTTTCATTTCTATTAAACTTAAACCATTATCTTTACACGTAATGAGCTGAAACCACTTGTTCATTAGGCTCCTTGAGTATTTGTTGTGGAAAGCCAACTAATACTATGGAATAAAAGGTTTTCTGACAAAATCTGTGCTTCAAAAGGAAAGTCAATGAATTAATGGAGACTTAATTCAGGGTTTGGAAATGGTAATGGGATGCATAATTAATGGAGTTTATTAGAAGCAATGTGAAGATGTCTGTGGTGACTGTAAGTCTGCAGTGTAACTTGCTAATGTATTTGAATATTTTAACATTATGGGGAGTTAGGGAAAATGTCATGTAGAAAAATCAATATATTATCAGTGGAAATTCAAAAGTACATCATAGTAATAGGAAAATTATAGGAGAAGTGTAGAAATGATAGAACACAGGTGGAATGGCCAAGAAGACAAAGAGGTGAGTTTGAGGAAGAATGAGGAGAAAGGCCTATCAAACACCACCATGGGAAACTCCTAAAATTGCTTTCCTCGTTCCCTGCCATGGTCTCCTATTCGTTGGCCCTGATCCCATAATCAATTCAAGCTTTCTCTCAGAAATATCAGAATTTTATGTTGAATTACCATGTGGCATCCCTACCCAGTCACCCAGTATTAAATCAATTCTTTGAAGATGAACAGATGCTATAGGTAAGCCACTTCCTTAGGCATTTCATGGTATAGAAAAGAGTTACAGCACATTTCTGTGATATTTGCCCTTCTGATTACCAGAACATTAGTATGAAACCCTTGAAAGGGAATTGCTGTAAATGCCAAGCACAGAAAGGAAGAAAATTCCGGACAGGAATACTCTCTGCTAAAAAAGAGAATGACGTATCTTACTGGATTGTAAAAATGACACAGAAAATTCTAACAACATATCGACAGGCATAAGGAAGCAGATGTTCTATAAACAGAAAAAAGAATATAAAAGGATAAAGGTACTTATATTCAATTTAAGTGGTCAGTTTCTGTGTGAGGAAAATTATTTAGAGGAGGTCTCTTGTTTGGATGAATATAACATATAACAGAAGGTGTTCATGATTCACAACTACTGTTACCATCAGAAAAACTATAGAAAAGTCTGTACATATCCTGATTTGCATTCGACATATACTGTCAATGATACATTCAAGCATCAGGAAAGGACATGGAATGGCTCTGTTGGGTATAGAAAGACCTGGAAGGCTGGAATGAAGCACAGGTCTGAAGTGCTTATGAAATATAATCACTGTGTCCAAACACACACACAAACACACACACACATGCACACACACACACATGCACACACTGAGAGACATGCACAATCATCCACAGTATATGTTATGTGGATATCTGATAGAAGGAATGTTCTTTCTTAGAGATTCTGTAGAGACTATATAGTAACACAAATAAGAGCATGGAAAGAGGATGTTAATGGGGTAGCCTTAGGGGCATCAAGATACAGCAGTTCTATTAAGTCATAGATGATGCTGTAAAGGTACCTATTTCACTTTAGGATGTGCACAATACTTGTAGGTCACACAAAGACATTTCATTTTTTTAATTTTAGTTATAGAGGTTAATGGGTAATATCAAAAACAGAAAACAAATGTGGTTATTACTATTCCCTTGCCTGGGGACATCTTAACCCAAGGAGAAGGAAATTAAGCTTGCTGCTCTAAATTCTTTTTAGTATATGTAACTTAAATTCTTCTCAGGGAAAAGAAAACATCAAGAAGCTGATTTCTTTTCAACTCATTCATGTTTAAGCACTCTGCCATCCATTTACTTCATATTTCATTTAAGGTGGAGTTGAATAGCTAAAAGAAAATCACTTCAGCTTGGATTTGATGCTAATTAGGATCATTATATTTCCTTCTCTTCTTCCTTTTAGCTAAAGTGATCAGAGGTACCACATGCATACCAAGTCAGTCATACACAATATAGCAGCTTGTTTTTGAACAACAATGTACTCTCTCAATTTAGAAAAGAACATCTTGTTAACGGGCTTTGCCAATCCTGTTTTCAGATGCCATTAGGTTCACATGGGTAATAGCAACATGCAGAACTGCAGAGCATATCTGGATTAAAATAGCAAATCAAGAGTGGGTCATTATTTCTCCACATCCATGCTTCTAGATTCATTTTTACCCATTTACCATAACGACAAATTGACAATGCATTAATTTAAACGTTCAATTTAAAATCAGCCTTGGAGTTAATGCATTTAAATTGGTAAAAGCAAAGATAACAGCAGGCTAAAAGCTTTATGTAAATTGAAAAGCTATCAACCCAATTTAAATAATTTTGGTTCTCACATGCTTTGTCTTTGTCACACTACGATAAGGCTTGCCCACCTTACCTTGAAGATTTGGAAAGCTTAAATGCTTCTCTTTGATGCCACTGGAAAAGAGGGCTGGGAAATTCACAGAATTAATTAGGGTTTTGTACAATAGTCCTTCAAATAAAAATAAATTGAAATAAAAATGTTGGGGTGTAATTATCAGGTATAGATGTTGAAGGTAAAATGGCATTTAAATACAAAAAGGTCACAATGGGACCCAATTTTGCATGCTATCCAAATATAATAAAAATACAAAAATCAACCCATAATTTTTTGTTTCAGAAAATCACATTTAAGAACATTTCAGATGCAGTAAGGTATCCTGTGTATAAAAATCATAGGTAAGTGTGGGCATAACTGAGCAACAAAACCAAAGCCTACTTAGGGCTTAAGTACTTGCATTAAATCTGAAATTAGAGTTCTAGACTTTATGTACAAAATCACATCCAACCTGTGTACTATTAAACAAATAATAGTAACAAGATAATCCAATTAATCTGGTCTTCAATGTAGACATTTTCACTAACCATTTCATCAGTCTTTTGCAAAAGATTCTTGTTATTATGGCTTCTAAAGAGCTATTCTTTTTGTTTAACCTCATATGGCAATAGTAAACACCAAAACCATCAGAATCCTCATTAGCCAAAAGCTAAGCGTTTTTCAACATGATTCAATAGCAAGTGTTAGTTCAAACTTTAGAGTATGGCACCAGCCAACCTGTTTAGGCACATTTAAGTACAGTATAATTCCAGAGAAATTTTCAAGGTGACAACTAAATCACATGAGTGAAATAAAGGTTAAGTTTAGTCTAACTTCACTGTACTCCATATTGAGACTCTTTGTAACATCTTCCATAAAGTTGGGTTTTATAGACTGACAACAAGTGATATCTTGTGGGTCTAGAGGAAGATCTGATGTTGACTTACTCACACAAATAGAGCTGAGGTCATCTGGCTATTAACTATAACCATTACCAGGATTCTGGGTGGAAAAACAATTTACACATCTCTTCTTTCAAGAGATAACCCTGAATGTTTAACATTTTTGGCTTCCCTAGTGCTTTTCTGTGAGCCCAAGGACCTTGCGCCTTCTATATTTCTATTTCTAAGATTTAAAGAAAAAATAGCAGCTATGATAGAGGCCAGGGTTGAAAGCATTGCCTCTATCTAGTCTGGTAAATAAAGGCAAGTGCAAGAGAATTATAAGAATAGCTAACAAAAGATTGAAGGGAGGGGAAAGACATCCTAACCCAGATGGCCATTCAGTCATAAAAAGGTCACTTAAGATATTTTGTTTATCTCTCTATGCAAGTCAATACTTTGTCCATCAAGAATCTGAGAAAGGTCTCACATAGTAAAGCAACACCTGAGAGGACACTGTTCTCAATCACGATTATGACTCAGCAATAAACAACCTATAGTAGTTCTATTTTGTAAAAGTATGGTCTTCAATTCACCCACCCCTTGATTGGTTCCCACTAGAATTTGTGTTGTCACATTAGTAGTTTTACTAATCATATAGGCTGTTTTGCAGACCTTCTTTGCATTCCAGCATTCGTTCCTGGGGCTGGCAATAAAAAAGCCCTCTGCATGAATTGTGTTTGGGTAAGACCTTTTCTTAACGGTCTGATGATATACTCACTATTGTCTGAATAGGAAATATTCGCCTTAGGCATATTTAAGGACCAGTTGTTGGCACTGTTGTGAGAGTGTCTTACAGGGAAGACCATCTAATCAAGAAATGTGTTGGTACTTGTGGGAAGAGTATTTGTAGCTAGCCCCACCTCCTCCATAGTGTTTGCTTCCTACTCCAAGGAGATGTGGAGTCCCAGACACATGCTTTTGCCACCAGGAAACATGCAAGCCTTCTGTGGCATAGTTGTTCAAAATAAATCCCTCCTCTGTGAACTTACTCTTTGTTTTGTATTTTGCTAAGTAAATTAGACAGGTGAAAACACAATAGCATTGATTCCCATACATTTCCTCTATCGCTAACATTACTTTTTTTCCACTTCCTTATTCCTTCAGGGAAATAACATGCGTGTTTCACTCACATAAAATATTATAGTCTAACTTGTTTCTGAGTAATTTTTCATAGAAATATAATCCCTTTAAAGATGAGCTCCAAAAACTTTCCTAAGAGGTGTCGATATATTGACCAGAAAATAACACATGGATTGACAGCCAAGACCTCAAATCAGTGTTACCAAGCTGACACTGAGTTTCATTCACAGCTCAAATGATTTTCTAGTATCTTAGAGTTACAGAACCTGTCTTAGAACAGACTGAGGAGGACATAGAGAAACCTAGGGGGCATTTTCAATGTCTTCTAGAATAAGAAAATCAACTAATCAATTATCAGTGAGAATGAAGATTGACATACCTAACTGTGTGAGTGAACTCTGAGGCTAGATATTTTCTAGGTAAACCAGTTTGACAAGATCATGTGACTGGCAGTTTCATTACAGGGCAATCTTGTAAAGAAAAGGTACTTCATTTGGACAAACTCATTGATTGTGTGCAGGAAGAAAACAAATTGAAAATATCATGGATGGTATATCTCCAGCTAAACTCATAAACTCATATTATTTATCTAAATATATATGGAGCTTATAAAACAGTACATTCTTATGTGGCTTTTTAAAACAACTCAGAGTTAATTATACCTTCCCAGCCTCTCTTCTATCCTACCTTTCCTTCCCTCTATCCATTTAACCCTTGTTTTTTGTTTGTTTGTTTTGTTTTTGCCTTCCACAAGTTATACCATTTGTGTTCTATTATCTCTCCTCCACTCCAATGCTGACTTTCTAATTTATGGGATTAACAAGTCTATAGATGAATGCACAAATCAAAAAGGGATTTACCACAGGATCTGCAGTAGTAAGACTATGTTTTGTGTCTTTCTGGGTTCCAGAACCTGACAGCATAAAATAGATACAAAGTTGGAAGAGGTTAGATCAAGGGGTAAGGGGTGAATAAAATAAAATTATATTATGAGTGAAATTGTTAAATAATTAACAAAAATGTTTATTTGGAAAAAAGTGAGGAAATGATCATTTATGTGATTCAGCATTATAAGACATGTTCATCCTGTGAGGGGCTCTGGGCTGTATCTCCAGTACTACTAAAACCCAATAAGTATACATTTTAAACAATAGTCAAATGAGACAATCTGTTTCTTCAAAAATACAGAATGAAGCCCTTGGACTATAACAGAAGGAGCATTTGCATAATTGGAAGAGAGTGTGGAAGTTTACATTTTTGCAGAAATCCTCAACTATTCCTACAGGTATAGATAATGATACCAACTGAGTTTGCTCTCAGTCAGGGCACACTGCATAGAACTTGTGATCAATATGTGTGCCCAAGGTCTGATTATCTGAAGAGTTACATGTCAATATTAATCTGAATCCTGTAGTTTTAAGACAACTTGAAATTAACAATGATAAACTGTCCATTTTTGGTGAATTGTTTGAACATGAGGCTCAGCAGCACTGGATGCAAATTTATTCACGTTGGCCCTGAGAAGCAACAGATTTTTTATTTGAAACACAGTGTAATGTTTTCCAGAGTGCCATGGAAGTTAAGGAAGATGAAGGTTTTTCTAGTATGGAGGTGAGAATGTAAAAATGAATAGCACAGCAGCAGCAATTTATGAACTGTGCTTGTGTGATATAGGATGTGGTATCTACATTCTCAGAAGACTGCTGTCTTGTAATGGATTTTAAGTGATACAGGAATAGACAGCCTTTAAAAGGGAATGGAATGAAAAAAATGTTTATAGATAAAAAGTATGGAAAGCATTGTAACTCCAAAAGAAGCCAGCCAGCTCACAGATGTAACCAGAGAAAACCTATGTTGGTGTTGCTATGCGGTTCAGTTAGTTAATATCTAATCCTAATAACCTCCAAGAAAGCAGACAATTGGCCCCAATGACGCAGCTAGTAAAAGACAGAGGTACAACCTGAACAAACCACATCTCTGTATTAAAAGGCATTGCACGGAAACATTTTGCTGCTTTTCAAAAATTCATCAGTTGCTCACCTACAAAAGGAGCACTTGGACAATTAAGCAGACAGCTGTCTAGAAGGTTGAGTAAATGTGGGTGCTTGTCAGCTGTGAGCACTTTCACCTAATCAGCCTCCAGCTAAATACATTTGCATTGTCTTAAACAACTATTGAGTAGAGTCTGTGAAAGAAAAATCTGGGAAAACACGGCTCCCTGGAAGGAGGTCTCTCAGGTGACTACACCTGATAGAGACGTTGCTCAAAAGAGAAATATATAAGGAAGAATCAAAAATTATGGCACTACCTGTGCTTTGGAATGAGACTGTACAGACAGTGTTTATTTGACATTAAACAAAGTGAAAATTAATACCAAACAGAATAACTATACAACTGAACCATTGCAGGAAGGTGCTGGGTATTTTGACATTGTGTTCCCAGGTAAAATCAGCATCACTTAAATCTCTGTTTTTCTATTTAGTAATGGGGCAAAGAACATGTCTTAGTCACAATGGGAGCCCTCATTCTCTAATTTTAGTTCTTTTACTGAAAATTTTATTCTCCCTTAATTATTTTCTTCCTGGCTTATTTCCTTCCTTCCTGACCCTCTTCCTCTCTTCTTTACAATCCATGTTGAATTTTCTCAATACTGTTTCTTTTCCATTGCCTTCTTGCCTATACTCATTCCGTCTTTGCATAGAGGAAACCTAAATTAGTGACCATTATTATTATGGCTTAAGACACGTTCCTTTTACCCCATTACTAACGAGAGAAACAGAAATTTGAGTGATGCTGACTTTGCCTGAGAATGCCTGGTGGTGGTGGGTGATGCAGGCCTTTAATCCCAGCTCTTGGGAGGTAGACGCAGGAGAATCTCTGTGAGTGTGAAGCCAGCCTGACCTATAGTGTGAGTTGAAGGACAGCCTCTATAGCTAAAGGGAAAACCCATTCTGAAAAAAACAAAAACTAAAAAAGGAAAATAAAATATAAAAATGATATATAAGTATTTGTATTTGGGGCAGGGCTGAAATAGCTCAGTTGAATCTTAGACTGAAGTATCTGTACGTGGATAAAATTTTGCAACCAACTTGCATAGCTAACTACCTGTATTTCTTACTTGAAAAGCAGTGATCCAAATTTTCTTGTTTTATTGGAGTGTTGCAGTTAAACTTGCTTACCAAGAAAATTGATTTGCAGTGAATTTCTGCCTGGAAAGTGAAAGAATATACTATTTCCTGTAGCTGGCTACCTTCATTAGTAATTATATTTATAAGTGCAAATTTCTTTCTTAATTACAAAGCTGAAGTTATCTTTTCTTTTGACAACTGTAAACATAAGATGACAAAAAGAGTTTTGAGTTCATCTTCTAGCACTAATCATTTGCAATCTCATCTAGCTTCTACTCATGCACTATAAAGAGGGTTTGAATAACAGTTCTGGCTTTCCATTTTGCTATTTTGATTCTACTGAGTCAGTAAAGTGGGAGGGACAAAAATTCCTAGAATCTTTTTAGTATTGAGAATACTAGGAAATACTTAACTGTAACACTATTGATGTAATTAAGTTTAAATAAATTTGTCAGTGAATATAGCTTTACTTAGCTAGATCACAAAAATGTTTACTAGACCTCAACATAAATCCAGCCACACTGAACCTATTAGAAGAGAAAGTGGGAGGTACCATTGAACAGATAGGTACAGGAGACCTCTTCCTGATTATAAAACCAGAAGCATAGACCCTGAAATCAACAATTAATAAATGGGACCTCCTGATATGGAGAAGTTTCTGTAAGGCAAAGGACACAGTCATCAAGAAAAAAGGACATCCCACAGAATGATTAAAGATCCTCACCAAGCCCATATCTGGCAGAGGGCTGGTTTTCAAATAAACAATGAACTCAAGAAGCTAGCCAACAAAAAACAATCAAATTAAAAAGTGGGGTGCAGTTTATGACCATCGTAAAAGGTTTATGTTTCTCTGATTTCTTTTTCAGCCACTTTATTATCTGTATATAATAGGGCAACTGATTTTTTTGAGTTAACCTTGTATCCTGCCACTTTGCTGAAGGTGTTTATCAGCTCTAGGAGTTCTCCTTGCAGAGTTTTTCGGGTCACTTATGTAAACTATCATATCATCTGCAAATAGTGAAAGCTTGACTTCTTCTTTTCCTATTTGTATCCCCTTGATCTCCTTTTGTTGGCTTATTGCTCTAGCTAGAACTTCAATTACAATATTGAAGAGATATGGAGAGAGTGGACATCCTTGCCTTTTTCCTGATTTTAGAGGAATTGCATTGAGTTTCTCTCCATTTAGTTTGATATTAGCTGTTGGTTTACTGTATATTACTTTTATTATCTCCAGTATGTTCCTGTTATCCTGATCTCTCAAGGACATTTATCATGAAGGGGTGCTGGATTTTGTCAAAGGCTTTTTCAACATCTAGTGAAATGATCATGTGGTTTTTCTTTTGCAGTTTGTTTATACGGTGGATTACACTGATAGATTTTTCCAATGTTGAACCATCCCTGCATTCCTGGGATGAAGCCTACTTGATCATGGTTGATGATTTTTCAGATGTGTTCTTGAGTCTGATTTGCTAGCATTTTAATGAGTATTTTTCATCGATGTTCATGAGGGAAATTGGTCTCTAGTTCTCTTTCTTAGTTGTGTCTTTGTGTGACTTCGGTACCAAGGTAATTGTAGTGATTGGCAGTGAGCCTCCCGCTTCTATTGTGTGGAATACATTGAGGAGTACTGGAATTAGCTCTTCTTTGAATTTCTGGTAGAATTCTGCACTGAAGCCATCTGGGCCTGGGCTTTTTTTGGTTGGGATCCTTATGATGACTGCTTCTATTTCATTAAGGGTTATAGGTCTGTTTAAATTGTTTATCTGTACTTGATTCAGTTTTGGAAAGTGAATTCTATCCAGAAAATTGTCCATTTCCTTTAAATATTTGAATTTTATGGAGTACAGATTTTTAAAGTATGCCCTGATGATTCTCTGGATTTCCTCAATGTCTGTTTTTATGCCCCCATTTTCATTTCTGATTTTGTCTCTCTCTGTCTTTTGGTTAGTTTGGACAGAGGTTTGTCTATTTTGTTGATTTTCTCAAAGAACCAACTCTTTGTTTCATTGATTCTTCACAATGTTTTCCTGGTTTCTACATGATTGATTTGAGCCCTCAATTTGTTTATTTCCTGGCATCTGCTCCTCCTGGGTGAGTTTGCTTCTTTTTGTTCTAGAGTATTCTGCTGTGCTATTAATAAACAGCATCAAATATCTGGGGATAATGTTAACCAAAGAAGTTAAACACCTGTATATCAATAACTTTGAGTCTTTAAAGAAAGAAATCAAAGAGGATACCAGAAAATGGAAAGATCTCCCATGTTCTTGGATTGGTAGGATTGACATAATAAAAATGGCAATCTTGCCAAAATCAGTCTAAAGATTCAATGCAATCACTATCAAAATTCTGGCACAGTTTTTCATAGACATTGAAAGAACAATAATCAACTTTATATGGAAAAACAAAAGGCCCACATACCCAAAACAACTCTATACAATAAAGGAACTTCAGGAGGCATCACCATACCTGACTTCAAGCTCTATTATAGAGCTATAGTCCTGAAAACAGCTTGGTATTGGCACAAAAATAGACAGGTAGACCAATGGAACCAAATTGAAAACCCTGATTTTAACCCACACACCTATGAACACTTGATTTTTGACAAAGAAGCTAAAAGTATACAATGGAATAAAGAAAGCATCTACAACAAATGGTCCTGGCATAACTGGGTATTGGAATACAGAAGACTGCAGATAGATCCATATATATTGCCTTGCGCAAAATTTAAGTCCAAATGGATCAAAGACCTCAACATAAATCCAAGAGAAAGTGGAAGATACTCTTCAATGAGTTGGTACAGGAGACTGCTTCCTGAACATAACACCAGTAGCACATACACTGAGTTCGACAATTAACAAATGGGACCTCCTGAAACTGAAAAGCTTCTGCAAAGCAAAGGACACAGTCAACAAGACAAAAAGGCAGTCCACAGAATGGGAAAAGATATTCACTAACCCCACATCTGACAGAGGGCTGATCTCTAAAATTTACAAAGAACTCAAGAAGTAAGTCTCCAAAACACCAAAGGATCCAATTAAAAGGTGGGGTACAGAACTAAATAGAGAATTCTCAATAGAGGATGCTAAAATGGCCAAGAGACACTTAAGAAAGTGCTCAACATCCTTAGCCATCAGGGAAATGCAAATCAAAACAAATTTTATTTACTGTCTTACTCCTGTCAGAATGGCTAAAATCAAAAACACCAAAGACAATTTATGCTAGAGAGGATGTGGAGAGAGGGTAACACTCCTCCCCTGCTGGTGGGAGTGCCAATTCATACACCAACTTTGGAAATCAGTATGGACATTCCTCAGGAAAATGGGAATCAATCTACCACAAAACACAACAATTCCACTCTTAGGCATATATCCAAAAATGCAAATTCATACATCAAGAACATCTGCTCCAATATGTTCATAGCAGCATTATTTGTAATAGCCAGAAACTGGAAGCAACCTAGAGGTCCCTCAACTGAAGAGTGGATTGAGAAAATGTGGTACATTTACACAATGGAGTGCTGCTCAGCAGAAAAAAAAACAATGGAATCTTGAAATTCGAAGGTAAATGGATGGCAACTAGAAGAAACCATCCTGAGTGATGTAACCCAGTCACATAAAGACAAACATGGTATGTACTCACTCATATATGGATTTTAGACATTGATCAGGATAGTGTAATTCTGCAATTCCACTGACAGAGAGTCTGGGAAACAGGAAAGAACCTAAGAGAGATATGCATGGTACCACAGAGAAGAGGATTGAGGCAAGATCTTCTGAACAGATAGGGAACACAGCAAGGGGTGGGGGGATTGGGAGCTTGGAAGAAGAAGGGGGAAGAAGAGGAAGAGAGAGTAGGTCATGGGGGAAGAGGAAGGTTCGGTTGGGGGTAGAATAGGGGCCAGAGGGAATCATAGGTTAGAAGACTGATCTGGCACCAGTGAGACCTCTAGTGTTCTAAAGGGATGACACCAACTCTTGGAAGCAAAGCAATAGTGGAGAGACCACCTTAAATGCCCATTCCTGATAATGAACTTGATGTCTATAACCATCCTGGAGCCTTCATGCAATGACTGATGGAAGCAGAAGCAAACACCCACAGTTAAACACTGAACTGAACCCATGGAATTCAGAGACAGAGTGAGAGGAGCAATGAGCATATTAGCAAAGAATGGGCTGTCAAAACCAGCAGAGACAGCTGATCTGAACAGGGGAGAGCTCTTGGACCCCAGACCCACAGCTGGGAGGCCAGCATAGGACTGATGCAGAACACCTGAGTGTGAGAGTCTGGGCAACCTATGGGACCCTGTGCAGTAGATCACTGTTTATCTCTGGCATACAAATGGACTTTGTGTGTCCATAACACAAAGAGGGATGCTCTGTCAGCCTGGACACTTTGGGGAGTGCCTGGACCCTGCCCTGAGTGAAATGACAGACTCTAGATATCCCCTATATGTAAGTAAATGGCAATAGGGTGGGAAGCTGGGAGGGGTGGTGGGGGTGCAGGAGGAGAGGAGGGAGAGGGAACTGGGATTGACATGTGAAGTGAGCTATCTAAAATTATAGTAATTAAAAAAGTCGGGTGCAGAGCTAAATAGAGAATTATCAATAGAGGAATCTAAAATTCTTGAGAGACAGTTTAAAAAGTTCTCAAAATCCTTAGCCATCATGGAATTGAACTCAAAACACCTCTGAGAAAACATCTTACTCCTGTCAGAATGGTTAAAATCATAAATACCAATTACAGTCGATGTTGGAGTGGATGTTGAGGAAGAGGAACACCCCTCCATTGCTGGTAGGAGTGCAAAAATGTACAACCACTTTGGAAACCAGCATGGCGGTTTCTCAGGAAAATAGGAATCAGTCTACCTCAAGATTCAGCAGTTCCTCTCGTGGGCATATTCCCATAATATGCAGGTTCATATAACAAGGACATATGTTCAACTATGTTTCTATCAGCATTGTTTGTAATAGCCACAACCTGGAAGCTACTTAGATGCCCCTCAATTAAAGAATGGATGGAGAAAATGAGGTATATTTGCACAATGCAGTATTACTCAGTGGAAAAACAATGAAATCCTGAAATTCACAGGCAAATGGATGGAACTGGAAGAAATCATGCTGAGTGAGGTAACCCAATCAGAGAAAGACAAGCAGCGCATGTATTCAATGTATTCACTTATATATGGATATTAGACATTGATCAAAGGACTACCAGCATACAATCTACACCATCAGAGAAACTAGGAAACAAGAAGGAACCCAAGAGAAAGGAGCATGGTCTCTCAAAACGGGCAGGGGAATAACAACCCATGAGCAAATTTGAGCACAAGGAGAGAGAGGATGAATGTAGGAAGGGGAGAGGAATAGAAGAGGAGGAGGAAGGAGAACAGGAGAGAACAGGAGGACTAAGACAATGGAGGACCTGAGGAGGGCAAGAAAGGAGATTCCTTGGTAGAGGGAGTCAGTACAGGTTTTGAGAGAGGTCTAGCACAGGGGAAAAGTTATGGAATCCACAGAGAAGACCTCAACTAAGGACCTAGGTAGTGGCTTTCTTTGATGCTCTTGCTCTATAATGACACTGATATCTACCTTGCTTGCCATTCCAGTAGCTGATCTAAGCAGAAACAGGCACCCACAGCTAAACACTGATCCATACTCCTGAATTCCAGTTGTAGAAAAGAAAGAGGTTTGAGCAAAGTAGACAAGACTGTGCTGGAGAAACCGCAGAAAGCATTGACCTAGTGAGAGCACAGAGACCCTAGTCGTAAAGCTGGGGAACCAGCATTGGACCGAACAAAGCACGTTGAATGTGAGTGCCAGCTAAGAGGCCTGCGACATCCATGGGACCTCTAACAGTGGAGCCAGTGTTTATCCCTAGTGCACAAATGGACTTTGAGAGCCCATTGCCTATGGAAGGATACTATTGCAGCCCAGATACAGGAAGGAGAGTCTATGCTTTCCCACAATACGTACTGACTTTGATGGTCTCCAGTGGAGGGCCTCACTATCCTTGGGGAGTGGGTGGATGGTGGGTTGGGGGTGATGGTGGGGAGGATGGAACGGCAAGGGAGGATTGGTATGTAAACAAAAATGCTTCAAAAATAAATTAAATGCCTATAGCCACTTTAAGTCACCCAACAAAAGATCTTTCAAAAGTGTGATAACTGAAAATCAGAGAAAAGATGCAGTCCTTTTATCTGTGATTGAAATATCTTGCATCTATAAATTTAAAAATTGGAACTTTTTATGTTTATTTCTAAATATGGATTTCTCCCACTGCCCACCGGTTTCATGATTAGTAGACCTGTGTTCATGAGAAAGACAAAATGAAAACATTTTCCTTGTTTCCCTTCAGTGTTTTATTTGTCAGCTGGCATTTTGATGCTTCTTTTACACCTGTATGTCATACCTGCTGGTTTTCCAACCCTGCATATTTCATAACTAAAAAAGCCTCTTCAAAATATATGTGCTTCCTCTTTTTGACTGTAGCATTTAACAGTGTTATTGGAATGACAATAGAGGGGATCTAGGACAATGAAAACACAAGATAATGTTTCTGAGAGCTATTTTAATGTTTTTGCATGAGTGTACCCCCTGCTGTCCTCAGTGAGGACATCACCTAACAAGGCATTCTCAGAATGACTTAAAGAGACTTAGAACTGACAGTTTCTGAGTTCAAGGCCAGCCTGGTCTACAATGTGAGTTCAGGACATCCAGGACTGTTACACTGAGGAATCCTATTACAAAACACCAAAAGCAAAACAAAACAATAAATCTTGAGTGTTTTCTATTGTTCTGTACTACCTTATGTCTCTCCATTTCTGATGAATTAATGGACACTAAAAAGGAAGCACCATTTTTACTCAATATTCAGTAGTGGGAGCATGTTGGTGGTGTGGCAAAAACTGGGTAGGAAATGAGCTAAGAGATGTTATTAATGTATGTATTTAATATGCTCACAAGCAACACTGGGGAATGCAGTATACTCAAAGAATGACCTAGAGCCCAAGATCATAGATGCATCTTTAACAAACAGTAGTGAACTACCAGAAATGTACCAAGAAAAAAAAAAAGGAAAGTGACTTTCTAAGCACAAGTGCTCATATGTTAGCAGCAGTTGAAGGCTGCTCAAGGAATGTGAAAGCAGGGTCTGCAGGGCTTTGTCCAGCCTTGGGAGAGCTGAATTTGAGTGATTAACCTTATAAAAATGATAGTAAAAATTGTGTGTGTGTGTGTGTGTGCATGCATTGTTGTGTTTGTATATTACAGGTATAGATGTGTGACCTCTGTGTGCAAACTTTTATATGTAAACATAGTGATTCAGAATTTTAGGCTAAAGGATATTAGAGCACTGTTTTATTTTTATTCTTCTGTTTTACTAAAAATATATCGAAACTTCTTCCAGATCTTCCTCACCCCAACACAAAGAAGTCCATATCCATTCCTTCTCTCAGACATCTAAAAAAACTAACCACAGTAATAATCAAGATAAAATAAGGGCAAAAATCATAAATAGATGAAAACAAATAAAAGAACAGGAAAAAAGCCAAAAGAAAAGCAATTGAAACATGTATATACTCAGAGACAGATATTTGCTTAGACATAAATACCAAGAAAAGAGAAAATCAGAAACCATACTATAAAAAGAAGAACAAAAGAAAGAAAGAAAGAAAAAGAATCCTTAGTATATTACCAAAAACCTTGGAGGATTAAAACAAACAAAACAAAAGACATGTAAGCAAAACACCTACCAAAATACACAGACAGCAATATAAGATTTAAAAACCTCCAAAACTATGGAAGAAGAGCACTGAGCTGAACTCAAGAAAGCCAGTAACAGAGAGGGAGGACTGATGACCAAAGGGATTAAAACTGGGCTGGTTTAACCCCCAGAAACAGCTGACCTGACAAGGGTTAGCTCTTGAATCCCAGGCTGATGCCTGGGAATCCAGAATGGGACTGATCAAGACCCCCTGAATGTGGGTGTCAGTGAGGAGGCCTAGGTAATCTATTGAGCCTTGGGCAGTAGATCAATATTTATCCTGGGTATACAAATGGACTTTGGACTCCCATCCAACAATGTGAGATGCACTCTCACCCTGAACTCTTGGGGAAGCGTCTAGGCCCTTCCCTGGATGAAATGACAGACTATGGACACCCCCATGGAGGGCCTCACCCTCCCTGGGGAAATGAGGGGATATTGGGGGGTAGGGGGGGGTACATGAAGAGGGGAGGGAAAAGGAGAGGGACCTGGAACTGACTTGTGAAGCAACCTTGTTTCTTGCATTTTTTGGTTTGCATTTTCTTCCATTTCTTGCATTTTGGGGTTTGCTTTTTCTTCCATTTCTTGCATTTTTTGGTTTGCTTTTTCATCCATTTCTTTGAGGGATTGTCCTTTATCCTCTTTTAGGGCCTGTATCATTTTCATGGAAGTGGTTTTAAGGTCATTCTCTTCTGCTTCATTTGCATTGGAATGTTGGAGTCTTGCTGGTGTGGACTCTCTAGAATCTGGTGGTATCATATTTGTTTTTCTGTTACTGTGTGTTTTTGTATTGTCTCTTTCCCATCTCTTCTTCTAATGGGTGCAGAAAGAGCCCCTTACTGGTCTGGTGGTTAGGGGACCAGAGTTCTCTTTTGGTGGGTGCTAGCAAGTCCAATAATCTGGAAGTTCTTCTATTCCTTGTCCTCCTTCTGGTCTCGTGGGTGGAGAAAAAGACCCGAAATCTGGGGTGCTTAGCCTCCTACCTGGTTCCCTGGACCTTTTGCTGGATCCCCTGGTTTCCTGGTTTCGTTGGTGGGAAAGAAGACCTGGAGTCTGGGGTGTTTGGCTCCTGCCGGGATTGGAAGCTCTGTGCAGTTCCCAGGCGATCCCCAGGCACTGGAACACAGGCCCGAATGCAGGGCTTGTTGTACTGAGTCTTGCTAGAACAGCTGGTCCTCTCCAGATCGCTTTTTAATATTCTGCTAAAAAAATATACTCTTACGACTTTTCTGTTTCCTCTTGCACATATTTACTGGAGTCCTAAGGGGACAGATTTGATGAAGACTTCCTTTTTAGGACTAAATCTTCCATGGTTTTTGACTCTCTGCTCTTTGTGCAGTTTTGGATCTCTATTTTTGTTCCTATGCACTACAGGAAAAAACGTCCTTGTTCATGGTTGAGTCCTACACTGATCTATGGGTTTAGCAGAATGTCATTAGGAGTCACTTTATTGCTACATTACTTTAGCAAAACGATAGTATTTTGCTTTTCCCTAGGCTTATGATCTAACTAGTCTTAGGTTCTGGTCTGAGCACTGTCAGAAATGGTTTCTATCTCACAGAGTATGCCTTAAATCCAATCATATATTGCTGTAACTACACGAGCCTTGAACCATTATTGCATTAGTACATCTTGCAGGCATGATCACCATTGTAGATTTCAGGGTTGGTGTTTATATTCATCCCCTGGCTGTATGAAGAGTACCTTCTAGTCCATGAACACTAGGCAGTATGAGTAACTTTGTGATGTAGGCACCAGCTCCACTTCTAAGTATTCAGTGAGTATTATAGGCATTGTCTTCACCAATAGGGCTTTACCATCAGTTTGGTTAGAGTTCCCCATGGCTTTGGCAATAGAGTGGGTTTGGACAAGTTTCCATGGGTCGCCTTTGGACAACAACTTAATTAGTTGTAATTAATTCCTAACACTGGAGGTTTCATTTTAATGGGCAAGAGATGTCTAGATGCAATTTGTCTCCAACATCATTTGATGATTCCATTTAGATTGCTTTCACATATGTATATATTTTAGGAAACATTTATTGTAATAGTTATCTGTATAACCCCTCAAATGGCACCTAGTGTTGACTGCTCTCCTGTAATATTCTCTTACAGGCCTCTTCCCTACCACTTCCCATGTGATCCACTAGTTGGAGTGTATACCCACATCCCCATCAACTACAAGTAGGAGGTCACATAACCTCTGTAGTTATATGAATTGTAACCTGCTCTTTAAAACTTCAAAGTTAATTTCTACACATTAGTGAATAAATAAATATTTGTATTTGGGGGTAAGGATTCCTTTCATCAGGATGATTATTCCTTATTTCCAATCACTTACCTATGAATTTAATAATTTACATTTTTAAATAACTGAGTAATATTCAATTGTGTAAATGTACCATTCTCTTCTTGCACTTATCCCTCTATGTACATCTAAGCTGTTTCTAACCCACTGTGTGTTATAAACAGAGCGATTATGATCATGGTTGAGCAAGTCTCTTTATAGAAAACGTCCTTTGAGTATGTGTGCAGCAGTGACACAGCTGAATATTGAGGAAAATCTACTCCAATAATGCTGAAGACCTGCCACAGTGAGTTCCATAGTGGATGTACAAGATTGCATTCCCACCAGCAAGAGATGAGTGCTTCTCTTACTTCAGGACTTGCCAACTTGAGCTGTTATTTTTCTTTTATTTAGTTTGCTATTCTGACTGATGTAAGATGGACTCTCAAAGTAGCTTGATTTTCATTTCCCTGATGGCTAAGGGTGTTAACATTTCTTTCAGTGTTTCTCAGCCATTTAAGTTTCATCTTTGGCAGATTCTCTATTTAGATCTCTAACCCATTTTTTTCTTTTTTCCTTATTTATTGTTCTGCTGGGTTTTTTTAGACACTGTTTCTCTGTATACCTGAAACTAGCTCTATAGACTAGGCTGGCCTTGAACCCAAAGAGAACTGCCTGCCTCAGCCTCCCAAGTGTTGGGATTAAAGTTATATGCCACCGCCGCCATGCTCTGTTCCCCATTTTTAGTTGTGTATTTTCTTTTCTTGTTGTCAAGATTTTTAGTATTTTATATATTTTAAATATTAAACATCTATGGGATATTTAGTTGAAAAAAATAACTTTAACCATTCCATAGTTACTTTGTTCAAATGATTTTGGCCTTTGCCATACAGAAGCTTTGCTCTTTCATGAGGTTCCAATTATTAATTTTTTATAGTGCCCACATTATCAATGTTTTATTCAGCAAGTCTTTTCCTGTGCCCATGAGTTCAAGACCATTATCCATTTTCTCTTCTACCAGATTCAGTGTGTCTGGTCTTTTGTTTAGGTCCTTGATCCATTTGGAGTTGAACTTTGTACAGGGTAATAAGTATGGATTTTTTTTACATTCTCTTTCATGATATCATCCAGCTTGACTAGCACCATTTGGTGAAGATGGTGTCAATTTTCCAGTGTGTGCTTATGTTTTTATTATTAGGGAAAAAATGTACCTATAGATGTGGGGACTTATGTCTAGATCTCCATTTCATTTCCATTGATCTACACGTCTGCAAATACCATGCTTTTTTATTACTATATTTCTGAAGAAAAATTTGAGACCAGTACTGGTATAGTGATACTTCAAGCAGTTCTTTTATTATGCAGGTCTGTTTAGCTATTCCAGTTTCTGGCGTGTGTGTGTGTGTGTGTGTGTGTGTGTGTGTGTGTGTGTGTCTGTGTCTGTGTGTGTGTCTGTGTGTGTGTGTATTTGTGTTTCCATGTACAGTTGAAAAAATTGTATTTCAAGAACTGTGAAGCACTATGTTAGAATTTTGATAGCAATTGTATTGAATGGAATGTGTAGGTTGCTTTTGGTAGGATAGTAATTTTTAGTATATTAATTCTCCCAGTCAATGAGTATTGAAAACATTTCCATCTCTGATATCTTCTTTAATATTTTTCCAGTGCCTTAAAGTTTTCTATCCTACAGGTCTTTTACTTGTTTGGTTAGAGTTACATAAAGCTAGTTTATACTATTTGAGGGTGTTGTGAAATAGGTGTTGTTTCACTGAAGTCTTGCTCAGTCTTTTAATCATTTGCATATAGGAAAGCTAATAATTTCATTGAGTATCTTGAATTCAGATACTTTGATGAAAGTTTTTATTAGCTATAGGGGTTTCCCAGTTGATGTATTTTTTCTTTTTTGGTATTTTTATCTTAGAAATATCTTATTTTATATATGAATCTCCCATTCCCTTGCCCTCCAGTCTTCCCATGAGCCCAACTGAAACCCCAACCTACCCACACCCACTCCCCAAGGATAGTGAGGCCTTCCACAGGGGATCATCATTTGAGGGAGGGCCTAGATCTGTTTCCTGTATCTGGCCTGCAATAGTATCCCTCCATAGGGAATGGACCCCCAAAATCCATTTGTGCACTAGGGATAAACACTGGCTCCACTGTTAGAGGTTGCATAGACTGCCCAGGCCTCCTAGCTGTCATGCACATTCAAAGGGCTTGGTTTGGTCCAATGCTATTTCCACAGCTTTAAGAATAGGGTCTTTGTGCTCTCACTAGGTCAGATCAGCTGTTTCTGTGGGTTTCTCTAGCATGCTCTTGTTGCCTTTGCTAAACCCTCTTCCTTTTCTAAGACTGAATTTCAGGAATATGACTCAGTGTCTAGCTGTGGGTGCCTACTTCTGTTGTGATCAGCTACTGGATGAAGGCTCTAGGATGGCAACCAAGGTAATCATCAATCTCATTATAATGGGAAGCACATCAAAGGCAGCCTTTCCACTACTGACTAGATTCTTAGTTGGGGTCATCCCTGTGGATCCGAACATTTCAGTAGTGCCAGACCTCTCTAAACCTATACTGGCTCCCTCTATCAGTGTATCTCCTTTCTTTTTCTCCTCTATTCTACCTGTCTCAGTCTTCCTGATCACTGCTGTTCTCTCTCCCCCCACCTCTCTCCTTTTCTCTTTTTCCTATCTCACTTCTCCCCACATGCTTCCAATTTGCTCAGGGATTCTTGTCCCTTTCATCCTTCTTTGGGAGAACATGTATTTTTGTCTTGGGGTCCTCTCAGTTTCTAGTTTCTCTGTTGGTTTGGATTATAGGCTCATAGTCCTTTGCTCTATGTCTAAAATCCATTTATGAGTTAGTACAGACCATGCTTGTATTTCTGTGAATGGGTTACCTTACTCAGGATGTTTTCTTCCATTTCCATTCATTTTCCTGCAAATTTCAAGATTTCATCCTGTTTTTTCCCACTGAGTAATATTCCATTGCATAAATGTACCATATATTCTCCATCCATTCTTCTGTTGAGGGACATCAAGGTTGCTTCCAAGTTCTTACTATTACAAACAACACTGATAAGAACACAGTTTATCATCAGTCCTTGTATGAATGTGCATTCTTTGGGTATATGCCTGGGAATGGAGTTGCTGGGTCTGCTCCTCTGTTGTGGACCCACTGCAGCAGGAACGACTACCCAAAGTCTGGCCACATCTCAGTCTTGGACCACTCTCCACCCTCTGCCCTCTGCTTGAGGTGAGTGTGAGCTCTCCTCCCAGTTGAATTTTAGCCTACATTCTGTGTACTACCATATCATCAGCAAATAAAAATAACCTGATTTTTCCTTTCCAATTTGTATCCTTTCGATCTGCTTTGGTTGTCTTGTTCTCTAGCCAACACTTCAAGTACTACATTAAAAAGTTATGATGAGATTGAACAAACTTCTCTTTTTCCTGATTATTGATAAATTGTTTTGAGTTTTTCTCCATTGAGATGATGTTAACTACATTCTTGCTGTAAAGTGCCTCCATTATGTGGAGGTATCACCCTTGTAGCTCTAATCTCTATAGAACTTTTATCATGAAGAGTTGGTGAGGTTTTCAAATATCATTTTGTATCTAATCGATGATCATGTGTTTTTTGTCTTTCAGTTTGTTTATATGGTACATTGCTGTATTTATATTTGTTGGATCATGCATGCATCTCTGTGATGAATTCAACTTGAACATGGTTGATGACATTTTTGTTGTGTTCTTGGATTTATTGCAAGTACTTTATTGAGAACTTTTGCATGTATGCTCACAAGGGAAATTGATCTGTAATTCTATTTATCTATTGTGTCTTTATATTGTTTGTGTATCAGAGTAACTGTTGCCTCTTAAAATGAATGAAGCAATGTTCCTTCTGTTTATATTTTGTGTGTTAATTTGAGGAGTGTTAGTATTAACTCTTATTTATGAATCTGGTAGAATTCTTCTGTGAAGCAATTCTGCAATTCTGGCCCTGGGTTTTGTTCTTTTGTTGTTGTTATTTTTGTATTTGTGGGGAGACTTATTTACTTCTTCTATTTCAGTATTGTTTATCAATCTGTTTAAATGTTAAAATGCTTATCTGATCTTGATTTAACTTCCTTAGGTGATATGTATCTAGAACATTACGAATTTCTTTTAAATTTTCTAAGTTTTAAAAGTATATCCTTATGATTCTCTGGATTTCTTTAGTGTCTGTTGTTATGTCCCCCCTTTTATCTCTAATTTTGTTAATTTAATTAACTTTTATCCCCATTATACTTAATCTGGGTAAGGGTTTGTCAGAGGTTTTGATCTTCCCTAACAACCAAGTCTTTGTTTTACTGATTCTTTGCGTTGTTTGTTTTTTTATTTTGTTTCTATGTTATTACTTTTGGCTCTGAGTTTGATTATTTATTAATGTCTACTATTTTGGGGGATGATTGCTTCATTTTGTTAAGTTACATTTTATAGAGGAACTTAGTGCTATGAACTTGCTCTTCAATTTGCTTTCATTATGTCCCACAAGTTTGAGTATTTTAGATAATCATTTTTAATGAATTCTTGATATACTTTAAATTCTTTGCTAATTTGTTTCTTGACCCATTTTTCATTCAGTATTTTGTCAATTTCCACAAGTTTACATGCTTTCTGTTGTCACAGTATATTCCTTGATAAAACAGAAAGATGACTCCAGTGTTTGTATGCAATTTGTTATTTTTATTTGGGAATTGAGACATTGATATTGATAGACATCAGTGACCAATGATTGATAGTCTTCCTTATTTTTTGGGAGGTGAGTGTGGTGTGGTGTGGTGTGGTGTGCATGTACACATGATCATGTGTATGTGTGTGTGTGTGTGATGTAGTAGTAGTAGCAGTAGCAGCAGCAGTAGCAGTAGTAATATTCTATGCAGGCATATGTAGTCTCTGAGACTGTAAATCCCTTTTTCTCTTTTACATTTTAATTTGGAATTTCTTCGTTCTTCAGTTAATTCAGCTACGGGTTTACCAATACTATTGCTTTTCACAAAGATCCAATTATTTGTTCCAATGATTCTTGGTATTATTTTTAATTTGTTCCTATTTTGTTGATTTCACCCCTGAGTTTGAATAAATTTTGCCGCCTATTAATTTTATGTATTCTTATTATTCTAGGACTTTCAGCTGCTGCATTGAGATACTAATATGAGACATCTCCATCTGTTAAACTAGTGTGGGAGCTATTTAGTTGTCATGAACTTGTTTCTTAAAATCACTTTATTGTTCATACATATTTGTATATGTGATTTTTAGTTTTTCATTCAATTTTAAATAATTTTTAAATTTCTTTCTTGGTTTCAGTCTTGGCACACTTTCATCAGTAGTGAGTTTTTCAGTTATCAGTAGTTTATAAGCTTTCAGAAGTTTCAATAGTTTGTTATGTTGTTGCTGATATTCATATTTAATCTATGGTGGTTAGATACAATGTAGGATGATTATATTTTAATTTAGTCATATCTATGGAGGCTTGCTTTGTATTCATATATATTCCATTGGCTGCAGAGAGGAATATGTACACTTTAGTGTTTGGGTAAAATGATCTGTAAATAACTGTTACTTAAATTTGGTTCACATGTTTTCACTGCAGTGTTTCTTTGTTTTTATTTAGATGACATATCTATTGGCAAGAGTAGAATGTAGAAATCTCCCACTATCAGTGTGTGTTAGTCATTATGTGAGGTTAGCTGTAGTGTTTCTTTTATCAACTTCTATGTCTGTTTGGCACATAGATATTTAGAATTAAATGCATTTTCTTTGATTAGTGTGTGTTGTCCTTCCTTATATCTTTTGTCTCATCTATCTTTTAAGTGTATTTTGTTAAGTATTGAAGTGGCTACACCAGCTTGCTTCTTAGGTTCATGTGATTATAATACCTTTTTTCATACTTCTTCACTGAATTGATGGGCATCCTTGATGTAAAGGTGTGTTTCTTGAATAAAGCAGAAATATGAATTCTGTTTTCACATCCTTCCAATATGTTATTCTTTGTCTTTTGTGGTTAGAGAATTGAGACTATTGAGTTTTAAGAGAGATCAATAAGTAGCTTATTGATTCCTGTTATTTTTTTACTGTGGTATGAGCTTTTGCACACCTTATAATTTTAATTTGCTGGTCTTAAAATTGTTCCTTGTTTTCTCTGGTGTTGTTAACTTCTTCAGGTTCATATTTTCCTTCTATTGCCTCATGTAGAATTGGAATTAAAAATAGATACTGTTTAAATTTGGTTTTCTCCTTGAATATCTTTCTTTTTTCTGTCTGCTGTGATTGAAATCTGTGATGGTTATAGTAGTCTGGTTGATATCTGTGGTTTCTTAGTTTCTATAGATTATGTGTCAAGGTCTTTCTGGCTTTTAGAGTCTCCATTTGACAAAACAGGTGTTATTTTACTAGGTTTGCCTTCATATATTAATAGGTCCTTTACTCTTAAAACTCTTAATATCCTTCCTGTACATTATGTGTTGTGGGGATTTTCTTTGAAGTTCTTGTCTCTTTGGTGTCATGTATTATCCTTGTACCTTGAAACGCACCTCCTTCTTAGGTTAGAGACATCGTCTCTTATAATGTTGTTGAATATATTTTCTGTATATTGAAACTGGGGTTATTTTCTGTCTTTTATTCGCATTCATCACAGATTTGTTTATTGAGTGCCAGCAGCACTTCTGGCTTCCTCCCAGGATTCAGTCAGTTGCCATAACGTAGTGAAGTGAACTTAGAAAATTTCTAGTCTGAGGGATAACAGAATGAAATCATACATGTGCTGTACAAGTTGTGTCCTTTGTTGCTCTGCCTCTCTAGTTTTCCTGTCCTAATTGTGTATAATTTTGAGGCTCTAATTCTTTAGTTTCAGTTCTGTAGTTCTAATTCTTTTCATAATTCTCTGCAAATCACCCTGATTCTCTGTTCATCTAGGACAAATACATATTTTACTGGAGGCTTGAAGCAAATAATAAGATTTTCATCTTATTGTAAATATAAGATCGACATCTAGTTGGTCAAAAACACATTCCATTGGGTGAGTGATAAGGGTAGAGCTCTTTACCATGTCAATGGAAACATTCAAGGTTTTTGTTGTAAGACTGTGACTAACTGGGGTAGTGGGGAGGGCATGCGGGAACACAAAGCCTAGTGATGCAGGCTTTGAAACAAGGTCTTTTATCAACTAGACTTGGAAAGCAAATAATTGGTATGATTTTTTGAGCTATTTTATATAAATAACCTTTGTTAAATACCTGCAACTCTGACATTGTGCATAAATACAGAATTTTAACATAAGATCCATTTACAAGTCACACCCACTGAGATAGATGAGTGCCAGGTCTTCTGCTCACCTTTCCATGTTGGAGTTCCCTGACCTGCAGCCCCCAGACCTTTGCCCCTCTTAAGGCCCCAGAGAGACCTGGAGGCAGACTGAATCATCCAGCATCTGCTGCAATGGGAGCCTTGGGCCCACCTGCACCCATCTGGAGAGAGCATTGAACCAGTATCCACCAGGAGAGGGAGAGATCCCCCCTATACAACTGGAAGAAGGATTGTGATATCAACAGACTAACATCACATTAAAAAACAGAAAGACTAATATGGTGCTACCAGAGTCTAGGGATTCTACGTCAGCAAGACCTGAACATCCCACCACAGATGAAGCAGAAGATAATGACCTTAAAACAACTGTATGAAGATGATAGGGGCCCTTAAAGAAGAAATGAGAAAATTCCCTAAATAAATAGAAGGATTACAAACAAAAATAGAGGAAAAGAGGAACCATAAAGGCAGAAAAATCAATAAGTCTCTTAGGAAAGCAAAGAAAAAAAATCAAGCAGATGAAGGAAACAATTCAAACATTTCAAGACCTGAAAACTGAAATAGAAAGAAAACACAAACTTAGGTAATGCAGGATATAGAAAATCTGGGTAAATGATCAGGAAATACAGAAGCAAGAATAACCAACAGAAAACTAAAAATGGAAGGGAGAATCTCAGGTATTGATGATAAAATAGTATCAAATAATGTCTTAAATCAAAAAAGGCCTTAATGTAAAGTATACATGAAATATTGGAAACAATGAAAAGACCAAACCTAAGAATAATATGTATAGAAGATGGTGAAGAAGCCCAGCTCAAAAGTGCAGAAACATATTCATTAACATCATAGAAGAAAATTTTCCTAATCTAAAGGACGTGCCTATGAAAGTACAAGAAGTTTACAGAACACCAAGTAGACTAGACCAAAAAAAAAAGTTCCCTCATTGCATAATACCTAAAACAACAAACATACATAATAAAGAAAGAATACAAAGGGCAGCAAAGGAAAAAGACCAAGTAACATATAAAGGCATACCTATCAGAATTACACCCAACTTCTCAGTGAAGACTCTGAAAGCCAGAAGGTCCTTAATAGATGTTCTACAATCACTAAGAGCCCACAGTAGCAGTCCCAAAATACTACATCCAGCAAATATTTCAATAACTATAAATGTAGAAAACAAGATATTACATGACAAAACCAGATTTCAATAATATGTATCCACAACTCATACAAAAAATATTGGACTATCCCCATGTATCTTACCGGATCACCATGGTTTAAAGTTAGAATTCAGCAACAATAGAAATTGCAGAAACCCTCCAAACAAATGGAAATTGAACAATGTTCAATTACAACACTACTGAGTCAAGAAGAAAAATAGAAAGAATTAAGGACTTCCTAGAATTCTATGAAAATGAAGACAAAACAAAACATACACAAACTTTTGGGACACATTGAAAGCAGTGCTAAAAGTAATGTTCATAACACTAAGTAATTACATGAAGATACAGGATAACAGTCTTACTAGAGAATTAACAGCACATCTAAAATCTCTAGAACCTAAAGAAGAAAACTCACCCAGGAGGAGTTTATGCCATGAAATAATCAAATTGAGGGATGAAATCAATAAAGTAGAAACAAAGAAAACAATACAAGGAATCAATGAAATAGAGAGGTGGTTCTTTGAGAAAAACAGCAGGATAGACAAACCTTTATCCACACTAACCAAAAGTCAGAGAGAGAACTTGAAAATTAACAAAATCAGAAATGAAAAGGAGTACATAACAACAACACTGAGAAAATCCAGAAAATCATCAGGTCATACTTTGGAATCTTGTACTCCACAAAACTGGAAAATTAAAAGAAAATGGACAACTTTGTGAATATATATCACTTACCAAAATTAAATCAAGGACAGCTAAGTATTTTAAATTGACCTATAATCAAAAATTTCCCAAACAAAAAAATAGCTCATGGACAGTTGATTTCGCCTGGAATTCTACCAGAAATTCAGGAACAATAGGAACCTACGTAAACATAATAAAGGCAATACATAGAGGCAATAGACAACAAAAAACTAAATGGAAAGAAAATAAAATGTCTATAAAATCAGGCACAAAACAAGACTGTACCTTCTCTCCATATCTCTTAAATATTGTACTCAAAGTTCTAGCTAGAGTATTAAGATAACAAAAGGTGATCAAGGTGATACAAATTGGAAAGGAAGAAGTCAACCTTTCACTATTTTCAAATGATAGGACAGTTTGCATAAGTGATCCAAAAAATTTTTCCAGGGAATCCCTACTGCTAATAAACACCTTCAGCAAAGAGACAGGATACAAGATTAACTAAAAAATCAGTAGCCCTATAACATATAGATGGTAAATGTGCTGAAAAAGAAATCAGAGTAATATCATCTTTCATAATATCTCAAACTACATAAACTATCTCTGGGTAAATCTAACCAAACAAGTAAAAGACCTGTATGACAAGAACTTTAAGTTGTTAAAGGAAGAAATTAAAGAAAATAGTAGAAAATGGAAAGATCACCCATGCCCTTTGATAGGTAGGATCAACAGAGTAAAACTGGCAATCTTACTAAATGCAATCTACAGATTCAATGCAATCCCAATCCCAATCAAAATCCCAGCACAATTCCATACAGACATTGAAAGAACAATATTCAACTTTATATAGAAAATGAAAAACCCAGGGTAGCCAAAATTTCCCTGTAGAACAAAGGAACTTCTGGACTTATCACCATTCCTGACTTTCAAGTCTACAATAGAGCTAAAGTAATGAAACAGGTAGACCAACGTAAACAAACTGATAACTGATTATTACTCCACACACCTAAGGAAATCGATATTTGACTACTTCTTGAAAAGAACACCAGTAGCACAGCAACTTAGATTGACAACTAATAAATGTGACCTCCTGAAGCTGAAAAGTTTCTGTAAGGCAAAATACACAATCAAAAAGACAAAAAGCAGCCCACAGAATGGGAAAAGATTTCTGCCAACCCACATCTGACAGAGAGGAGATTTCCAAAATATACAAAGAACTCAAGAAGCTAGTCACCACAATACCAAATAATCCAATTAAAAAGTGGGGTACAGAACTGAATAGATAATTATCAATAGAAGAATTTAAAATGGCTGAAAGACACTTAAGAATTTGCTCAACATCTTTAACCATCAGGGAAATGCAAATCAAAACAACTCTGTCAGAATAACTAAAATAAAAATACACCAAGGATAGTTTTTGCCAGAGAGGATTTAAAGAATGGAGAACACTACTCTGTTGCTGGTGTAAATGCAAACTTGTATAGCCACTATGAAAATCAATATGTCAGTTTCTTAGGAAAATAGGAATAAGTCTCCCTTAAGATCCAACAATTCCACTCTTAGTCATATACTCAAAGGATGCCCACTCATTCCACAGGGACATCTCTACAACTATGTTCATAGCAGCATTGTATGTAATAACCAGAAACTAGAAGCAAACTAGATGCCCCTCAACTGAAGAATGGATAAAGAAAATGTGGTACATTTACACAACAGATTATACATTCACTGGCAAATGGACTGAACTTGAAGAAACCATCCCGAGAGAGGTAACCCAGTCACAGAAAGACAAACATGGTATGTACTCACTCATGTATGGATATTAGACATAGAGGAAAAGATTACCAGCCTACAATTCACACCTCCAGATAAGCTAGGAAACCAGCAGGACCCTAAGAGATTATGACATGTTCCCATGGAGAAGGGGAAAGGTAGAAGATCTCCTGAGCAAATTGGGAGCAGTAGGGTAGTGTAAAGGGTGTTAGGAAGAAGAGGAAGGGAGAATCGGTGGGGGAGCAGGAAGATTGATTCCACAGAATAGAGGAGAGTAAGAAAAGAGATACCTTAATAGAGGGAGCCATTATAGGTTTAGAAATCTGGTACTAGAGAAATATTCAGCGATACAACAATGATGTCCCCAAATAAGAATCTGAGCAATAGTGGAGCAGCTACCATAAATGCTCTTCCCCTATAATGAGAATGATGTCTACTTTAAATGCCATCCTAGTGCCATCATCCAGTACCTGATGGAAGCAGAAACAGACATCCACAACTAAGTACTGAGCCAAACTCCTGGAATCAAGTTGTAGAGAGGGAAAAGTGATGAGCAAAGGAGTCAAGACCATGATAAGGAAACCCACAGAAACAGCTGATCTGAGCAAGTGGAAGTTCATGGACCCCAGTCTGACAGTTGTAGAACCAGCATGGGACCAAATCAGGCCCCCTAAACGTGGTGTCAGTTAGAAGGCCTGGGCAGTCTAAGTGGCCTCTGGCAGTGGAACCAGTATTTATCCCTAGTGCACGAATGGACTTTGGGAGTTCATTCTCCATGGAGGTATACAATCTCAGTCCAGATATATTGGGGAGGGCCTATGCCCTGCCCCAAATGAGGTGACAGACTTTGGTGATTCCCATTGAAAGATCTCACCTTTCCTGGGGAATGGATTGTGGATGACATGGGGTGGTAGGTGGGGAGCATGGAAAGACTGGAGGGAGAGGGAACTGACACTGATAAGTATTATTGTCTTTAATTTAAATAAATAATTATAAAAAAGAACCACTTACCAAAACTTTCAGTCAACTTTGAACTTTTTCTGCGGTAAAAATGTATTAATTGTGTACATTTTCTGTTGGACTGAGGAGAAATTTCTAGTGTTATTCTGAGTAAAAGAAACAAAGCAGGCTTTAAGTGTCCTACAGTTTCATAGAACAATAGATCTAGTTATAAAGCATGTTCTAGGATATGTTACACATATCAAAGTTACCTTTAATGAAAAGTTATCTTCCTGACTATTCAAAGATATATGCGTAGCCACTAGATAGAATACTTTCATGAGAGAAACACACAAGCAATGGTAAAATGTCAAAAGTCATTGCAATGGAAGAAATGTAATGACTTGTGAGAGAAACAACAGACACAAACAGTTATCTAGAGCCTGTGACCCCGTGACCATGCCATGTAGGATTCCCTAGTAGAGAATATCTCATCTGAGAGCTCAGCCTGCTGAACACTGATTGTTAGCTGCTTTATACTCCTTTAGACTCTGACATTTGTTCTTTTCCACTGCCTGAGATTTCCTAGGTGTTTGTACCTGAATATGTATACATACATGCTTACATACATACATACACACATACACATGTAATAATTTCTTTGACCCTAGATAGGTCTTATTTTCAATGCCTAGAATTCTTTCTTCCATCCTTGGCATTATGTTGGTGAGGATTGTCTCTTAGATCCCTGTTCAATGTCCTAAATTTTTCTTTTCTTTATTTCTCTCAGTTTGGGTTTTCTTCATTATTCTAATTTCACGTGTTGAACAGTTTTCTTCATTTAATTCTGTTGTTTCTGTGTGTTTCCATAGCTTTCATTAATGGATATATTCATATCATCTTTGAGGTCCTTGTATGTATTCATAACATAATAGCTATTATGAAGCCCTTGTCTTCAATCATTTTGCATTTATTGGGGTCTACCACTATAATAAGTTAACTCTAGTTTAACAGAGATGTATTATGGTGGCTGTTATTTATTGTGCTTTTATGCTGGTGTCTAGGCATGTGGGTTGAGATTATTGTAATTCTAGGCTATGATATTTTGTCTGGTGTTTGTTGGATGTGTGTTCTCTTCCTTGATTTCTGTTGTTCTCTCTGAATTTTAGAAAAGCATAGTGGCTGTTCATTGCCTGGTAGAGAATGCTTCTGAAATTCTGCCATTTGCTGCCACTGAGTTTCCTGGATAGAAAATTTTTCATGGTCATGGGAGATGACACCAAGGAATGAGAATAAGCTAGAAGGGGATTGCTCAAAGGGTCCATAAGTAGCAGGAAAGCTGGGTGTGTGACAGTGATTTTTGTAGACATGTGGGAACAGGCTTAGAAAGGATAGAGATGTCACAACAGTAGAGCTGATAGGTTACTACAAAGCTGGGAGTAACACCAGCATATTGAAATTGTAGAAGAGGGAGAACGAAGATCACCTACCTGATTTCCTATAAAACTTGGCTGATGAATTCCAAGAAATTGCCTGCCTCAAGTGGTGGCTGAGACAAAAAATCAAAACTATCTTCACCACCAATAAATGCAATTGGGATTAGCATGTTCTGGATTCGTAAGTAGCAATGTAGTGAACTGATACACCAGCAATGACTTAAAAGAGTATATCTGTAAATGATATACCTTATGTCACCCAAGTATCTAGATGTTTGAAGAGTAAAATTATGTCAAGTCTGTAAATTTTTAGCTTTTACCAATTAGAAATTATATATGATGACAAACTTCAGGAGTATCCAGAGCTTTTACACACATACAACTTAATTGGCAAATATACAAAGAAGTTATTGCTGTATATATTTCTTTTGGAAATGTGATTTAGTCTTTATCCTCAGATTTTGTGTATATCCTCTATGTTCTATTTACAGTTTTCATAGATTCTGTCCCTCCATTTAAAGGAATAACTAAAATATATTCTAATGTATAAGCAATATGCAAATTTCTCTCAAATTTCTTATCCAATAGATATTTTTTCATAATTGTTACTATAATCTTTCCAAATAAATGGTACTTTTATTTATTCCAAATCCAAATCAAAACCTCATTGTTGTCAAATGTTTTCAACACCTACCGAGAATATGTATTTCTAGCAATTTTCTCGAAACATCAATTGAAGACTACATGTTAAGAGTCAGAACTGTAAATATGTTAATGCCATTTTCAGCCTGTTATGACGATTATGTGTGAGCTCTGTCATATATCCAATGTGTATCACTTTAGGTATAATGTATTAAACAATGAGTATCATATCTGCTGCTACTCTGCTTTACTCTATCCCATACCAAAGGTGGATATTTCTCAACATTCCTGTGCACAATCAGAGTCAAGTATTAAAAGTATGAGTGTATATTTTAGTACAAGACATTTAACGCTCCCATGTATCCTAAAGTGTCATGCATCAAAATACTGGCTGCACCATAGCTGATCTCATGAACGTCATGGGAACTGAAAAGCCCTCTTATTGCACACAGTAAAATAATAAAACAAAGAACTGGAAAAAAATCAAGATTTGGTTTAGTACTCTACTGAATGGGATCATCCTTTGTCATCCCAGTTTATACATATCAATCTTATAAAGTTGTTCATCTTGTCACTCCTCATACATTTCAGAAACTGGGAGGGATTTATCACTTTTGTCTTTGCATTATTGAGAAAGCATTCTTGTATCAGAATCACATCTGGAAAGCAAAGACATTAAACCACCAAATTTCAAATATTTCTTGTACTTACTCTGAATAGCCATTACCTACTACACCTAAAGGATGAGTGAAGAGATCTGTGAAGGATTTTAAAAAGCCAAGGGACAATGCCCATCCATTGACAGCATTATATTGTAGAAAGAAGTTTTGTCTTCCCAATGAAATGTAAGGTCTCCATGTAGGATCCACTTCTGTGGAACTAAGGACCCTGTCAGGAGTAAAGAAGATGAGTGGGATGTGAAAACAATGTGGAGATAGGTGTCAGCACATCCAAACACAATGATCTCTCAAAATTCAGATGGTGTGCTTCTAATCCACTGTCCAAAATGCATATGCTGTCACTTATTTCAATCGCGCTTGGTCTTTCTTGGGAAAGGAGAGTCCAAGAAACAAGTCAGTCCTTGGCTGATATATTCCAGTATCTCTTGAAATCCTTGTCACCTATGAATCTATAAATTCTTACTTGCTTTTTACAAAGGAAAAGTAACTAAAACATGAATATATTGACATCTCTTTGCCAATTTCTATTGCACTAATACACTCAAGTAACAGACATAATTCAGGATATGTCTTAGTAGCTTCTATTGGATCAATATAACCCAGGTTTGAATTATTACTGCTCTCCTTTTGTACTGGTTGTCAATTTACTTCCTAAATTTGCAACACAGGTTTTCTCTGTGACAGCCATCACCATGCTTTGATGTTGACTTTAAATTAAATAGATGCCTTTATTTTGTTTGAAATATTTTACATATATATCTAAGTATCTATTTTTCTCTTCGTAAAATTTTCATGTAGACATCAGGAATTCTCTCACTTTCTTAGGTGATGTGTTGACTTCCTAACACCCATCACAGACTGAGTCCTTTCATTTGACTCAGTTGAATTTTTCAATTTAACACGATTGGAGATAGTGCCAGGAACTTAGTTGAGCTTCTTGAGGAGTCTGAATGTACTTCAGGTGAGAAAAGTCTTTACTTCATGAGATGAAATCTAGTTGCTTATGGATATCAACCAGTCTTTATACATTAACAGAGAACAGCCTCAGCATGTTATTAAATACTGTGGCTTATATGACCATAAGAGGCCCATGGTACCCTAAATTAAATTATCTTAACTAAACTAAACTAAATTATCTTAACTGATGTCTAATGCATCACCTTGTTTATAAATGCACCTTTTGCTTATCCGCAAATAGAAAAATTTCCAGGATGCATTACAAGATTGAACACAAGATTAAAATAAATAAGAAAATATTTATGATATTAGATTGAGTTTATTTTATGAGTACAATACCAAAGAATTACAAATCAGCAAGAATAGGAAGCTTAGAAATACTATATGAGTACATAAAATTTAATAATTTACATATTTGAATAACTGACAAGTTAAGGGAGAGTGAAGAAAAAACTACAAAATTTCAATGAAAGCAAATATTCACTATACCAAATTTATGTGATACATCAAATACAGTGAAAGAAACACTAAGAGCAATCAATATTACATTGACAGTGCCCTCTGATGAGCACAGCAGATTCCACTGAGTACTTCCAAGCCCATGATCACACAGATGACCCTAGTTAATCTCAGTGTGGGCTTACATCTGTGTCCTCAATTCTATTCAATAGAATAATGAGTCCCCTTTTAATGGCAGTACCATTTTTATTACTGTAATTCTATTTTACAACTTGAAATCAGAAATTGTGAACGTTCAATCAGTGCTGATTGTTTAGAATTGATTTGGTGATACTAAGTCTTTCTGATTACTGATAAATTCTAAGATTATTTATTCAAGTTTTATGAACATTGCATTAGAATTAGATGATCTGTCTTGAATATAGTTTGCTTGCTTATTTTATACGAATATAAAATATTTATTTCTATCTTAGCATCTGAGTTTTAAACATGACTGAGTTTTAAAATGCTCCAATTTGATAATAATTGAATGATCACTTAAGTTAAAAATCTTACCAAATACACACTGTGAATTTGCGTACTCTTGAGCAATTTACACCAGTCCACATTTCAGGGAAGAAAAGACTTGGTGGGGAGTAGGAAATGTCTATTCAACCTATGCACAAAGTTCAGGGTCAAAACTTATGCGATTTTCATGAAGAAAAGTTCTGAAATGTGTTATAATCAAGCACTTTAAATAAAAATTTAAAGAAAAAGATAATGAAGGCATCGTCGGAAAGTCCATTAGAAAGAAATTAAATGAGACAAATGATTGCTAAATATCATAGTGATAACTGAGTAGAGCATTTCTAAGAAAGCATCGATTTTGAAAAGAACAGATTCTGTTTTGAACGCCTGCTTTTTTTTTCCAGTCCTGTTTCTCACTAATTCCATTTTACGTATATATTTTCTCACACTATTACTTCTCTTTTCCTGTCTTTCCTAAATCCAGATGTGATATGTTATTATTTGCTACCATTGCTGTCTAACATTTTCAACTTGAAATTATTATTACCAAATGAATTAAAATTATTTTACTGTGTATAGAAAAAGAAAATATTACATTTTAGATACTTTCACATATTTAATTATGGAGTTCCTTTCCATAATTTATGATATTCAAACATAATCAATACTTCTTTCCCAAAGAAGTTGATAATATTATCATGAGGGATAGCGAGTTTTTAATAAATACTCTGAAAGACTATTACACAATGTAAGTTTCCTGTTAATTGCTAACTTTTAATGGGAAACCAGGAGACATTTTCTTTTCAAATATATTAAAATGAAAAATATTTTAGGAATGATAATTTTAATGTTACCAAAAAATTTTAGAGTTATTTCAAGAGTTGCCACTATTAGAATCTTGTTGGTGATAACTAAATAAATATTTATCATTCTGACAAACTTTTAATAAGTCGACAATCTAGCTATTTTGTAGCTAAATGAAATGAGAAATTGTTCCTGAAATAATACATTCTTCTAGCAGGTTGTATATTACAGCTGTTACAGCTATAATGGAAATAGAGTGTAAATTATAAAATATTGATACTTTTCAAATTTTTCAGGAGAAAAATCAATGTTATATAATTTTATACATTTTCAAATAAATCCAGCAATAAATTAATTTACATTCCAAATTCATAGCATAAGAACATAAAATATAGTGTTTTATATTCCTGTTTGGTTCTATTGGAGAGATTTTATGAGTCTAATTATTGTGAATTTGAAACATCTGGTCAATTATCATTTTGTTCATTAGAAAACACTAGGAAGAGTTTTTGTTATGCTTGCTTTTGGCATATTCTAAAACAGTTCAATCTCATACTCACTTTTCTTACTCACTGAGACCATATGCTCTTCTTATTTAAGTGAGGTCACCAAAAGGCAAAGAAATGTAACATTGTACAGTGAAATAGTTCTCAACAACTTGCACAGAGGCCAGAGATTTGTAATCTGTAAACCAATAATTTAACACCTTAAGTCACTCTCATTCAATGGATATGTTTCAATTATTTTTACAAATAGATAAATAAATGTGCTTTTCCCACCTAAATATTTGTTTTCTCCCTAAATTGAACATAGAAAAAAATCATCAGAAGGCAGGTCTCAGACATCCAGTAAAGCCAGATGAAATTCCTGTCAGATATTCTATTTCCTCCCTAAAGTAATGACTGAGTATCAATAAGGGATCACCCAAAACAGCACAGGCTATTGCTGCTGCTCTTGGCTGTTACCAGAACCATATGATAAAACACAAGTACTGAAGATACCATACATTTAAATGTATAGGACACATAAGAATGAATCTGGAGCAGTACAGTAAATGACCCTACTGATATCTAGAATCCATGCTGACAGAAGGTGCTATTCTGGCTGTTTTTGAGAAAAGTAATCAACATCTAACATAGCTTTGTAGTCTGTACAGTTCCATGATGACGTTGACATCAAGGATATGTTCCTTTATCTCCTTCTTTCTGTAATTTTGACCAATTTATAATTATTTGTCTTGCAATTCCTTTTGTTTTCATTAAGAAGTAAAAAGGAATGGATGATTAGGAAAATATTTTCTCCCTTTTCCACACCAGTAAAGCTTGAAAATGGAAAAATTATGAAGATTTTAATATATTATATCAAATGTGTCATTACAGTGATGTGACATCACTGAAGAATATAGAGTAACAGCTTTGATATTGCTTCACAGAGGAAAACAAAGTAAAATGCACTCATATCTGTGAACTAAAACTCAGTATCTTATACTAAAAGCTCTGTTGTAAAGGCCCATGGGAAATCTAGAATTGAGTGGTTTTCAGGAAAAATAAACATTAAGATATAGAAATAGAGGTAAACCAAGGTCAATTTCCAGGCCACCTGCCTGTGCTTGGGATCTACCACTGTGCCTTCCATCCCGGTGGCAGGAGGCAACATCATACTAGTATCCTGCTCCACACACAAGACTAGGAAAACCAGGACCCATTTCTGGGCTACCTGCCTGTAGTTGGTGTCTGCCACTGTGGCTTCCATGCCAGCAGTGGAAGGCAATGCACCATAGCATCCTAGTCTCCTGCTCCAAGCATGGGACAAGGATCCAAAGCACCCCAGGATACTACTCCATTTCTCCACACACATGAGTTGAGGAAGTGGAGAGCCACCAGACAATTGGGAATTGGACTTACCTACACTCACCATAAGAGAACCCTGTTCCTGCACTCACCAAGAGAGGAAGAGGCACCTTCTGGAGCCCACTGGAAGAACAGATGGGAAGAAAACAATATAAAAGCACACTGAGCAACCAAAAAACCAATATGAATCTGCCATATTCCAGAGACCCTACACCAGTAAGACCTGAACATCCCAACACAAATGAAGCAGAAGTGAGTGACATTAAAAACAACTGCATGAAAATGATAGATGACCTCAAAGAAGATATAACAAAATCTCTGAAAGAGATGGAAGAAAAATCAATCCAAAAAATGCAAGAAATGCAAGAAAAGACAATGCAAAAAATTGCAAGAAACAATTCAAACAGTGCCAAGGCTGAAATCTGCAATAGAAACAATAAAAACCACAGTCTGAAGGAATGTTGGAAATAGAAAAGCTGGGCAAACAGTCAGGTCCTATGGATGTAAACATAACCAACAGAATAAAAGATATGGAAGAGAGAATCTCAGGTGTTGAAGATAAACTAGGAGAACTAGACTCATCAACCAAAAACATTTTTAAGTCCAAAAAATCCCTAACACAATATATTCAGGAAGTATAGGACACATGAAAAGACCAAAATTAAGAATAATAGGTATAGAATATAGTAAAGAAACACAACTCAAAGGGGCAGAAAAAATATTCAACAAAATCCTAGAAGAAAATTTCCCACCCTAAAGAAAGACATACCAATGAAGCTGCAAGAAGCTTACAGAACACCAAATAGAGTGGACAAAAAAAAAAAAAGAATCCCATGCCACATAATAATCAAGACCCCAAACATACAGAATAAAGAAAGAATATTAAGAGCAGCTGGGGAAAAAGGCCAATTATCATATAAATACAAACCTATCAGAATTAAACCTGACTTCTTCATAGAAACTCTGAATGCCAGAAGGTCCTGGATAGATATTCTACCAATATTAAAAGAACACAGATGCCAGCCCAGACTACTATACCCAGCAAAGCTTTCAATCACTATATATGGAGAAAACAAGATACTTCATTGATGGGGAGGTCCTGTGTATATGTCAATAAAGCACTGTTGGCCAATAGAGAAGCAAGATAGGTGGGATAGGAGTCGAGGAGGACTCTGGGTAGAAGAAACACAGGGAGTCACAATGTAGGCTGCCAGAGAAGTAAGATGTCTGGACCCCTTTCTCTGGTAAGAGAAATACTTTGATGGGTTAAATACTTAATTCAAAGATAGGCAGTAAGAAACAAACAAACGGCCAACGGCTTCATAATTAATACAGCATCTTGTGTGTTATTGGGTCTACAATGTGGCAGAGCCCAGGCAACTGGTGAGGAAATACCAAAGCAGCTGGCAAGGAAAACACTTCTCTCAACATTTCATGACAAAACAAGAACTAAAAAATACACATCCACTAACTGGGCCCTACAAAAAACTCTGGAAGGAAAACTCCAACCCAAGGAAGTTAACTACAACCAGAAAAACATAGGCAATAGATAATCCCTCTTAACCAACAGGCAAAAGAAAAAGTGGTGGAAATCCACATACAATTCCACCAACAACAACCATTAGAAAGCAAGCAAGAATGCGCTACCAATGGTCATTAATATCCCTCAATATTAGTGGTCTTAACTCACCCATAAAAAGACGCAGACTAACAGAATGGATTCGAAGACAAATTCCATCATTAAGCCTTCTACAAGAAATATATCTCAGCTTCAAAGACAGATGTTATTTCAGAGTTAAGTGTTGGGAAAAGATTTCCCAATCAAATGACTAAGAAAAAAACAAGGGGCAGGGAGCAATCTTAATATCTAACAAACTAGACTTTAAACTGAAATCAACCAAAATAGATGAAGGAGGTCACTTCATACTCATCACAGGAGAAATAAACCAAGATGACATCTTAATTCTGAACATCTATGCCCCAAACACAAAAGCATTCTCGTTCATAAAACAAACATTACTAAAAGTCAAATCACATATAAAACCTCACACACCTATAGTAGGAGACTCTCACAACAACACAGGACTACCAAACAGAAACTTATCAAGGAAACAAAGGAACTTTGAGAAGTTATGAACCAATTGGGTTTAACAGACATCTATAGAACACTGCATCCAAACACAAAAAAAATATACCTTCTGCTCAGCGCCACATGGAACCTTCTGAAAATTGTACCACATACTTGGTAACATAGCAGACCTCAACAGGTACAAAAACATTAGAATAAATCCATGTATCTTCTCAGACCACCATGTTTTAAAGTTAGAATTCAACAACAATGCAAATCACATAAAACCTGCAAACTCATGGAAATTAAAAAATGTACAATTGCACCATTCCTATGTCAAAAAAGAAGTAAAACAGAAATTAAAGTTTTCCTAGGAATCACTGAAACTTATGGAAAACTTTGAAGGAAAAGCTAAGCGAAAATTCAGAGCACTTAGTTCCCACGTGAAGAAACTGGAGAATAGTCACAATAGAGAATTAACAGCACAACTGAAATCTCTAGAACAAAAGGGAGAAAACTCACCCCAGGGGAGCAGACAACAGGAAATAATTAAATTGAGGGCTGAATTCAATAAAGTAGAAACTAGGAAAACAATACAAAAATCAATGTAACAAAGGGTTTGTTCTTTGCAAAAATCAACTAAGATAGACAAACCTTTATTAAAACTTACAAATGGCAGAGTATGAACATGGAAATTAACAAAATCAGAAAAGAAAAGGAGACATAACAAGAGACAGAGGGAAATCCAGAGAATCATGAGGTCATATTTTGAAATGCTGTACTGCATAAAATTTGAAAATTTAAAGAAAATGGACAATTTTCTGGATAGATATCACTTGCAAAAATTAAATCAAGAACAGATAAGCAATTTAAGTAGACCTATAACACCTAAGGAAATAGAAGCAGTCATCTAAAGACTCCCAACCAAAAGAAAAAAGCCCAGGATCAGATGGCCTCACTGAAGAATTTTGCCAGAAATTCAAATAACAGCTTATACCATTTCTCCTCAAAGTATTCCAAGCAAAAGAAGTAGAAGGGTCTTTGCCAAATTCTTTTAACAAGGCTTCAATGACACTGATATCCAAGCCAGACAAAGACAAAACAAAGAAAGAGAACTTCAGACCAATATACCTCATGAACATTGATGCAAAAATACTCAATAAAATACTGGCAAATAGGATCCAAGAACACATCAAAACAGTTTTCCACCATGATCAAGTAGGTTTCATCCCAGGAATTCAGGGATGTTTCTAAATATGAAAATCCTTCAATTTTTTTCACCATATAAACAAGCTGAGAAAAAAAATCACATGATCATCTCAATAGATGTTGAAAATACCTTTCACAAAATCCAACACCCCTTCATGATAAAGGTCTTGGAGAGATCTTGGATAACAGGAACATACAAAAACATAATAAAAGGTATATACAGCAAAGCAACAGCCAACATTAAACTGGATGGAGAGAAACTCAATGAAATTCCTCTAAAATCAGGAAAAGACAAGGCTCTCCCCTCTCCCCATACCTGTTCAATATTGTACTCGAAATTCTAGCCAGAGAAATAAGACAACAAACAGAGATCAAGGGGATGCAAATTAGAAAGGAAGAGGTCAAACTTTCACATTTGCTGATGATATGATAGTTTACATAAGTGACACAAAAAACTCTATCAGGGAACTCTTACAGCTAATAAACACCTTTTGCAAAGAGGTAAGATACAAGATCAACTCAAGAAAATCAGTAGCCCTACTCTATAAAGGCAATAAAAGGGGTGATAAAGAAATCAGAGAAACATCACCCTTATAGTTGCCACAAACAACATAATATACCTTGGGGTAATGCTAACCAAACAAGTGAAAGACCTGTATCGCAAGAACTTTGAGTCTTTTTTCCCATATATTTTTTATTTAACCTTTTATGCATGTCACTATTAATTCCCTCACCTTATCCTCCTCCCCTCCTTCTCTCCTCCCCCATCCCCCAATCTTCCAAACCCATCACCTCTAGTCTAATCCTCCTCTGCTCCCCAGGGTGGGCAAGGGCTTCCATGAAGGATTTTCAGGGTCTGTCATATCATCTCAGGAAGGGCCCAGGTTCTTTCTCATGTGTCAAGGCTGAGAGACCATCTCTCCACGTGGTACGGGGTCCCAGAGTCCTTCTGTATGCCAGTAATAAATATTTCTCCACTCTCCCAGTTCCCACAGATTGCCAAAAAAACTATGAGTCTTGAAACAATGAAATTAAAGAAAACATCAGAAAATGGAAAGATCTCCCATGCTCTTGAATAGGTAGGATCATTATAGTAAAAATGGCAATCCTGCCAAAAGCAATCTACTAACTCAGTGCAATTCCCAACAAAATCTGAGCAAAATTCTTCACAGACCTTGAAAGAACAATTCTCAACTTTATATGGAAAAAAAGCCCCAGGATAGCCAAGACAACCATGTTGAACAAAGCAACATCTGGAGGCATCACCATTCCTGACTTGAAGCTCTATTATAGAGCCATAGTCATGAAAACAGCTTGGTGTTGGCACAAAAATAGACAGGCAGACCAATGGAATTGAATTGTACACCCTGAGATTAACCCCAAAACCTACAAACACCTGATTTTCGACAAGGAAGCTAAAATGTTACAATGGAAAAAAGATAGCATCTGACAATAGCATACATCAAATGGTGTTGGCATAACTGGATATTGCCATGTAGAAGACTGCAGATAGATTCATGTCTGTTGCCATGCACAAAACTTAAATCTGAATGGATCAAAGACATCAACATAAATCCAGCCCCATTGAACCTCTAAGAAAACAAAGTGGGAGGTACCATTGGCTGAATTGATATAGGAGACCGCTTCTTGAACATAATGCAAGTAGCACAGACACTGAGATTCAAAATTAATAAATGGGATTTCCTGAAACCTTCTGTAAGGCAAAGGACAGTCAACAAGACAAAAAGACAGCCCACAGAATGGGAAAATTTATTCACTACCCCACATCTGACAGACAGCTTATCTCCAAAATTTACAAAGAACTCAAGAAGCAAGTCTCCAAAACGCCAAAAGGATCCAATTAAAAAGTGAGGGATGAACTAAATGGAGAATTCTCAATAGAGGATTCTAAAATGGCTGAGAGACATTTAAGAAAGTGCTCAACATCTGTAGCGATTTGGGAAATGCAAATCAAAACAACTCTGAGATATCATCTTACTCCTCTTAGAATGGCTAAAACAAAACAAAACAAAACAAAACCAATGCAGCTTATGCAGGAGAGGATGTAGAGAAAGCGGAACACTCATCCATTGCTGGTGGGAGTGCAAACTTGTGCAGCTACTTTGGAAATCAGTATGGAGATTCCTCAGTAAAATGGGAATCAATCTACTACAAAACCCAGCAATTCCACTTTTAGGCATATACCCAAAAGATACCCATTCATACAACAAGGATGTATGTTCCCCTATGTTCATAGCAGCATTATTTATAATAGCCAGATCCTGGAAGCAACCTAGATGTCTGAAAACTGAAGAGTAGATAGAAAAAAATGTGGTACATTTACACAATGAAGTGCTACTCAGTGGAAAAAAACAATGCAATCTCAAGATTTGCAGGCTAAAGGATAGTACTAGAAGAAACCATCCTGAGTGAGGTAGCCCAGTCATAAAAAGACAAACATGGTATATACTCACACATATATGGATTTTAGACATGAATAAGGGTAGTGTCAGCCTACAATCCCATTGCCACTGAGTCTGGGAAACAGGGAATTTCCCAAGAGAGATATGCATGATAACCCAGAGAAGTGGAATGAGGCAAGATCTCCTGAGCAGATTGGGAATAGGGCTCAGGGGAGAGGGAACCAAGAAAAAGAGAGGGGGAGAAGAGGAGGGCAGAGAAAGACATGGAGGGGAAGGAAGGTTGAGTCAGGGTAAGAATAGAGGAGAGAAGGATGAGAGATACATTAATTGATTGAGTCATTATAGATTTGAGGAGAGAGCTGACACTAGTGAGATTTCCAGAGATCTACAAGGATGACACCAACTGGCAAATTAAGTAATCACAGAGAGACTACCTTAATAGCCCCCCATGATGCAATTGATCACTACCTTATATGCCATCCTAGAACCTTCATCCAGTGACTGATGGAAACAGAGGCAGATACCCATAGCTAAACAGTGAAGTAAACTCCTGGAACACAGTGACAGAAATGGAGGAGTTATGACCAAAGTGGTCAAGACCGTGTTGGTGAAACCCACAAAGACAGATGACCGGACAAGGGGGAGCTCTTGAACCCCAGACTGATGGTTATGAATATAGTAGGGGAATGATCCAGGCTCCATGAACGTAGTGTCAATGAGAAGGCCTCAGAAATCTCTGGGGCCTTGGGTAGTAGTTCAGTGTTTACCATAGGTATTAATGAATTTGGGGATCCCATTCTAAATGAAGGGATACTCTCTCAGTCTGGACACATGGGGAGGGCCTAGGTCCTACACTGGATGAAATGACAGACTCTGCAGATCCCCCATGGAGGGCCTTACTCTCCCTGGGGAATGGTGTGGGGATTGGGTGAGGGGGTAGGACAGTGCTGATAGAGGGACAAGGGATGAGGTGTGCAACAGGGACCTGAGATTGACATGTGAAGCATGCATGTTTCTAATTTAAATAAAAATATAAATACTAAAAAGATTTAGAAATAAACATTCAATGATATCATTATCATAGTGTTTTAAAACAACTCTGTTAGACAAAAGAATCTCAATTCATTTTATGAGTGAATGAGTAATTTTGAAAGTAGCATTTTAATTAATAAAGCAAAGAGTGAATTTGAAATTGTCACTCTCAAACAATGAAAAGCAATGCTAATTATGAAGTTTAAAGGGGCAGGAATATAGCACTTTTCTTTAGCAATGGAGCAAATTAATTTATATATAAAACAGCACAGCAAACATTGAAATTACTAATGATATAGTTAATATTTTATTACCAAAAACCTAGAATCCATTACACCCCAACTTATGATGAGAAGCTTCATAACAAGTTATCCTGTGAATGTGGTCATTTAAGGAAAGATTTAGGAGAGCCTGAGTGGTTCTTTAGCACTGGAACAGACTCATGCTCTCAGTACCTGTGAAGATGCATGCCTCAGTTTTGTAAACAATAACCTTGAGAAGTCATTGATGAACAAGAATGAGGAATGTTCCCTGTTAGTGGAGAGAGTTGGGTTCATTCTGGAATTCCACATGAGATACATCTGATGCACAAAGACATAAACCTCTAGCTCTGTTACTAATTTTGGTAGTTTGAAAGAAAATGGTCCCCCAAGAGAGTGTACCACTAGGAGGTGTGGTCTTGTTGAAATAGATTTTGCCTAGTTGGAGAAAAGTTTGTCAATGTGGGGGTTGTCTTTGAGGACTCTTTTGCTCAAGTTTCACTTGGTTTGACACTCAGTCCACTTTCTGCTGCTTTCTCATCAAAATATAACCACCACCAAGTCTTCCTTCACATCACCATGCTCTTCACCATGATGATAATGGACTGAACATTTGAAAGTGTAAGTGAGCCATCCCAATTAAATGTTTTCCTGACAAGAGTTGTTGTGGTCATGGCGTCTCTTCAATGCAATAGAAGCCCTAACTAAGACACTGATTTAATTTTAAAAAACTAGCAATTTGATTTTCCATGTATATTTGCTACCCCCACACCTTTGCTCTGAATTAATTTAGTTACACATTGGAAAAAGTAAAACGACAAAAGCACCTGCCATGATTGAGTCCTTAGTACTATAGTAGTTTTGCACTTTGTTGAAAATCAATAGGAGTAGAATTTAGGGAGCAAATTAGGGAGAAGCCCTGTTGCCCATGGACCTAAAGGGTGCTGCTGCATGACTTTTGGAGGTACGCACTGTTGCATCATGGTGAAGGATTAGCTTGTATCTTTTCTAGTCTTGTAGTTGTGCTTGGATTTGACCCTCACTTTTATGTGCTGTCTTCTCAGTAATTGTATCCCCAGCTCTAGAGCATACCTTTCTCGGAAGGAGAGTGTCATTTACTGTTCTTACTATGTGAATTCATTACAGTCATTGGAAGGAGTTTACTTGTAAGGACCTCCACAAACCTCAGGCCTTTGAACAGGGATAGGACAGCTGAACCTTAGATTACCTAGATATACAAGGGCAAGCCTTAAGTTACCAGGGTGAAGCATGTCTGGCAGGGTTGCTAGTGGACAGTGACATTTATTTGGAGTGTTTTAACTGCAAGTCATTTATATGCAACCCAGTAATAAAGAATTAAGGAACACTATTTAAACCAGCTGCTTTTAGGCTCTACCATGGTTACTGCAACAGTCAGTTATCTGTCTTGAGTCTGTCTTCAGTTTTCTCCATGAGAATAGATAAGCTTTCCTAGAACTTCATATACTTCATAACTTGGCATGAATTTTAGTCTCAATGTGTGTTATGATTCGGGAACTGTGAAAGCTACTATACTCCAAAGAGATGCAGTAAGCCAATTTTTACTAAGCATTCAATGGCCATGTACTATTAAAGAGAAATAAAATCATATTTTTGATTTTAAATTAAAACTGGCAAACAGATTGGTGACTTACTATACAATGCAATTTCTGTTATGGGTCCCTAATATACTCAGATGGAATCAGACTTTATGGTAGAGACTGAGATTATAGTAAATTAACTGAGACTCAGGGGAAGAAAGGATACCAAGTGTGAAGAACCTAGCGACTCAAGGGATGGGGGGTGTCCTGTATGTTGTGAACACAGCTTCTTTTATTGATTGATGAAGAGATGTTGGTTGGCCAGTAGCCAGGCCAGAAGTACAAGCAGAGTCACCAGACTAGCAGAATTCTTGGAAGAGGAGAGGCAGAGGGAAGCTGCCAGAGAGACACAATGAAGGTTCTAGGAAGATAGGACACCAGACATTCTCTGGTAAGGTAAGGTCATGTAAAAATACTTAGATTGATATTTATGGGTTAAGAATTAAGAGAAAACTAGCCAGTAAGAAGCCTAAGCCAAACAATTTATAATTAATATAAGCCTTTCTGTGTTTATTTGATTCTAAAGGCTGTGTGATCAGGCAGAATAGAAAACTTCATCGCCGGGCGGTGGTGGCGCACGCCTTTAAGCCTGCAGAGGCAGGCGGATCTCTGTGAGTTCGAGGCCAGGCTGGACCGACAGCCTCCAAAACAATACAGAGAAACCCTGTCTCCTAAAACCAAAAAAAAAAAAAAAGAAAACTTCATCATGACGAAAGACATGGACTCTTAGTTCCCAAATATGGTTAGTTGTTAATATCAGTGCCTGTTATTAGTTATAACGCAGAAATGATATCTGATCAAATTGTTGATTCAATAGGAGAGTATGAAAGAAATCAAATGTTAAAAAAATATATCCCTAGGTTTGTGTGGTGGACAGTTTTACATCAGCTTCATACAAACTTATCTGATAGGTGGGAAAATCAATTAAGAAAAAGATCCATAAGATCAGAATGTAGGCAAAACTTTAGGGAATTCTCTTAATTAGTGATTGACGGGGTGAACCCATCCTATTGTGGGCAGTATCTTCCATGGGATGATGGTTCTGTATTCTATAACAAAGCAGACTGAGTAAGCCATGGAGAGCAAGACAGTAAGCAGAATCCATCAATGGCCAATGGCTTAGTTCCTGTCTCCGGATAATGTCCTGTTTGAGTTCTTGACCTGACTTCCTTCAGTTATGAACTATATTACTATAAACACTTTCCTCCCCTAGTTTCTTTGGTCATTGTCTTTTATTATAGCAATGGTAACACTCATTAGGACAGAAGTTGGTAGCAATATAGTGGGGCATTGATGCATGAACATGACTGGTTTTGGAGAGGATTGAGAACAGACTTTGAAACTTTGGGTTAGAAGAGCCAATGGATGTTGAAGCTCAATGGACTGTTCCATTGAAGCTTTGAAGATAAGAATGTGGAGAGAAGTGCAAACTGTGTTAAGTCTAACTTGTTGAGTTTATTTTTCTTCTTTCTTTTGTTTTTTACTTCTTTTTGCTGTTGTTGTTCTAGGAGAGGTTAAGCATTCTTCTTAAAAATGTATTATTTCAGCTTGTTTATATGGTGGATCATCTCACTAGAGGCTGAAAAAGGCTTTGACAAAGTCCAACACATCTTCATGATAAAGGCCTTGGAGAGATCTGGGATACCTAAACATAATAAAAGCTATATACAGCAAACCAACAACTAACATCAAACTAAATGGACAGAAACTCAATGCAATTACTTTAAAATCAGGAACAAGACAAGGCTGTCCATTCTCTCCATACCTTTTCAACATTGTACTTGAAGTTCTAGCAAGAGCCATATGACAACAAAAGGAGATCACAGGTATACAAATTGGAAAGGAAGAAGTCAAACTTTCACTATTTTCAGATGATATGATAGTTTGCATAAATGACCCAAAGAACTCTACTAGGGAACTCTTACAGCTGATTAATACCTTCAGCAAAGAGGCAGGCTACAAGAAAATCAGTAGCCCTACTATATACAGATGATAAAAGGGCTGAGAAAGAAATCAGAGAAACATCACCCTTTATAACAGTCACACGCAACATAAAATACCTTGGGGTAATGCTAATCAAACAAGTGAAAGACCTGTATCACAAGAACTTTGAATCTTTAAAGAAAGAAATTAAAGAATCCCTCAGAAAATGGAAAGATCTCCCATGCTCTTGGATAGGTAGGATCAATGTAGTAAAAATGGCAATCCTACCAAAAGCAATCTACAGATGCAATGCAATCCCCATTAAAATCCCAGCACAATTCTTCACAGACCTAGGAAGAACAGTAATCAATTTTGTATGGAAAAACAAAAGACCCAGGATAGCCAAAACAACCATGTTCAACAACACAAGGTCCAGAAGCATCACCATCCCTGATTTGAAGGTCTATTATAGAACTATAGTCCTGAAAGCAGCTTGGTATTGTCAAAAAATAGACAGGTAAATGAATGGAATCGAATTGAAAACCCTGATATTAATCTGATCTTTGACAAAAAAGCTAAAATATACAATGGAAAAAAGAAAGCATCTTCAACAAATGGTGCTGGTATAACTGGAGGCTGGCATGTAAAAGAGTGCGGATCTATCCATGTCTATCGCCATGCACAAAAATGTAAGTCCAAATGGATCAAAGACCTCAACAAAAATCCAGCCACACGGAACCTCTTAGAAGAGAAAGTGGGTGGTACCCTTGATCGAATTAGTACAGGAGTCAGCTTCCTGAACATAACACCAGTAGCACAGACAGTGAGATCAACAATTAACAAATGGGACCTCCTGAAACTGAGAAGCTTCTGTAAGGCAAAGGACACAGTCAGCAAGACAAAAAGGGAGCCTCCAGAATGGGAAAACAATATTCACTAACCCCACATCTGACAGAGGGCTGGTCTCCAATATTTACAAAGAACTCAAGAAGCAAGTCTCCAAAACACCAAAGGATCCAATTAAAAGGTATGTGGGAGAACTAAATAGACACTTTTCAATAGAGGAGTCTACAATGGCTGAAAGGCAATGCGCGAAATGCAAATCAAAACAACTTTGAGATATCATCTCACTCCTGTCAGAATGGCTAAATCAAAAACACCAATGACAATTTACACTGGAGAGGATGTGGTAAAAGGGGAACACTCCTCCATTGCTGGTGGGAGTGCAAACTTATTCAGCCACTTTGGGAATCAGTAAGGGCATTCCTCAGAAAAATGGGAATAAACCTACCAGAAGACCCATCTATAACGATACTCGATACTATATAGTGAAAACAATATATTTATTTACCAGAGAGAGAGAGTCGCACTGACCAGGAGTCAGAAGCGTAGCTGGCTTCCAGCAGAAAAAGGAAGCCCCTTTTCCTTTCACTTCCTTTTATCTCTACCTTGACCCCGCCCTGTTGGGCGGGTAGCTTTGTGGCATTCACTCCTACAAACTCCATTCTTAGGCATATATCCAAAAGATGCCCATTCATACAACAAGGATGTCTGTTCCACTATGTTCATAGCAGCATTATTTGTAATAGCCAGAAGTTGGAAGCAATCTAGATGCCCCTCAATCAAAGAGTGGATAGAGAAAATGTGGTATATTTACACAATTTAGTACTATTCAGCAGAAAAAACAATGGAATTCTGAGATTTGCAGGCAAATGGATGGCACTAGAAGAAACCATCCTGAGCGAAGTAACCCAGTCACACAAAGAGAAAAACGGCATGTACTCTCTCATATATGGATTTTAGACATAGATCTGGGGAGTGCCAGCCTACAATCCCATGGCCAGAGAGTCTGGGAAACAGAACCTTCATTCAGTGGCTGATGGAAGAAGAGGCAGACTCCCACGGCTAAGTACTGAGCTGAACTCAAGAAAGCCAGTAACAGAGAGGGAGGACTGATGACCAAAGGGATTAAGACTGGGCTGGTTTAACCCCCAGAAACAGCTGACTTGACAAGGGTTAGCTGTTGAATCCCAGGCTGGTGCCTGGAAATCCAGCATGGGACTGATCAAGACCCCCTGAATGGAGGTGTCAGTGAGGAGGCCTAGGTAGTCTATTGAGCCTTGGGCAGTAGATCAGTATTTATCCCAGGTACACAAATGGATTTTGGACTCCCATCCAACAATGTGAGATGCACTCTCACCCTGAACTCCTGGGGGAGGGTCTAGGTCCTGCCCTGGATGAAGTGACAGACTATGGACACCCCCATGGAGGGCCTCACACTCCCTGGGGAAATGAGGGGATGTTGGGGGGGGGGGGAGGGAAAGAGCAAGGGAGGAGGGGAGGGAAATGGAGAGGGACCAGGATTTGACATGTGAAGCAACCTTTTTTCTAATTTAAATTTAAAAATAAATAATAAAAATTACAAAAGGAAAAAAAAATATTTATTTAATTTAGAAACAATCTTATTTTACATATCAATTCCAGTTCTGTCTCCCTTCTATTCCCCCATGCCTCCCACCAACTTCCCCATCCTACCCCGTACTCACTCCCCAGGGAGTGTAAAGTCTTCCATTGGGGATCATCAAAGTCTATCATATCATTTGGAGGAGGGCCTAAGCCCTCCTTCATGTATCTGTGCTGAGAGACTATTCCTCCATGGAGAATGGGCTCCCAAAGTCTATTTGTGCACTTGGGATAAATACTGGTTCCACTGTCAGATGTCCCATAGACTGCCCAGGCCACCTAACTGGCAACCACATTCAGAGGGTTTGGTTCATTTCAGTGCTGGTTCCCCAGCTTTGTGACTGGGGTCCGTTTTCTGTCACTTGGTCAGATCGGCTGTTTCTATGGGTTTCTCCAGCACTGCCTTGACCCCTTCACTCATCCGTCCTCCCTCTCTACAACTAGATTCCAGGAGTAGTGCTCAATGTTTAGCTGTGGATGTCTGCTTCTGCTTCTACCAGGTACTGGATGAAGACTCTATGATGGCATTTAAGGTAGTCAGTCATCAATCTCATTATAGGGGAAGGGTATTTAAGGTAGCCTCTCCATTATTGCTTAGATTCTTAGTTGGAGGGTTTCTATGGAAAGCAAACAATCTACCAAAGTCATTTTTTTTCTGAAGAATCTTCTTAGTCTTGTCAGCTGGGGCTGAAAATCAGCTGTGATTAACAGGAGACCAGAACGACCAAAGGAATACCTTTTTTTACTGATCAAATTGATACTGGCTAAGTGGAACTCAGAAATTAGTGATGGTTTGAAAAAGACCAGCATCATTGAGGTAAAACTGTCTAGGAAGTGTTGTAGAGCCTTCATTAGTTTAATTCTAAGTTAGTGAAGCTAGCAGAGTTACTCAGATAAGAAATGAAAACTAAGTTAGTTGGTTCAGTGGACTTTTAAAAAGGTCGTGTAGTTTAAAGATGGATATAATGTTTGAGGGGACTGGGAGGAGTTGGGCTAATGGATTTCATTTTGGTACTCTCAAGCATCCAACTTCACATTTGTGTACAAATCTAACAAATCTATGTTAACACCTACATATCAGTTGTACTGTTCATGTCCTGCTTAGAAAACTTACTTGCCCACTCCCAGTGAAATAACATTCTGATTGAGAATGACTCTACTCTGTCTATACAATTTTCTGTCTTTGTATTCTTAACAATCACTTACATGATGCAGTGCATGCAAGCAACTTTTTCTAACAAGGGGCAATTAGTGCATCTGGAGAGTGTTTCAATGTGAAAGGGATGTAGGATGCTGAGTATATGTGGATATTTAGGGTTCAGGAATTATGTGTTATTTTTTGTGATTTTTCAAAACTGGATTTCCCTGTGTAGCTTTTGAGCCTCTCCTGGCACTCACTCTGTAGGCCAGGCTTACATTGAACTAACAGAGATCTGCCTGCCTCTGCCTCATAAGTGCTTAGATTGTAGGTGTCATCCTTGTAGATCTCGGGAAATTTCCATAGTGCCAGATTTCTCTGTAAACCCATAATGGCTCTCTCTATTATGGTATCTCTTATCTTGTTCTCCACTATTCTTCCCCTGACTCAATATTCCTGCTTCCTCATGTCATTCTCTCCCCTCCTTTTCTTCTGTTCTCTTTCTCCTAACTCCCTCTCCCCTCCGCCATGCTCCCAATTTGTTCAGGAGATCTAGTCCCTTTACCCTATTCTGAGATACCATGTATGTCACTCTTTGGGTCCTCCTTGTTTCCTAGCTTCTCTGGTGGTATGGATTGTAGGCTGCTGATCCTTTGCACTATGTCTAAAATCCATATATGAGTGACTACACACCATGGTTGGTTTTTTGTAACTGGGTTGCCTCACTCAGGATGGTTTCTTATACTGCCATCCTTTTGACTGAATTTAAAGATTCCATTTATTTTCTGCTGAGTAGTACTCCACTGTGTAATTTTCAATATCCATTCTTCAGTTGAGAGGCATCTAGGTTGCTTTTAGATTCTGGCTTTTACAAATAATACTGCTATAAACATGGTTGAAAAGATGTCCCTGTTGTATGGATGTGCATCTTTTGGGCATATGCCTAAGAGTAGAATTGCTGGATCTTGTGGTAGACTGATTCCCATTTTACCGAGGAATCTCCATGCTGATTTCCAAAGTGGTTGTACAACCTGGCAATCCTACCAGCAGTGGAGGAGTGTACCCTATATTCTACCTCCTCTCCAACATAGACTATCATTGGTATTTTTTATTTTAGCCATTCTGACTGGAATAAGATGATATCTCAGAGTTGTTTTGATTTGTAATTCCCTGATGGCTAAGGATGTTGAGCACTTTCTTAAGGGTCTCTCAGCCATTTTAGATGCCTCTATTGAGAATTCTCTATTTAGTTCTGTACCCCACTGTTTGGTGTTTTGGAGATTAGCTTCTTGAGTTCTTTGTAAATTTTGGAGATCAGCCCTCTGACAGATGTGGGGTTGGTGAAGATCTTTTCCCATTCTGTGGGTTGCTGTTTTGACGCTTCTGTTTCTATTGTGCGGAACATTTTGAGGAGTATTGGTGTTAGCTCTTCTTTGAATTTCTGGTAGAATGCTGGGCTGGACTATATGGATCTGGGCCTTTTTTTGGTTTGGAGACTTTTGATGACTGCTTCTATTTCATTAGGTTTATAGGTATTGTCCCAGGCGGGAATGAAGATTCACTAGTCTCAGTACAGTTTGAAAGGTTTATTTGCAGTGAAAACACTTAAGTAAGATGCTGGTAGCTGCCCCAGGTTCCAGCTCCAAGGGTCTTACCAGGCTGTTCCATGACCTGGCCAGCTGCCCGAAAGGAAGACACCCCTCCCAGAGCCAACCTAAATGCTCCCCTCCTGTATGCACCTGTCACCATACTCAGATGGGCATGGTCACTGCCACGGCACGTAGTTAGATCTCTTGCTACAAGGTCTATTTATTGCTTATCAGTTCTTGATTTAATTTTGGTAAGTGATATGAATTCAGAAAATTATCCATTTCTTTAAATTTTAAATTTTTGGAGTACAGTTTTTCAAAGTGTGATCTGATAATTCTATGAATTTCCTCAGTGTCAGTTGTTTTGTTCCCCTTTTCATTTCTGATTTTGTTAATTTGCATGTTCTCTCTCTGCCTTTTGGCTCTTTTGGATAAAAGTTCATCTGTCTTATTGATTTTTTGATGTACCATCTCTTTCTTTCATTGATTGTATTGTTTTGTTGTTTCAACTTTATTGATTTCTGCAATCAATTTGATTATTTCCCAGCATCTACTCCTCCATGGCAAATTTGCTTCTTTTTGTTCTAGAGCTTTCAATTGTTCGGTTAATTCTCTAGTGTGACTATTCTGCACCTTCTTCATGTGGACACATAGTACATAGTGCTGTGAACATTCCTCTTAGCACTGCTTTCAAAGTGTCCCATAAATTTGGGTATGTTGTGTTTTCGTTCTCATTGAATTCTATGAAGTGTTTAATTTTTTTTGTTTTTATTCTCTGACCCAGGAATGGTGAGATTGTGCATTGTTCGATTTCCATGAGTATGTGGATTTTCTGCAGTTTATGTTGTTGTTGAATTCTAGCTTTAAACCATGGTGATCCAATAAGATGCAGGTGGTTATTCCAATTTTTTTTGCATCTGTTGAGGTTTAGTATGTGGTGGATTTTTGAGTAGGTCCCATGTGGCACTGAGAAGAATGTATAATCTTTTGTGTTTGGGTGGAATGTTCTATAGATGTCTGTTAAACCCAATTGTATCATTACTTCTGTTAGTTTCTTTGTTAAGTTTCTATCTGGTGTTCCTGTCTAGTGGTGAGAGTGGGGTGTTGAGGTCTCCCACTATAAATGTGTGAGGTTTAGGGTTTTTTGTTATTGTTATTGTAGTTTTAGTAATGTTTCTTTTATGAATGTGAATGCTTTTATATTTGGTGCATAGATGTTCCGAATTGGGACTTCATATCGATGGATTTTTCCTGTGATTATATGAAATGATGTTCTTCATTCTTTTGATTAATTTTAGTTTGAAGTCTAATTTTTATATGTTATGATTCCTAAAGCAGCTTGTATCTTGGGTTCAAATGATTGGAAAATATTTCCCAACCCTTTAATCTGATGTAAAATATGTCTTTGAGTTGAGTTGTGTTTTATCATATTTGTGATTAGATTTTATTTTATGAGATAACACTCAAGGTATTACTCATGCTATACACCATGATTATTTCACTTTGGAGTTTATTAGTGAAAGGCATACTTGTGTAAATATGAGCATATTTATATAACAGGGATTATAATTTTGTTCTTGACAGAAATCTAGAACACTCAAGAAAAAAATGTCATATGGAAATAAGACAAATTTGCACAGACTTTGCAATATATATACCTATCTTAAGACATTTCAGAGATAATAAGTTGAAGGGTTAGCATTGCTTTAAATTTTATTTCCCATCAATTAAGTATATGATCTTATTGTGAAGTTATTCTAAAATAAAACATGTCAAAACCTGAATTATTGAGTTATAAATGTAGTATTTAGAATGGTGGCATAAATTTTAGCTGTGGATATTCATTTCTAATTTTCATTCAGTTTCAGTTGTTTTATTTTCAAATGTGTTTCAAATTGCATGAGAGAGGCACCAAAATATCATAGGAAGATTAAAATGAATCTATCTTTAACTTCTAGTTCCAAATTTTTTGTGCCATTTAGTGTATAATACCAGTAATGGCATAAAAATGTAGAATCCATAAATAAGAGAAAGCACATGACATTCATGATGTCTGACATTGACAAAATTCCCTTAACATGATTTTCTCAAGTGCATTTTTGCCCTAAAAATATTACAAGTCCCTTTTTCTGTATGGCTAAAAATGATCTATTGTGTGTATATATGACAATTATATATACATAGATAAATAATATCATATATGCAGTTATGATATTAGAGTAGTAGAATAACTGTCTAGAGAAAGAGGAAAGTGTTAGTAAGGGGGTAGTAGGAAATGAAATGTGCTTGATATATATTTACATGGAAATGGATTTAGGAAGCCTAGTCAAACATAAGCTAATAATTATAAGAACATGGACAGGAAAGAGATCAGCTCCTCCAAGACCCCAACCCAGCGAGCCCAGCTTCAGGTGAGATTGGGTCCCCGGCTGGGACCACCCGCCCATCACCCATCCCCCTCCATCTTCGGGGCCGCTCCCGGCTTCCAGAAGAGCCGCCCACACAGGAAAGAGATCAGCTCCTCCAAGACCCCAACCCAGCAAGCCCAGCTTCAGGTGAGATTGGGTCCCCGGCTGGGACCACCCGCCCATCACCCATCCCCCTCCATCTTCGGGGCCGCTCCCGGCTTCCAGAAGAGCCGCCCACACAGGAAAGAGATCAGCTCCCCAAGACCCCAACCCAGCGAGTCCAGCTTCAGGTGAGATTGGGTCTCTGGCTGGGACCACCCGCCCATCACCCATCCCCCTCCATCTTCGGGGCCGCTCCCGGCTTCCAGAAGAGCCGCCCACACAGGAAAGAGATCAGCTCCTCCAAGACCCCAACCCAGCGAGCCCAGCTTCAGGTGAGATTGGGTCCCCGGCTGGGACCACCCGCCCATCACCCATCCCCCTCCATCTTCGGGGCCGCTCCCGGCTTCCAGAAGAGCCGCCCACACAGGAAAGAGATCAGCTCCCCAAGACCCCAACCCAGCGAGTCCAGCTTCAGGTGAGATTGGGTCTCTGGCTGGGACCACCCGCCCATCACCCATCCCCCTCCATCTTCGGGGCCGCTCCCGGCTTCCAGAAGAGCCGCCCACACAGGAAAGAGATCAGCTCCTCCAAGACCCCAACCCAGCGAGCCCAGCTTCAGGTGAGATTGGGTCCCCGGCTGGGACCACCCGCCCATCACGCATCCCCCTCCATCTTCGGGGCCGCTCCCGGCTTCCAGAAGAGCCGCCCACACAGGAAAGAGATCAGCTCCTCCAAGACCCCAACCCAGCGAGCCCAGCTTCAGGTGAGATTGGGTCTCTGGCTGGGACCACCCGCCCATCACCCATCCCCCTCCATCTTCGGGGCCGCTCCCGGCTTCCAGAAGAGCCGCCCACACAGGAAAGAGATCAGCTCCTCCAAGACCCCAACCCAGCGAGCCCAGCTTCAGGTGAGATTGGGTCTCTGGCTGGGACCACCCGCCCATCACCCATCCCCCTCCATCTTCGGGGCCGCTCCCGGCTTCCAGAAGAGCCGCCCACACAGGAAAGAGATCAGCTCCTCCAAGACCCCAACCCAGCGAGCCCAGCTTCAGAAGAGCCACCCA